>NC_092082.1:29144748-30344748 GCF_043229965.1 Drosophila suzukii | reverse complement strand
ACGTTACCCATTTTCGTGTCCTGTGGACTTAGTTTTCTTTTAATGTTTATTTTACCCACTAAATAATAATACCCATATCCAACACAACACTTACCCATCTCCCCTCCCGAAACAACATCTCACTCCGGGCCGAACTACGGTGCAATACGGACCGTGCCAAGAGTCAGACTGGCTGAGGGCCCGGATAAAAAACTAGCCAAGTCTCAAACGGTGTGCTCATGGACATGGCGACCCCCTGCTGTAACTATCGCCTTACCCGGGCATCGCGGATCTCTGTCCGGGCGGACCTTTCCCCTTCTCCGCAACTCGTGGAACCAACTTTGGACAACAAAACTAAAACACAACAGAAAATAATGAAATTATAACGAACTGTTGTATTCAGAAACTGAAGGTTCTTTTATTTTGTCTTTAATTAATATGTCTACTTGTTTTTCCACTTTCGTCTTTTTGACTGTGGGGAATTCTATAATTCTTTATGTATACCGGTTCATCAACTTTCATTCCTATTTTTATGTTTGTAAAAATTATTAGTTGATATCGATTCGGATTCTATTCGTGCATAGTTCTTTAAGTATTTCTTTGAACTGAGGCGGAAAATTTTTGTTCAGTTTGTCTAAAACTTTTTCTTTGTTTACAATTTTATTAGATTTAATTATGTCGTAATCATCCAATGGTTCAACTTTCAGTGTATTTAATTGAATGATTGCAGTTTTATTAGTTGTATTCAAAATTCGGACAAAAGCGTTTTTAGAATATGCAATGGAATTTATGTGGGATTGGTCTGGCAACCTAGAGCAGCTGGTGGTAAAGAAGAAATGAAGAACAAAACGACGTGGCAAGCCTGCCAAACTAAAAGACGAAAAAAGCAGAAAGAATTCGCGAGACGAACGGAGAAGACGTGAAATACGACGCATTTGGTGGAAAGAAAAGACGAACATTAAAAGACGCAGACTAATCAAACCAATTTATAATACAAAAACTCATTTTAATTAAACTATAATAAATATAATACATACAATAAAACAAGTGGGATCGTGTTCAACTTATTTGGAACGTATAATATCAACCCAGTCCCACATTTATAATGAATACACCATTTTGGATTTCTTGGTTTGGTATTAATGTATATCTGGTTGGTGAATTTATAACAATTTTTCGGACTACTTCGGATCTTGCCGGTAGTATTGTCAAGTTATTTTCGAGTGTATGGTTTATTGGAATATGAATCGGATTATTGAGGTTATCTGGTCTCAGTATGAGCCAATCATTTTCTGGTTTTAAATCTATTTGACAATTGTATTTTTCATAAAATCTATGCCTATAATTCCATCACATGGAATATGAAAATTTTATGTTACTATATGAACATTATGCGGTATAGCAAAGTTCCTTGCAAAAAGTTCTATTGATACTAATCCTATTGAGTTGGTTGTTCCCTCACCAACACCTGATATTTGGGTAATATTTTTATAATGATATTTGTGTATTATTTTTTTTATAATCAACATTGTTAAATGTCAACTAATAATGTATATTATTTATTTTTGTGTTCAATTTTAAGTGAAACGAAAAGATTGAACTTAAGATTGATAGTATGAACCGTATTCTTTACTAGATTTTTTATCTTAAGGGTCTTTATTGGTTTTCCGACGTGGTTTGTACCTGTCGGACATTATTATTGTTTTGTCCGTTTGTATTTGTATTGTTGTTATTATATTTGTTGTTATTGGTGTTACCACCACGGTTGTTTCCTCTATAATAACCACGACCTCTATAATTGTTGTTGGTCTGATTATTATAGTTTCGGTTATAACCGTTATTTTGGATATAGCCATTATATTGGTAATATCCATTATGCTGATAATTACCTCGGATATTGCCACTACCGCGGTAATTGTTTCCGAAGTTGTTACCGCGATAGTTGTTTCCTCTTTAGGTGTACAGTATTGAATTTGCATTGCCTGTCATATCAGTACTGCATTGTATGTACTCAGTCACGGCTCCATTCAAAGTTGTGAAGTTGCCTGCCTCTAAAATTGTTTTTAGGCGGCCATGCTCACAATTGTTAACCATTATGGTAATGGCTTCCTTTGTGCTGAATTTGTCAGCGTGTTCTGCTGGTAGGCCTTCGTCAATGTACGAAGCTTCAAGGAGCTTTCGTAAGTTGTCTATTTCTGATGCTGATTTGCCTTTCTGGCTTGTTTTCGCCATTTTTGCTTTGACTACGTCGGATGTTATGCCGACTATAGTGTCATGCAATTTCTTTATGATTGAACTTATTGTTGTTTCATCTGTACTTTGTATAGTGTAGATCCTATAATTTTGGATGTAATGACTTCTACACCCAAATCTTCGAAGGTGCCTTTAGTCAAATTAACCAACTTCAAGGCTGTTATACATCTTTGAAGATGTATCTTTTGCCCGTTAAATTCATAAATTTTCATTTGTCAGGCACGCTTACGTCTGATTCTATTTCTTCTTCTTCTTCTGCTTCTGTTACTGTTATAACTGCAGGAATTGTTAGATCATGTAGATCTTTTTCTTTTATTTCAATTCCTTCGCTCAAATCGGAATCTTTACTTTCCGTTAGGTCTATTTCTTGATCTATTGTCAAAGGGGTATTTAAAATTGTCGGTATCGATATATTTAAATTATACCTATCTTTGACAGTTATTAGATTAGATTAGATCAATAATTTAGATCATTTTGATCAATTTGTTTTATTTATTGCAGCCCTATTTTCATGTACTAAAGTTCTTGCCGTATTGAAAGAATCTACAAGAATCTTTGCACGTTTATTAATTGTGTCTTTATGTATTGGCCTAAAAATTTATTTATTAATTTTTTGTATTAATTGTGCATAATTTTTAGCACATATATGTGTCCTAACACTGGGTGTATGTCTATTTCCGAGAATACTATATAGTTTCTTACGGTAGACAGTACTATGGTTTTTTGCGTGCCGCTGCAATGAATAAGCGGGGAAAAAGCTAGGTCGTACCTATTCATATATTCGCCTTCAAAATCTGAAATTAAATGTTTCTAAGAATGGCTAATACCCTATTCTCAAAATTTGGTTGATTGGCTATAGTAATTCTAATGCAATCTGTGGTATTAATTTTAAGTTGTTAATAATTTTTATTTCTTTTCAAAATTTTAATTCTCCTTTTTTTCAGTATGTCACTGCATACATATACAAATTTTGTATTTTATTTTTATTTGGAAACATATTTTTATAATAATTGTTTGTGCTTTATTAATTTATATCTTATCCAGATCATTGGCCTGGCTTCTGGTTATGGCCCTTTTTGGTACACACTCATTGTGGTACATATAGGCTTTATACAAAATGTATGCAATCATAATGAAAGCAATTATTGATAATAATATATTTGTTAGATCAGTATCAATAGTTTTTGAATTGATTTTATTAAGTGCGTTGGCAGTGGAGTCCACTGTTTTAGTCTCAATTAAACCCATTTTGGGTATTATTTCTGTAATGTATTAATATTAATATTATATTAATATTAATAGCATATAGCTGCCTATTTATTTCCTTTATTTTTAAATTTAGGAAGTTTTTCTGACCTCCTCTCCTTTTTTCTTATTGATTTTTGTTGTTTTAGGCATTTATAGATAATTAATTAAATATTTTTTTTTATTTTCTGAGAATGTATGTATAAAATTTGACATGTCTCCCTACCTAGGTAAAAAAAAATTAAGACCCGCAGCTAGAAACTTCGTGGTCTGTACAATTTGTGTTAATTATAAGTATTTGCATCGCAGATGCATATAGATATAATAAAAAAAAAAATTAAAGATGTGCGCTCTTGGAAGCGCTGTCGGTTCACTTTTTCGGGGTCCGGCTTGGCTCTGTTGGGGCACCGGTGCTGGCTGCACAGGCGTCTTACTGTTGGGGCACCGGTGCTGGCTGCACAGGTGTCTTCATAAAATTCCAGGGGACCTTCGCAGTCGTTGAGTCTCCTCTTCTTCAGTTTGGGTAGCTTATTTTTTGTAGGTTGTTTATTAGTTTTTTTTTTTTTCTAATAATTTAATTTTCATTTCTTTTGAGTGAGTTGATGTTATGGCCATTTTTTTTTGTTTTTGTCATAAAACGAGCTCAGCTTATAGCTTTTGAGCCGTCGACCATACGGGTGCTTGAATTTTTACATAGAGTAAGCATTTCGGGTGAGCTTTAACTCTTTGTTTTCGCAATTTTTTTTTTCCATTACATCACTCAATTCACTCAGATCTTTTATCGTTAAACTTTTTCCAGAATTTTTTTAGACGTCCTTCAGATCCTCCAGGCTCAAAGATGTTCATCGTATATCCTCCAGGTTAATTACTGTTCTGCGCAATCCTTCAGGTTAAATATCACCGTCGCCATGTTACGATGTTTATCCATCCATTCCAACGTATAAGAATTTATATTTGGTTTTCTTAACAGGAGGAGGGACTTGATTGCTCACTCCAATGTTTTTTATTGAATGCTCTTTTATTCTATTACTTTGGCGCATATAGCTAAAGATCGGTCAGCGATCTAATAAATTGTGACTAGTCGACGAACCCCACTATTATATACCACACCACTAAGTGTTCAAGCTCAACAGCACATCAACGAATCTAAGGGTAGTCTTTGACGCCTCTTGCCCAACAAGCACCCACAAATCACTAAATGACATTCTTCTAGTTGGACCCACGATTCATTTTTTACACTTTTACTGAAATTTAAGTCTCATCGTGTTATGTTATAACTGCCGACGTAATAAAGGTGTACTGGCGCATCGCAAGTTTCAGTACATCTTATGGAGAATACACACCGACAAGGAGATTTTCACATATCGGCTCAACACCGTTAATTACGGCACTGCATTGGCGCCGTAACAAGCAATTCGCAGACTATCTTAGCTCGCCGATCAACATGATAAATCGCATATTGGAACTATAAAATTGTGTATTTATGTGGACGATTTTCTCGGTGGAGCGGACACTTCAGATCTCTGGAAGAAGATTTAAACTGAAGGCTTCGCTATCCTCAAAGTCGGTAGTACGGAACTCGCAAAATGGCTTTCTATCTGTGAAGGATCTAAATTCCGACGACTGCGCTACCTCAACCACACTAAGTCAAAAGTGGGATCAACGAGAAGACATATTTAAGTATGCAATCAACTGCAGTTAATCTCCGGAAAGGATCACAAAGCGATCCATTCTTTCGGTGGCCCTCTTCCTTTTTGATTCGCTGGGACTCACGTCACCCAATATCATGGTGGCAAAATTCCTTCTACAGGAAACTTGGCTCCTCAAACTACAATGGGACTAGGTCCCAATAACACTGCAACCAGCCTGGCTATGGGTTCTCTGCTCATCCCACGTTTTTACCTGCAGCCCCACACAGATGAGCTACAACTTCAGCGATGCCTCAGTACAGTGATATGGATGCAATAACAACGCATTCCGATGGCCACGAGGAAGTTTATTTATTCCCCGCAAAGTCATGTGTGGGACCAACGAAGAATCCAAGCGGCCGGATCGCTTTGACGTGCGATTTCTCGGTTTTTCATTTCTACGATTTTTTCTAATTGGCGCGAAAGATCGGGAAAAACTTAAACGTCCTATCAAAGCGAGACAAAATATGTTGTATTCGTGATTAAATTCTCTTCTAGTTGAACCTAAAAAATCTTAAGAAAGTTATGATTAACCCATTTTTTAAACAATCTGAATTGAATTTTCTACCGCACGACACATGCAAATTAAATTCGTCACTGGTACTATTTAAAAAAAAAGTTTTATTATTTTATTAAACTTGGTGTTAAACCTTTTTTTTCTTCTTCACTTTTACAAGACACTTATTTATTATTTTCGAACCGATCGCGGTCTTGGACAAAATAGGACTGAATCTTAATTCTAAAAAACTCTCCAATGAACCTCGGCCAGAAGCTTTCCTTTTCTTAAGCTTCCAGAACTTTAATTTTTGTTTAAAATAAAAGCTTATGCTGAAACTGTCGCATCTCGTTGTGAAATGAAATTATGCTGACCGATGCAATTTGATTGAAAATCGGAACGCAATATGTTCTGAACTTAGAACGCAATACTGTGGGCTTTGAACGGAAAAGTTTGGGCTTCGAACGGAAGCTTGTGTTTACTTTACGATTGGTTTATTTATCTTAGCAGGACGGTCAAGCGCGGCCCTCGAAGTAAATGGCAAAGGCAAAGGCAGAGTCTTTAAACAAAGGCAATCTCGCTGAAGGCAAGGGTAACATAGCTGAGATTGAATTCAAAAATTTGTTTATAAATTCCATAAGTGGAACCGTTTCACGGGTTGGATAACTCTCCCCCTTCTAAAATGGATCGTCCCGATTCAATATGAAATTCATTTAATTGATCTCTTAATTCTGTTAAAAAATTTTCTTGGTTAATAGATTTTTCTGGTTCTGGCCGTTGTTTTTTGGTTACAAATAATATGACATTTTTGTATTTTATAATAAGTAAAAAAATCAAATATATAATGATTAAAATTAATAATATAAAGGTAAGTGATATTTTGGTATTATTAATTTTAATGAAAGGATTTAAAATGTTTATATTATCTAAAGAAAGTTCTGAGTTATTTGATAATATGTAATCGGATATTTCATAATTTTTGAAGTGGTTCGTAGTTAAGTAGTAAAGAATTTTGTTTTCCAAATTGGTATAAGAAATATTATTAATTTCGGTTGTACCATTAAATGTTATCAAAAATGAACCGTTTAAATGAGAGTTGTTCACAATATTGTTACCATTTATAAGAATGGCACCATCTTGTATGATGTCTATTTTTTTATTTTTCTCTCTTATTTTTTTACAAGTGGATTTCTCGCCATTTAATAAGCGGGTAAAACAAGTTTTTTCATTATTTAAAGTGCAATAATTATTAAAAAGTTCGTTCTTAAAGTTAGACATTTCATAAAACATATTTGCGCATTTTGCGACTTGATTGCTTAATACTAGTTTCCCATCGATTTGGGAATTCGCTCTAGCGTAATATATTTCGCATCTGTTTTTTATTATTGGGTATTTTATATAAATTATTACAAGTTCTTTATGCAGTGCGATTTTAAAAACAGAGATGTCCATTAAGTCAGCGATAATTACTGGATTTTGTTCATGTTTTAATATTTCCATAATGTCATCATTGTTTAATATTTTGGTATTAAAAACGTCAATTTTTGCTAGTGTGATTGTGTCAATTAAATTTTGCAGATCAAATGTTAATAATCGTAACCGATGTTTTCGCAGTGGTAAATCTTGATCAATAAAAACATTTTTAAAATCATCAGAAAGAGATTCTATTTCTTTAAACAGTTTGGAATTGATAATAAATTGCTTATTATTATTTTCAATTAATTCATCGATTTTATTCTGTATTTTAATAAAATCATCATGATCCGGAGTTCCAGCTAACCATTTCCACACAGTGCCTATCTCATTTATCCCCCTTTTTGACCTAGTTGATATTAATTGGGATAAAATTAATTCGATTACTTCTATGTCATATTTAATTTCCCATTGTGACCTTTTATTAGTATCCCTTTTTATATCTGATTCCAATTTTATTATTTCTTTATAAAAACTTAAGTTAGTTACGTGGAATAATTCTGCGTATGAATCGTACGTCAATACGTCTTTATTGTCCTTGAATAAAAGATACTCGTGACTTGTATAGTCTATTATTTCTGATTTTGTTAATAAAATAAGGTGTAGTATGAGCACCTGATAAAACATTTTCTGGAAAAGGAAAAAAAAAAAAAAGTAACATATAAATTTTTAGAATTTTATATTATCTTTGTGAATAATTCTATTTCTATTGTTGATTATTATTTTGTTAGGTAAATTTTCTTTAACTACTTGTTTTTTATATCTAGTTTTAAGTTTATTTCTTTCCCCGTGTTTCTTTTCATAAATTACCTGTCCTACATGATATACTTTTTCTTTTCTGTTTTCATTATGTGTTTCTAACATTTTCTCTTGTGTATTTTTTAAAATTTGAGGAATGTTATCGTGCTTTATTTTATTATATAGTACGTCAAAGGGTTTTTGGTTCGTTGTAGAGTGAATGCTCTGATTATATTCTTGAGCGGCTCTTATCACTATTTCGGAATAGTCGGTCAGATTAAATTCTTCTTTAATGCATCGAGCTAATTCTGTTAGTGTAGAATGTGCCCTTTCAACTTGTCCGTTTGAGGTACTGTGCCTCGGGTCTGCGTAATGTAAAGTTAAACCGCACCTTTGTGCAAAAGATTTAAATTGGGCCGAGGTGAAGCTTGGTTCATTATCGGTCATTATTACTTTGGCTTGTGGAAAATGTTGAAGAAGTTCCATTACTTTGTTTTCGATATTTAATTTATTTTGGATTTCTTTTACTACTAAAAATTTTGAGTAAGCGTCAATACAAGTTATGAAAGTAAGACTTTGCGCGTAATAAATGTCGATGTGTTAATTTTCGCCTTCTTTAGTCGGGATTGGGGCTTCTCCAATTGGAATTTTAGTTGGGTGTCTGTTATATTTGTTTTCATTGCAAATTTTACAATTTTTTATATATTCTTTTAATTTTGTAAGTAAGTTTGGCCAATAATACAATCTACTGATTTGTTTATAATTTTCGTCAAGTCCCCTGTGTGCTCTGCAATGTGTTTCTTCGATTATAAGTGCTCTGTCCTCAGGAGTTTCTACATCTTGGACAAATATTTTTGTATACAAAAATTTATTCACAAAATTATCTTTAAGTGGTTTTTGAATTCTATAAAAGTCCTCTAAAGTACAATGAATACCTACCGTTAAATTAGGAGGAATATATTCTCTTAAGATTGATATCAAATTTTCGGGAGTGTCAAATTCTATTATATGTCTGGTATTTTCGAATATATTAATCGACTCATGTATTGTATACCTCCCCGTTGCTAATAGCAATTGTTGCTTAAACTGGTTTAAGGGTTTACGGGTTTCTTGTATAACATTCTCAAAACTACTTTCTGCTGAATGCTGAGTGTTTTGATCTGAGACCGATTCGTTACTGTCAGTTAAGTTGTTGATCTGAATTCTTGATAAGGCGTCTGCAACTACATTAGTTGTACCTGGCTTATAAATGACTTTAGGAGTGAAACTTTCTATGAAGGAGTACCAGCGTTTCATTTCAATATTAGGATTTTTATCAGAGATTGCGAAAGATAATGGTTGATGATCGGTTTGGATTTCAATTCCAATCACTCCGTATAAGTAATTTCTTAGATTTTTAAGAGCCCATACTATGGCTAAAAGTTCCTTCTTATTAGTTGCATAAACTTGTTCTGTTTTAGTCAAGGTTTTTGAAATAAAAGTAATTGGTTTACCTTCTTGAGATAATACTGCACCAATTGCGACGTCCGAAGCGTCGGTGGTCAAGGTAAATTTTTTATTATAATCCGGTTGAACTAATTCTACTTGAGCAATGAGATTTTCTTTCAGCTCGTTAAAAGCTTTAATAGCTGGGTCATCCAGCTGAATTAACATTTTTGTTGACATTCTTTTTGAAATTTTGCCATTATGACCTCCAAGATATTTTGTTAGAGGTTTGGCTATAGAGGCGTAATTTAAAACAAATTTTCTATAATAGCCCGTAAGGCCTAAGAAACTTCTTAGTTCCCGAATATTTTTTAGAAGCGGATATTTAATTATGGTGTCAATTTTTTCTGGGTCTGTTTTGATGATGTTATAAGATACGATGTATCCTAGAAAACTGGTTTCGCGTTTGAAAAACTTTGATTTTTCTAATGAGATTTTCATGTTTGCCTTTAATAGTATATTTATAATTTTGTTTAAGTCTTTATAATGTTGATCAATCGAGTTTGAGAATATTATAATGTCGTCCATGTAGACATGACATGTTTTCCCTATCTGTTCTCTTAGGATGTCGTCCATTGCTCTCTGAAAAATTCTTGGTGCATTTGTTAGTCCGAATGGCATTCTTAAAAATTCGTATTTTCCATTATTTATTGAAAAGGATGTTTTTTCTACATCAGATTCTTTCATTAATATCTGATGAAAACCTGATTCTAAATCTATTGTTGAAAAATATCTTGCTTTTCCCAAATTAGATAGAATTACTGATGGGTCTTGCATTGGGTACCTGTCAGGTATGGTATTTTCATTTAATTTTTTATAGTCAATGACGAGTCTTAATTTACGGCTTCCGTCTTGATTTTCTCCTTTCTTTGGTACTACCAGAACTGGTGAATTATAAGGGCTTCGACTGGGCCTTATAATTTCCTCTGCTAACATTCTACTGATTTCGCTGTTCACGAAGTCGGTGACAGAAAAGGCGTACGGATATTGTTTCCCGTATATTGGCCTGTCGTGAATAAGATTTATTTCCCCCTTTATGTCTGTTCTAAAAGGAATTTGCATATTTATCTTTGAATGCTCTTTTTCAATATAGAGAACTATTTTTTCCTTTAGTCCGTCTAATTGATCAGTACCTATATTGTTTATCTGTTGTTTGTCGGATAACTCAACGACGGCGGGCTTGAAATTTTTATATTTCAAACAATTTTTATTTATTTGATTTTTGACGGTAATTACTTCGTCGGCACTCTCAGGATTTTGAATTCCCAAGATAATTGTATTTTTATTGACGGTATTTACTTCGTCGGCACTCTCAGGATTTTGATTTCCCAAGATATTTGTATTTTTATTGACGGTATTTACTTCGTCGGCACTCTCAGGATTTTGAATTCCCAAGATAATTGTATTTTTATTGACGGTATTTACTTCGTCGGCACTGTCAGGATTTTGTATTCCCAAGCCTTTTTCACTATTTTCCACAAATAATGAATCTGTGTTTTCGCTATTTTTTTCATCAAAATATTTTTTTATAATAAATTCTTTTAACGGAAGAATATTATTTTCTTCAATTAAACTTATTTCATTTTTTTCCTCATTATCATAATATTTTAACTTTTCTGTTTTCCCTTTATATTCCAAGACTCCCTTTTCTATATTTATTATAGCTCCGATTTTTCTTAATAAATTAAATCCAATTAGCAGATCGGATTCTAATCCTTCGATTTCATAAAATAATTGTCTTGTTTCAAATATATTTATAATATGGTAATACCTAATAATTGAATACCCATGAACTGTAGTTACCATTTTGTATATTGATAACTCATTTTTATTTTCGAAAATTCCCTTTTTTATATAACAAGCAGTGGCTCCTGTATCTATTAAAATCTTTAACTGCTTCTTGGTTTTTCGGTCTGTCCTATTTAAATAAGGCATTCCCCTGTAGGGGTCTGGTCTAAAAAATGATTTTCGCTGATATTGTTTAATCTGGTTACTTTATTAGCTGGCTGATTTACTGTTCCTTCTGGTTCCCTTTTCTGAGCTTGAGTTTGCTCTTTATTTTGATTTGCGCGATAGTTATTTGATCGATTATTATTTTGATAATAATTATTATTGTATCTACCTCGATTATTATTTGCCTGCCAATTATTATTCGGCTGTCGATTGTAACTAGGTTTGTTCTGGAGTTGAATCGATGGATCAACATCCATTGGCTCGACGGCTTGTTGCTTTTGATTATTATTATGATTATCGTTTTGCCAAAAATTTCCCTTTTGTGGCCAATTATAATTCTGGTTATTACTCCAATAATTTCCCGTTTTATTAGTATTATTGTTCTGTCTTTTTTGATCAAATCGTAAGTTGTTTCCCTGATATTTATTTTCATTTTTAAATCCATTAAACTGTTTGCAAATTGAGCACGGAAATTGTTTGATTCTAGTTCTTGGACCTTTGCCAAGGCATTGGGTAAATCTGGTGGATTTAATGAGAAAAGAGTTTCTGAGATAGATCCATTTAGCCCAGATATAAAAATTCGTAAAGCATTGCTCCTTATTGTTTTGTTTGTTTCTTTGGCAATTACGCTGTGCTTTCCGTATGTCATTATGGTTTTGTTTATTAGTAGTGTCATTTTTTTATTGACTTCATTATAGTATTCTGTAAATGTCATTCGTCCCTGCCTGAGGATACTTAGTTCTGACTCGAGAATATGTATTGGGCGTTTATCGCTATATATAAAGTCCAATCTAGATAAGATTGCTCTAAAGTTTAAAACGGTGCCATGATTGGTAAGAGCATCATGGGCAGCTCCCAAAATTTTATTTCGTAAAATTGTTAAGGCGATAAAATATTGTTCACTTTGAATTTTATAGAGACTCATTACAGTTTCTGCGGCTTCCCTCCAACCTACATATTGTGTTGGTTCACCCGTGAATTTTGGTAAAGATTTTACCACTTCAAGTTTTGTATCGCATTTTATAGTTGGGTCGATTGTTTGTATTTTATAATCCTCCACAGTGTTTGCATCTGTGGCTAACTTTCCTTCTAAACCTTCTATTTTCCTGCTCACTTCATTTAATTGAACATTTATCAATTTATTTATTAATTCCACTGTTAAGCCGCCTGCTGTGGCTATACTACCTGCAGAAAAATTTGGTGCTGAACCTCCGGTTGCCATGGTTAGATTTATTTCACCAAAGCTATTTATTAAATCTTCCAGATTGTTTAATATTTTTTGTTTTTTTTTTAAATCGTGAATCTATCTTACTTTCTATCAATGTTTAAATCTTATATTATTTATATTTTTTTTTTTAATTCCCTGATCTTAGATTATAATTTTTAATTTAATTATTTTTATTGAAAATTAATTTCTCTTGTTATTTATTGAAATATTCCAGTTTTTTTTTAATTATTGTTTAATTATTGATTTTTATTTTTCTTTCTTTTTTAATTTGTTTTTTTTTTGTTACTATGTTTTAAATATTACTTTTTGGTTTTCACTGAATTTATTATTTTGTTTTTGTTGTGTGTTCTTGCACTGTGAATTAATTTATTCGGTCCACCTTTATTATATTTTACCAGCTTATTTAAATGGATTATTACATTAATTGATTTCCATTTAAAGTTTTAAATCACGATCACTTGTCAGAATGTTATGTGTCGTCGATTTATGGTGGATGTTTTGATTTTTCCACTAAAAATTTGAGTTTTTGGCTGCTCGAGTTCCTTTTTTAAATTTAATTTTTAATTTTCATTAAATTGTTTTTTTTAGAACTTTTGATTAAGCGGCCCCACGTTGGGCGCCAATTAAATTCGTCACTGGTAATACTTAAAAAAAAAGTTTTATTATTTTGTTAAACTTGGTGTTAAACCTTTTTTTTCTTCTTCACTTTTACAAGACACTTATTTATTATTTTCGAACCGATCGCGGTCTTGGACAAAATAGGACTGAATCTTAATTCTAAAAAACTCTCCAATAAACCTCGGCCAGAAGCTTTCCTTTTCTTAAGCTTCCAGAACTTTAATTTTTGTTTAAAATAAAAGCTTATGCTGAAACTGTCGCATCTCGTTGTGAAATGAAATTATGCTGATCGATGCAATTTGATTGAATATCGGAACGCAATATGTTCTGAACTTAGAACGCAATACTGTGGGCTTTGAACGGAAAAGTTTGGGCTTCGAACGGAAGCTTGTGTTTACTTTACGATTGGTTTATTTATCTTAGCAGGACGGTCAAGCGCGGCCCTCGAAGTAAATGGCAAAGGCAAAGGCAGAGTCTTTAAACAAAGGCAATGTCGCTGAAGGCAAGGGTAACATAGCTGAGATTGAATTCAAAAATTTGTTTATAAATTCCATAAGTGGAACCGTTTCACGGGTTGGATAACTTGCATACTCGAGGCGCCCCGACGAAATGCTTGTACCAGGCCTAATTTAATGAACAAATTTGAGAAGACCGTTGAAATATATAACAAATAAACCCTGATTCAATCAAATATTTCTTTCCTTTCAATATTTCGTAGAGGAAATAACTCATTTGCCAAGGGTGGCAACAGTTCGTCGCCATCTTCCCTTCTTGCAGGTCAGAGATGGATTCCACATTCTTTTCTTTGGTGGTCGATTGCAATTTGCTTCAAATTCAGACACTGACGAGCATCTCATCTTGCTCCCCACAAAGGTTGTTGCTGTCGTCAACTACGTACCCCGTTTATACCTTCGAAATTACCATGCTGGTCCGAAGGTCGCACGCATTTTGTTTGATCAATACGGCCCCATAGCCAGGGAAACTGCAGTTCAATTAAATATTCCTTATTAAAAATATGAACTATCTTATTTTTGAGAATCCCTTTAGCTCTTCATTCGAACAATAATTTTCGTTCGGAGATTTCAGAGAATAAAGTAATTTCATATTTTGTTAAAATCCTGAAACATATCATACTACTGATTCCGAGGGAGCCAGGAAATTCAAATTCGGATTCGGCTTTATTTCCCCAGTTCACACCTCATATCCCAAATACTGAAAAGCCGTTTTTAGAAAGCTACACTTTGAAATGTTGAACGAGAAGCCGGCCCTGCTCAAAGTTTTCAGACAATTTGTAATTTCTCCAATTCCAACTAAATCGCAATCTAAGGCAATTCGGCAATTCAAATACTCCCATCGATCGTCTTTCGTTACAAATACAATGTGTTCAGCGGAATCAAATTGCGTTGGTAACTGATAATATTTGCTAACTTTGTTTACACAAGTAAAAAAACAATGAAGAACGCTATAGCCAAGTACCTCGACTATCAGATACTCGTTACTCAGCTAAGGGAACCAAAGGGAGATGGAGATATGCAAGCAGCAAAGCGAGATTAAAAAGCGCCACCTACCGGCGGTAGACAGACTTAAGCGATCAATCGATAGGTATTGACGAGACCAATACATTTCAGTTAATATTTTCTACTTGCATGAAAATTGTGGGCGTCACATGTTTGAGCGGTTTGTGGGCGTTAAAGTCGACGTGGCACGCTGCTGAAACACACTTGCGCTGCGTAAGCTCAGGAATCTGCACGACAAATCTCAAAAGCCTAGCTCTTATAATTTCCGAGATCTTAGCGTTCATCCGGACGGTCGAACAGACGGACATGGCTAGATTGACTCGGCTAGTGATCCTGATCAAGAACATATATACTTTATGGGGTCGGAAACGCTTCCTTCTGTCTGTTACATACTTTCCGACAATCTAGTATACCCTTTTACTCTACGAGTAACGTGTATAAAAATACCAAAATATGTCAATAGTTGTTGGCCGGAGGATGCTATTTGTTGATTATTTAGTACTAGTGTATTCTTTTAATTTTATATATATGATGGACGTTGATGCACTACGAGCAGTACAAACAAGTGGCCCAACGACACCAAGCACGTGCTTGTTACGCGCGGGGCCCCTTTATCAATTTGGGCAAAAAATACGAGTTCGCGAGGAATATACAAAAAACAAATAGAGACGGGACACAAATGAAAATAAAAGAAGCATCTAAGAATGAAGCAAATGAGTTAAAATATTAGTTTTTAATACCGGGATAGAAGTTGAAGTGCAAATTAAATGATAAAGGTTGTTATAATTATTACATAGAACGCGAAAGGGCTCGTGCAGACAAAAATTAGATGTACATCGTGGCAAATTTAGGGGATAATAATTTCGTGTTAGTCTAACAGGAACATTGAAAGTTAGGCGGTTTACAAGTTCTACAGAATCAATATCACCTCTTATAAGATTTTGCATAAAAATAGTACCAAGCATTGTTCTACGATTTGCAAGGGTAGGTAAATTAAGCAATAGTAATCTACTCTGATAGGAAGGTAGCCTTATGTTTTGATCCCAGTTCAAACTACGAAGGGCAAAAAGAAGAAATTTTTTTGTACCGACTCAATACGGTCAATATGCACTTGGTATTGTGGACTCCAAACCGAAGAACAATATTCCAAAATAGGACGGACAAGGGAGGTAAATAATAATTTGGTTGTATAAGGGTCATCAAATTCTTTTGACCAACGCTTTATAAACCCAAGAACACTCATGGCCTTGCTGACAGTGGACATTATGTGGCAGTCAAATTTAAGTTTTGGGTCCAGAAGAACGCCTAAGTCATTAACTGAATATATACGGTCGAGTGGCGTATTTTGAAGAGAGTAACTAACAAAAGTAGGAGTACCTCTATGAAAAGTCATAACGTTGCATTTAAGGCAGTTCAAATTTAAAAGGTTATACTCACACCATCCCTGAAAACAATCAATATCTGACTGTAAGTTGAAACCCGACGCTATATCATTATGTGATAAACAAAGCTTAACGTCATCAGCATACATTAGTACACGAGAGTGTGTTATGATAGAGGGAAGATCGTTAATAAACAAAGTAAACAGCAAAGGGCCCAAATGACTACCCTGAGGCACTCCAGATGTCACATAGATCAGTTTTGAGGCAGCGTTCTTGAATATAACCCTCTGAGTCCTACCATTCAAATAACTTGAAATCCAAGTTAATAGATTACATGGAAACCCAAGCTGATTTAATTTGAATAAGAGAAGAGAGTGGTTGACAGAGTCAAAGGCCTTACTAAAATCAGTGTACAATATATAACGTCAGTCTGCATTTTATTCTTAAATCCATTTATTACAATAGATGACAATTCCAGAAGGTTGGTGGTAGTCGATCTTCGCTTAACAAAACCATGCTGACACGGTGATATTAGCGAGGAACATAAATGTTGCAAATGAGAAGTAATAATACGTTCAAATGCTTTAGGAATTGCCGACAATTTAGAAATACCTCTGTAATTCTGGGCATCCGCCTTCGCACCCTTTTTGTGAAGTGGAATGATAAAAGAGTCCTTCCAGATAGTAGGAAAAACTGACGATGAAATAGACAAATTAAAAAGTTTAAGAATCGGTTTACATATGGTTGACGCACAAAACTTAAGCACACACCCGGGGAGTCCATCAGGACGGTGGACGGAGGATGCTACGCATGCGATGAAGTGCTGGTATTATTTTCTCTGGATAAAGTACCCTTCAGTTCTGCAGTAGGGACGCGGTGTCATGACTCAAGGCAAAAACCTTTTTTGTTTTTCTTTTTTGTGCCTTAAACGCTATGCCGCTGTTGACGTCAGCAGAAAAGTCGGCGCAGCGTAGAAGACTGCCTACGAAAACGATCGTGCAACAAAAAAAAGGCAGACATTCGGAAGTTCCCTCTCTTTCTTTGTCTTATAATCTGCCAGCACTCAGCGCTCTGGGAGACAAATTTCTCTGTTATGTTCGGCTAGCGACTAATATTTCGGCGGAAATGCCCTAATATTTTAGAAGCATTATTGTATATCGGGAAAAAAACTAATATTGTTTTATAAAAATAAATTATTTGATTATAGTAAAATTAAGTGAATCGAATTTACTTATAAAGTTATACCTACGTATTATAAATATTACAATATAATTTTTAAGTTAAGTTATAACAATTTAGTCCGTTAAAATTGATTTAAATACTTTAAACATTTTAATATTACCATTTTTAAAAAATTGATACTGTGTTTCTTACTCAAGATGTAAAAATTATACAGTCGGATATTTTTCGCTTTAGAAAGGGTATAGGTGCAGTGGCACGCGCGAAGAGAAAACAAAAGAAATCAAGGGGTGAGAGGAGGATTTGGTTCATTCTGTTTGAGTTATTAAAAGGGAAGCAGCCATTTAAATTGTGCGCAACAGATTTACTTTTTTCGTTTTTTAAAGTGAAAATAATAGAGTCAGTTAAGTGGTACATTAAGTTTAAGATGTTGTGCATTGATCTTAGTTTAAAGTATTAAGGTATTCAATGGGTTCAGTTAGCCGAAAAAAAAAATCCTGCAAAGGGTGAAACACAGCTCTAAAAGGTAAATATGCAAATAAACAAATAAAACTAGTTTTTTAAACATATTCGAGGGACCCGGACAAAGGTTTAAGGAAGGCGATGGCCAATATAAAGAGCAAATTAACGTAACATAATTAGGCTTACTAACAATAATTGTCCTTTAACAGAAAACTGAATTAACACTATTTAATTAATATGAATTTAAAAGTAAATAAAAATGTATGTATTTTAAATTCTTTATTTTCATAAGTGAAAACTCATTGGAAATATTCTGATTTTCACAAGTGATTTCACGTGGGACGTGTCACCGGCACGTGACAGGCCATACGACAAATGAGTATAAGGAACAAGTGAAATCCCGTGGGACTTCGAAAAATTTTCATTTGAACTTTGCACTTGTGAAAATGCGGACATCCCATACAATTTCCTATATGGAGTGTCACTTGTTCTTCACTTGTGCAAGAGGACATGTCCCACGGGATTCACAAGGTGATTCCCAATTGAAACTTTAAGGGTAATTTTTACGGAGTAAATACCAAATGTTAAAAAAACAATGACCAAAAAAAATTTTCAGTTCGGTTGGTGTAATTTTTATTTTACTATTTTTAACCGGATGGCCGACGGAAAACTTTTATTTGTGGGAACGAGATGGTGGGAATCAAAAACATATTTGAACGTGAGTATTTTGTGTGTGTGTGTATGTAGATATGTATATGTATGTAGATATGGATATGTATGTAGATATGTATGTACGTTTATATGGATATGTATGTATGTAATGTTCGCAGGATTTATATTTATTAACTAATTAATGCCGCCGGGTATGTGTTGTTGTGGACGTTTTCGATTTCTTTGTATGAGGACTGTTTTTGTAAAAACGAAAAAATATATGCAAGTATTTTAGCGGCTGCGGATATACAGTGAGAAAATCTTGGAAAGTTTTGGGGCCTGAATTGGCAGAACACTGGAAATTAAATAGTTCTCACTGTATGCTTGGCATAGGTTAGGTTAGGTTAGGTAGGAGTGGTTGGAGATTAAATCCTAATCCCCACACTTAGGCCACATTGGGCCCCTTGTGATACCACATGATCTCTGATTAGATCCTTTTCCCTAGCTCATGGGTTACTTGCTTTCGCGAAGTATTTTGTTCTTCTTAGATAAGATCTTTTGGATGCTTACGCCCTGAGTGGCCGCAAGGTTCGGAAGTGTGTAGCTACCTAGGGTTTGAAAGCGCTTTAGGTTATGCGCTGGGCAGAAGCATAGGAGGTGTTCGATGCTCTCCTCTTCGTCTATCTGTTTGCAGCTGCGGCAGAAGTCGTGGATACTTAGTCCCAGCCTTAGCGCGTGAGTCCCTATAAGACAGTGGCCCGTGAGGGCATTTAGGAGAGTAGAGATGTCCTCCCTGCTACATTGTAGGAGAGTTTTTGTTCATTTCGAGTTGTAGTTTGGCCATGTGAGTCTAGAATTGTGGCATGTTGAGATTGAGTTCCAACGGTTGTTGGAAAGTGTATACAATCTCTGTCTGAGATGGAGCTTGCAGGTAGCCATGGGCATACCTACCGTGTCCTTATCATGAAGGATATCGGCGGTTATCCCCTGTCATGCTAGCTCGTCTGCTATGCAGTTGACCTCAATACTGCGGTGTCCAGGCACTCAGATGAGGTTGATTCTCAGATGAGTGGCCATCTCGTTAAGAAATTTGCGGCATTCAGAGATTGTTTTTGAGTTCGTTGTGTAGGAGTCGAGGGCCCTGAGGGCTGCTTGACTATCCGAGAAGATGAAGATATCTATGTCTTGATGTACAAACGTGTTCAGGGCGCTTCCTGAATTGCCATGACTTCCGCTTGGAAAACATTACAGTGGTCTGGTAGGCGGAATGAGACTTTTATGTACAGTTCGGGGGAAAAGACTCCCCCACCTGTTTGGGAGTTAAGCTTGGAGCCGTCCGTGTATATGTTGACGGCGTTTACGAATTGATGTGGGAGGTTGTCCCAGTCTGAACAGGTGGGAATATAGATCTTGTATCTTCTTTCGAAGTTGACTATGGGTGGGACGTAGTCTGTATTACGTGGTAGGGGTGAATGTTTTGATAGGATATTGGAGTGACCCGTGGGGCCCGTTGTCCATGCCGCTGCTTCACGGAGCCTCAGCGCTGTTGCAGATGCCCAGAATTGTGTTTAGTGCCTCAGTGGCGGTAGTGAGAAGCGCCCCACTGATGCAGAGATCTGCGCTTCTTTGGATCTTGTGAAGGATCCGGAGGTTGCAGTTCTTATCTGGAGAAGGCCACCAAACGATGTTTCCGTAGAGGAGAATGGGCCTGACTATTGCAGTATATAGCCAGTGAACTATCATGGGGAGAAACCCCACTGCCTCCCTATGGCTTTCTTACAAGCGAAGAGGGCTATGGCCGCTTTGCGTGTTGTTGTTATCTGTCCAGAGGAGCTTTTTGTCAAGGATGACACCTAGGTACTTTGCTTGGTTGCTAAAGGTTAGGCGCGTTTGGTGTAGTTTTGGGGGAACTAGAATTGGTACCTTATACTTGTTGTAAAGAGAACTAGTTCGGTCTTTTCTGGGTTAACGCCCAGTCCACAGACAGCCGTCAACCTGGAGAGGGTGGATAAGGCTGTCTCCATTAGATTGCAAGGGGTTTGTGGGAATTTGCCCTGAAGTAGGATAACCACGTCATCCGCGTAGGCTACCACTTTTGTGCCCGCCTCTTTGTTGACCACTAAAACCCATAAAAGAGGTGAGAGTACGCCCTCTTGTGGGGCTCTTCTACTGACGTTCCTGGTCGAGTGGGCTGATCCCATAGTGCAGTACACTATTCTGCTGGTTAGCATGGTGTGTATGAGTCCCACTATGGGCCGCTCAATGCCCAGTTCAGTCAGAGCACCAGTAATCGCCGTTGGGGTGACGTTGTTAAAGGCGCCTTTTATATATAGAAACTCTGCCAGAGAGTATTTCTTATTGTGGAAACCTCTCTCTATACTGGACACTAGAGAGTGGAGGGCGGTATCTGTCGATTTGCCCTTACGGTACCCGTGTTATGCGTCAGAGAGTAGGCTATGGTCGATGGTTAGCCTGATATGGGTGTCAATTAGCCTTTCCAGGGTCTTCAACAAGAAGGAAGAGAGACTAATCGGACGGAAGTCCTTTGGGTTGGTGTGGGAGGGTTTGCCGGCTTTCGGTATAAAAATTACCTTAACGTCCAGCCACCTTGTTCGAATATGGCTTAGAGCAAGGCAGCCGTGGAAGATGACTGTCAGCCAGGGTAGGGAAATATCTAGTGTCCGTTGTAGCTGGGCCGGGAAGAACCCATCTGGGCCGGGGGATTTGAAGGGCTTAAAAGAGTTAACAGCCCATTGAATGCGACCTGGGTTTGAGATGTTGTCTATACTGGTCGTCTAAGTTCTCCTCTATGTAGAGGTCCTCCACTGCATGGGTGTTTTTAGGGAAGTGGGTGTAGTTCAGTAGTTCACCTGACTGTTTTCCGTCCAGCTGTCAGCATTGGTTTTTAGATAGCCAATGGTTGCTGGAGATTTTGCTAAAATTCTTCTGAGTCTGGATGCTTCCGCAGTAGATTTTATGCTACTGCAGAAATTAGCCCAAGCTCTTCGTTTTGATATTCTAATTTCCTATTTGTATAGGCTTAGTTTTGTATGGTATAAATTCCAGGAAGATTTCCTATTGTTGTATTTAGCTCTATTAAAGTAAGTTCTACACTCTCTTTTGAGGTTTGCCAGGGTTGCGTTCCACCATGGTGGTTTGTGCTTTGCTTTGACTGTTCTGCTTGGGCAAGCCCTTTTTAAGGCCTCACCACAGATATCAGTAAAGGTGTTAACTAGGTTATCTAAGTCTTGACCGTTTCGTATGTGCGTCGGTGGAGCGTGTAGGTTCCTGTTGAGGAGATTTTTGTAGTATACCCAGTTGGTTAATCTTAGATTAGTAATGTTCTCGGCGGGAGGACAGTCTAGAGTTATTGTAAATGCTATGTATCGGTGGTCTGAGTATGAGTGCTCGATCCCCACCCTCCACGCTCCTAGCTGGTTAAGTAGGGGATCAGCTATTAGAGTAATGTCTAAGACTTCCCTCCTATTTCTAGTGATGAAAGTTGGGTCATTACCTCTGTTGCAGATGAATAGATTTGATTGAAGGAGATAGTCGTAGAGTAACTCACCCCTTTCGTTTGTGTTCGTACTTCCCCATTGTGTGCGGTGTGAATTAGCGTCCCCACCCAGGATGAGTTCCTTAGATGAGTGAGTATGTACGAGTTGTTGTGTGGTGATGTTTAGAGTGGCCCTTCGTAGTCGTGAGCCAGATAGAATGATGCTATGGTGTGATGTGTGTTTTCGTTTAGCTCCAGTCTGACCGTGGTGAGGTCGCCTTCGCTAAACTGTGGAATAAGAAATGTGTTAAAGTGTGCCTTTGTTAGAATGCATGTTCTGGTTTTACCCTTATCCTTGGTGTAAAACAGCTTGTATAGGGCGGTTGATAAGCCACAGATTGTAACCAACAATCCATGGCTCTTGAATGAAGACTACGTCTATGTTGCCTGTTACCAGGCGGGTGAGGAGGGCAGCGGATGCTGCCTTGCTGTGGTGCAGGCTAATCTGCAGAAACTGCACTATCTTTGGGGCCGTGGTCGGGCTGGGTACCCTCCGGAGGACAGTGCGCCCTGGTCGGGTTGTGTCCTGAGTACACAGCTGGTTCAGGCTCTCTGTAAGCTCCGAGTCGGTTGACACATAGCCGGTGAGGGTGGCCTCCTCATGCTCCAATTCGTCGTCGCTCGGGGGTTCGTACAAAGCACAGGCAGCCAGGTTGTCTACCGCTAGCTTATCCGTGTCATAGATGCGCAGTTGCACCTTATCGAACCCTTAGTTCACACGGTTTTGTTGGGCTGCGAGGGGTTCCAAGCAGGCCTGGTTCAAGAGGATAACCACGTTCATGGTGACGCGCTCGGTTTTCTCCACCTTGACCACCTTCCAACCGCCTGTTGGAAGTTTCGGATTGAACCTGGTCAGCAGGCTGAGTATAGCCTCTGGTTCCGAGGGTTCCGACGACAGCCACACCCTCGCTCTTGGTCGAGACGGGATGTCTGCGGCCTCGCAAACTGCCAGCTTGGCCCCGGGGTAGACCTCGCCGACCTTGTTAATGGCAGTCTTGTAAAGTGCTGCCGACCTCTCGTCTTCACAGGCGATCAACTTAACGTTGCTCTGGTACCACCCTGCATCTGTGCAATCGGGTGGCGGACCTGGGTTCTCGTCCAGCACATTTAAGGCCACTGACGCAAGGGCCCGTCTAACCAAACCCCATTGGTTCCTTGGGATCGTTCCGCCTTCATCGCTCTGGTCGATGACTCCAATGATCTTCCGATCCTTTACTACTTCAGCAAAGGATCTCGACCATGTGCCGCGGTTGGTTACTCTGGCCTCCTTGCTCGCTGGTTGAGCTGTCTCCATCGACCTTTCTCGCTATGGGATTACCGCCTTTGCCCAGGCTATGTCCTCTTGGATTTTTAGGTAATCCAATTTTTACGCTTGATCTTCTCGTATCGGGTTGGTGGCCAGCCGTTTGAGGATCCGAAAAGCTTTCTTGCGATCAAGAGGTCCTGCCTGGTTAGGTGGTACCCTCTTGAACTCCTTTGCCCTGGTACTGACCACGAGACCGGCTTTGGCGATCCCCTCAGGCTGGAGTAGCTGGTTAGCCACACCTACGCTGGTGGAAGGCTTGGGCTTGTCGTTGTGGTGAGCTGGGCTTAGCCGGCTGCGTTGTTCGCTGCCCTTGGCAGGGGTCGACGTCACAGGGACTAGGGTAATCGGAGCCGTGATCTTGCTCTTCTTATCACCGTTGGTAACGACTTCCGACTTTTTGAGAGTGTCGGGCTCTTTTTTGTTGTTGCTGCCTGTTTTTTTGTTGTTATTAGTTAAATTCTCCATGTTAGTTCCCACGAGCTGCGGAGAAGGGACAGGTCCACCCGGGCAGAGATCCGCTGTACCCGGATAAGGCTGACTTAGAACAGGCGGTCGCCACTTGCCTGAGCTCACCGTTTGAGACTGAGTTTTTTGATAACTGGGGCTCCCAGCCAGATTGACTCTCTGCACGGTTCGAATGACACCTTAGTCCAGCCCGGGGTGAGATGAGTTGTGTGGGTAGGGAAGAGGTAGGTACAAAGAGTGTGGGAAGGGGGTATGGGTGAGCTATTTGTCGGAGGCGGCAGCACAAGCGCGACGTCGGTACTGCTACGGCGCAGATACCCGCTGACTGTCCGGGGCTATTTATTTACGCTTCGTGTTGGGGGCTTGGCGGTAGCCGGGTCGTATCCAAATTCCACGCTTATTCGTAGCTACCCTGGAGAACCGTTCAGTAGCCTTCAGCTCGGCGCCCTCCGAGCCATCCCACTAGCTCTTTGGCATAAATTTGCACAATATTTTTTATTAACTTGAAATTTTATTCTCGATTTTATATATAGGTGTATGTATTTTAGGACGTACGGCCAAATGCAATTACAAAAGGAGTCGGAAAAATGCTAGATGGCGCGGAGATGCCGGCGGGAATTTGCGGCGACGGCGGGCTGCTGCGCTGGGCTTTGGCGGTTTGCTCAAAAGTCCACGATTTTCCACGAGGGGGGAGGGGGGGTCGAGGTAAATGTCCACGTGGACATAGTAAAAATTTAATTGTAACCTTTATGTTATTTATTCCACTTTTAAATTTACTATAAAACTTATATTTATTTACCATTTTTAAAAATCTCTCATTTTTAATAGGAAAAAAAAATTTTTTTAATGAAAAAGTCCACGTGTACAAAATGGGGGGGGAGGCGGGTTAGTTAAAAATCCACGATTCTCCACGAGGGGGGGAGGGGGTGTCAAAAAGTGATTAAAATTTGTCCACGTGGTTTATGGACGGCCCCTAATATGTTGTTTTTTTTTTCTAATATTAATGGCAATGTTTTTGTTTGCTTAGCAGCTTGGTTTGCAAGCTCGTTTCCAATTATTCCGCAGTGCCCTGACCCATTTCATAGTGAATTTGTTTCTACTTTAAAATCATTTTTTAATTTATAGTGCTGTTAGAGCTGAGAGTGAGTCGGACCATTCTGCCAATTTTTTAATTTCGTTTTTCCGCATATCAACATTCGTAAGGAAGAACAAGGTGGGAGCATTTGCTGGATTACGACGTGTTGTGTGGATATTAATTTGTAGGCTACTCCGCTATCAGATTTCGAGCCGTTTTGGAGCGTATGTTGTTTTAGGGTATCTTTAATTTTTAGAAAGTTTTGATAGTTTTCTGTCGGTAATGTGTTGGGCTTGGATGAGTTGTGTAGGGATTTACTTATCTTAGAGATGACCACGTTGGAGTAGTCGAAGTACCCGTTACTTGTAGAGTAGAAGGGTATACTAAATTCGTCGGGAATTATGTAGCAGGCAGAAGGAATCGTTTCCGGCCCCATAAAGTATACATATTCTTGATCAGAATCTCTAGCCGAGTCGATTTAGCCAAGTTTGTTTGTCCGTATGAACGCTGAAATTTCGGAAACTACAATAAGCTGTAATACTGGGATTAGGCATGGAGACTTTAGAGATTCCTGCGCACAGCACTGTTGTTTCGTCGGGGCGCCACGCCCACAAACCGCCCAAAACTGTGTCACCTATATTTTAATGCTAGATTAAAAAAAAAAATTATAAATCAATTGACCCAAAAAAAAATATTTGCACACCCACTCTAACGCTCACAAACCGCCCACAAGCCACCCAAAATCATCCATATGAACGCTGATATCTCGGACTCTAGAAATGCTAGAAAGTAGGGATTTAGGGGGGAGCCTGCTTCAGAGGCTTTAAAATGTCTACCCAAACTATCCAAGAATGTGTCCCTATAATTTCAGAAGCAAATCCCAATTTTTTTTAAATTACAGCAGAAATAGTGAAAATAATATAGTTAATAAAAAAATCTGAGAAGACCGTTGAAATATATAACAAATAAACCCTGATTCAATCGAATATTTCTTTCCTTTCATCTCAAAACTAACAACAGCAATATTTCGTAGAGGAAATAACTCATTTGCCAAGGGTCGCAACGGTTCGTCGCCATCTTAAATTCGTATCGCCCTTGCAGGTCAGAGATGGATTCCACACACTTTTCTTTGGTGGCATTCATAGAAATCACTAAAAAATGGAAGGTGCATTTTTCAACACAAACATCATTTTCAAATACTTCCATTAATCGTCTTTCGTTACAAACACAGTGCGTTGGTAAGTGATGATATTTGCTGGTTCTGTCTAAACAAGTAAAAAAACAAGAAAGATCGCTATAGTCAAGTACCTCGACTATCAGATACCCGTTACTCAGCTAAGGGGACCAAAGGAAGATGGAGATATGCAAGCAGCAAAGCGAGATTGTAATGCGCATCCTACCCGCTATCTCAACATATGGTTATGTGGGCGGCAGACATATTTAAGCGTTATGGGCGTTAGAGTGGGCGTGGCAATCGATAGGTATTGACGAGACGAATAAGTTACAGTAAAAATTTGTTTTCTCGCACAAAAGCTGTAGGCACCACAGTTTTGGGCGGTTTGTGGGCGTTAGAGATAGCGCACCCTTCTAAAACAAACTGGCGCTGTGTAAGAAGCTCAGGATTCTACATACCAAATCCCAACTTTCTGGCTTTTGTAGTTTTCGAGATCTCGGCGTTCATCCGGACGGGCAGACAGACGGACATGGCTAGTTCGATTCGGCTAGTGATTCTGATCAATATATATAGTTTATGGAGTCGGAACGCTTCCTTCTACCTGTTACATACTTTCCGACGAATCTGTATACCCTTTTACTCTACGAGTAACGGGTATTATTAGCTCATCAAAATCTGTCAATTTGGTCATCAATGAGCGGCTTTGTTAAGATTGACATAAAAAACAAACTAAAAGTTTTGTGATGACGGGAGGGGTGAAATTTTCTAACAAGAGTGCAGAGAAAAATCCAAATCCAACGATTTACAGGTGTCGTACAGCCGGAATTACGTCCATGATCAATATACTAGTAGCTGTACCCCTACATCTGGCAAAATGCACCAGTTGGGCGTTGTCTCCCAAGATAGGGAATATGAAGAAATAGAACCACTAGGTGGGTACTACACATGCAGTCCAAAGACTGCAGGAAAACGGATGTCCAGAAGAAAGTCCTGTCTGCGTTCCCTAAAAGAGACCTTTATCCTGAAGGATACAATGCCGACCAATGTTCCTACAGTACGAAAAAGTACACAAGGACGATATCTGGGAAGTTCACCACACCAAGAAGATCGCCGTTAAATTACTCATGGATATATTAAACGTGAGGATTATACAAATGTATAGGACAAACGATACGTACAAAAACGCCGGGGCCAACATTACGACCTGTAGAAAATTGTGACCAACATGAGTGCCCCAAAAAGTGAATCCGCCAAGGAGGAGGTCGAGCCCCAAAACAATCAGTGTAAACATTGATAATAAAACTACCGAAAGACAAAAGGCGATATAGTTAATTACAAACAAGGTGGATCCGTGTTTCATTACCCTAACATCCCTGCGAAGAAAATTTCTGACCATAAATATTTGTAGAAGTTATGATTTAGGAACCAAGTCAAGTCAGCGGTCAAGCCATTTAGTCGTATTATTCCGTGCAGTCCACAGCACCCACTTGTTGGATTCTCGAAAACCTTTAAATAGGCCTTCGAGTCTCGATATTTTTATCGGGGCAGTCGTGTTTCAGTATTCGGTTGTGTAGTTTCTGGTAGTTGTTAGGTTTCGCGACCCTTAGCATTATCAGCGTGCTGCATGTTAGGAACGGATGACGAGCCTCCTGTATTGAACTTTCAACGAAACAGCCCAAAGACGATTGATAGCGTTCGAGCGACGCATGTATGCTAACCCTACAGTGCACGGAACGTATATAGAACTAATGCATGAGTATTTGTCATTCGGATAGATGTCAGTAACAGACAATGTCATTCCCAGAAAATCCTAATACTTCATCCTGTAGCAGTGCATACTCAGACCTCAAAGCTCTTCTACAAAGCTTAGGGTCGTGTTCGATGCTTTTTTAAGAAAAACATCGCAGCTCTTACTGAACAAACTTCTTATGGTGGGTGCAACCATAAACCCATGTGTGTATGCCATCTTGCTGAGATTTTGCTTACGAACATTCGCTGTGACCGCGCTCTTGCTAAACGTTGGTTTAATAGTTGAGCGAAATCTTTGCCAAATCATATTCGAAAGGATCACTGGCAATAGTCGAAGACTTCTATATCGACGATCTCTTATCACAATCAGTTCCCCTGATCGATCTCATATCGCGACCCGATTCCCTGGAAATCCAGAAATCTGCTGGCATTGTGCTGGCCAAATGAGCAGCAAACTGTGATCCCGACGAGAGTCTTCAGTCCTTCGATGTACCCACTGCTTCCGATGCAAGCCCAATCTGAAGCACTCGGCCATTCAGAGTTAGTGGAGTTGATCTTTTTGATCCAATTCAAATCCATAGACATTCCCGGCAAAACCCCACTCAAAATGTACGACGCAATTTTTATTTTCTTCTGGGCAAAAGCCGGTTGTACGATTTCGTGGGGGCTGTGAAGTCCGCTGAACATTTTTTTCATTAATGGAATCGGAAACGCTCTGGTAAAGGAAGACGAAGTTCATGCTGTGCTCCTCGATGTCGAAGCGGTGGTAAACTCACGTCTATTGTTCGCAGATAGAAACAGTCCTAACGATGTGGAAGCTATCACTCCTGCACACTTTCTCGTCAACACCACTGTCGCTACATTGTCACATCCATCGACGAAGGACAACCGGAGCCCGTATCGGCAATCTAGCTGGGCTTGTGGCGAGATTGGTTGCACGAATACCTTACAAAATTGCAACAACGGACCAAAATTAAGAAGGACTTCGCAAACATGGTTGCTCGGAATTTTCACTGATGTGATCCCTGGGTAAGGTGCGAGTGGCAAATGTGAAAACCAAATGCAGAACCTACAAGCGAGCAATTTACTATCTGGCCAACTACCATTAGATTGAAGACCTGAAGCTCTTCATGATCATGATAGCCAACCCTGTAAACCTGCTAGAAGCAACCCTGGGCTGAGTAAACTTTTCGCCTCTGAGGCGAGTTGGAACAGAAATATATTTTTGAAATCAACTACGAAAGAAAATCATCGTGTTGGTCTAATTTTCTACCGACCAAAGGTGGACTCTTAAAGATGTTTAACAAAATGGCGGTCTATGTCTCTTTAGTCTCAAATCGTATTTTGAACAGGTTCTTGAAATACTTCCACTCAAGGCCGATGTAGCCCACTTGCACACTGCGAAGCACTGCCCTCCATGCAATTGCTAAGTGGCATAATTTGACCACTACCAGTTAGTGGATTTTCCGCTAAAATTATGTCCGCAGATAAAATAATTTTGGCAGAGTAACGGCAGTCTTCTGTGTAGTTGATGCCTGCACAGTTTTGGGCAGCTCCAGAACTAGGCGCCACTAGTCCGCGGATATAGGAGGAGTTGGTACAGATCCAATTTTTGATATTGATTCCAGATTGTCCTGAACAGAATCTCGGTTTCGTTCAGTAATATTCAACTTCTCGAAAGCTTCGAACTTTACGGACCGCCAAGTCAAGGGCTAGCCGTACACGCTACCCAAAAACCCTTTGTCATTATTTCTGATACATTAACTCAACGTGTGCTCTCTTTATTTCGCTCCTTTTAGTCTCTCCTACTAATTCCTTCAGTATACTTTGTCTCGTACAACTACACAGAAAAAAAAACGAGCCAGGATCAATTTGACATGCGCATGGTAAATTTGTGATTTTTAGACACATATCATTTTTACCATTAAATAATGTCAAATTGATACCAAAAAATTTCAAGTTGTCGATTTCTCTCTTTTCCGAAATTCTTTGACATTGAAAAAGAGAGGATATAGCAACATGGCGACATCCATCACGTGAGTGGAAGCGAAAAAGATATATTCGAAATTCGAATTGGACTACTTCGATCTTGTTTTCTCGCTTGCACTTACATACGTTTTAGTGGATTTTTTGACACTTGAGTTTTATCGTGAAGCCGGTCAGACGTACATTTTCAGTGTTTCCCTAAGTGCGCAGAACAAGGAAAAGGTGAGTAAATTTCATATATAATGTGTATATGTCTAAAGTGCTATAATAACATAGTAACATAATAAGCGGAAAAAACTAAAATCGTGTGCGATTTTCTTAGTGGCTTTTTTCATATAACTGCCCTACGACAACAAAAGCACGTGCAACTATGTATGAACATTACGGCGGTCCACATTTGTATGGAAATTTTTAAGGTCCTACTCTCACCCGCCTATACGGTGCGCTTTGAGGTATTTAATGTATATTAAAAGAAATTTTTTGAAAAAAACGCGTTTTATATTATTTTCATACGGGTGGCCTTGAATTGGTTTCATTTCTCAAATTCGTTTGCCACCTTTCCGAACTACTTTGAAAGCTTTAAAAATTGAAAAAGGTTAGAATTTACACGACATTTTTTTTTAAATATCGACAATAAGGTACTAAAGTCCTCGAGTTGCATAATAAGTCATTTAAAACATTTCGCAAATAATTTTATTTATTTTTGAAAAAACCCGATTCATAAATGGACTTTCTGTAAACACTTATATACCCAAATAAGGAAGAACAAAGAAGGCAATATTCAATTATATATATTTATTTATTATTTAAAAACAAATTAGCATAAGTAAATAATTGTAGGGGACTTTTTCTGTCGTTTGCTCGCTTCGTTAACGCGGCACCAAATTTATATGGCGCGACAGCAGATGAAGATGCCATGGCATGGTTGATATTAAAGCGTTCATTAAACATGATTCAAAAACGGCTTTCCGTGTTTCGGCGAAGCTCTCCTTTTTTTTAAACATTTTTTTAGGCTAAACAAATCTTTGTTAAGCCGCGCTATGGATTTAATAATATGATGGTGAGGTTGGACTGAAATTCCCCTTTGACTCCAAATGGTAACTAGCATTTGTGTTACATCATTGGCGCTTTGTAACAATCTTTTTCCGGAAAATCTAGTAATATAGAGGACACTAGATAATACGGATTTCTTAGATGGTAAATCCGTTGTGTCAAGTTCGGATTTTAGATGTCCAACCAGAACAGAGAACGTCACTTTTATAAGTTTGGAGTGCTTGTCGCACTCACAAACAACAAGAATAGAATAACACACCCAAACGCACAAATCGCTTTCCGTGTTTCGTATTTTTGCATTTCGTAACTCACTCAAACAGTAAGCGTAGATTCTATTTCACCAGACACTCAAAAAATTTGCGCAGATAAGTGAACTGCACAGTGCACTCAAAGCAAATGTACCAAAAGCAACGGTAGATCACAAAAAGCAATGCGCAATAATGCGCTGTGAGCGAAACACTCATGTTTTAAAGTTATGATTTCGATTGTCTTTAACTTGTATGAATGCAAGATCGCTGGTTTGTTTTTTGGTCGCTTGATTTCAGTTGTTTGTTGAAGCCTTAGAAGGAATAAGCAAAATGACTGAAACGCCGGACTCTATAAAAAGTAAAATTGTTTCTGAAATTACTTTTATTTTTAAGACAAACTAATCTAAGATTAAAATGTATCCAACAAGAAAACTGTTAACGACTGAATTACCTGTTCCTTTATCTGTATGAACGGTCTCAAATTCATATAAAATATGTAATGACTTTCTTGAAAACATTAAAATTAAATACACGCAATGAAGCAGCAAAACACGGCTTTTATTTTCAACTCACATATATGTATGTATGTATGAAGCTAATGCAAGAAAAACAACAACACACGTGTCTCTGACACATTGTTTGTCTCAAGTGTTGTGCTCTCATTTTCGCTCATTCCTTTTGCTTTAGCATATTGATCGGCGTCAACTCATGTATACATGCAGAAAAGAGCACGAAATCGTTTTGCGAGTGTGCGTATGAGCATGTCCGAAAATATCAGTGCAAGGCAACAAACCTCATTTAAGAGTGCCAATCACACTCTAAGTGCCGTAAACGCACAAATGATTCGGGTACACTTATTGTTTGGGTGTACCCTTGCCGTTCTTTCGAATAAAGTTCTGGCTGCAACACATGTCGTATGAGTAATTTTAAAGCAAACTTTGAGGACGACTCGCAAGGCCTGAACAATTTTTTTTTTATTTTTGATTAAATTTTTTACAGACTTTAATCTACCATGTAAAATGGTGAGAACCAGTTTTCATTTTTTGGACCACCGTAATGTACATACATACGTATGCGTAAGCGTGTGTATGTGTAGAGGCTGTTTCAGCGTGAAAGCAAAATTAATAAGTATGTACATCTAACAATAAACATAATTGCATTTAAACAAAAACATATTTTAAAATGCGCTTAAATTTATGTTTAGATGTATGTACATGCCTGTTAATTATTTTTTCTACGTCGCCCTGCAAAGTCGCTTCTCATGTACATATGTACATATGTATGTATAGACAGATGCACGCGTTTTTCATTGCTTTTCATAAAATGTTGCTTATTCTTGAAAGTCTTTCACAAATTTTCTGTTATTACACAATTAATTAAGGTTTCAAAATTTAGCGAGCACTTTCAAGCATATGTGGTGGATGCCGAACAGGAATCTTATACGATTGATTAAAAACTTTAATTATAAGTTAATCACAATTAAGAAATTTTAGTAAATAAGTATACATAAGTAAAAAAAATGACCCAATGTAAATATCTTAAATAATGTGTCATTAAGAAATATTGTAAATATTTTGTACAAACTGTAAATAGGTAAGAAAACGTATTTGAAAATAAAATAAAATAAATAATAAAAAATGTGGTATATTATTTTTTAATTTAAATTTGTCTTTGACATTATAATATCAAATTAACAATAATATCAATTTGGTATTTTTAATATCCAATCTACAACAATGTACATTTGAAATTATAATATCAAATCTTCAACAACATCAAATTAACAACAAAAATATTTTAAAAAAATTGATACCGCTTAATGTAAAAATGATATTACCGACCTTTCTTTTTAACCATTTCGTACATGTCAAATTGATATGTACCGTATCAAGGCCGAAATGATACTGGATTTCATCAAATTGACCATCATATCATATCAATTTTATTTTCTGTGCAGAGAACAAGAGTAAACTGGCAATAGAAACAAAACCTTACCTTTAGCCTTGATAACGAACTCTACAATGACGAGAGAAAGCAAGGAAAAATGCACAAGTACACTGAGAACAATCACATAAAGCAACGAACGGTCTAAAATACACTGACATTATATTATGTTCCGACATACCCTTTAATAAAAGGTTTTTATTACTTGCATAATCTATTAAATAGGCCACTACCATAACACGAATAAATAAAAATCTGCTGTGATGCTACACGCTAGTACCAGCTCGTCTCATTTAGGAAGCTTACAAGAGCTGCAATTGCAATCCCTCCTACTACCTGCAGATACTCTAGCTGGTGTCTTCCGAAGTGTCGCAACTTTAGTTGTTCAGCGCTGGGTAAAAGCAGAGTAGGTGCTCTGTTGTTTCAGGATTTGTTGTTTTCCTTCAGCTTCTCCAGCATTAGTTGTCATACAGGCCAGCGTGCGTATGGGCCAATGGGCTGTTATCCTACTGATGTCCTAAGTCCTCCCTTTTCTCTCTTGGCTCCTAAGATCGATCTCTTGTACTTTCTTTGTAGTACCTTGTATGGTTCCCTTAACTTGGTATAATAGCTGATATTGAAAGCTCTGTACACCCTATTCCTAAGTTCGCATAGCTTCTTGGTATGTGTATGTTTACTTTGAGTAGGAGATTTTGTAGGATCCTTTGTTAGTATACTTGTGAGCTCTCTTACGTACTTGTGCAGAGCCTCGGCAGAGGTTTGTTTCAACTTGTATTTGACAATCTTACCGAACTGAAGTGTCATAGAAAATATACATGAGGTCTGAGAAGGAATTTGTTTCGGCACAATCCATGTCTCAACTTTGTGAATTCTAAATTCAAAATGTAGAGCCAGGCCTAGTGCCTCTTCTCACCCCTAAAAATCCATTGCACTTGAAAAGACAAGGTACGACAAAATATATTGTCAAAACGAGACTTACCCCTTTCATTTGTTTCCGATTTGCCCCAGAGCGTGTACCTGGCACTGGCATCGCTGTCTACTAGAGTTGTTTTGTTGTCTTTTGTCTACTGCAGCTTGATGAAAGGCTCTGTTAGAGCCGCTTCGTCGTGGGGCATGTAAGCTGATGCTAGGAGTCCCTGCTCGGTCCGCGGTGCTGAGGTTAGAACAAAGAAGAGCATTGCGGTTGTTTTTATATTAACACACGCCCTCGACCTACCTGACATGTGTGTGTATATTGTGTAGAATCCTTGAAGTTTCAGACCACAGACTAGACCTTCCCTAGTTCGCCAAAACGGCTGATCGACATTCGACATTGGTTGCTGGCGTGGTAAATACAGTCCTGTCGTTGATGACCATGTAATCCAACAGCTTTTTGGCGTCCTCGACCTCCTCCAGAACCTCACCCGGTTATTCCAAATCGGACCTTGTGGTCCAGCTTCTCCAGCTGCGGCAGTCAACGTTGACGTCATTTCCTTCTCTATTTTGAGGAAGGCCCAGTCGCTAAACTTTTTCGAGACTTGACGAAGAACGTTGGTCGCACTTTTCCGTTTGCGTCACTTTCCCTCTTTGGTGCGCTCTCTCTCTGACCTCCTGCTAGAGCTTACGCTTTGATTGCGATTGGAACGGCTCCGTGTGTTCCTATTTCTCGAAGCCGTCGATTTCTCCAGGCATCTGGCCTTGTCCTCTGTGTCCCTAGGGTCCGTCTTACCCGTCTCATCCTTCCTGACAATCTTTCTTAGAATAAAGTGAAATCGTCTGTCCCTTGACTTCCTGTTGATGGGTGAGGGTTTCTTACCCTTGCTGTTGCCTAGTGGTTTGGCCTTTCCAGACTGGTTCTTGTTTATTGTTAGATTCGGTTGGGCGATACTCATCGGGGCCCCCTCCTCAGGTTTCAACGGAGCCTCTTTAGCCTTACGAGGGGTCTCCAGCTCTGCTGAGAACGGAAATTCAGCGGGCACGGGTCGCATGACACGCCTGACTTGAAGAGAGGTAGTTTTATAACCTGCCTAGGTTCGCCCGACTAACATTCGTCAGCAAACGTAAACCCTTCTTGGGTCACCTCATGTCGATGGATATTGAAAAGTAAAATAAAATAAAGTGTACACTGAAAACATCATTGAAAATCTTAGAATGGTCGTGGCACTCGGGTGAAACAAAAACTGACTTTAGAGGGTTATTATCAAATTTAACTTTCTAACAACAAAAGGAAATAACCAAGTTATATGGGGACGACTTCTGGTCATAGTATTGAGCAAAGCATTGCTAGTGCTAGAAGAAGACCACAAAAAGGTGGTTAAACCTCTAAAAAAATGACCGGCACAAAAAAATATTTTTAGGAGTTAAGAACTATAATGTTTCTATGGTTTACCTTCAAGCTTCGACTGAGAATTGCTCCATAAGATGAACTTATTATTTCCCTTCAAAGTAATTCCCTCTCGATGAAATAAAAATATGCCAGCGATTTTTACATTACTCGAAACATGCCAAATAGTCCCTTTCCGCTTTCCCCGGAGTGTTCTCTTGATTTTGGAAAATAGCCAGAATTCACACGGAGATAGAGTTGTTGTTGTTGTTGTTACCCATAATTCTGGTTTTTTTTAGACGAATTGCTTCACACAAACGACGCATAACGCTTAAATAATATTCCGTAATTACAGTTTAGCCGGGTGAAAGACATTAATAGTGCACTAAAACACGAAAAACCAAAACAAATTCAACTTCCTTTTTGCCCACATGAAGTAATGTAAAGAATGTAACAAATTAAAAAAAATCATAATAAAGGGTAGATCCAAAAAAAAAATACTTTAAGGCTTTCACCTTCGACTTACACAAGTTCTGATGTTAACTTTAGTGACGAAAAAGGATTTTGAATTCGACAAAATACATACATTATCTAAAATTTACCTATGAACGCTACAAAAGAAAATGCCCATTTGCGTCAAAGCTTAAATATTTTGCTGAAGCGGTAGAATGAGTAAATTTAAGATAGCAGAATCCTAATTTAAGGTTGTAACTCCTAGTTTCGGGAGAACACTTCAAGATCAGAACACTTCACGTCTAGTTAAGGTCCGAAACGCTTTCTTCTTCCTGTGAAATACTTTCCAACCGTTAACCATTTTATTCCACGATTAACGGTTATAGATACTTACGTAATTACACAGTTATAATACAATACATAATACAATGCGTTTTATTCAATGCGATATAAAATACAAAACTCGTTAGATTTTTAGAGATAGAAAAGTTTGTCCGAAAGCGAATCGGCCACATCTCGTTGAATACTTTGTCCAATCAAATAAGCCAGTTTGTGAGCATACTAAAAAAAAAAATATATTTTAATTTAGACTAGTTTAATGAAATACAATTTAACATGAAAAGGTTATCTATCTTCGTCAAGCCGAAGTTTATATGCCCTTGCTGTTGATATAGTCGATTTCGATAATACTGGATTACAAAATAATAATTTGACAAAGGATGATGGTAGTTCCTGATAGTGTTGAGCCCTTCAATCACAGAAAAACGTCAAAAATTGGTTTTGGATAATTTTTTAAAATAATTTTATATCAGAAATTTCTTGGTGTTATTTTTTGGTATTTTTATATTTATCTCGAGTTACAATTTACCAATTTAGGTGATATATGTTTTAGTTAACAACTATAATGTCAGGCTTTAATATTGCCGAGTTTATTGTGTGTCTGTTGATATTGTGAAACGTGTACCATTTTAAAGTTACTGTCGAATCAAACCAGGCAAGGCATTTGGACAAAATGGAAAAATAGATTTTATTTTGCTTGTTTAACGTTTGTGTTTAATTTGAACACCAATATGTTATTCTATAATACGAAACCCTAATCAAGGTTCGATAGGTGTAACAATCTTATACTGTTTTCTTTATTCTTATATTAACCACGAAGTCTGTAACCACGAAAAGTGTAATTCCGATGCTTGTGAATATGAATTTTGTACACATGAAGTCAGTCGAAAACAAACCTTGAAATAATTTGGTTGGACTCTAACTTTTTGGCTACCTCCTTAACTGGAGGCTTCATCAGTTTGATTTGGAGAGTAACAGCTTTGCCCCTGAAATTTGAATTTCAATATTGATCAATTTAATGGGGTTTATGTTATTCCGGAAACCAAACTTGCCGTTGAAGTGGGCGGACGTGTCTCGTGCGAGCTCCAGGAAAAGAGCAAGAAATTTGCTGAATAAAATGATGATACAATAAATAAAAATTTCGGTTACAACTCATAAAATCAGGGTAACGACTTAAACAAGGGTATATTTATTTTATTTTTTTTCAATAAATAAGTGTCATGCTAAAAAAGCTCAATGAGCAACAAACAAAATAAAGAGCGACTAAGCTCTGGGAACCGAAGAGACGGTTACTTTTCAACGTGTGATAGCGAAGTGCAAAAAACGACCTTACTGACGGTCGATAGCCAAAGAGTGCGATCCTGCGCACCATGTCTATCTACTGCTACTCCTACTCCGACGGCGTGAAGTTATCAGTGCAAAACCCCCTACCATCAGTCTTGACCCCTAGCGCACCAACAACATGCAGCAACTTCTGCACTTGCACTAAATTTATCAGCAACAACTATAGCTGCGTCAAAAAAACCAACAACAACCACAGCTACGGCTATTATTTCGGCATCGACTACAAAGTCGTCGAACGTAACGCTAAAAACAACGGCAACAAAAACCACGACAACAAATCAAAACCAAAACAAAATTCAGCAAGCTGGTCCGGCCATACGGACTAGATCGGTACATCCTTATCAAGCGTAAGTCTAGCCCGCAGAACACCGCGGTAGGTAACAAGTCCAAAATAAACCGAGTCCAGATAGACAATAAATTATCCGAAAGATCCAACAGCAATAGATTTGCGCTTCTAGCTGAAAATGAACCAAAACGTGCTCAGGAGACCCAACCGAAACCTAAGACCCCACCAATTTACATTAGGGAGAAAATCTCGTACGCCCTGGTCAACAAAATTGTTGCGCTGACCGGGTACGGAAACTTTTATGTTGTTCCGGTCACAAAAGGGGATATCCATGAAACCAAGCTTCAGAGCAAAACTGAAGAATATTTCCGAGCAGTATCCAAATACCTGCAGGAAGCTAGGAAAAGCTACTACACGTACCAACTAAAAAGTTGCAAGGGCCTGCAAGTGGTACTAAAAGGAATCGAGCACGACGTAACCGCCAAGGAAGTTATTGATGCTCTCAAGGAAAAAAGGGTTTTCTGCAAAGATCGTCAGTAACATTATAAACAGGAAAAAAGAACCGCAACCATCCTTCAGGGTCAAGCTGGATCCAGCCAACAGAGTCTTGAAGTAAAATGAAGTGCACCCCATTTATAGCCTGAAATACTTAATGCACTAAAGAATTAACGTGGAAGAGCCACATATCGTAAAAGAAACGGCCCAGTGCAATGCACAAATTGTCAGGAGTATGGACACGTCAAGGCATACTGTTCACTTCAAGGGCTTACTGCCCTGCCAACAAAGAAGACCCCAAAAAGAAAAAATGCGTTAGCTACCAAGGTAACCACACGGCTACACTACAAGGGCTGTCCGATCTACAAAGAGATGAAGGACCGCATGCGAAAAGTGACAGCAACGCGTCATCAGAATACCCAAAATGCGTACACTTACTCGCCGGAAGTACTATTCCGCACGGCTGCAACTAAGTAGCCAGAAGGGCTTCTCATACGCCGATGCCCTTTGATCAGGGACGGGAAACCCACTCCAGTCTAATCTAGGAAAGGCTCAGCAGATCCAAGTACAGTCACAAAGCACTTTGAAATCTATGACGGTCACCATGCAACAAAGTGTAATTAGGGTATTCAATTGCGTTGTAAAAGTGTAAACTTTGTAAGTTTGCCAGACGAGAATTATGAACGCCCTCTATTTTAAAATAACGTTGCAGGAAATTGACGTACAATAGAAAGGTAACTTTTAAATTTTTGTATTGCTCCAACATATAATGTAGGACTTTATTAACTTCGCTCTCAGACCATCGCTTAGTTTCGACCTCTCTGGCTCGCTTTCTTGAGGGTTTTTCTTCCATTGAAATTGTTATTCAATGATTTTGTTTTATAGAAGACAAATGTTTTTCTTTTGCATTTAAAATTCAAATTTGTTTCTTTTCTTTTAATGTCATTTCCATGGATTTAAACCCAACTTTTCAGTATACTTTAAGTATTTTAGATAAAATTCCTACCTATTATTAACCCCCTATTTCTACACAAGTACAACAGATTTGTATACATAGGCTGGGGTGTTGTAGGCCTTGAAAACTATTTTGTATGGAAATTGTTGTAGGAACTGCTTACACTTTTACACTCTTCAAACGTTTGCAACGCAATTGAATACCCTAAATGTAATTCATTTCATTCATGAAAACGACCATGCAAACACTGGTTCAAAAACAGAACATGGTGTTACAGCTACTTGCAGCTAAGCACTCCAAATAACAGATGTCAAATCTACGAATAACAATGTGGAACGCCAATGGCGTTTCACGGCAACACCTTGAAGTAACACAGTTCCTGAATGATAATCATATCGACATTATGCTACTGGTAGAGACGCACCTCACAAACAAATACAACTTCCAAATAGAAGGCTACACTTTCTACCGCACAGACCATCCAGATGGTAAAGCCCATGGCGGAACCGGCATTCTAATCAGGGAACGCATCAAGCACCACTTTCACCAAAGGTTTTCAACTAATTACTTGCAAGCCACGTCTATCAAAGTGCAGTCAGGCAACGGAAACCTCACCATAGCCGCTGTCAACTGCCCGACTCGCTTTACAATTTCTTCCACAACTTGCTTGGAGATCGCTTTATAGCTGCAGGGGACTATAATGCCAAACACACGCACTGGGGGTCACACCTTATGACTCCCAAAGAAAGGCAATTATATAATGCAATCATAAAACCGAACAACAAATTAGACTATGTTTCCCCCGGCAGCCCCACATACTGGCCAATAGACCCCAGGAAAGTTCCAGACCTAATAGACTTTGCGGTGACAAAAAACGTTCCCCGCAATAAATTAAGCGCCAAAGCGCTTTCGGACCTGTCGTCAGACCATTCGCCAGTGCTGGTAACTCTTCTTCAAAGCACAAAAACTACAGATCACCCCCTCAGGCTGACGTCGCACTGAACCAACTGGTTAAAATATAAAAAGTATGTAAGCTCACACATAAATTAACCCCTCACTTCAACATCGAAGCGGACATCGACTGCTCTACAGATGCTCTTGAAGAAGTATTCGTGGAGGCAGCCACTATCTCAACACCACAAGGCAGGGACGTACAAGCCAACCACTTGAAAATCTGCAAATTGAACGGCTAGTCCTAGAAAAGAGGCGCCTGCGACGTGCCTGGCAAACCAATAGATCGCCGTCATCAAAACAACGTCTTAAGGAAGCACACTAAATCGAGCTTTAAAGCAAGAAACAGAAAATGCACAGCTGCGGTACATTAAAAAACTTTCGCCAAACCACTACAAAACAACCTCTGTGGAGGGCTTACCCAAACCTTAGCTCTACAATCGAAACAGTCACTCCGATAAGAAATTCATCTGGCAGCTGGGTCCGCAGCGACGAAGACAGAGCCGAAACTTTTGCTTTACATCTCAGTCTTCCAGCCGAACCCTGCCACTGATTCAGTTATCCTACCACAAATCCAATCTGAAACTAATTCTCTACCAACATTGTTTTAGCCAAAGGTCAATTGGGAACTGAAACAGAAAAAGGCCCCGGGCTTTGACCTAATAACCAAAAATGTTAATTGAACTTCCAAACTCTGCTATTGATGTTATTTGTAAGCTCTTCAGACCACACAACTCCGTCATCCTACAGACCAATAAGTTTATTATCGTGTCTGTCTAAGTTGTTCGAAAAATTCCTCCTAACTCGCATAATACCATATCTAGGAGCTCACAATGTTATCCCTGCTCATTAATTTCGCTTCCGTCAAAATCATGGAACAATCAAAGAAGTTAACAGAATAACATTAGAAATACGCACAGCGTTTGATCAAGCCTTCGATCGAGTATGGCTCAATGCCCTCTGCACAAAATCAAAACACACTTGCATGACTACACTCAAAAGCTACTGAGTCGTATCTCTGCAACAGAATCATCGCAGTAAAGTGGAATTCAACAACATCTGACGACTACGTTATCGAAGCTGGATTCTGCAAGGAAGCGCACTAGGGCCTCATCTGTTCCATACCATATACACAAAGTTTATTCCTACAAACAAACAGCTAACAACATCTACGTTCGCTCGCGACACTGCAATCCTAAGTCGCTCAAGGTGCCCAGGCCACCAACAACAAGAGGTGGCTATTTGAATGGCTTATTAAAAAAAACTGAAGAAAAATGTAAACACGACGCTTACTATCAACAGGCAAGCATGTCATCCACTATCATTGAATAGTAGGCACATTCCCGAAGTCAACGAAGTAACGTACCTCGGCGTCCACCTTGACAGACGACTAATCTGGAAAAGATAGATCGAACGCAAGAAACTACATCTAAAACTAAAAGCCAGCAGCTTCCTGCTCTACAACTCCACTCTCAAGCCCATCTGGACATATGGCTCCCAGCTATGGGGGAAAGCGGGCACCATGGTATGTTCGCAACCAAAACATCCACAGGGACCTTGGCATTCTTGCTGTAAAAGATGAAAAAGACCATCAAAAATCGACCTACAATGAAAAACTCTCTGTGCACCCAAATAGTCTAGCAAGAGGCTTGAATCAAGTTTCCAGCAGATACCGCCTACAACGCAACGACCTCCCAACCCAGCATTAATTTTCAGGGCCCCTTAACTCAATACCAGTCATATGACTATTATAAACACATCATTGAAACAAAACTTAAATACAACAGTTTTAATTATTTATTTTTAAATAATTTAGCTGTCTTTTCCTGTTGGGTACTTCAATATTTTAGCAAATATGGATAATAACAAAAAAGAAAGACTGAATTATGGTGTTCATTGAAATAGCAGTCTTAAAAGAAAAATATGATAAAATTCAATTAGGCTCATTAATAACTTAATCCTACTAAATATCGATTTGATTATGACCAAATATTTTGTTGTATGGCCTTTATTGGCTATTACAGGCTAAACCCTACGTGGCATGGAGTCCACCAAGTCCTTGCAACATTTGCGGGAAATCTGACCCCTTCCCTCCTGCACAACTTGCCAAAGCTGCGGCTAAGAAGTCGGAGATTTCTTGACAACAAAACGCTTATGTCCCTCGATAAGTTTTCAATCGGATCTAAATCCGGGGACTGTGCTGGACAAGGCATTACGTCAATTTGTTTTTGGCTAAATGTTGGTGTGGCCAACTTGTTGGTGTGTTTAGGATCATTGTCCTGCTGAAATGTCCATATTAAGGACATTTCATCATCAGTATACGACAGAATGATGTTTCTCAGTATATTTACGTAAACATGTTGGTCCATGATCTCATCGATCAAACGTATGGGGCCCACACCGCTCTATGAGAAATTTGCCCATACCATGATTTTAAGGCCATCTGCTTAACGGTCTTGAGATTTTATTTTGGGTGGTACCCGGTGTTTGGGGGTCGACGGACATACTATTTTGAACCTGTTCCACCAAAAAACACCAGCTAAGACTCATCTGTCCAAAGGATATATCGACCTTTTGAAAGTGGCTAGTTCAAGTGGCTTTTGCCAAACTTCAACTTGTCTTTGGGGTGTCTTTTACCAAGTAATGGCTCCTTTGGTGGACTTCTAGCATTCAAATTTTCATCGAACAGACTTCGGAGAATACTGCCATCCCTGATTCCCAAGCTCACATCCGCTTTTATAGTCCTACAGGATGCAAAAGGATAAGTTTTGCTAAAGCGCACTTTTCAAACGTCCTCTATAATTGTGGTTTTCCGTATCGCATAACGTTTTTCGGGCTTCGGTTCATAGTTTATGGCATTGTAACTCATATTGGCTGTACATTTTAAGGGACTTTGAATATATTGATACGTTTTGCCCTCCTTTCTAAGCTCAATCAATTTTTCCTTTCTCCCTTGAAGCAATGAGGTCATATACCCATTAAAGTTAATTTTTTTCTACAGTTTAACTGTAGAAATTTATAATAATGGTCTTCATTAAAAACCTAATTTTACCAAATTACAAAAATTTTCAGGACTTTTCCAGGAAGAAAATCAAAAACTGCTATTTTAGTGAACAGCCGAAATGTTGTGTCCGTGTGCAAAAATATGAAAGAAACCCAAAAACAGACCAAATCTAATGGGGTTTTTGCTTGTTTTGTATCTATATGATCCATTCTACAAAAGAAATGTACTAGCGATTAACCAACGAAAAGGACTATGCTAATAAACCGTTATATAGTTTCGCTTCTGTCGTACTGCTATTTTAGTGAACACAGCTGTATTTATATACCTCAGGGAAATAAGTATATGTGCACTTTTTAATTTGCTTTTATTTTCTCTAAAATTAACGGTACAGTTTTTGTAAATACGTTTTTGTATTCTTATCTTATATGAACATCATCTAATTCAATGGTCCTCTTTGGGCTTCACTCGCTGTACAGTTTATAATAACATGTGCTGAAACTTTTGTTTTTTATAGGAAATAAGTATATGTGCAAATTGAGATTATTATGTTATTGATAGCGAGTAAGCTAAGAAGTGTGATCTAACAATATTTTTAAATCAGCGGAACGTAAGTAAAATAGACTGTTTATTCTTGTAGAATAAATTGTTAATACAAAGTTTGACTTTACGCCACGTGGTTTACATTTGTCAAAGGAAGTTCGGGGCATAATCAAAGGACTGGCTGAATTTGGCCCGACCATTTCTTATGTTGCTGCCAGATTAAATAGGCACAGGAATACAATTAGTAACTTTTTTAAAAATCCGGAAAGTAATGGAAAATAAAGCGAAGCGGCAGGCCCACTGAAATCGACGAGCGGTGCAAGATACAAATTAGCCGTCTAGCTGTGCAAGACAACAAGTCTTGCATCTGACGTATTCAAAAGCTGTATAAACCAAAGTGGTTACATATGGTTCACGCGACGCTGTAACAAGGCTATTAAAGCGTCGCATAGCCGCTCGTCTACAATTTGCTGAGCAATACAAATTTTGGTCGGAAGAGTTTAAAAAAGTTATATTTTCGGACGAAAAAAATTTCATTTAGACGGTCCTGACTCCGGTAAAAAGAACTGGGCGACAAAAGGCAACCGCGGCAGGTCTGCCATAAACGAAACCACGGTGGAGGATCATTAATGGTTTGGCCGGATTTGGGTATGCTGGGAAGTCTCCACTTTGTTTTGTACCGATTCGAACAAATGCAGAAATTTATATAGCAGCTAGGAAAATACCGCTATTGTAGTGGCCAGCGATCAGTCCGTAAAGTTTAATAAAGTTTACAAGAATGGCCGCCAGTTCGACACAGTTAATAACCTCAAAAAGGCTTTATTCAAGGAATAGGATCAAATTAATCCGACAACTCTGCAAAACTTGGCAACTTCAACGGCCAACCGACAAATTAAAAAGTTTAAGAATCGGTTTACATATGGTTGACGCACAAAACTTAAGCACACACCCGGGGAGTCCATCAGGACCGGGAGAATAAGTTGGCGTTGTTTTTTCTAAGTCTCTTACGAGAGAAATTTCCGTAATTTCAGGGGTAAAGATACAATTTGCCTTATTTAAGGGATTAGGGTAGTTAGAATTTGACCAAGCAGCCGAACTATAAGTAGTTTGGAAAAACTCGGCAAATAAATCAGCAATTTCAGAATCCGTCGATGCCTCCATTGAGTTAAAACGTACCGATGAAGGCAATGCTGACGACTTACGCTTGGCATTGACAAAGTTATAAAACTGCTTCGGATCATTTGAAAATTCAAATTTACATCGACTTAAATACATAGAATAGCAATGACTATTGAGAACATTAAAATCCGATCGAGCCACCACATATTTCGAAAAATCAGATGGCTTACCCGATTTCTTATACTTTTTATAAGTGTTTGTCTTAAGGTTTTTAAGTCTTTGAAGCGCATTGGTAAACCAAGGTGGCCTGTTTGTCTTTGAAGGAAACCTATCAGGAACGCATTCATTAAAAAAGGTATTTAACACTATATAGAAGTGTTCAGTGGCACTTTCAATGTCCACACAATTGTACAATTCTGTCCAATTATATTGAGAAATCATGTCGTTAAGTTTTTTATAGTTACATTTTCGGAAACATCTCACTTTAGTTTGAGAAACTAAAAGAGAGAGGGTATCAACGCATGGGAGGCAGATTGTCAATTCCATTGTTGGATGATATCGGTCTTCAGGTACAACAAGAGCGTCAATTCTAGATACCGTGACTTCAGACGGGTCTGAAACAAACACAAGATCTAGTTGTCTATTTAATGAATTTCGTATAAAGCTTACTTGCTGTAACGATAATTCTAGAAGACCATCTACAAAATCATGGGCGGATAGAGGTATAGCGACTAGTGAGTCAGTAGGAGGAGACCAAGAAATATCAGGGAGATTAAAGTCACCCAAAACAATCAAAAGGTCACTGTTAGAAAGAAGGGATAGAACAGATTTTATCGCAGACAGGTGGTGCTCATAAATTATTAAATCAGAGCCAGGTGGAATATAGGAACATGTAACAAATATTGAGAATGATTGCAAGAAAACTTTCACACTAACAAATTCAATTTCATTAGGGTATCAGAGTGAATTCTCTCGGATGTTAGGCTAGTGCTAACGGCAATCAGCACACAGCCTCCCCTATGTGAGGAGCGCTCGGTCCTATAGGTATTAAAATTGTTTGACAGAACTTCATTGTCAGATATCTCTGGTTTCAGCCAAGTTTCCATAAAAGCCAAAATATCAGCAGTAAATGCAGAGGAGTCAGCATAAACCTTGGGTAGCTTCATATTTAGTCCCCTAACATTTTGATAAGCCAAAAATAAACTTTTTAGTTTTTTGGCGCAGTGGAATGTCTGTTATTTGTTCTCGGTTTATTGGGAACAAATTCTTTTATTACTAAATCATCATTAAGCCAAAAGCTTTCAGAAAGTAGTACCTTAAACACATCAGGCGGAGCAAATATTTTAAAAGTCGATATACTACGAGCATATGAAAATCTAAATTGTTCAACAGAAATATTCTCGGATGGGAATTTTTCACGAATAAATTCCAAAACATCCTCAGATGTGGTATCTGGGGTGAATCTCGAAACAAATAATTGTTTTCTATGTGGAACAACTGATAATTTCTTACGTCCCCCAGCAGCAGATTGCACCTCACTAAGCTGAGAGCCAGAAACGGTAACTTCTGTACCTATAGGTACGGTCGGCACCGTAGCCGGCACTGAAGGTTTTTTTACCACCCGACTTCGAGAAGCAGTGACTTCACCTGAAACAGCTGTATCCATAGGCGCAGTAGGTTCACTTACCACAGCGTCAACAGAGACTGCTGCAGCCACCAAGTTCGGATTTGGGGTGGATACCGTGACCGTATTAACTGCCGCTAAGCTGTTTTTTTTACGTTTAGGCGACTCAGTTAATAATTTTTTATTATTAAATTGGGCACAAACGGAATTGAACCTCTCATTGAGCTGTTTAAAAGCACCAGAGAGATTCAAAAGGCTGTCTCGAGTCTGCTTCATAAAGCTGCTCATCTCAACAACCATTTCCTTGCAGGATCCACATGACCACATGAGTCCAGAACTCTGATCAATGAAGTCTTTGACTCTACCATTAAATCCTGCGCATTTAACGTGCATTATCGACTCGCAGAGCCAGCAGAAAATAAAAGAGTCTTTAGTTGAAGACGAAAGAGTACAATTTTTTCTTAGAGCAGACAAGAGCCATTTTAAGGAAATTAAATGAAATAAAATAATATTTGAAAAATACCTCGAGTAAATTTGGCACTGGGATCAAATTCCAAAACCACAAAGGCACAAAACACGAAAAAAAATAAGAGCGCGAGATCGCGTAATAATTTAAATGTAAGAGAGCACGAGAGAAAAAATCTTCTATCGATTGAGCGTTGCTTGTGGGACACTGACAACTTTACGCAGGAACAGTTACAATGTAAAGCAATTAAGAGAGAGAGAGAGAGAGAGAGATAGAGACAAGAGAATAGCACACCAAAAGTCTACCAGAAATTTGGCAAGATACAAATTAGCCGTCTAGCTGTGCAAGACAACAAGTCTTGCATCTTGACGTATTCAAAAGCCGTATAAACCAAATTTTGAACGAGATCGAAGTGGTTACATATGGTTCACGCGACGCTGTAACAAGGCTATTAAAGCGTCGCACAGCCGCTCGTCTACAATTTGCTGAGCAATACAAATTTTGGTCGGAAGAGTTTAAAAAAGTTATATTTTCGGACGAAAAAAATTTCATTTAGACGGTCCTGACTCCGGTAAAAAGTACTGGGCGACAAAAGGCAACCGCGACAGGTCTGCCATAAACGAAACCACGGTGGAGGATCATTAATGGTTTGGCCGGATTTGGGTATGCTGGGAAGTCTCCACTTTGTTTTGTACCGATTCGAACAAATGCAGAAATTTATATAGCAGCTAGGAAAATACCGCTATTAAAGTGGCCAGCGATCAGTCCGTATATAGAAGATCTTTGGGGAATACTTCCTAATAAAGTTTACAAGAATGGCCGCCAGTTCGACACAGTTAATAACCTCAAAAAGGCTTTATTCAAGGAATGGGATCAAATTAATCCGACAACTCTGCAAAACTTGGCAACTTCAACGGCCAACCGTATTAATACAAATTTTTATTAAGAAAGTAAAACATATAAATTATTAGGAAGTTTATTTAAAAATTGTTAAAAAAAATTCAAATTGTACAGTGGTGCTCATAGACTTAAGCCACGAGACTTCAACCAAGAATTTAAACGAAAATTAAGAAAAGTTGTTATTTCACATCTCCAATTTTTTGTGTCACATTAGTTCTACATATCAGTGTTCTAATAGAAGAATAACCAAGTTATAAAAATATATTTTCAACGAAAAACTTTAAAAATCTGTGACCATCTCCAAAATGTTCTGCTCACATACTTAAGCCACCTGGAAAAAATGGTTGAAAAAGTTAAAATTTGCCCAATATTCCTTTTACTTTTAATAAATTTACTTTAATATTTAGTGGGATGACCTTTCTGCTTAAGAACAGCGGAGCAACGCTTTGGCATTGAATCCACAAGACGTGCGCACTGTTGAGGGGTGATTTTCTTCCACTAATCTTGCGAAATTCGTTACAAATCGTTTTTTATTTGCTGGTTTTTTTGGCCAACGACTTGTTTAAGAATTCCCCACAAGTTCTCTTTAGGGTTCAAGTCGGGGCTCTGCGGTGGCCAATGCAAAACATTGATTGCCTCTTGGTTAAGCCACGACTTGACTATCTTGCTGGTGTGTTTCGGGTCGTTCTCCTGTCGGAATATCCAGGCAAGTGGCAAATTATCGGCATATTCTTCAGATAAATTGTTAATAAGGATGTCCCTGTACATTTCGCCGTTCATAAAGCCTTCTATCTTCACTAGGGGACCTACGCCCGATGCTGTGAAACAGCCCGAGACCATAATCGAAACGCAACCGTGTTTAACGGTCTTCTTCGTGTGTTTGGGGTCCAATTGTATGTTGGGAGGGCGTCGTACATATGGTTTATCATCACTCCCAAAGTTGGATTCGTCGCTCCAAGCGATCATGTTCCAAAAATTGCGAACAATGTTTTTTTTGGGCAAATCCTTTCATATAACCCGAATTCATTTAGCCGTCTTCTTATGGTCTGAGGTGACACATTCACGCCATAATCTGCCACCCTTTGACCTCTGATTTGCGTCGAAGTCAAGAACGGATCTGCTTTACTGATTTTGGCAATCCGTCTATCGTCGTTTAAATACGTTTTTCTGGGCTTTTCACGTGGAATATTTTCCCAGGTTCCATGTTTCTTATAAAATGCAATGTCATTTCTGACTTTGCCATGCGAAAAATGTAGACTTACAAAATTGTAGAATTCTTGTCCTTTTTTAGTAATATTCCCATATTAGCTTTCTTTCGGCCGGATTTGTGTTTATACCCGTTACTCGTAGAGTAAAAGGGTATACTAGAAGGAAGCGTTTCCGACCCCACAAAGTATATATATTCTTGATCAAGATCACTAGCCGAGTCGATCTAGCCATGTCCGTCTGGCCGTCTGTCTGTCTGTCCGGATGAACGCTGAGACCTCGGAAACTTTGGGAGCTAGGCTATTGAGGTTTGGCGTGCAGATTCCTGAGCTTCTTACAAGTTTGTTTCAGCAATGTGCCACGCCCACTCTTACGCCCACAAACCGCCCAAAACTGTGGCTCCTTCAGTTTTGATGCTAGAATAAAAATGTTAACTGAAATTTATTGTTCTCATCAATACCTATCGATTTATCCAAAAAAAAATTTGCCACGCCCACTCTAACGCTCATAACGCTTAAATCTGTCTACCGCCGGTAGGTGGCGTATTTTAATCTCGCTTTGCTGCTTGCATATCTCTATTTCCCTTTGGTCTCTTTAGCTGAGTAACGGGTATCCGATAGTCAAGGCACTCGACTATAGCGTTCTTCCTTGTTTTAAATAAGGTCTTTAAAATTAATAATTTTCAGACAACAAAAATTTTGAAAATTAAAGAGAACAATCTGGAAAATCTAATAGGTAGTTTCGGTGAATTAAATTTAACAATGCAACTTGAGGTTCAGCTAATTTTTCTGCAGGTGACTAGCCACAGCCAGTAACTTTTCTGTGGAATTAATTACTATATTAATTAATATTCAATTGAGCGAAGTAAGCAAAAAAAGAAATGTTAGCTACAGATGCAAACATAGTAGATGACTATAAAATTCAAGAAGTTGACCCAAATGTAAAATGTGACACCACTCTTGAAGTAGTAAAATCTGTTCACGTCAAAAGGGCGTTTAATTTCAGGAGGCAGTGTCGAGCGGCAGTTTTATCCAGATGTCTACATCTCGCGCGCTCGCACTGCCGTCCGCTCTCCCTCTCCATCTCTCCCCTAAGTCTCCGCTCTGCTCAGAAGCGCTTAAGTTAAGTTAGGCTTAAGCAGTTCTTATTTCAAAGTGATCCAATAAACAACTACGCACGTCGCGTAAAAACCCAAAAGTACTCCCGTATGTTTTGGGTACCATTCGATCTTGGGGGTTCAATTATTTACAACGATCAAGCCGCACCGCCCCAACAAAATCCTTACCGAAGTTCAACGGGGAACCAACACAATACGTAGGTTGGAGGGAGGCTGCAGAAACTGCAATGAGCCTTTATAAAATGTAGAGTCCGCAGTATTTTATTGCGCTAACAATTTTACGAAACAGCTCACGACTCTCTAACCAATCATGGTACTGTTCGAACTATCTGATCTAGATTGGACTTTATATACAATGACAAACGACCAATCCATGTTCTTGAGTCAGAATTAAGTATCCTTAGACAGGAAAGAATGAGTTACTAAATACTATAATGAAGACAATAAAAAAAATGACTTTACTAATAAACAAAACTATAATGACATACGGAAAGGCCAACGTAATTGCCAAGGAAACAATCAAAACAATAAGAAGCAATGCTCTACCAATTTTAATTTCTAGACTAAATGGTTCAATATCAAAAACCATTTTCTCTTTAAATCCACAGGACTTGCCCAATGCTTTGGCAAAGGTCCAGGAATTAGAATCAAACAATTTCCGTGCTCAATTTGCAAACAGGTATTATGGTTTTAAAATTGAAAATAAAAATCAGGGAAATGATTTAAGATTTAATCCAATAAATTCCAAACAAAATACTAATACTAAGGGAACAGGAAATAATTGGAATTATAACCAAAATAATAATTGGCCACAGAATAGGAATTTTTGGCAAAACAATAAAACCTAAATAAAATAAAAAAATTCAATACCAATCGAAAACATCAAGCTGTGGAGCCAATGGAGTTAGAACTGTAGGGGCCAGAGTTTTGGGCGGTTTGTGGGCGTTATAGAGGGCGTGGCACCCTGCTGAAACAAACTTGCGCCCTTTTACTCTTCGAGTAACGGGTATTAAAAGGGAACCGGAAGGAACAGTTAATCAGCCTGCTTATAATTTAACAAGATTAAATAACATCAATGAAGATTATTTTTTAAATCAGACACATTCAGAGAAATGCCTTATTTAAAAAGAGTGGACAGATAAACTAAGGAAGAGCTTAATATTCTAATAGACACGGAAGCCACTGCTTGTTATATAAAGAAAGGAATTTTTGAGAATTAAAATGAACTATTAATTTATAAAAAAGTATCTACAGTTCATGGATATTCAATTATTAAATATTATCACTTTATAAATATATTTAAGACAAGGCATTTGTTCTATGAAATAGAAGGATTGGAATCTGATCTATTAATTGGATTTAATTTATTAAAGAAAATGGGAGCTGTAATAAATATAGAAGAGGGAATGTTGGAGTATAAAGGGAAGACAGAAAAGTTAATATATTATGATAGTGAGGAAAAAATCGAAACAAGTTTAATAGAAGTCAATAATACACTTCCATTAAAACAATTTATTTTACAAAAATATTTTGATGGTAAAAGTTGCGAAAACACAGATTCTATATTTGTGGAAAGTAGCAAGAAAAGTTTGGGATCAATAAATCCCGAACACGCTGACGTAGAAATATCCGTCAAAAAAATTACCAAGTTTGGGCTCAAAAAATCATGAACCGAAAATGACAGTGCTATTTATAGTAAACAACATCCTTATGCTTTATCAGTTTTAGATTTTGTTAATACTGAAATCAATAAAATGCTTAAGGAAAATATTATAAGACCAAGGAGAAGCGCTTATAATTCACCAGTGTTAGTGGTACCCAAGAAAGGACAGAATAAAGATGGCAGTCCCAAACATAGACTAGTGATAGATTACTAGCTTTTAACTAGCTTAAAGATAATCTATTAGCACAAGTTGAATTGGTTCAGCCAGATTATAGTTAGAAATTCGTTTGAACAACAGACGCATCAGACGTAGCTATCGGGGCAGTACTAACACAAGATAATAAACCAATTACGTTTATTTCTAAAACATTAAACAAGACGGAACAACTTAATGCCACAATACATGAGTCACTGAAAATGACAAGACGAGACACATAATCAAATATGATACAGTTGAGAACTTAGTAACCATATTAAGAGAGTATCTTCCACCTAACATAATGGTGGGAATTCATTGTAGTTTAGTAGTCTTATATCATATTCAAGAATCTTAAAATAATAACTTCACTAACAAATTTCTTTTTACGCAAATATTTCTGCAAGACGAAGAAAACGCGGAAGATGGAGCTATAATAATAGAGGAAACACAGAATCGAGCTCATAGGGGACTAGACGAAAATTGTAAACAAACCAGTAGACTATAATATTGGCCCAATCCATATACTGTGAAGAATCGCATTTTTGACATTAATATTATAGCTAATGTAAGAAACCAATGAAGGGCGTAAAATAGATTTTAAATTTTTTCCTTACGACTTCTTAGCTTTCTAAGAAAACAATCAAAACAAAAAAGCCAGTAAAAAGCTAGATAGTCAGCTTTACCGAATGCTATGTACGGAAACGCCGCAACAAGGCTACCCAACTTATGAAAATCTGGCCAGGACACAGCTCGATCGCAATAAGAAACTCACCACGACCTAAAAGTAGGAATTTCGGGAAATAGAGAGACGTTCACACGGGAGGGGAGGAACCAATCTCCACGCGACGAAGACACGCGGCTTTTTCTGAAAAGCCGGTAACGACGACGGTCGGAGTTCGCGCCGGTATCGCATTTCTACGGGTAAAAAGACATCTAGCTGCACCAGCCAGGAGAATAGCTGCCGGCTACACAGGATCAAAAGAATTAACACGCGAGCGATTCCATTTGGCAACCTAGCTGGAAGATACAGGGTGAGAGGAGTGAAGGCCATTAGGAAAACAAGTGCGAGCGGTCAGGAAAATAACAATGTTCGACTGTGGAAATAGAAAATACCGGGAGTACATTGTTGGGAAAAATAGCCTGGTAATTACGAGTAAGGCTAGTTTTCCCTGGGACTGCTCGGGCGATATTATTCTGGCTAGTTTTACCTGCCGATACGCGGGCAAGGTTGTTTTAGCTATTTTTCCCTGCGGCTACGCGAGCGTTGTAGTTCTGGCTAGTTTTCCCTGCGGCAGCGCGGGCGTTGTAGTTCTGGCTAGTTTTCCCTGTGGCTGCGCGGGCGATATGGTTTTAGCTATTTTTTCCCTGCGGCTACGCGGGCGAGGTTGTTTTAGCTAGTTTTCCTTGCGGCTACGTGAGCGTTGTCGTTCTGTCTAGTTTTCCCTTCGGTTGCGCGAGCGATATTGTTTTAGCTAGTTTTTCCCTGCGGCTACGCGGGCGAAGTTGTTTTAGCTAGTTTTCCCTGTGGCTACGCGGGCGTTGTAGTTCTGGCTAGTTTTCCCTGCGGCTGCGCGGGCGATATTGTTTTAGCTAGTTTTCCCCGTGGCTACGTAGGCGTTGAAGTTCTCACTAGATTTCCCTGCGAGTACGCGGGCGAGCTTGTTTTAGCTAGTTTTCCCTGCGGCTACGCGGGCGTTGTACTTCTGGCTAGTTTTCCCTGCGGCTGCCCGGGCGATATTGTTTTTGCTAGTTTTCCCCGTGGCTACGTGGGCGTTGTAGTTCTCACTAGTTTTCCCTGCGACTACGCGGGCGAGATTGTTTTAGCTAGTTTTCACTGCGGCTACGCGGGCGTTGTAGTTCTGGCTAGTTTTTCCTGCGACTGCGCGGGCGATATTGTTTTACCTAGTTTTTCCCTGCGGCTACGCGGGCGAGGTTGTTTTAGCTAGTTTTCCCTGCGGCTACGCGGGCGTTGTAGTTCTGCTATTTCCTTGCTAAAAATATATGAAAATGATTTCCTCGTAACTGCAATCGCATTCTTTAAAGCTTGCCCAGCACTAATAGTAAAAAATCTGACGTTATGCATAACTACTTGCACCAAATTCTTACGTTCCCCAACACTGAAAATTGAAAATAATGTTTAACGACTCGAAACGCGTTTCCCGGAGTGGTCTCCTGATTTTTGGGAACAGCCAGAAGTAACATGGAACCAAATTAGGCGAGTCGGTGGTTGCGGAACGATATTTGTTGTTGAACGTTGATGCACTAAGAACAGTACAAACATGTGGCTCAACGACACCAAGCACGTGCTTGTTACGCGCGGGACCCATTTTTTATTTTCGCGACGAAGGTACATTGTACAAATAAAGGCGGGACAAAACAAAGATCAACTAAGTCTGAAGCGAATGAGTAAGTTAAGATTTTAGTTTTTAATACAGGTATAAAAGTTGAGGAACATATTTGATAATAAACGGTGTTATAATTATTTTAAAGAACGCTAAATGGCGCGTGCAGACTAAAATTTGATGTAAATCGTGGCAAGTTAATAGAACAGTAGTTTCGCTGCTTTTGAGGCTTACCAAATCTAGGAAAGCAATATCACCTCTGATAAGAGCATAAAAATAGTACCAAGCATAATTTTACGACTTACTGGAGTAGGCAAATTAATCAATAGCAATCTACTCGAGTAAGAAGGTAACATGACGTTTTGATCCCAGTTCAAACCACGTAAGGCAAAAAGAAGAGCGTGTTTTTGAATGGAATAAATACATACTCCAAATACTCCAGGACTACAAACCGAAGAACAGTATTCTATGGATCATCAATTTCTTTAGAGCATTGCTTTATAAAGCAAAGAGTCAAATTTATATAACTAAATTGTTAACTGGAAGGGGGAAGATATTCTATAAATAGAGTGAACAGCAAAGCTCATAATTAAATACCCTGTGGCAATCCAGATGTTTCGTAGATCATCTTGGAAACAACGTTTTTGAATAAAACCCTCTGAGATCTACCACTCAAATAACTTGAAATCCCAGTTAACAGATTATTCGGAAACCCGAGCTGATCTAATTTGAATTAAAGAAAAGAGTGGTTTACAGATTCAAAAGCCTTACTAAAATCGGAATATTTAACGTCTGTCTGCAATTTTTTGTTAAATCCATCTATTACAAAAAAGGCCAATTCGAGCAGGTTAATGGTGGTCGATCAAATCCAAAGAGGAGCATAAATGTTGCAAATGAGAGGTAATAATGCGTTCAAATGTTTTAGGAATTAAATAATAAAAGAATCTTTCAGATAGTAGGAAAAAAAGATGATGAGATCGACAAATGAAAAAGTTTAAGAAAGGGTTTACAAATATTCGGGCACAAAACTTAGGCACACACAGGGAGTCCATCTGGCCCCGGAGAATAGGTTGGCGTTATAGTTTCAAAATCGCTTAAGAGAGAACTTTCGGTGATTACAGGAGAAAAAATACAATTTTCCCTGTTTAAGTGATTAGGGTAGCTAGAATTAGACCAAGAAACAGAACTATAAGTAGATTGGGATTTCGGGATCCGTAGACGCCTCAATAGAGTTTAATCGTACGGATGATGGCAATGCTGAAGACTTTCGCTTAGCATTGACAAAGTTATAAAATTGCCTCGGATCCTTTGAAAATTCAAATTTACATCGGTTCAAATACATGGAATAGCAATGACTGTTAAGTACATTAAAATTACTACGAGCCACCACATATCTTGAAAAATCGGATGGCCTACCCGACTTTTTGTACTTTTTACAGAAGTTTTTTTTTAGGTTTCTTCGGTTGCGCGAGCGATATTGTTTTAGCTAGTTTTTCCCTGCGGCTACGCGGGCGAAGTTGTTTTAGCTAGTTTTCCCTGTGGCTACGCGGGCGTTGTAGTTCTGGCTAGTTTTCCCTGCGGCTGCGCGGGCGATATTGTTTTAGCTAGTTTTCCCCGTGGCTACGTAGGCGTTGAAGTTCTCACTAGATTTCCCTGCGAGTACGCGGGCGAGCTTGTTTTAGCTAGTTTTCCCTGCGGCTACGCGGGCGTTGTACTTCTGGCTAGTTTTCCCTGCGGCTGCCCGGGCGATATTGTTTTAGCTAGTTTTCCCCGTGGCTACGTGGGCGTTGTAGTTCTCACTAGTTTTCCCTGCGACTACGCGGGCGAGATTGTTTTAGCTAGTTTTCACTGCGGCTACGCGGGCGTTGTAGTTCTGGCTAGTTTTTCCTGCGACTGCGCGGGCGATATTGTTTTACCTAGTTTTTCCCTGCGGCTACGCGGGCGAGGTTGTTTTAGCTAGTTTTCCCTGCGGCTACGCGGGCGTTGTAGTTCTGCTATTTCCTTGCTAAAAATATATGAAAATGATTTCCTCGTAACTGCAATCGCATTCTTTAAAGCTTGCCCAGCACTAATAGTAAAAAATCTGACGTTATGCATAACTACTTGCACCAAATTCTTACGTTCCCCAACACTGAAAATTGAAAATAATGTTTAACGACTCGAAACGCGTTTCCCGGAGTGGTCTCCTGATTTTTGGGAACAGCCAGAAGTAACATGGAACCAAATTAGGCGAGTCGGTGGTTGCGGAACGATATTTGTTGTTGAACGTTGATGCACTAAGAACAGTACAAACATGTGGCTCAACGACACCAAGCACGTGCTTGTTACGCGCGGGACCCATTTTTTATTTTCGCGACGAAGGTACATTGTACAAATAAAGGCGGGACAAAACAAAGATCAACTAAGTCTGAAGCGAATGAGTAAGTTAAGATTTTAGTTTTTAATACAGGTATAAAAGTTGAGGAACATATTTGATAATAAACGGTGTTATAATTATTTTAAAGAACGCTAAATGGCGCGTGCAGACTAAAATTTGATGTAAATCGTGGCAAGTTAATAGAACAGTAGTTTCGCTGCTTTTGAGGCTTACCAAATCTAGGAAAGCAATATCACCTCTGATAAGAGCATAAAAATAGTACCAAGCATAATTTTACGACTTACTGGAGTAGGCAAATTAATCAATAGCAATCTACTCGAGTAAGAAGGTAACATGACGTTTTGATCCCAGTTCAAACCACGTAAGGCAAAAAGAAGAGCGTGTTTTTGAATGGAATAAATACATACTCCAAATACTCCAGGACTACAAACCGAAGAACAGTATTCTATGGATCATCAATTTCTTTAGAGCATTGCTTTATAAAGCAAAGAGTCAAATTTATATAACTAAATTGTTAACTGGAAGGGGGAAGATATTCTATAAATAGAGTGAACAGCAAAGCTCATAATTAAATACCCTGTGGCAATCCAGATGTTTCGTAGATCATCTTGGAAACAACGTTTTTGAATAAAACCCTCTGAGATCTACCACTCAAATAACTTGAAATCCCAGTTAACAGATTATTCGGAAACCCGAGCTGATCTAATTTGAATTAAAGAAAAGAGTGGTTTACAGATTCAAAAGCCTTACTAAAATCGGAATATTTAACGTCTGTCTGCAATTTTTTGTTAAATCCATCTATTACAAAAAAGGCCAATTCGAGCAGGTTAATGGTGGTCGATCAAATCCAAAGAGGAGCATAAATGTTGCAAATGAGAGGTAATAATGCGTTCAAATGTTTTAGGAATTAAATAATAAAAGAATCTTTCAGATAGTAGGAAAAAAAGATGATGAGATCGACAAATGAAAAAGTTTAAGAAAGGGTTTACAAATATTCGGGCACAAAACTTAGGCACACACAGGGAGTCCATCTGGCCCCGGAGAATAGGTTGGCGTTATAGTTTCAAAATCGCTTAAGAGAGAACTTTCGGTGATTACAGGAGAAAAAATACAATTTTCCCTGTTTAAGTGATTAGGGTAGCTAGAATTAGACCAAGAAACAGAACTATAAGTAGATTGGGATTTCGGGATCCGTAGACGCCTCAATAGAGTTTAATCGTACGGATGATGGCAATGCTGAAGACTTTCGCTTAGCATTGACAAAGTTATAAAATTGCCTCGGATCCTTTGAAAATTCAAATTTACATCGGTTCAAATACATGGAATAGCAATGACTGTTAAGTACATTAAAATTACTACGAGCCACCACATATCTTGAAAAATCGGATGGCCTACCCGACTTTTTGTACTTTTTACAGAAGTTTTTTTTTAGGTTTCTTCGGTTGCGCGAGCGATATTGTTTTAGCTAGTTTTTCCCTGCGGCTACGCGGGCGAAGTTGTTTTAGCTAGTTTTCCCTGTGGCTACGCGGGCGTTGTAGTTCTGGCTAGTTTTCCCTGCGGCTGCGCGGGCGATATTGTTTTAGCTAGTTTTCCCCGTGGCTACGTAGGCGTTGAAGTTCTCACTAGATTTCCCTGCGAGTACGCGGGCGAGCTTGTTTTAGCTAGTTTTCCCTGCGGCTACGCGGGCGTTGTACTTCTGGCTAGTTTTCCCTGCGGCTGCCCGGGCGATATTGTTTTAGCTAGTTTTCCCCGTGGCTACGTGGGCGTTGTAGTTCTCACTAGTTTTCCCTGCGACTACGCGGGCGAGATTGTTTTAGCTAGTTTTCACTGCGGCTACGCGGGCGTTGTAGTTCTGGCTAGTTTTTCCTGCGACTGCGCGGGCGATATTGTTTTACCTAGTTTTTCCCTGCGGCTACGCGGGCGAGGTTGTTTTAGCTAGTTTTCCCTGCGGCTACGCGGGCGTTGTAGTTCTGCTATTTCCTTGCTAAAAATATATGAAAATGATTTCCTCGTAACTGCAATCGCATTCTTTAAAGCTTGCCCAGCACTAATAGTAAAAAATCTGACGTTATGCATAACTACTTGCACCAAATTCTTACGTTCCCCAACACTGAAAATTGAAAATAATGTTTAACGACTCGAAACGCGTTTCCCGGAGTGGTCTCCTGATTTTTGGGAACAGCCAGAAGTAACATGGAACCAAATTAGGCGAGTCGGTGGTTGCGGAACGATATTTGTTGTTGAACGTTGATGCACTAAGAACAGTACAAACATGTGGCTCAACGACACCAAGCACGTGCTTGTTACGCGCGGGACCCATTTTTTATTTTCGCGACGAAGGTACATTGTACAAATAAAGGCGGGACAAAACAAAGATCAACTAAGTCTGAAGCGAATGAGTAAGTTAATACAGGTATAAAAGTTGAGGAACATATTTGATAATAAACGGTGTTATAATTATTTTAAAGAACGCTAAATGGCGCGTGCAGACTAAAATTTGATGTAAATCGTGGCAAGTTAATAGAACAGTAGTTTCGCTGCTTTTGAGGCTTACCAAATCTAGGAAAGCAATATCACCTCTGATAAGAGCATAAAAATAGTACCAAGCATAATTTTACGACTTACTGGAGTAGGCAAATTAATCAATAGCAATCTACTCGAGTAAGAAGGTAACATGACGTTTTGATCCCAGTTCAAACCACGTAAGGCAAAAAGAAGAGCGTGTTTTTGAATGGAATAAATACATACTCCAAATACTCCAGGACTACAAACCGAAGAACAGTATTCTATGGATCATCAATTTCTTTAGAGCATTGCTTTATAAAGCAAAGAGTCAAATTTATATAACTAAATTGTTAACTGGAAGGGGGAAGATATTCTATAAATAGAGTGAACAGCAAAGCTCATAATTAAATACCCTGTGGCAATCCAGATGTTTCGTAGATCATCTTGGAAACAACGTTTTTGAATAAAACCCTCTGAGATCTACCACTCAAATAACTTGAAATCCCAGTTAACAGATTATTCGGAAACCCGAGCTGATCTAATTTGAATTAAAGAAAAGAGTGGTTTACAGATTCAAAAGCCTTACTAAAATCGGAATATTTAACGTCTGTCTGCAATTTTTTGTTAAATCCATCTATTACAAAAAAGGCCAATTCGAGCAGGTTAATGGTGGTCGATCAAATCCAAAGAGGAGCATAAATGTTGCAAATGAGAGGTAATAATGCGTTCAAATGTTTTAGGAATTAAATAATAAAAGAATCTTTCAGATAGTAGGAAAAAAAGATGATGAGATCGACAAATGAAAAAGTTTAAGAAAGGGTTTACAAATATTCGGGCACAAAACTTAGGCACACACAGGGAGTCCATCTGGCCCCGGAGAATAGGTTGGCGTTATAGTTTCAAAATCGCTTAAGAGAGAACTTTCGGTGATTACAGGAGAAAAAATACAATTTTCCCTGTTTAAGTGATTAGGGTAGCTAGAATTAGACCAAGAAACAGAACTATAAGTAGATTGGGATTTCGGGATCCGTAGACGCCTCAATAGAGTTTAATCGTACGGATGATGGCAATGCTGAAGACTTTCGCTTAGCATTGACAAAGTTATAAAATTGCCTCGGATCCTTTGAAAATTCAAATTTACATCGGTTCAAATACATGGAATAGCAATGACTGTTAAGTACATTAAAATTACTACGAGCCACCACATATCTTGAAAAATCGGATGGCCTACCCGACTTTTTGTACTTTTTACAGAAGTTTTTTTTTAGGTTTCTTAGTCTTTGCAACTAATTGGTAAATCAAGGTGGCCTGTCTAACTTAGGAGGAAAACTATCAGGAACAAATTCACAGAAAAAAGAGTTTAGGACACTATAAAATAGTTCCGAAGCACTTTCAATATCCAAGGAATTATATAAATTTGTCCAGTTATATTGTGAAATCAAGTTGTTGAGTTTACTAAAGTCACATTTACGAAAGCATCTACTTTTAGTTGGGGAAAGTGAAGGAGAGAGGGTATCAACGCAGGGAAGAAAAATTGTAAGTTCTAATGTTGGATGTTTCCGGTCTTCAGGCACAACTAGTGGGTCAATTCTAGATAAAGTGACTTCAGACGGATCTAAAACAAATACAAGATCTAGTTGTCTTTTTAGTGAATTACGTATAAAGATAACTTGCTGTAATGATAATTCTAACAGACCGTCAACGAAGTCATGGACAGATAAAGGGGTAGAGACAAGTGGGTCAGTGGAAGGGGACCAAGAAATGTCAGGGAGATTGAAATCACCCAAAACAATCAAAAAATCCTTTTCGGAAAGATGAGATATAACAGTTTTTGTTGCAGACAAATGTTGCTCATAAATTGTTAAGTCGGATCGAGGTGGGATATAAGAACAAGTTACGTAAATAGAAGAGGATTACAAAGAAACTTTAACACTAACGAATTCTTTGTCATTGGAATTAAGAAAGTATATTCTCGCCGATGTTAAAGTAGAGGTAACGGCAACGAGCACCCCACCCCCCCTACGAGGAGAGCGATCAGTTCTATACGTGTTAAAATTTTTGGATAGAACTTCAGAGTCTGATACCTCCGGTTTCAGCCAAGTCTCAATAAAGGCCAGAATGTCTTCAGAAAAGGCAGAGGAGTCAGCATAAAGCTTAGGTAGCTTCATATTAAGTCCCCTAAAATTTTGATAGGCCAAAAATAAACTGCTCAGTTTTTTGGCGCAGGTACAGTCGTGGAAGGCCTATTATTAGTTCTCCGTCTATTTGGAAAAAATACTTTAATGACCAATTCATCATTAAGCCAAAAACTTTTAGAATTTAGTACATTAAATACTTCCGGAGGAGCAGATATTTTTAAAGAAGATATCCTTCGAACATATGGAAATTTAAACTGCTCCACTGTGATGTTTTGAGATGGGAATTCCTGGTGTATAAATTCCAAAACATCTGCAGATGTGGTTTCAGGTGTTAAACAACACAAATAATTGCTCCCTATATGGAACAACCGAGAGTCTCTTTCTTCCGCCACCAACAATCTGAACATCGTTCGTCTAATTATCGAGACTGGGGACTCCTATAGAGCTAACTTGACCTGTAGGCACTGAAACATGGACTCCTCCAGAGCTTTTGGTACCTATGGGTACTGCTGGCAGTGAAGCCTTAGGTCCCCCAGCGCCAGTAGATGCCGACATAGCTGCCGTTACCGAGCGGGTAAAAATATTTGAAGCTAAGTTATGACTTGGAACTGATGCCTTTACTTCAAAAGATTTTAAATGAGCGCTCTTTTTGCGCTTAGGTGACCCTACTGACATTTTAATATTATCAAGGTCCGCCCTAAACTCTTTGAAGTCAGCAACTACGCTCATAAGTTTATCAAACAATTTCATAAAACGATCATTGGTCAGCGCAACATAGCCATCCTATTCACGGTCTATCTTAACGCATGAGGCACAAGTCCACAAAAAACCAACACGCAGATCAATATAGCCTTTTACTCTGCCAACAAGACCAGTACATTTCCGATGTATGACTATGTTGCAGAGACGACAGTAAATAAAAACGTCATAAGGTGACGATACAAACTAACAATCTTTTTTGGAACAAAAAAGAGTCATTTTTTTAAAGTATTTTAATTTAAGAAAAAACGAGAAAGCAAGTGAACTTCGGCAAGCCGAATCTCGTATGCCCTTGCAGTTATATTTATTAAATTTAAAAATACAAAAAATAATATTACCAATAGTATATATGTCAGAAAACACCGAAGCTATAATTTGTTTCATATTATTTTCCCACCAATTTTCGGATCGTTCCTATGACAGCTATATGATATAGTCGTCCGATTTTTATAAAATTAAATTCGAAATTCAGATCTAATTAAATAATGTTATTTCCAAGCGTAGGAGGTTATATGTTAAAAAACACCGAAGCTATAATTTGTTTCATATTATTTTCCCACCAATTTTCCGATCGTTTCTATGGCAGCTATATTATATAGTCGTCAGATTTTGATAAAATTAAGTTCGAAATTCAAAACTAATAAAAAAATATTATTTCCAAGCTTAGGAGGTTATATGTTAAAAAACACCAAAGATATACTTTAAAAAAAATTTTTTTCCCGATTTTTCCTATGGGAGTTATAAGTAATAGTTGTCCGATCCGGCTGGTTCCGACTTATATACTACCTGAAAAAGATTTAAGACTTTTGAAAAACTTTCAGCCCGATAGCTTTAAAACTGAGAGACTAGTTTGCGTAGAAACGGACGGACCGACGGACATTGCTAGATCGATTCGTCTAGTCATGCTGATCAAAAATATATATACTTTATGGGGTCGGAAACGCCTCCTTCACTGCGTTGCAAACTTCTGACTGAAATCAATATACCCTCTGCAAGGGTATAAAAAGTTATTTATAATCCCAAAAATCAAAAGAATTAAAAATACCTCACTTAATTTGACACTGGGATCAAAGAATAAAAATGTAGACACACAAGAACACGCAAAGACTGCGAGAGCGAGAAAGCGCGACAGAGTGGCTTACGATTGAGCGTGGCTTGCGAAACACAAACAAAATGTACACGACAATATTTTAAACGACAAGAAACGGGAGAGAGATTACAAGAAAGTTATGGGAAACAACAACAAAAGCTATTGAAACAAATGCACCACAGCGTACAGAAGTTACAGTAACAAAATGCACAGGCTAAAAACAGAGTTAGGTTTTGTTAAAATTGCTACAACAAAATAGACAATTAAACATAAACAGACGATTTAAAAAGTCACAAAGTAAGGCACCAGTATCACAGATATTAATGACAAATTGACAAAAATCAAAGAGCACAAGATAAGCACAGCCGGTCACAAGCGATGCTAAATCGAAATTTTTAGATGTCCAATTTAGCCAGTTTGACTGCCGGACGAGTAGCGAAGTCCACCCGGCTTCGAATTTGTCCACCCTTACCCCGATGAACATCCACGACGATTCCCTTTGGCCAGGAATTTCGCTTGCTTTTACGGCAATTGGAGTTGTGTTCGGCTGAAACCATTTTGTACGTCTAGTCAGCGTGGGCAGATACCCTCGAATCTATCTTTTCCAGAATCGATTCGCCAGTTAACCAGCGATGCATAAATGTTTGGCCAAGCCTAAGCCGGTGGATTCCATCGAGCCGCGTTCCCGTTGTCCACTAGAGTTACCGATTAAGAAGTGGTTTCGTGTTAGAGCTTCCGAATTTTCCGATTACAAAGAAAGGTAGGTCAACGACCTTGAGATTAATATGCATTCGACATAGAACATACAATGCGTTCCCAGCTGCCGCCCAAATGAGGCGACCCCGGAGGAATGAAGGTAAACGATATCTAAGGATACACACTTTCCACTGCTGACGTTGACATGCGTTTAATCTCTTGAGCGAGTATTCTGCTTGCTCCCCGAAAATTCGTTCCGTTATGGAATATAATCTTAAGGGATACACCTCTGCGAGCAGTAAATAGTTTCAGAGTCAACAAAAATGAGTCCGTTGAAAGAGAAGCCACCAATTCTAAACTTACAGCGCGAACTGTAAGCCAGGTAAATAAAACTCCCCATCTCATCTCGCCTTCCTACAGCAACTTAAATCAGTTCAAATTAGTCTACTCCAGTAAACTTAAATGGGAGTGTATGTGGCGACAGACGTTGTTTTGGTAGTTCTCCCATCGGATTTCGTCAAGAAATTCTTCCTTTTGACATAACCGTATGAAAATTTCATCCATTTCCACATCCCGCTTAAGCAGAAGCATTCTCTCCAGCTCAGGTCCGTGCGGTTTTACAGGAAGAAGGCGTAGAAATTCTAACACTCTCTCTGCTAGAGGCGAGATTTCTTTCTGAGTTTCCTCTTTGGGTTACAATACTTTCGTCTCTCTAGTTTTCGAAATTTCATTTCTGAGTGGCCACCCCGATTCATCTTGAAACAGATAATTCGGTCCGGAGAACCATCATATTGAACTATTTACCTCAATATTTGGTGTCCATTTGGTACCTTCATCCGCTACATTTAGTTGCGATGGTACCCAACGCCATTCACAAACTTCGTATCCTCCAAGAACTTATCCGACCCGTAAAGCTACAAATCGCGGGTACTTGCGAGCATCTGATTTTATCCAGAACAGAAAATCTTGAGCATCAGTCCAAAATACCCGTTTTCCAATTTCGTTTAATAGCTTAGACTCCCAAAATCGAAGCCATTGACTCCATTTGTGGTAATGATATTGGTTTCAAAGGTGCTACTCTGGTTTTCGATGCCAATAGAGCAGCGGATTTCGTTACCAAGATCAACTCGCAAATATGTTACCGCAGCGTAAGCATCCAAGCTAGCAACGAACGTCTGTAGTGGCAGGCTCTTAACATTACTCGAGCATGACATGTAGCGAGGGATGCGGAGATCGCTCACATTTGGCATAAAGGCTTGCCATTTCATAGAGTCAGTCTCATCCTATTCCTTGATTGCGTCGTCCCAGCTCACGCTAGACCTCCATAAGTTTTATAGGACAATTTTAGCACGAACGTAAATATCCAAGAAGCCCGAGTGGATCGAAATGTCGCCTAATACCGCTTTAGGTCGTTCTCTAAAGCCCAAAAGCAAAGACTCCAACATATCTGGACCTTTCAAAAGACTGTCGTCTAACAATATGCCATCAACTAGAGCTTCCGCGTCCCAAACTAGACGAGTCCTTTTCTTGTTCGTGTTTGCTAACGTGAATATGGGAAGATACCAAGAACGTGGACTGTTTGACAATTCCCATTTTTCAAGTACGAAATGTATCTCTTCTCCTCGTAGTGCTGCATAACATTATTTAAAAACGATTTCAGCTTCATATCCTTTGACCATGGGGTACGAATCGGGCATGTTGGCTTTGTCGTACTTCCATAACAATCAAGTCACCCAGCGACATTCGTTGGAAATGTACCTTGTAGTTGCTTCCTGTTCGTCTTCCTTATATCTCAACGGTTGTATAGGAATGCTCACGGTGAAATACTCCATAGAGAAGAAAACTTTCATAGCTTCATCAAGTTTTCGCGTACCACAAACTGTTGTGCAGTAGCAAAAATGCAATACACTAGGTGATGTGTCATTTTCGGGTCCTTGACGTCCGTACTCAGCCCATCCCAATTTGCATCGAACATTAATAAGATCATCATCTTCAACTTCACGTCCCTCCAACGGCACACTGATCTTAATGTTGTCCAGTCCGATGATAATTTGAGCCATAACATGTTTGTATGATAACACCGGGATGGTTCTCAGGTGCTGACGTTCTTTGAGAGTCTGTTCATCGATGCTCTGAAATGGAAGACCCCAGTTGCTTACAGTCCGCATTCCTTTAAGTACGTGTCTTAATTCCGGACAACCTTCAGCGGAAGCACTGAAGGCAAAGCTCCTCTTCAGGACCGTCAAGTCCTAGCTCATCAGGTATTGATCGATCCGTTAGCGTGCACGACGCACCATCGTCGATTAGAGCATAATCATCTATGCTTCGGGAATTATTATGCAATGTTACTGGTATATAACGAAACAAAGCTTTTGTTGCGGATTTCTCATAGAAGAAAACCGATGACTCGCTGGTCTCTGACTCGCAGGTTTTTCTAGGACTGTCCTGCTTATAATTACGAACCTCGTTGTTAATCTCAGTATTCAGAGAGTGCAACAGCACGTTGTGCGGTAACGTTCGTGTTTCTGTCTTGCGTTCCGAATTTTTGTTCTTTTTGTCCATAAATCATCGGGGCGTAATTTATAATTTCTTACATTTATATAAGTTGTTATGTCCCTAACAACATAGTGCATAGTGATTATTTAATGTTTAAACTAACAAAATTAGTATGCACGTCTAATCTCTGTGCAGTGTTTGTTGTTATTGTTTTTTCTAATTGCCTTCTCCTTTTCTTCCAAACGCTGTTTGGAGCGGTAAGAGTCTAAACGGTAGTTACCCACTCTCCCGCACTCCCGCATATAACTTTGTTGTTGGAACATCAAAAAACTTACGCTCCCCCACATTACCGTCTATATCCGTAACAAAGTACAGATTGATGATCTAAAAGTTGAACAATTTAATGTTCCTATATTCCGCCGTTATCTGAATTCCCAATATTTGCGAATCATCTGTCCGCTATCCAGTTTATATCAAATAAACTATTAGATAGGGATCAGTTAATAGTTTTAGATGTCAAAACATCAAATATAGTGTTACCCTTAACGCAGCATGATTTTCTTGACGGTTTGCTTGATATTTCATTGTCTCAAGTAAATAATGTTCTAAATTTATTAGGACTCATTCTGGATCTATGCTTTGTTTCCAGTCCAGATTGTTTTTGAATAGCTAGAGCCTCTGCAATTACTATACCAGAAGACCTATATCACCCAACGCCGATCTTTTTGCACAGTTTTTTCAAACCACCTATTCAACATCAAGACCTCCAGATCAGTCTTACCCATATGACGTGCCTAAATCAAAATTTATTTTTTGTCCTGTTATAAGTGAAAGCTCACTTCTATTAGATTTACAAAGGGTCAATCCAGTCTACCCTCCGGGTCCTGATGGAGTCCCTGGATGTGTGCTTAGGTTTTTTGCTGAGACTTTGTGTAGACCATTGCACAAACTTTTTACTTTGTCTTTAGAAACGTCAGATTTTCAATACAGATGGAAGGAGTCGTTTGTTATCCCTCTTCATAAAAAGGGGAGTAAATTGAACGCATGTAATTACAGAGGTATTTCAAAGCTATCAGCTATACCGAAGCTCTTTGAGAATATTATTAGTCCCCCTTTGCAACACAGTTGTATATCGGACTCTGAAGTTCTGTCAAACAATTTTAATACGTATAGAAACCTATACCTCTACTTTAACATCGGAGAGGATATACTTTCTTAATCCCAATGACATAGAATTCGGTGGTGTTAAAGTTTCTTTAAAATCATTTTCTATTTATGTAACTTGTTATATTCCACATGGATCCGACTTAAATGGCAATAAAAATTGTTCTTTCTCATCTTTCCGAGAGAGATATTTTGATTGTTTGGGTGATTTCAATCTCCCTGACATTTCATGGTCCCCTTCCACTGACTCACTTGTCTCAACCCCTTTATCTGTGCATGACTTCGATGACGGTCTGTTAGAATTTTCATTACAGCAAGTTAGCTTTATACGTAATTCACTAAACAGGCAATTAGATCTTGTAATTGTTTTAGATCCGTCTGAAGTCACGGTATCTACAATTGACCCACATTGGAAATTATAATTTGTCTTCCCTGCGTTGATACCCTCCCTCTTTTACTTTCTCCAACCAAAAGTGGATCTCGTGATCTCACAATATAACTGGACAAATTTATATAACTGCTTGGATATTGAAAGTGCAACGAAACTATTTGAACTAAACTTTTTTTTTAGTGAATCTGTACTTCATACTTTTCCTCCTAAGTTAGACTGGTGTAGTATGTTCACATATCGAATGCACACTGTACATAGTGTTATGCATCAATGTTATTACCAATACATTGTAGAACTTGGCTACAATATGTAAGCCACAAATACAAGTCCCAAACAGTTCTTCAAGTGCCAGGTAATATGATCGCCGTTGAGTGCACTGGGACTGGGCAGTGCTGGTTCTGCATATTTGACATGCGCGACCGCTCTGTCACCATGTGAACATAAGACCTCCCCCCTTCCGCAGCGACTCTTCGCCAACAGCCACTAATACATGCGTGTATAAATCAACATTGAACGATGCTCTGCCGACGTCTCTGGCGGTGCGTACAATCTTATTGGGACAACATATTACATGGCGACCGTGATAGGACTGGACCAGCAGACGATAACTTCTTAAAGAGTCCCGCTTCAGTGACGTTCTAATGGAGATCACCGACGTATAGAGAAGCCATATTTGGTGATCGGGTCAACCGGATGGATTCGGCCAGGCAGGCGGTGAAATCGGACTGGAGGAACGAAAAAAAAATCTGGAGGCCAATGGAAAAAACTGAGTGAGTAGAGATGGAGTTATGGCTAAACGCGGGGGCGTAAAGAATAAAATAAATAAAAGAATAGCGCACGTAAAGTGGCTATTGCTTAAGAAACAACCACCACCCCCCTAGGCAACTGCCAAAACTCCAGCTCACTCACCCATAAAAATTATAAATACTAAAATAACACCTCCTCTTCCGAAGCCGCTCCCAAAAAGAGAGAAAGAAAACGTGCCCGAAGGACTGCCCTGGAGCGCTGAAAAACCCCTTCTGCCAAATGACCTGCGGGGAAAAACCGAAAGGAAAAACCGGCACCGGTACCGCCTGAGCCCAGAGGCCCCGGACAGCAACAGCAGAAACTACAAGAGGGCAAACCGCCACCCCAACGCCGTCGATGGAGCGTCAGCGTGCCACGGACCGGCGACGACCAGCTGATGCAGCATAGAAGACACACAATTACATGGAGGAACATAAGTTAGACATAATTTAAAATATATATAAGAAGAAAATATTGTAAAATTGAGCAGAACCCTTTCCGCCTAATAGCAGTATATCCCGTAAAGCTATACGAACAAATAGGCAGAGCACTGTAAAAGAGATAAACATTAAAAAAAAAAAAAAAAAAACCTAAAAAGAAAAGATGAAATACTAATGAATAGTAATAGCATAAGTAAATTCGATGAAAGTATTGAGACAAGTTATATAAGCACAATGGGATTGATCTATACGAAAACAGTGGACTCCACTGCAAAGGTCATTAATAAAATAGAATCGACAAATATCGATCCCCATTTAACAAATACCTCAGGGAAAGAAGTATATGTGCATTGAAATTATTTTAAAAAAAAATAAAATAATTATATTAGGTTTTTGATTAAATTTTTTTTATATTGCTTGAGTACATATTAACAAAAAAATAACAATATATTTTTCGTAAACGTTAAGATTAACTTTAAATTAAATAAAGAACTTTATTTTCATATGAAATAAGTATATGTGCATACTGCAAGAAAATTCGAAATACAAGTTGAACAATTTTTTAACAAATTTAAATATACTTCTTAATAATTTATATGTTTTCCTTTCTTAATAAAAATTTGATTAATCCGATTGGGCATTGAAGTTGTCAAGTTTTGCAGAGTTGTCGGATTTATTTGATCCCATTCCTTGATCAAAGCCTTTCTGAGGTCATTAACTGTGTCGAACTGGCGGCCATTTTTGTAAACTTTATTAGAAAGTATTCCCCAAAGATCTTCTATTGGGCTTAGGTCCGGGCTGATCGCTGGCCATTGCAATAGCGGTATTTTTTTAGCTGCCAGAAAGTCTTTAGTTTTATGAGCTGTGTGGATTGGCGCGTTGTCTTGCTGGAATATCCACTCATCCCCATAAAGGTCTCCAGCAAATTCGATGAGCACAGTTTCCAGTAACTCTATATAAATTTCTGCATTTGTTCTAGTTGGTATAAAACAAAGTGGAGACTTCCCAGCATACCCAAATCCGTCCCAAAACATTAATGATCCTCCACCGTGATTTCGTTTATGGCAGATCTGTCGTGGTTGCCTTTTGTCGCGCCAATACTTTTGACAGGAGTTAGGAACGTCTAAATCAAATTTTTTTTCGTCCGTAAATATTACTTTTTTAAACTAACCCGACCAAAATATGTATTGCTCAGCAAATTGTAGACGAGCGGTTATGTGACGCTTTAATAGCCTTGGTACAGCGTCGCGTGAACCATATGTAACCATTTTGTTATGGTTCAAAATTTGGTTTATACGTCTTTTGGATACGTCAAGACTCAGTTGACCTTTTATCTCCATGCAAGACTTGTTGTCATGAACAGCTAGACGCCGAATTTGCCTCTTGCACCGCTCGTCGATTTCAGTGGGCCTGCCGCTTCGCTTTATTTTTCCATAATTTTCCGGATTTTTAAGGAAGTTACTTATTGTATTCCTGTGCCTATTTAATCTGGCAGCAATATAAGAAATGGTCTGGCCAGATTCAGCCAGTCCTTTGATCATGCCGCGATCTTCCTCTGACAAATGTAAACCACGTGGCATTCTACCGTAAAATCAAACTTAATATTAATTATTTTATTCTACAAGGATTAAAAATCTATTTTACTTACGTTCCGCTGATTAAAAAATATTTTTAGATCACACTTCTTAGCTTACTCGCTATCAATAACACAATAATCTCAATTTGCACATATAATTATTTCCTATTAAAAACACAAGTTTCAGCACATGTTACTAAAAACGGTACAACGAATGATGCCCAAAGAGGACCATTGAATTAGGAGATGTTTATAAAAGATACGAATACAAAACTGCGTACTTACAAAAACTGTACCGTTAACTTTAGAGAAAATAATAGAAAATTAAAAAGTGCACATATACTTATTTCCCTGAGGTATATTGTTATTGATAATTGTCATAATTTTGTGCGGATATATACTTTATAAAGCATACCGATACACAATAAGTGAACAACAAAAAGGGCCCCAGGCCATGCAAACGATCTAGATAAGATCTAATTGCATGTACGCACAAACAATTATGATAATTTTAATAAAAATATATATTCAAAAATCTTGAAACAAATATATATAAATTGAAAACAACATTTTTTTCTAAATAATGGTCTAAAAAATCAGAAATGAATTGATTGTCAACGAAACATCTTTTCTGAATAATGAAATTAAGAAAATAAAAATAATGATAATAAATAAAATCGAAAAAAAATATGTGATCGTAAAAGAACTTATTTAAAATAAAAGGGATTTTGAGGATTGAGAATATGGTATTTTTGATAAATGAAAAGATAACAGAGCTCCTGTAATTAAATATACAAATAGATTGATAGGTACGAATGTGAAAAAAGGGGAACAATAAACACAAACGTCGATAAAAATATTTTAATTATGCCAACAAATAAAGCGATAAGGGAAACCTTCAGAAAGGACCCCTAATTTTCTGAGCGAGTGCAAGCCATCCTTCAATCGCACAACTCACCAATGTTATTCAATGAACTCGAAAAAATCCATCTCAGCCAAAATATATTTGTAACTTTTAAAAATGTCGCAACCGGAAAAGAACTTGTATTTTTGATAGACACTGGTGCAGACATATCAATCAGACATATCGCTCACTCAAAGAAAACTCAGATATTTTTCCTGACATTCAATCCGACTATGTAATAAATACATGGAATCAGTCAAGAAATTACAAAATCTATAGGACAAATATCCATTGAGATACAGACTACTAAATATTTAATCCCACATAATTTTCATATTAATAATTTACAATTCGCCATTCCCTGTGATGGAATATTAGAAATCGACTTTATAAAAAATCAAACTGCCAGTTAGACTTCAAGCCATCCGAAGATTGGCTTATAGCTAGACCAAATAACTTAAAATTCAAAATTTATATTCCAATAACATACAGTCAGCAAGATCCCAAGTTGTCCGAAAAATTAAAATTGATTCCATAGAAGACAGTGTATTGATTCCAAACCAAGAAATTGAGCATGGTATATACATAGCAAATACCATAGCATTCCCTGAAAATGCATTCATTAAACTACTTAACACAACTTCAGATAAAGTAGTCAGCATTAATAAATTAAATTATGAATCACTTTCGAGCTACGAAGCAGTTCAAACAAACAAAGAAAATATAGAAAAGTCTGTATTATCTCAACTTTCTAAAAATTTTCCTCCCCAATTCCGGACAAAAATTTCAACCCTATGCACACAATATAGCGATATACTTGGACTGGAAACCGAATCGTTGAGTACAAATAATTTTTTAAGCAAAAGCTGAGATTGAAGGATGTAGAACCGGTTTATATCAAGAACTACAGAAGTCCTCACAAAAAGACGAAATTCAAGCCAAGGTACAAAAATTAATAAAACATACAATTATGGAACCATCTGTATCTGCATATAACAGTCCACTCTTATTAGTTCCGAAAAAGTCCATCCCGGGCACAGATAAAAAGAAATGGCGATTACGAATTGACTATCGTCAGATCAATAAAAAATTATTGTCTGATAAATTCCCCCTACCTAGAATTGACCAACTCGGTAGAGCAAAATATTTTTCATGTCTCGACTTAATGTCAGGTTTTCACCAAATTGAGCTTGAAAAAAGGTCTAGAGATATATCGTCCTTCTCAACAAGCAATGGTTGGTATCGCTTTACGCGATTACCATTCGGCTTAAAAATAGCGCCAAATTCTTTTCAGAGAATGATGACTATAGCATTCTCTGAACTAGATCTTTCTCAAGCATTCCTTTACATGGAGGATCTAATAGTCATTGGTTGTTCCGAAAAACATATGGTTAAAAACTTAACAGACGTTTTTGAGAAAAGTAGGAAATACATTATGTAGCTGATCTAAAGTTACATCCAGAAAAATGTTCATTTTTTATGCATGAGGTGACTTTTCTCGGTCATAAATGCACAGATAAAGGCATACTTCCACACGACAAGAAATATGACGCCATTATGAATTCATAAAAAAGTTCGCTGAATTTTCCGGGCACATAAGATTATGTAAAAAGAATGTTCCTTTTGAATGGATAGATGAATGCCAAAACGCATTCCAATATTTAAAAACAAAACTCATGGAACCAAAACAGTATAGGACTCCAACTTCCCATTGCATATACATCAAGAGCTTTCACTAAGGGAGAAAGTAATAAGTGTACAACTGGGAAGGAATTAGCTGCAATTCACTGGGGAATATTACATATATGACCATATATTTATGGAAAACACTTTTCAATCAAAACAGATCACAGACCATTAATATATCTATTTTCAATGATCAATCCGAGTTGCAAACTGACACGTATGAGGCTAGAATTAGCAGAGTATGATTTCACAGTTGAATATCTAAAGGGAAAAGACAATTATGTAGCTGATGCGTTATCAAGAATAACCATTAAAGATCTACAAAACATTACTGGAAACATTACGGAAAACAAAGATTCCATGACGATCCAATACAAGGAGGTCATACAGGCATTAAAAAAACATTAGCCAAGGTCCAGAGACACTATTATTGGAAAAATATGTCTAAAGACATAAAAGAGTACATTAGAAAATGTCCCAAATGTCCAAAGTCTAAAACGACTAAACATACCAAGACCCCATTAACAATAACTGAAAATCCACAAAGGGCTTTCGATAGGGTAATTGTGGATCCAATAGGTCCAATGAAGACGTTCATTACGGACATGGGAACAGAAAATAAAAATTCAATAGAGAATTTATGTAAAAATTTAAAAATTGAAAACATTACATCCACCCCACAGTCATAGAACATTCAATGAATTCATCAGGTCTTATATATCAATCAACAAATCTGATTGGGATGTTTGGCTCGCATACTTCACTTACTTTTTTAACACTACACCCTCTATGGCACATGATTATTGTCCATATGAGCTGGTAAATGGTTGAACAGCAAAATTTAGTAGCGTAGATAATATACATCCGCTATAAAACTTAGATGGTTATGCTAAAGAATACAAGTTTAGACTAGAACTCGCACATAAAAGAGCTAGACTAATGATAGATAATAACAAAATAAAACAAAAAACAAGGAAGAACGCTATAGTCGAGTACCTCGACTATCAGATACCCGTTACTCAGCTAAATGGAGATATGCAAGCAGCAAAGCGAGATAAAAATGCGCCACCTACCGGCGGTATACAGATTTAAGCGTTATGGGCGTTAGAGTGGATCAATCGATAGGTATCGACGAGACCAATACATTTCAGTTACAATTTTTTATCTAGCATGAAAATTGTGGGCGTCACAGGTTTTTGCGGTTTGTGGGCGTTAAAGTGGGCGTGGCAAACTTTTTTTTGAGTCAATCGATAGGTAATGACGAGACGAATACATTTCAGTTAAAATTTTTTATCTAGCATAAAAATTGTGGGCGTCACAGGTTTTCGCGGTTTGTAAGCGTTAAAGTGGGCGTGGCAAATTTTTTTTTAAGTCAATCGATAGGTATTGATGAGAACATTACATTTCAGTTAAAATTTTTATTCTAGCATCAAAACTGTAGGAGCCACAGTTTTGGGCGGTTTGTGGGCGTTAGAGTGGGCGTGGCACTCTACTGAAACAAACTTGCGCTGCGCAGGAATCTCAGGAATCTGCGTGCCTAATCCCAGTATTGTAACTCTCATAGTTTCCGAGATCTCAGCGTTCATACGGACAGACGGACAGACGGACAGACGGACAGACGGACAGACGGACATGGCTAGATCGACTCGGCTAGTGATCCTGATCAAGAATATATATACTTTATGGGGTCGGAAACGCTTCCTTCTGCCTGTTACATACTTTCCGACGAATCTAGTATACCCTTTTACTCTACGAGTAACGGGTATAACTAGATACGATAAAAATAGCATAGATTTTGATTTGAAAATAGGAGAACAGGTTTTATTAATGAATAAAACTGGTCATAAATTAGAATTTAAATATACTGGTCCGTATACAGTAACGGAAATAGAAGCAAGAGATAATGTAACAATTTTGAGTACTGCTTCCTCAACCATCTCAAAATGCATGAGATCGAAAAAGAATACTGTTCCCAGGCAAAAAATTTTACTTAAAAACGAATTGTGCGGAGCAACCACGTTTCGAAGGCGACAAGCAAGCAAGACCTTTGCTCTTTTGCGGCAGCTTTCTTTTTCACAACCAATTTTACCTGCGCATATGAGACTTTTGATAGCTGCTACCTGATTCCAACCTTTTTCTAAGGAGCACAGGTTTTTGGCAACTGTACCTCTACGGATATGCAAAAACTAAAAACTGCTTTAAACTCTATATATGTGGGAGTGATATTACGAGAATCACCCTAACAATCCCGATCTAGACAACGAGAACGACGAGCAGTAACACACATTCCAGAAGAAGACGACCGAAAAGAAGTAAAGGACGAGAACAACGACGATAAGTCGAGAACGACGAGTAGATCCAAAGAAGACGTGCTTGTGTGAAAAGCAAAACGACGCGACGACGGTCTTAATTATACTCACACTTTGCCATACCACATTTTATCATTTAAAAAAATACTTAAACTTATATACTTTAAAAATAATAAAAAACCCACATTTGGGTGCTCGTCCGGGAGGTATCCGAGAAAGGTGAAAGTGATCAGTGAAAACTTTGTACTAGGTGAAAGAGTGGACACATAAACCCTTCGTAAAACATTCATTTTTTCAATTATGGCGTGTCTAAACGATTTAATTTCTAACAATTTGAAAAATGCGTCAAAGGAAAGCATTTGTGCTTAGCACAAATTTGTCTTTGAAAAAGAGGGAGACAGGAATAATCGCAAACGACTTCGCGAACTTTCTGGTTTCCAATACGACGTAAATGACGCAGTTTATAAAGCCAAAAGTGTATACGTGCAGGCAAAACTGACTGAAAGAGGTTTAATTTCAATATGCCTAATTTTGAATATAAGCCACGACGTCGAAAACATGCAATTACATATTTTTCAAAATCTTCGATTTGACCAACTTCTTGGTGTTAACGAAGTGAAAGATCCAGAGGAATCTGATGAAGACAGAGATGACGACAAAGAGAATCAAAGCGACGACGAAATTGAAATTATTGTTGCAAATTCCGTAGGAACAAATCCAACGAGTGAGAGACCAAAAGAATAATTCGCAACCAGTACCAATTCAATACAGTGAAAGTCCGCGTTTCGTTTTAAGTTTTCGCGATATAGAGGAATCTATAAAACAATTCGAGGACATAGACGAAATTCTAGTCGACGTCTGGATAAGTGATTTTGAAGACCAAGCTGTACTTATGGGTTGGAACGATATGCAAAAGTTAATCTTTGCCAAAAAATCGCTTAAAGGTGTCGCGAAACTGTTTGTGTTGAGCGAGAAAGGAATAAATTCGTGGAGTGCTTTGAAATCGTATTTGTTGAGCGAGTTCAGATCGAGAGTGAGCAGCAAACAAATTCACAAGCAACTTGGAGAGAGAAAACGACGCGCAACGAAATATTTTTACCGTATGAAAGATATTGCCTCGCGGGGAAATGTTGAAGAAGACGCTCTCATCCAATACGTGATCGACGGTATTGATGAACTCTCAATTAACAAATCGATGCTTTATGGAACAAGAAACATGACCGAATTCAAATACAAATTGAAGGACTACCAAACGATCAGTGCCAAATCCCATTTCGGCGAAAACAGTGCTAAAGAAAAGAAAGCTCAAGCTGTGCACGGTGGTTCGAAAACTGGCAAGAAAGAAATCGTTTGCTACAATCGTGGCGAGAAGGGACATCTGTCTAGTGGCTGCAACAACAAAGAAAAAGGCAGAAAGTGTTTTAAATGCAACAAATTCGGTCACATCTCCAAAAACTGCCCCCAAGGCGACAAATTAGTCGAAGAATGTAAGCCAAACGCGGGTGTTTTAAGTGAGCACAACAACATGACGAGCAAAGTTGTTTCAATCAAAAATCAAAATTTTAGCGCTCTGTTTGACACAGGCAGTAAATATAATATTTTGCGCGAAGACATTTACGATGAGCTAGCTTTGCCGAAGCCGAAGGAGTGCAGTGTATACCTAATTGGATTTGGAAAAAATCGCAATGCCAATAAGATCAAGCCAATTGGACAGTGCAAGCAAGCAGTGTGAATCGACAGCAGTGCCTACGATTTGAATTTCTTCATAGTTCCGCTCAATTGTATGGACACTCGTATGATCATCGACGAGGAATTGTGTTTGCAAGCAGAAATATCATTCGGTCCAAGTGGTTTACGTGTGCGAAATGTGCAACTCGAGCAACCCCATCTCCATCGAACAGAAGCTCGATCACTCTGGCGAGGGGCACTTCATGGGAGGCAAGTTTTCGTCCTTGACCAGAAGTAAGTCATCTACAACCAGGCCAGGTTTTGGGGTGCGCCACTTGGAGCGCTGCTGCAGTAGTGTTAAGTATTCTTCCTTCCATCGGGACCAAAAGATCTGCTGCAAGTAGACCACGCGTTGCCATCCATCCCTACAAGCGATTGAAGTTAAGACTGGTCACATCCGGCTCGACGAAAGAGGAACGCGGACCACCATTCAAAAAATGTGCTGGGGTCAGCAGGATTTTCTGAAATCGAAACTAATGGTCGAGAATTAACAACCGCCGAAATATGACACACCAGGGTCCGCAACTCCTCAAAGGCTAAAACAGTAGTGCCAACAGCGCGGTAGAAAAGATGCTGAACGATCTTTAGAGCCGCTTCCCAAAGACCGCCAAAGTGTAGCGACCTAGGAGGACTGACACAGCAATCAATAGCCTCCGCTAGGCAAAAGTCCAATGTAGCTCTCTGATGATCACTGCTGAGGAATAGGAGCTTTAGTTCGATCAGTCTTTGGAAGATCCGCCATTATATGCTCCAATACTCGAGGCATCATTAGAAAGCATCTAATACATTTGTTTACTACCTTCATCTCCGTATTCCTCCCCCCAATAGGCCAATATTGGGATCGAAGTATGCCGAGTAGTGCCCGAGGACCAGTGAGCAGATTGCGTTCAATATGCGAGCAATAATGGCAATAGTGACCGAATGACTCCGTGGTAATATAATTGGATGACGCCCATTAAAATCTAGCGAAGAATTAAAATCTAAGAAGCTCAAATTGATCAATGAAGGGCAAAAGAGATGCGAGCGAGCTGGACGAGTGCACCAATCCCTTTGACTGCAATGATTTGATGTCATCCCACAAATGTGAGCGCTGGGCAAGACGAAGCAACAGCAGAGTACCGCCTTGAAGATCAGACACCGTGAGCTTAGGGCGACGGATCCGATTACTAAACCTATAGACGTATCCGAAAATTCTTTGAAGGGCAGCAAGGAATTGAAAAATTTGGAACTGGCCACTATGTCTTCGTATAAAGATTTTATTAGTAGAATTCTCCAGCGAACCTCAAGCGTGGGCTTTTTAGCAATGATTGGGGTTGGCCAGTCAGCTTTGGGGCCACAAAGGAATTTTGGTCCATGAGCCCAGAGAGCAGAATCGTTGAGCTCAGCAGGAGAGAATGTCAGCTGGATTTAAAGAAGTTGGAACATATCGCCACTCCACTGAATCAGTTAGCTCTTGAATGGCAGCTACTCGGTTCGATTTAGTGATCACAGGTCCAACCAACCCGAGAGGATCGTAAAATCACGCTATCGCAGACAGGACAGATCTCCTGCAGGGGCTTGATACTCACTGTAAGACAGAAAAGGAAAACAATAATTGGTCAGAAACTGGATTCCAAGCGAGACCTAGGGTTTTTTGCAAAATCAGTGCTATCATCAAACTTCAAATAAGACTCCTTATCCTTGTCTTCAACTCCATTCAAAACTGCTGACACATTTGAGCACCACTTTCTAAGCTTAAATTTTCCCTTGGCTAGAAGTTTTCATGTCTGATCCATAATGATGACTGCCTCTTCCTTGGACTTGGCTCCAGATATGAAATCATCCTCATAAAAATAGCGACGAATGACCTCTGCCCCGAGCGGAAACGCTGTATGCTTGTCTGCTGACAATTCATGCATAGCTTGCACAGCCAGAAATGATGCTGGCTTCGTGCCTTTAGTACCGGTGTCTAGCTTAAACACCCTCAATTGGTCCTGGGGGGAATTCCGCCACAAAAGGCATTGCTAATGGCTGTCCTCAGGCTGAACCCTAACACAACGGTACATTTTGCAAATGTCTCCTGTGATTGCTACTGGGTGTGAACGAAACGGAAGAAGAGCTTGGAACGGATTAAGCTGAGTAACAGGCCCTGCCATAAGAACATCGTTAAGAGAATAGCCTGAGGAACTGGACGCTGATCCACCAAAAACTACGCGAAGATTTGTGGTGGAGCTATTTTTCTTTTTGATGCAATGACGAGGCAAGCATTATCGGCACAGCCAGACGTCAGCGGCAGAAACTGATGATTCCTTTATGAATGCTGCATATTGAGCATTCAAGGCTGGATGACGATTCAGTTTTCTCTCTAGGGACAAGAATCTTCGATAAGCTTGCTGGTAGGTCTCTCCCAAGAGATCTAGATTGAGCTTGGCTGGCAGCTGAACAGAATAACGACGTGTTTTACGAAATGTGCTTCACAGTCCAACTCTTCCTTAAAAACGCTTATAGTTGGGTCGGCGCAGCTTTCGACTTCCTAAAATCGTCGAAGAAGATCAACTAGCCGATCAAAACTATTCTCTCTACAAGCGAGAGGTACATCTTGAGACGACATTAAGGACGAGCCATTGGAAAGGCCATCACCACCAGAAACAACCTAACCCAGACGCGTCTTTTGAATTAGGGGTGTTCCAGGTGGGAGCTTGATTTGGCCAACGCACAACATCTCGTAAAAGAGGCTGGCTCCGACTAAAAGGTCCACCCGCTGGGGAGTATAAAACCTTGGGTCAGCTAACTGTATACTTTTAGGTATGTTCCAGTTGCTGATTTCGACGTTGAAGCTAGGCTGTCGCTCTGTTATGTTCGGATCACTGCGGTAATGTTGGCTGAGTTTTCGGAAGTTTCGGACTGAATCGTAATATTTACCGAGTGACCATCCGTTACAAAACTGGAATCTCATATTCCAGTTACAGATGCTGAAGATTTTATTTTCTTTATTTCAAGCTGGTTTGCGAATCGGGACGTTATTAGATGCAGTTGGCGGCTCGAATCGAGAAGAGCTCGACAGGGAACGAAAACCCCGGAACGGTTTATTACTAAAACGCTAGCCGTTGCTATGAGCACAATACCATTACTAAAATCCTGTGCAATAAGAGCAGTGGAAGTGGAAGACAGTGCAGAGGGTGAGGCAGAGGGAAGTGCTTCTTGAAGCTGTTCTCCTTATTGTGAAGAAAAAGAAGCAAAAAGTGAAGCAGGGTGTGGTGCATAGATCCGCATGCACGACAATTACTGGAGCTGCATTGCCTAACTTGATGGCCAACCTGAGCCGTTTTGCTTCTTGAAGCCTATTCGCAGGAGACAGGGTTTTAAAACTCTGACATTACAGAATATACAAATCCAAGGGTTAGAATTCAAGGCAACAAATGCTGGTCTACGCGCATTGGGTATTCTGTTACTTCCCACATGATTGCCCGGCGCATAGTTTGACATGAAATCCATAGTCTCCAAAGTCCTGCATCGCTACTCCAGAAGTGATACCATTGACGAGGGCAGGGTCCTCTAAACTCTCTTCCCACTTTGCCTGACTTGCCGGATCCAATCTTTGGAATAGGACTTGGACGATGATGCATCCTGCGATTTCTTCCGTCGTGGCTAGTCCTTTGAGAGCTCCCAGTCAGACAAATTCAACGCTCGAGGCGGAACCACTCTGCACCGCCTTTAGTCCCCGGATCTCAGTTATGTGTGCCTGAAAAACCAAACGACGGTTACCAAATCTATTTTGCAGCAAATCCAAAGCAATTGCGTAGTTGCCATCCGATATTTCCAACGAGCGAATAGTTTCCAACGCTGCGTCCCTCAGGCATGATCGAAGATGCTGCAGCCTTTCTACGTTGGTGAGGTCCGGATGACTATTTATCATCGTGGTAAACATAGAATAAAAATCAGACCACCTTGCATAGCCTCAAGCGAATTTTGGAAGCTCAAGTGGGAGCAGCAATGTTGCCCTATGTCGAGGCTGACGCTGCTGGGGGCAGAAAACTTCCGGAGTGATGCCGTCAACAAAGGTTGAGTGCGAAAGAAGCTGTGAGGCGCGCTTTGAAATTTCGGATCGAGCCGATGACTTCAGATTTACGAGAATGTCATAAAATTTTTTCCAGAAACAGAGAAGGTGTTCTACCGTTTCCACTTCTTCCTCATCCCTAAAGCTTCTGCAGAAATAATTTTGCGGGGCTTTTAGCCTGCCGGCATGTGCGCCAACAAGCCAGTGGCCTGTAAGAGCTCGAATCAACATGCCACACTCTGTGCGGCTGAGTTTGTTTTTGTTGTTGTTTATCACAGGCCATGTCTGGTGAGAGATACGACACTGTGGTGCGTTTTGCCAATGGGTGTTGGCTAGTGTGTTGAAGTAGTTTTTAATATTTAGCTTGCAAGTAGCCATGGGCATACCGACATTCTCCTCTCCTGGGAGGAGAGGCTTGGTGGTGCCCTGCCTGGCTAATTCGTCCGCTATGCAGTTGCCTACGATGTCCCGGGGAGCCGGAACCCATATTAGGCTGATAGTAAACTGATTTGCCATCTCGTGGAGAGATCTGCGACAGTCTGCTATTGTACGGGAGTTGGTGTTTGTCGAGTAGATCGATTTAATAGCCGTTTGGCTGTCACTATATATGTTTAGATGTCTTCTCTGGAGGCTAAAGTTTCCTAAACAGGTTAGTGCTTCTTTTATAGCGTGGACCTCCGCATGAAAGACGCTACAGTGGTCCGGGAGCCTGAATGACTTCCTGATATCTAATTGTTCGGAGTATACACCTCCGCCAACGTGTCCTTCTAATTTGGAGCCATCTGTATAGAAACAGATTGCGTCCGTCGTGCCCAGTCGGCCCTGTTCCCATGCCTCTCTATCAGGAATCAGGGCCTCAAAGGGTGTGTGACTATATTCAATAGATTTGCATAGATCCGTGATCTTCGGAATCGATTTATCATGCTGGAGAATTTAAGCATAGCCATTAAATTGGCTTTCCACTGCCCTGTGTTCCTCAGTCGAATAGCTGGCCCTTTCCATGCCTGCTAAGTCCAGGCTAGGGAGGTTCAAGATCGCATTCAGCGCTTCATTCGGGGTGGTTCGAAGGGCTCCACTATTCTTGGGGACATGCCCCATCTTAGCCCGATTGCTTTTTTACAGGAGTAAAGTGCAATGGTCGCTTTTTTGGTTCTCTCTTGGTTGTTTAAGCCCCATTTGAGGCGTTTATCTAGTACTAACCCCAAGTACCTGGCGTGATCGCTAAAAGAGAGATTACAATTGTTTTAAATGGGTGGAGTAAATTGTGGAATTTTGTACCTATTTGTAAATAGAACAAGTTCTTTTTTCGAGGGATTTACCCCGAGTCCGTTCGCTATCGTCCATTCCGATAGTATTTTAAGTTTAGCGGTCATAAGATCGAAAAGTGTTTGTGGATATTTTCCATTAAAGATGATGGCGACGTCGTCTGCGTATGCCACAACCTTACAACCTTCTCCTTTCAGAATCCGCAGTAGTTTGATTGATTTAAAAAAAGCTTGCCACGCCCACTTTAACGCCCACAAGCCGCCCAAACCTGTGTCGCCCACAATTTTCATGCTTGATACAAAATTTTAACTGAAATATATTGGTCTATCAATACCTATCGATTTACTGCGGGGGGTGATAGTACACCTCCTTGCGGGGTGCCTCTGTTAACTAGTCTAGTCTGGGTTGAGGTCTCTAGTGTGGCTGTGACCATTCTGCTTATCAGCAATTTATGGATTAGCCTCACCATTGGCGGCTCAACCCCTAGTTCTGTGAGAGATTCTGATATAGCAGTGGGAAGCACGTTGTTGAAGGCTCCCTCTATATCCAGGAAGGCGATCAGTGTGTATTCCTTGATGTTGAGTGATTTCTCGATGCTGCTTACCACCAAGTGTAGCGCCGATTCGGTTGACTTACCTTTGGTGTAAGCGTGTTGTGCTTTTGATATTTGTGTCGGGTCTACGGTGGCTTATCATTCTTTCAAAGGTCTTAAGCAGGAATGATGTTAGTCTTATTGGCCTTCCCTGCCTTGGGAATGAAAACCACCTTTGTTTCTTGCCATGCTGTTGGTAGTTCTCCTACCGCCAGGATGGATTGGAAGATTTTTTTCAACCAGTTTATTGCTATTTGTCCTGCTTGTTGGATGTGAGCCGGTTTTATCCCGTCCGGTCCCGACGATTTGTATGGTTTGAAACTATGAATGGACCATTTCATGTTGCGGTCTGATAGGAATGGATCTAATTCGATTCCCTCTCCTGCTTCTATTTTAGGAGGATGACCTGCTTGTTGGCTCCCCGGGAAGTGAGCGTCTAGGAGCAGGTCCAAGGACTCTTTACTGGAGTCTGACCAAGATCCATTTGCTTTTTGAAGATAGCCTAAAGGCGCGGCTTTCTTAGAGAGTATTTTCCTGAGCCTTGCGGCATCAGTTGTTTTTTCCATGTCAGAGCAGAAGGTCTGCCATGCCGTTCGTTTTGCTCTTCTAATGGCCTTTTTGTAGGAGGTTAGTTCATACTTGTAGTTCAGCCAATTAGTGTCCTCATTTCCCGCCTTTGCTCTGTTAAACAGGCATCTGCAGTTGGTTCTGAGGATAGATAGTTGTTGGGTCCACCAGGGGGGTTTTTTCCTTCCTCTTGGTTTCTCTGTGGGGCATGCCACGTTGAAGGCAGTGTTGCATGCCTCTGTGAATTTGTATACTGTTTCGTCCAGCTCTTGGGGGTCTGTAATACTTCCTGGCGATTCCATGAGGAGGATACTCGTCAGAACTTCTTTGTACCTGTGCCAGTCGGCTCGTCTGGGGTTGGCGAGGCTGACCGGAAAGAGAGAATCAAGGGATAATACGGTCTCTATGAATCTATGGTCCGAAAAGGAGTGCTCGTCAGAGACTACCCAGTTTTTGACTGCGCCTACGAGTGATTCTGATACCAAAGTAAGATATATGATCGTTTGGCAAGCTTTAGTTATGAATGTGGGGACATTGCCCCTATTGCATAAGAATACGTTCGAATTTAGAATAAAATCAAAAAGAGACTCACCTCACAGCCTATTACCAAACCTTTCCTGAGCTTTTCGCATTCCTCTGCCAGTCCTCTGACCAGCGCATCTGGGGGCTTTCCTTTTCAAAGGCCAAGTAGGCCGATAGTACCCTTATAGAGCCAGTTTGCAGCTCCAGGATTACTGCGGTGTTGTCTCCGTTGCTGTATTTGTGAATCAGAAATATACCATCTTTGGGGTCAAGCATAAGCTTGTATTCCTTCGTTCCTAGTCCAGCAACCTTGCCTCCTACTACCCAAGGTTCATGTACTAGGACTAGGTCGGCTCCGCCTTCGGTTAGGCGAAGCAAAAGTGCAGCCGACGCTGCTTTACTGTGGTGTAGGTTGATTTGTAGAAGCCTTATTGACATCTACAGCTGCTACCTACACCACAGTGATGTCGGCCTCCTCTGTGTCTCTGAGGTCCACGTCGTCGAAAGCCGGTCCGAGCACTCGCATCTCTCTGCTCAGCGACGAATTAGTAGAGTAGAAGTCCTCCGGCCCACCAGGTGCCTCCAACTCCTCAGCAAGCACCTGCTCTGCTGGGCTGCCGTCAGTGCTGCCAGCGGCGTTGGAGTCGCCCTTGTACACCTTAATGTGGAACGCACTAAACCCGAAGTTCAGCACTGCTCGAGCAGTCTCGATTATAGCAACTGACTCCTTGTTTAGGACCAACACCGCCTGGTTGACATCCCCTTCATGCTCCTCCACCTTGACGACTTTTCAGTCCTTCGTGGGGAGGTGCGTGTTGCATTCCTGCAACATGTAGAAGATGTCCTTTGGCGCCTTGATCGCTGCTGGGAGCCAAATCCGAGCTCGGGGCCTACTGGGGACATCACACCAATCTAGTGCGACAATGTTCGCCCCTCCGTAAACCTCACCGAGCTTGCTCGTCGCATGATTTTATAAGTCCGCCGACCGCTGACCATCGCAGGCCACCACCTTGACGCTGCCCTGGTACCAGCCCGCGTCCATACAGCAGGGCGATATACCTGGCTTTTCTCGCATCATGCGAAGGCATATAAGGGAAAACTGGGACTCCACTGCCTTCTACTTATTTCTGGGAATCCTGCCCTCCGGATTTCCCCTGTCGATGAGACCGAGTAGGACTCGGTCCTTGGTGATCTCGTCGAAAGAGACCGATGGCTGTATCTTGGATCTCTTCGCTGATGGTCTGGGTAGATCGAGGAATCGCTGCCTTTTCGCCTGAGCCCCTTCTTGGGTGGGCTTATTCTGCCCGTAGTTAGGAAGCACCTTCCTTGTCCATTCTACCTTCTTTAGCCATTCAGACGAAGGTGTGGCAATGTTGCTCCTGGTATGAGAGCGCAGAGTCTGGGCGGCAGTTCGCCTTTCTACGTTAGTATATTTATTGGCGCCAGCGGGTGGCCCGAGCGCCTTGGCAGTGCCTACCGCTGCTTTAGGCGCAGAAGCGCCCGTGGCGGAGGCGTTCGCGGCTGGCTTTCTGTCACCCGTCATCCCCAGTTTGGGATGCGGCCCTTTCGGGACCGTGCTGGTGCGGATGTTGGAACCAGTGTTCAGCTTATCCGAGGGTTTTTTGAGAGTTGCTGTCTCTGTGTTTTGTTTTTCTACAATCTTTTTCGATTCCATAATAAATCCCACGAGTTGCGGAGAAGGGGAAATGTCCGCCCGGGCAGACATCCGCGATGCCCGGGTAAGGCGATAGTTAATACAGGGGGTCGCCAAGTCCCTGAGCACACCGCTTGAGACTGAGCTTGTTTTTGACCCGGGCCCCCAGCCAGGCTGACTCTTGGCACGGTCCGTATTACAGCGTAGTTCGGCCCGGAGTGTTTTGCTTCGTTGCAATATACCCGCTGGCTGTCCGGAACTGTTAATTAACTGGGGCTTCCGTCCACGATTCCGCGTTTGACTTCTCCCACCAGCTTTTTACCAGTTGGCATCGAGAGAGGTCGTCCGCTATCCGCAACCTGCGAACCGCTCGGTTGCCCCAGCTAGGCGACTTTGGAACCCTCTTACAAGTTCCTCAGCCGAGTGGCGTGAGTTTCATTTCAATGGAAACAAGAAAAAAAGATAGGTTCGGCAAGCCGAAGCTTATATACCCTTGCAGCTATAATTTTTAAATTTAAAAACACAAAAAATGATATTCCCAATAGTATAAGATAATATGTCAAAAAACACCGAAGCTATAATTTGTTTCATATTATTTTCCTACCAATTTTCCGATCGTTCCTATGGCAGCAATATGATATAGTCATCCAATTTTTATAAAAGTAAATTCAAAATTCAGAACTGACTAAAAAATGTTATTTCCAAGCTTAGGAGGTTATATGTTAAAGAACCCCAAAGATATAGTTAAATAAACATTTTTTTTCCGATTATTCCTATGGGAGCTATAAGATATAGTTGTCTGATCAGGCTAGTTCCGACTTTTATACTACCTGCAAAAGAAAGAAAACTTTTTAAAAAGTTTCAACCCGATAGCTTTAAAACTGAGAGACTAGTTTGCGTAGAAACGGAGGGACAGACGGACATGGCTAGCTCGACTCGTCTAGTGATGCTGATCAAGAATATATATACTTTATAAGGTCGGAAATGTCTCCTATAATGCGTTGCAAACTTCTGACTGAAATCGTAATCATTCAAGGGTATAATAGTTGACAATTAAATTAATTTCATATGCATTAGGCAACATTATATTATTCATCCATGGCACACACCGATATATATTACTCAATAAATTTATAATGTGAAAAAGAAATCTAAAGCATGGAGTGCTAGAACTTTAACAAGGGGGGTATGCTAACGCGATAAGTGGAGTAGGTCAAGAACAATGACATAACTTTCGACGGACAGCCTTGACAATCTTAACTGAGACTCCGAAATTTTTCCTGGTAAGTACACCATTGACCGACCATCCGGGCGAGGAGTCTTAATCGTCGTGTACTCTACACTGACGTCGGAAGGGGTACTTGTTTAAAAATTCTATAATATTGAATTTATATGTGTAAGGCTATTGTAGTATGTTCACAAATCGAATGCACACTGTACCCAATGTTATGCATTAATATTATTAGCAATACATTGTAGCACTGGGCCGCAATATGTAAGCCACAAATAAAAGTCCCAAACAGTTCTTCAAGTGCCAGGTAATATGATCGCCGTTGAGTGCACTGGTACTGGGTAGTACTGAGTCTGCATATTTGACATGCGCGACCGCTCTGTCACCATGTGAACATAAGACCTCTCCTCTACCGCGGCGACTCTTCGCCAACAGCCACTAATACATGCGTGTATACATAAACATTGAACGCTGCTCTGCCGGCGTCTCTGGCGGTGCAGCTACACTCTCACTAGCTGTACGAAGAATTGTAAGAGTTAAGAATTCATTGAATAAAGAGAACTCTGATGAAAAGGTTGGCGTACAATCTTATTGGGACAACATATTACATGGCGACCGTGATAGGACTGGACCAGCAGACGATAACTTCTCAAAGAGTCCCGCTTCAGTGACGTTCTAATGGAGATCACCGACGTATAGAAAAGCCACATTTGGTGATCTGGTCAACCGGATGGATTCGGCCAGGCAGGCGGTGAAATCGGACTGGAGGAACGAAAAATAAATCAAATTACTGCATGATATAACGTTAGCGATTTATTTACCAATGGAATTCTTGACTTAGGTCAGTTCTTATAAAGGCTTGAAATGCAAGCCGGTGTATATAAAATCAGCCAGCTAAAAGTGGCACCGTGGGAAAAATCTTAGAACAAGTTTTAATAGATGACTTTAAAAAAATGGGCATTAGGACACTGAAATCATTGAGAGTAGCGCTACTCAACCCGGTGACCATAATATATAATGATAAAGAAAAAGAAGCTATACTGTACTGTATGTACATTTCACAACGATCCAGTACAAGGAGGTCACACTGGCATAACTAAAACCTTGGTCAAGGTCAAAAGACAATATTATTGGAAAGGTACGACCTGATATATTACTAAGTACATAAGAAAATGTCAAAAATCAAAAGTGACAACACATACAAAGACTCCTATGACAATCACAGACATTCCAATAAATGCTTTCGACAGAGTCATAGTAGACACCATTGGTCCACTACCAAAATCAGATAATGGTAACGAATATGCAATCACACTTACATGTGATTTAACAAAATATTTAGTTGCCATTCCAATTGCCAATAAAAGTGCAAACACTGTCGCAAAAGCTATTTTCGAATCTTTTATATTAAGGTTCGGTCCAATGAAGTCGTTCATTTCGGGCATGGGAGCCGAATATAAAAATTCAATTATAAAGGACTTGTGCATATATTTAAAAATTAAAAATATAACATCTACAGCCAGACAGTTGGAACAGTAGAAAGAAGTCACAAAACTTTTAACGAATACATACGCTCATACATATCGATTGATAAAAATGATTGGGACGCATGGTTAAAATATTTCGTATACTGCTTCAACACTACACCCTCAATGGTACATAATTACTGTCCATATGAGTTAGTTTTTGGCAAAACATCGAATTTGCCAAAACAGTTTAATACTATAAAAAAACGTGGAGCCTATATATAACATAGATGATTATGCCAGAGAGAGTAAATATAGATTAGAAGTAGCACATAAAAGAGCTAGAATTATGATATAGGAAAATAAGAGGAAAAACAGAGAGTTTTATGACCTTACGGCTAATGACATAGATATATCTATAGGAGATAAAGTTTTATTGAAACATGAAACAGGACATAAGCTAGATTATAAATATACTTGTCTTTGCAGACGATTAATCGTTATACAATAGTTATATAAATTGGTTTTCAAAACTCAACATTTGGTCTTGAGTTAGCTATTCCTATTTCAATTTCCTGAACAACCCTCCATCTTTCCTTAGACTTACGGTAGAAAATTTAGAAGATAACAAAAATATAATAATGTCAATCAATAAAAATAAGAAACAAACAGTACACGAAGATAGAATAAAAACGTTAATTTCATAATTAGTTAATTACTCTTAAAAATATTTCAAGTATGGCCATACTTAGAAGTAACTAGGAAGAACGCCATGTCGAGAGAGTGGGCGTGACAACTTTTTTTTTTGGGTCAATCGATAGGTATTAAAATTTTTATTCTAGCATCAAAACTGTAGGAGCCACCGTTTTGGGCGGTTTATGGGAGTTAGAGAGGGCGTGGCACTCTGCTGAAACAAACTTGCGCTGCATAAGAAGCTCAGGAATCAGCAATGTGCCACGCCCACTCTAACGCCCACAAACCAACCAAAACTATGGCTCCTACAGCTTTGATGCTAGAACAAAAATTTTAACTGAAATGTATTGTCCTCATCAATTCCTATCGATTAACCCAAAAAAGGTTTGCCTCGCCTACTTTAACGCACACGATCCGCCCACAAACTTCAAAAAATCATAAATATGAACGCGGATAACTCAAAAACTATAGAAGATAGAGAATTGGGATTTCAGATTTAGATTCCGTAGCCTTGTACGCAGTGCAAATTTGTTACGCGAAGACGCCCCGCCCTCTTTAACGCCCACAAACCGCCCAAATCTGTGGTGCCCACAATTTGTATGCTAGATAATAAATTTTAACTGAAATGTATTAGTCTTGTTAATACCTATCCATTAATCCAATAAAAGTTTTCCACGCCCACTTTAACGCCCATAACGCATAAATCTGTCTACCTCCCACACAACCATATATTGAGATCGCGGGTAGGTGGCGCGTTTCAATCTCGCTTTACTGCTTGCATATCTCCATTTCGCTTTGGTCCCTTTAGCTGAGTAACGGGTATCTGATAGTTAAGGTACTCGACTATAGCGTTCTCCCTTGTTTCTCCTGTAATTACCGAAAGTTCTCCCTTAAGTGATTTAGAAACTATAACGTCAACCTATTCTACGGGCCCAGATGTACTCCCTGGGTGTGTGCTTAAGTTTTGTTCCCGAACTATTTTTAAACCTATTTTTAAACTTTTTCATTTGTCTATCGCATCATCTCTTTTTCCTACTATCTGGAAAGATTCTTTTTTTATTCCACTCCACAAAAAGGGTGCTAAGGTGAATGTTCAGAACTATAGAGGAATCTCAAAATTGTCTGCAATTACCTCTCATTTGCAACATTTGTGCTCCTCTTTGATATGACCGTGTCAACATGGTTTTGTTAAGCGAAGATCGAGCACCACTTACCTGCTCGAATTGACATCTTTTGTAATAGATGGATTTAACAAAAAATTGCAGACAAACATATATATACAGATTTTAGTAAAGCCTTTGACTCTGTAAACCACTCTCTTCTTTTATTCAAATAAGACCAGCTCGGGTTTTCAAATAATCCGTTAACTTGGATTTCAAGTTATTCGAATGGAAGATCTCAGAGGGTTTTATTCAAAAACGCTGTTTCCAATATGATCGACGTGACATCTGGAATGCCTCAGGGCAGTCATTTAGGCCCTTTGCTCTTTATTCTGTTTATAGATGATCTTCCCTCTATCGTAACTCACTCTCGAGTACTAATGTATGCTAATGATGTTAAGCTTTGTTTATCATATAATAATATTGTTCGGAGCAGATCGCCAGCGCCTAGTCATGCGCGCATAGGTGTACGACGGCACCTGCATCGCTCTCTGCTTATCTTTCGCCTTCTTTCTTATACCCATAAAGCTGTCGCTTATCTATTCAGCAACTACTTTGTAAGCCTGCATATGTCTATATGAAGATCTTGGAGCCAAGCTTTTTACACATTCAAAGTCCGTCTGCCGCTCCGAATAAACGCTGTACATTTTAATATAACCTGTAACGAACTGATTTTTATTGTCTGCTCGCTACGAGATTCGTGCGGCTAGCTCAGTATATTGTGTGTTCGTCCCACCAAATTTATATTAACGTGACCGCCCAGTAGCTCAGTGAGAAAGCACAGAATTCACGGGTTCGTATTGGGTTTTATTGCGGGTATATTATTACAAGTGTCTTAGTCGCTTGGTTGGCTTTGACTCGTTGCTTGTGACCTTCGGTGCTTCCGACGGTCCTGGATGACTCTACGACCTCTCGCCTTGATGACTCGGTGCTCCCGTCCTGTAGCTCCCTGAAGATACTCGCAGCTCCCTGAAGATCCTCGCCGCTCCCTGAAGATCCTCGCAGCTCCCTGAAGATGCTCGCTCGCGGTTCACTTCTCACGCGTGACTTGGTGACTGCTGGTAACGACTCGGACTCGCGAGGGGTATCGGCCGTACGGGCTTAGGGAAGCGTCACCGTTCTCAGACTAGGGTGAACAGAAGCTGCGCTCTCCAGGATCGCTCCTTTCGACACACCGCCGCCTGTCCCTTGCTCTGTCCCGGATGGTCCCACTGGGGTTTCTGCTCAGCCCGCGCGGACAGTCAAGGCGGTAACGCCAGGAAGCTGCCTCGCGCCTTACTTCGCTTCCACGCCTAGTGTAAACGAACGTTCCACCCTAGCCTCACCCTTTTGCCTTTTGTCCGGGACGTTTCCGTGTGGCTTTTGGTACTCGGGGTTCGGGCACGCCGCTCCGGGACCTCGCAAGTCGAATCCGTAGGGCTCTCCTGGACAATTCCACTCGAGACCGTACCGATCGACCGCTCTCCCTTCTGGCTTGTTATATTTGGGGTTCGGGCACGCCGCTCCGGGACCTCGCAAGTCGGATCCGTAGGGCTCTCCTGGACAATTCCACTCGAGACCTTACTGATCGACCGCTCTCCCTTCTGGCTTGTTATACTCTTTCCAGGCGTAACGCCAGGACTTTGTGGACAGGGTTAATCGACCGCCTTGACCTAGCCGTGTTATGCCCTCTGGATCTCAGCTACCTGCGTCTCAATTCGGAGATTCCTGGTATCCCAATCCCGAACGTCTCGACGTAGCAATCTCGCTCCTTGTAGGCTCCCACGGCGCTGCTTCTCTGGCGACTCGACTTGCTGCTGCTCCCTTGTAGGTTATCTGGTTGTTTGATTGTTCACTTTGGTATCTGAGCGATCTTGACGGTTTGACTTCTTGTGATCGACTGATCCAGCTGCCAGCGCTCTGCGGCCTTATATAGGGCCTCCAAGCACCGTTATTCCCCTTTTGCGCACGGCCCGCTGGATCTCTCCACTTTGGGTCCAAAGTCCGTGCCTCCTGGATGACCCACTTGTCCTTTATGTACCGCTTCCAATGGATGTTCCGCCCACTGCTGCCGTTCCGCTGATTCCCGTGCCGCTTGTGGCACGCCTGTGTGCCGCTCCACTGCCGAGATGTGGCACTTCCTCTCCCGGTCCAAAGTTCACGGGAGAGTCCAAAGTCCAGAGGAGTTCCGTTATCCCCTTCTGCATACGGCACTCTTGCTCTGCCCGCGAAGTCTCCATTCTCTCTCGATCTCCATCCTTGGTCTCCAATCTCTCTCGCTCTCCTTCATTGGTCTCCAAACTCTCTCGCTCTCCATCCTTGGTCTCCAATCTCTCTCGCTCTCCTTCATTGGTCTCCAAACTCTCTCGCTCTCCTTCGTTGGTCTCCAAACTCTCTCGATCTCCCCGCCGCGCCGTTACTACGCGAATTCGCCGCGTATCTGGTAAGCGGCCGGCCATCTGCTGCTGCTTCTATTTGTGGGGAGTTATTCAACTCCTCACATTCCCCCCTTACTTCGGGAAACATTTAAGACTGGTTCCTACTCTCCGGCGTTTCCTTGCTTATCCTAGCCTTTGAGTCCTTGTGATTCCCGCGGCGCTCCCTCGTTGCTCCCTCGATGCTCCCTCGACGCTCCTAACTCCCTTGAGTTTCTACAGCGGGGGTCATCCTCCTCGTAGCAACTTTAAATCTCCCGCGCCGATATTTCCTGTGTTCCCACTGGGACATCGATACTCCTGGGTTATCGATCCCCAGCTCGCTGCTCATTGCTGCGTCTCACTCCTTTCCGTGTTTCCTCCGCCTGGTCACACCATTCGTGCGTGATCGATATTTATTCGCTATCGACGGTGCGGCGTTGCCACCTGCTCGTTGCGATACTTCCACCTTGGCCGATATTTCCATTGTCGTGTGCCCATCGATCGCACTATCGTGCAGTGCCAATCGATCGCCTATCGAGGCGCCCCCTTCCCTGGCTCATGGTGATTTTGCAACTTTCTAGGTAAGTTTTCGCATTTCCTCACTCCTTTCTATTTCATCCTTTCTCTCTCCACACGACCTCTCTCGCCTCTCGTCTCTCTCTCTCGCCCTTCAATCGTCCTCATCCGGCTGAGCCTGGCTTTACGCTGGCAACACTCGAACGCTGGTGCGGAGAGGACTTCGCATTTGCTTCGCTGCAGGTAAGTATTTTGGTGTCGCTTGGCTGCTTCCTGTATTAACCCAATATTGATTTCAGGACGCTGAAGCTGCCATGTATGCCCCTTACTTCTGGCCCCTGTTTCAGCCGCGTTTCCCGTTCTATGTCGGTTTTTTTCTTTTAAACTCTGTTTTGTCGGTTTATTTAACTTTTATTTTTGCTCTTCGAACACTCTCATGCCCGCCAGCCCTAACCGGACGCGGAACGCGCGCCTCTCTCTCCACACGCGCACGCTGCGCCTGCCGCCCAGGATGCGAGCCTCCTGCACCACCGGTGTCTCCGCGATCCCTTCGGGCCACTCCGTCTCCGCGATTTCTCGCCATCGCTGTCCTTCCGGCGCCGACACCGTCCGCGACAACTTCGGCCGGGCCACCACCTCGGACACTTCGGGCGCCGAGTGCTGCCGCTTGAGCGGAGGACGGCCGTTTCCCACGGGCTCAGGCCACACCCAGGGTCCTCGCTCCAGATGCTCCGCGGTTCCTGCGCTCCCGGTAGGCGTTGGCGTCGATGGCCCTGTCCTTGGCGTTGCTGGTCCGGTGCTCGGCGTCGGTGGTGCCCACTGCTCCGGTCTGCCACGGGTCCTGGGGTCCAGCGGGCTCACCCGGGGACCACATTCTTCCCAGATCCGGGGTTCTTCCGCCGCTGCCGTCTCCTCCGCGGGTCCCTCCGGCCAGGTCCAGACGACCGTCTGCTGTCGCCACCTTACCCCTTCGGCCACGAACGTCCGGGTGCTGTGGCTCACGTGGGCCGCCGGGATATCTGTCCGGATGTGTTGCTGCTGCGGTGGTGGCTGCTGAGGTGGTGGCTGCTGCTGTGGTGGCTGCTGCTGCTGTGGTGGCTGCTGCTGCGGTGGTGGCTGCTGCTGCGGTGGCTGCTGCTGCTGCGGTGGCTGCTGCTGCTGCGGTGGCTGCTGCTGCGGTGGTGGCTGCTGCTGCGGTGGCTGCTGCTGCGGTGGTGGCTGCTGCTGTGGTGGCTGCTGCTGCGGTGGTGGCTGCTGCGGTGGTGGCTGCTGCTGCGGTGGCTGCTGCTGCTGCGGTGGCTGCTGCTGCGGTGGTGGCTGCTGCGGTGGTGGCTGCTGCTGCGGTGGTGGCTGCTGCGGTGGTGGCTGCTGCTGCGGTGGTGGCTGCTGCGGTGGTGGCTGCTGCTCGTACCTCGGCGTGGGCGGTCGCGCTGGCGTCCACCGTGGTGACCCCTCGTACCGCGGTGTGGGCGGGATTTCGGGCAGCCACCGCGGAGGCGAGGACGCCCATTCGTCTGCCACTTCTTGCGGCGTGGTGCAGGGTTCGGGCGCATACCTCGGCGTAGGTGGGTACCCCGGGTTTTCCCACAGCTGCGCCTCCTCCTCCTCCTCCATCCGTAGCTGGGCCTGCCACTCCGGCGTCTCCTCCATTTCCTTCAACCGCCGCTCCTCGTCTCGCCTTCTCGCCTCGCACTTGCGCCGAAATTCCCATGTGGCCGCTACCACAGCCTCGGCATGGCTACTGAGAGCCAGCTGGTCCTGGGGCGGCTCTTCGCTGGCCCACTCTACCTCCGCCGCGCCAGTCGGGATGCGGCCGTCGGCCCTGTTGACCGCTTTGCGAAGCCGCCATCGCCTTTACTCCACCCGTGGGTCCTCCACCAACTCGACGTCGCTGTCGGAGCTGATTACCGGATCGGGGACGCCCCGCCCGGAGATCCGCCGCGAGGTTCGGGTAGGCCGGGCTGCCGACCATCCTTGCCCCGGGCTAGATCCTCCGGACGGCTGGTGGGCAGCCATCATCCTGCGCGCTTCGCTTCTTGTCACACGTGTGCTCATGATTGCTCGTTGATTTTGATTGTGCAGCTGGAGCCTGGGCTCCCTTTAACGACACCTCGGTTCCGAGCCTTCCTCTTTGCTCAATCCCGCTATTTCCATCGGCCTCTCCTTCTTACTACTCAGATCTACGGTACAGCTCTCTGCTCTGTACCGTCTTCCCTCTTCCTTCGGCAGACTTTTGATGCGTGTTTTTTCTTTTCCTCCGATCAGTCCCAATCGAGACCTTAGACGCTCTGGTTCGCTCCCTTTGTGTTCTTAACGTTCTCCTGATGTCCTTTATGTGTTTCATTGCGCCTTTGTAGATGACCTGTAGTATCCTTGGAGGTATCCTTGGAATTTGTTCGTAGTATCCTTTGGGAATCCTTGCAGGTATCCTTGGACTCTTTCCGTAGTACCCTTTGGGAATCCTTGGACGTATCCTTTGACTCCTTTCGTAGTATCCTTTGGGCATCCTTGAAGGTATTCTTGGACACCCTTCGTAGTATCCTTTGGGCATCCTTGAAGGTATTCTTGGACACCCTTCGTAGTATCCTTTGGGCATCCTTGAAGGTATTCTTGGACACCCTTCGTAGTATCCTTTGGGCATCCTTGAAGGTATTCTTGGACACCCTTCGTAGTATCCTTTGGGCATCCTTGAAGGTATTCTTGGACACCCTTCGTAGTATCCTTTGGGCATCCTTGAAGGTATTCTTGGACACCCTTCGTAGTATCCTTTGGGCATCCTTGAAGGTATTCTTGGACACCCTTCGTAGTATCCTTTGGGCATCCTTGAAGGTATTCTTGGACACCCTTCGTAGTATCCTTTGGGCATCCTTGAAGGTATTCTTGGACACCCTTCGTAGTATCCTTTGGGCATCCTTGAAGGTATTCTTGGACACCCTTCGTAGTATCCTTTGGGCATCCTTGAAGGTATTCTTGGACACCCTTCGTAGTATCCTTTGGGCATCCTTGAAGGTATTCTTGGACACCCTTCGTAGTATCCTTTGGGCATCCTTGAAGGTATTCTTGGACACCCTTCGTAGTATCCTTTGGGCATCCTTGAACTTTTAATGTTGTTTTGCATCTGTTGTGTCTGCTTGCTGTAGCCGCTCGCCTGTGTTTTCCGTTTGTTGCTGTTTCAGCTCGCTTACGTGGATGGTCCGCTCTTTCTTTGTGTTTATGTGTCTTATTTTGCAGATTACTGGTGACGCAAATCCTACGACTTGGTAAGGTCCGTCGTATCTTGGGGCCAATTTTGCTGCGAACCCCTCGGCCGCTTTTGATAAATGGTGTTCCTTGGCCCACACGACGTCACCCACCTTTGGCGTCCATTGCCTCCTCCTTAGGTTATAATGCCTAGCCTGGTCCTGGGATGCTTTCTCCAGGTTCCGCCTTACAATCTCGAAGATTTCCCTGAGTTTGTTAGCATTCTCTTCCGGGGTCTCTGTCGGTCGTCCGGTCCCTACGGTTTCTCTGTCGTATAGGGCGCTCGGTAGTCTTGGTTCTCTGCCTTGGGTAATGAACGACGGTGTGTAACCTGTGGATTCTGAAACGCTCGTGTTTACTGCCAGCATGATTTCTGGCCATTTTTCGTCCCAGTCTCTTTGGTTCTGCCCTGCGAACTGCGCAATCATTGTTTTCACCGTCCTATTGGCTCTCTCAGTCGGGTTCTCCTGTGGGGTGTATGGAGCTGTGAACTGTTGCCTGGCTCCCATTTCGGCCAGGAAACTCTTGAAGGTTTTGCTGGTAAACTGGACTCCGTTGTCCGTTATGACTATTTTGGGGACCCCATACCTCGCGATTATGCGTTCTTTGAAAGCTTTCATTAGGGATTCGGCCGTCGCGCTTCGCAGCGGCACCAACTCAGTCCACTTGGAGAACCTGTCTATCAATACCAGCAGCATTTGGTTGCCGTGTTTCGAACGCGGCAGGGGTCCGACGAAGTCCGCACATACCGTAGCCCATGGTTCCTCTGGCACCTGCGTAAGCATTTTCCCAGCCATTTGCATCTGATTCGGCTTGAACCTCATGCATGTCTCGCATACTCGCACGTGGGCTCGGGCGTCTCTGTGCATTCCTGGCCAGTAGTACCGGGCTGCCAGACGTGCTATTGTCTTTCGGCTTCCTACATGGCCAGCCGCCGGTGAGTCGTGGTTCTCCTTCAGCACCGTTTCCCGCAGCGCTTTCGGGACGCACATCTTCCATGTTGCAACATCTTCGCTGCCCGCTCTATGGGGTATATTCCTGTACAGGGTGTTACCCTCCATCACGTAGTCTGGATACTTTTGCGGCTGGGTCCTTATCTTTTCGCGCATTTCCAGAATCCAGCTGCATGCTGCAGAAGCTTCCGCCGCCGACGTCTCCTTGATCCCTCGAAGCGTTTCCGGCAGTGGCTGCCTTGACAAAGCGTCTGCCACCACGTTGAGTTGCCCTTTCCTGTACGCTATTTCGAAGTCGTACTGCTGCAACTCCAGGGCCCATCTGGCGATCCTCCCTGAAGGGCTCTCTATGCTGTTGAGCCACTTCAGTGCCATGTGGTCGGTTACTACTTTAAAGTGGTAACCTTCCAGATACGGCTTGAGCTTTCGGATTGCCCAGACGATTGCCAAGCACTCCTTCTCGGTTGTTGAGTAATTCTTCTCAGCGCCATTGAGCGTTCGGCTTGAGTAAGAGATTACCTTTTCGCCTCGTTCAGTTTCCTGGGTCAAGATTGCCCCGATGCCGAAGTCGCTTGCGTCAGTTTGCAAGATGAATGGTTTGTCGAAGTCCGGGCATGCCAGTACGGGGTCTGCGACGAGTCTTGCCTTCACCTCTTCGAACGCCGTCTGATGTTCCTGTGTCCACACCCATTTATTGCCCTTGCGTAGCAGATCGTTGAGAGGTTTGACTTTTTTTGCGAAGTCAGGTACAAACCGGCGGTACCATGATGCTACGCCCAGGTACTGTCGGAGCTCTCTTACTGTCGATGGTGGTTCTAGTTCGGCGATGGCTGCTACCTTTTCCGGATCCGTGCCTATTCCTTCGCTAGTCACTCGATGACCGAGATATAACAGCTCTTTCTTAAAAAATTGACACTTCTCCGGGTTTAATCTCAGATTTGCCTCCTTTAGTCGTCGGAAAACTTCCTTTAGGTTGGCCTTATGTTCTTCCAGCGAGCGCCCGATCACTATGATGTCGTCCTGGTAAGCAAATGCGTGCGGCGACATTTCTGGGCCGATCACCCGGTCCAGCAACCGTTGAAAAGTCGCAGACGCCGAATGAAGTCCGAATGGCATTACTTTCCATTGGAATAAACCTTTCCCCGGCACTGTAAATGCCGTATACTGCCTGCTGTCCGCTTTCAGTGGGATTTGCCAGTACCCATCCTTTAGGTCCAAGCTGCTGATGTACCGTGCTTCCCTCAGTTGGTCGAGAATATAATTTATTCGGGGCATCGGGTAGGCATCCTTTACAGATTTGGCGTTTATTTGCCTAAAGTCGACGCACAGTCTCCATTTGCCCGTCTTTTTTCTAACCATCACGATGGGAGAACTGTATGGGCTTGTTGAGTGTTCTATGTATCCCATTTGGAGAAGCTCGTCCACCTTCGCATTGATCTCCCCTTGAACTTTCGGATTCTTGGGATAGTATCGCTGCTTTATTGGTTTGTCGTCTTTCATCGTGATCTGATGCTCTGCCATGTTTGATGTTCCCTTCATGCTGCTGAAAGTCGATAGCTCTGCCTCCAGGAATTTCGTCGTGTCGTCATCTTCGCTTGCCCGTTGTACGACTGCCACCGACAACTTTTCCTCGAGCCATCCCTTGTGACGATTCCTGGCCGGTATTATCACTTCGTGTCCAGCGCACTTAATTTCGGTACCGACTTGTGTTAGAAAGTTCCATCCCAACACCAATGAATCCACTACTCCTGGTAGTATCAGCAGGCTCATGCTCAGTCGCTTGTTCCCGAACGCAATTTCCACCTCCAGCTGCTCATCGATTCCGCCACATCTTCCGTCTGCCAACCTAACTTGCCGTCGTATCCTCGTAATCTTTCCGAGGGCAGCCAGGTCGTCCGCCAGCTCTTTGCTTATAAAGCTTGCTGTTGCCCCGGTGTCGATTGTGGCCTTGTATGTGCCCTCACCAATCGTCACCGCTGCGGACAACTGCTGCTCCTCCTCGATCAGCTTTCCCGTTAGTTTGGAGAGGTAGCATCTTTCGACCCCCGCTCGCCTCTCTGCGGCTGAGATCGCTGGGCATTTCCCGCCTGCTGGCAGCATTCAACGCTCCTGACGCCTACTCTCCCGCACACCCAGCAGAACAACAGGCGTTGGTGCCGACATCCCCGCGCCCAGTGTCCATGACCGCCGCACTTTCGGCAGGCCTCCTGGGGGTCTGTGATGTGTGTCGTTTCACGAGGCCTTTGTGTTGTACTTGGTGGCCTCCAAACATTGTTTGCTGGTTGCATCTGTTGCTGTTGTGGTGGTGTCCATTGGCCTCCGCGTGGTGCTCCTGTTGCCTGCTGCCGTGGTACTCGGTTAGGTGGCGACCATTGGTCGTTTCCCCGCGTCTCCTGGATTCCTGTCTCTTCGCATCTTCTGCATGTTACCTGCGCTGGCGATGACGACTTGTTCTTCGAGAATTTGTTTTCTTGCGCGAACGCTTCCCGCTCCTTTTCCAGTTCTTCATACTCGTCTGCTAATATCATCAGCGTGTCCAGGTCTGACACTTTGTATGCCCTTAGGAAGATCCTTAGACTGGGGGTGCAGTTCTCTTTAATGACCCTTAACGTCTCTTTCGTAGAATAGTTAAGTGGCCTCACCATCGTCTGCATGTCGATCATGTAGTCCTTGAACGACTCGCTGAAGCCTTGCTTCCTTTGCCGGACCTGGTCCGCCAGCCTGGTGAAGAAGTCTCTTGGCAGGAAATATGTGTGGAAGCTTTCAATGAATTCTGCCCATGTTCTCCATTGCTTATTGTTGGCGATGAACCATTTCAAGGCCCTTCCTTTTAGCAACTCCGGCATCGCTCGAGGGATCATATCAAGCTCCAAACCGTACGTGTTGGCGGACCATTCTACCTGCTCCAGGAACTCGAATGGTTTTTCCGCCCCGTCGAACCTGAACGACCATTCGCGGACCTGCTTAGCGACCTTTGCATAGTCCGACTGGCTTGGTCTCGGGATCAGCGCTGCTGCTTTCTTTTCTTGGCTTGACTCTCTCCTGTGGGCCTCTTTCTGTATGTTGTCAACGCTCAGGCTTGCCACCAGGTTGTCCCTTTCAGCGTTCGTTAACGTAATGCTTGGGCCGGCTCTGTCGTAGTATGTCGCCTCTAGCTCGGCCCAGATGTCGACGAGTTGTGGATCGTTCTCTGTTTCGGAGTAGTATTCCGATAGTGCCTTCCTCATGTCGTCTAGCCTGCCCTCCAGGGCGACGTTGAGCCTCTGTGCGACATGGGCGAAGTCTTCCTTCTTGAGGCGGTAAATCCACTTCTTTCCCATTTTTACTGTGCTGTTCTCACTGTTGGGACAATCACGTTGGGCGCCAGATGTAACGAACTGATTTTTATTGTCTGCTCGCTACGAGATTCGTGCGGCTAGCTCAGTATATTGTGTGTTCGTCCCACCAAATTTATATTAACGTGACCGCCCAGTAGCTCAGTGAGAAAGCACAGAATTCACGGGTTCGTATTGGGTTTTATTGCGGGTATATTATTACAAGTGTCTTAGTCGCTTGGTTGGCTTTGACTCGTTGCTTGTGACCTTCGGTGCTTCCGACGGTCCTGGATGACTCTACGACCTCTCGCCTTGATGACTCGGTGCTCCCGTCCTGTAGCTCCCTGAAGATACTCGCAGCTCCCTGAAGATCCTCGCCGCTCCCTGAAGATCCTCGCAGCTCCCTGAAGATGCTCGCTCGCGGTTCACTTCTCACGCGTGACTTGGTGACTGCTGGTAACGACTCGGACTCGCGAGGGGTATCGGCCGTACGGGCTTAGGGAAGCGTCACCGTTCTCAGACTAGGGTGAACAGAAGCTGCGCTCTCCAGGATCGCTCCTTTCGACACACCGCCGCCTGTCCCTTGCTCTGTCCCGGATGGTCCCACTGGGGTTTCTGCTCAGCCCGCGCGGACAGTCAAGGCGGTAACGCCAGGAAGCTGCCTCGCGCCTTACTTCGCTTCCACGCCTAGTGTAAACGAACGTTCCACCCTAGCCTCACCCTTTTGCCTTTTGTCCGGGACGTTTCCGTGTGGCTTTTGGTACTCGGGGTTCGGGCACGCCGCTCCGGGACCTCGCAAGTCGAATCCGTAGGGCTCTCCTGGACAATTCCACTCGAGACCGTACCGATCGACCGCTCTCCCTTCTGGCTTGTTATATTTGGGGTTCGGGCACGCCGCTCCGGGACCTCGCAAGTCGGATCCGTAGGGCTCTCCTGGACAATTCCACTCGAGACCTTACTGATCGACCGCTCTCCCTTCTGGCTTGTTATACTCTTTCCAGGCGTAACGCCAGGACTTTGTGGACAGGGTTAATCGACCGCCTTGACCTAGCCGTGTGATGCCCTCTGGATCTCAGCTACCTGCGTCTCAATTCGGAGATTCCTGGTATCCCAATCCCGAACGTCTCGACGTAGCAATCTCGCTCCTTGTAGGCTCCCACGGCGCTGCTTCTCTGGCGACTCGACTTGCTGCTGCTCCCTTGTAGGTTATCTGGTTGTTTGATTGTTCACTTTGGTATCTGAGCGATCTTGACGGTTTGACTTCTTGTGATCGACTGATCCAGCTGCCAGCGCTCTGCGGCCTTATATAGGGCCTCCAAGCACCGTTATTCCCCTTTTGCGCACGGCCCGCTGGATCTCTCCACTTTGGGTCCAAAGTCCGTGCCTCCTGGATGACCCACTTGTCCTTTATGTACCGCTTCCAATGGATGTTCCGCCCACTGCTGCCGTTCCGCTGATTCCCGTGCCGCTTGTGGCACGCCTGTGTGCCGCTCCACTGCCGAGATGTGGCACTTCCTCTCCCGGTCCAAAGTTCACGGGAGAGTCCAAAGTCAAGAGGAGTTCCGTTATCCCCTTCTGCATACGGCACTCTTGCTCTGCCCGCGAAGTCTCCATTCTCTCTCGATCTCCATCCTTGGTCTCCAATCTCTCTCGCTCTCCTTCATTGGTCTCCAAACTCTCTCGCTCTCCATCCTTGGTCTCCAATCTCTCTCGCTCTCCTTCATTGGTCTCCAAACTCTCTCGCTCTCCTTCGTTGGTCTCCAAACTCTCTCGATCTCCCCGCGAGTTATTCAACTCCTCACAAACCTATTCGTGCGTTATTAGTTATAAATATAAGGGTGGCATATTTGTTGTCTTCCCCACAAACATTTGGTGACCCCGACGTGATAGCAGTTTTAATCGGAGTCTGCAACTCGGTCTCGCGATTGTTTAATATATTATTGTCACCGGTGGAGTACTGGTACTATTTTTCTCTGGAATAATAATCTGCGGCGGAAAAATTACCAAATAATTTTTTAGATGGTGGATAGTCTTTAATTCTTATTTAAGCCCGGAATTTCGGAAAACTGCGCATAACCTAGTACCAAGATCGGCTAAGAGTTCCACTTGTAGGGTGACCGAAGTTTCAAACGGAAAACAAATTAATTGAATCAATTTAAAAAAGAAGAGTCTGCTAGTGCAAAACGAAATTAAAATAAAAGTAAACTGTATGTTCATCGAATAATTTAATTTACACTCAGCGTCATATCTCGCGCCATCTGTAGTTCAGCACTATTGAGGAAGTGGAAGCCGGATTGGGAACGAGGTTGTTTCGAATGATGCTGCAAGAAGTCGCCCAGCATCCGGCAATGGTTCTCCAGCTGTCCCTTAGAGGGCGCTCTTTCTTCCTCCTCTCTATAGAAGCCAGCGGGCCTCCATCACCGCTTTAGCTACCAAATAGCTGGTGGAGGTGGAGTCCTGTAGTTCCCCAATGGAGAGCTCGTTGGATATCGTTCTGGTGGCCAGAACTTACTTTCTTTGTGAGGACACTCCCGGACCTATTCTGCGGATTTGCCCTGTTGTGGTATTGCTTCCTGTCGGTGAAGCCCCAAAATAATATGGAACAGCTTGGAATATGCGTCCTTTCTCAACTGCACAGACCTCCTGCAATCATATTGTTGGGCTTTCCATCTAATTTTAATTTTTAGTTTTCACACTGTTTTTGAACGAACACTGCCAAAGATTACATTTCTTGTTCTTTGTGCCGCTCACTCACTTTGTTTGGAGCAGATCGCCAGCGCCTAGTCATGCGCGCATAGGTGAACGACGGCACCTGCAGCGCTCTCTGCTTATCTTTCGCCTTCTTTCTTATACCACTAAAGCTGTCGCTTATCTATTCAGCAACTACTTTGTAAGCCTGCATATGTCTATATGAAGATCTTGGAGCCAAGCTTTTTACACATTCAAAGTCCGTCTGCCGCTCCGAATAAACGCTGTACATTTTAATATAACCTATTCGTGCGTTATTAGTTATAAATATAAGGGTGGCATATTTGTTGTCTTCCCCACAAACATTTGGTGACCCCGACGTGATAGCAGTTTTAATCGGAGTCTGCAACTCGGTCTCGCGATTGTTTAATATAGTTATAACAAACGCTTTGTTTCGCTGTCGTTATCGTGCATTCGGTCACAAACATACGAACATACATACATATGTGCATATAAAAGTGCACAGCCGGCCGTTTGATTTTTTGTACATTTTGCGCTGTGAAAAAACACCAAAACTGTGTTGTGCAAATAATTCTTAACAACGTGAATCGCATTTAATCTTTGTTAATAGCGCATATTACATATATATATGTACATATAGCCATACATACATTCGTTTGCCAGTTACATAACCCGCTGTTGCTAGGCAGGCAATTTATCGGCAAGAACAACAACAACCAAGTTAAAGGTTCAGTTGCATCTCGGCGACGCTTGTTAACCTTCACGTTTTCGCGGTAAAGGGTATACGGTGTTTTGTGCCTCTAACGCGGTCGGACATTTTATTTTACCTCATTTTCATTTTATTTTTTTTCTTTCTCGTGATTGAAAAATGTCTGATACGGAAAACTCGGTTCGGGCTCAAAATGAATCTACAAGTGACGTCGACTACTACCGAGTCAAAGCCCAATCTATTTTGCGGCAAATGAGCTCGATGAAAAAAGTCGAAAAATCTTCTACTTTGTAGGGTGACCGAAGTTTCAAACGGAAAACAAATTAATTGAATCAATTTAAAAAAGAAGAGTCTGCTAGTGCACAACGAAATTAAAATAAAAGTAAATGGAATGTTCATCGAATAATTTAATTTACACTCAGCGTCATATCTCGCGCCATCTGTAGTTCAGCACTATTGAGGAAGTGGAAGCCGGATTGGGAACGAGGTTGTTTCGAATGATGCTGCAAGAAGTCGCCCAGCATCCGGCAATGGTTCTCCAGCTGTCCCTTAGAGGGCGCTCTTTCTTCCTCCTCTCTATAGAAGCCAGCGGGCCTCCATCACCGCTTTAGCTACCAAATAGCTGGTGGAGGTGGAGTCCTGTAGTTCCCCAATGGAGAGCTCGTCGGAGATCGTTCTGGTGGCCAGAACTTACTTTCTTTGTGAGGACACTCCCGGACCTATTCTGCGGATTTGCCCTGTTGTGGTATTGCTTCCTGTCGGTGAAGCCCCAAAATAATATGGAACAGCTTGGAATATGCGTCCTTTCTCAACTGCACAGACCTCCTGCAGTCATTTTGTTGGGCTTTCCATCTAATTTTAATTTTTAGTTTTCAAACTGTTTTTGAACGAACACTGCCAAAGATTAAATTTCTTGTTCTTTGTGCCGCTGCTAACTGCGTTCAACAAAATTCACTCACTTTGTTCGGAGCAGATCGCCAGCGCCTAGTCATGCGCGCATAGGTGTACGACGGCACCTGCAGCGCTCTCTGCTTATCTTTCGCCTTCTTTCTTATACCACTAAAGCTGTCGCTTATCTATTCAGTAACTACTTTGTAAGCCTGCAAATGTCTATATGAAGATCTTGGAGCCAAGCTTTTTACACATTCAAAGTCCGTCTGCCGCTCCGAATAAACGCTGTACATTTTAATATAACCTATTCGTGCGTTATAAGTTATAAATATAAGGGTGGCATATTTGTTGTCTTCCCCACAAACATTTGGTGACCCCGACGTGATAGCAGTTTTAATCGGAGTCTGCAACTCGGTCTCGCGATTGTTTAATATAGTTATAACAAACGCTTTGTTTCGCTGTCGTTATCGTGCATTCGGTCACAAACATACGAACGAACATACATATGTGCATATAAAAGTGCACAGCCGGCCGTTTGATTTTTTGTACATTTTGCGCTGTGAAAAAGCACTAAATTTGTGTTGTGCAAATAATTCTTAACAAAGTGAATCGCATTTAATCTTTGTTAATAGCGCATATTACATATATACATGTACATATAGCCATACATACATTCGTTTGCCAGTTACATAATCCGCTGTTGCTAGGCAGGCAATTTATCGGCAAGAACAACAACAACAAAGTTAAAGGTTCCGTTGCATCTCGGCGACGCTTGTTAACCTTCACGTTTTCGCGGTAAAGGGTATACGGTGTTTTGTGCCTCTAACGCGGTCGGACATTTTACTTTACTTCATTTTCATTTCATTTTTTTCTTTCTCGTGATTGAAAAATGTCTGATACGGAAAACTCGGTTCGGGCTCAAAATGAATCCACAAGTGACGTCGACTACTACCGAGTCAAAGCCCAATCTATTTTGCGGCAAATGAGCTCGATGAAATGCTATTTAAACGCTGATGCGGTTAATTAGTTTGACGAATCTGATTTGCTGGCGCGAATGGAATGGATCAATTCCTTAAACCAGGCATTTGATTCTGCGCAGACATCGTTGGAAAGACTGGACTTTGCAGAGATCTCGAGCGACCATCGGATTGAATTTGCTGAAGTCTTCATGGATGTGAAGGCGAAACTAAGCCGAGGCTTGGCGGCTCATCGCAAGTCACAATTGCCGGCTTCAACCGCTGCAAATTCAACATCTATTGACATCACTAATAATGCGGATCTTTCTTTTCGATCTAAAAAAACCTCGGTTGCCAAATTTGGAAATTGCTCGTTTTCATGGATCCTACTCTGAGTGGCCGGATTTTCTTGCGACTTTCACTACGGTCATCGGAAATGATGATGAGCTAAGCGACATTGAAAAATTACAATATTTGCGTTCGAGTTTGGGCGGCGTGGCTCTGGAAACCATACGCTCGCTCGAACCCTCGAATGCTAATTTTAAAAAGGCTATGAATTTGCTGGTTAATCGATTTGATAATAAAGTTTTACACTTTCAGGCACATGTTCAGGCAATATTCGGTTTAAAGGGTGTCGAGAAGGGATCTTCGAAGGGTCTTCGGGAGCTGAGCGATTGCATGAATTCGCATCTGCGAGCAATTCGAACCCTGGCATTGGCCAGGGTTGCGTATTGACGCAACAAATTTTGGATGGACTTTTAATTCACATCGTCACTCGGAAACTGGATCAGAGGACGCGGGAAAAATGGGAAGAGGATTTGTCAATCACTGAGCTGTCTACCTGGGAGTCGATTTTGGAAAAGAGGTGCAGGATGATGGAAAACTTGGATCAAGCCTTGGCAACTCAAACACCAGGCCAGCAGGTGGGAAAAAACTTGCACAAATATAACCAAAATACACTTATTGCATCTGCTACTAACTCAAATCATTTGACATGCTTATTTTGCGATGCACGGGATCATTATTTACAAAGTGTCCTCGATTTTTAAATTTGAGTCCGAATCTTCGATATAGAGAAGCAAAGAAGTTGCACCTTTGCCTCAACTGTTTGCGCAAGGGGCATAGATTGCAGCAATGCAAGTCGACTCACTGCAAGTATTGTCGCATGAAGCATCATTCATTATTACACATGAACCATGACCCATCCGCAACATCGGGGCTCTGGGACCGAGTCGGAGCGGTATAGCTCCCATCAGGCAGCAACCGGGGGAAATCCCGGCTCACCGAGGGACCTCCGGCTAGTGCAGGCGATGGATAGGGAGAAATCGTCCGGACATGACGAGACCCAGGCTCTTGCAGTTGCCAGGGCAGAAGAAGAGCTGCTAAAGAAGTTTCAGATGATGAAACAGAAGGTGCAGCGGTCGCCAACGGGGATGGAGCAGGCTCCCGATGCCCACCCAGTGTCAGCGCCTCCCAAAGTGACCGGGCCTGTGTTCAACTTCGGCAGTAACGAGGATGAACAAACCACCCCGAAGAGAAGTCGGGAACCAACCAGCCCTGAAGAGGCGAGCGATGGAGCCCACAAGAGGCAGCGGGTGCAGAAAAGCGCCGCAGCTCTCACCGATGAGCTGGGCAAGATGCTCGATGAGATGATCGCGAAGTTCACGGACACAAAAAACAACAACAAGAAGGTAGTCCGCCATGTCACACAGGCCACGATCGACTCATTGCATGCAATGAAGAAGCTGCAAAGCGAGATCAGTGCGACGCTGGATGAACCCCGAGCCAGGGGTTAGACCGCCAGCGCAACCCAGCAGACAACACCATCGCTCGTTGCCCCACGACAAGAAGGCATAGAGCGAACGCATACTGGCGCGGGGAACCCAGGCAGGGACCCGCCAAGAAACCCGCCCTGGCAGCAGGTGATACGTAAAACCAAAAAGCCCCACGAGACTGCAGCGAGTATTGGGGAAGGCAAAGACCACGTGAGCCGCACCGAGAAGCGCAGGAATCAGCGCTCTGACGCTATCCTAATCAAATGCAGCGAAGAAACGTACGCAGACATGCTCAAGCTGGTCAAAACCGAGCCTACCCTTCAGGGGCTCAAGGATGGGGTGCAAGGCATACGCAGGACAGCCAATGGGAGTCTGCTACTCAAGATGCAGAAACCCTCAGACCCAGCCACGCAGAAACTGCATACTGCCATCAAGTCGGCCTTCAGCGGCAAAGCCGAAGTGGCTATGCTGGAAGACACGGTGCAAGTGGAAATCCGCGACCTAGACCTAATGACCACCTGCGAGGAGGTTCTACAGGCAGTCTACGCTGAGGAGGAGTGCGACATCCCGGCGGGCGCTGCACCTAGGATGCGGAAGGCGTATGGCGGAACCCAAACGGCGACGGTCCACCTCAGACCTGAGCATGCGCAGCGGATCCTCGACAAGGGGAAAATCAGGGTTGGATGGGTAGTCTGCCGCATAAGACAGAAAGTGGAGCCTAGGCGATGCTACAAATGCATGGGATTAGGCCACATGTCAGCCAGATGTCCAGCGTCAGAGGCAACAGCCAAAAACACGCAGCAATCCTGCTTCAGATGTGGCAAGGATGGCCACAAGTATAAAACTTGTACCCAGGGCAAACCAAAATGCATCATCTGCACAAGAAGCGGAAAATCTGGAGGAGAGGCCGAACACTCGACCCTCAGCAGTGCGTGCCCTGAATACCGGAGAGCCATGCACGATAAATTGAATGGTTAAGGTCCTACAGCTGAACCTTAACCACTGCAGAGCGGCGCAGGACTTGCTAGCACAGACGGTCATCGAGCAGCAGGCTGAGGTGGCAATACTCAGCGAGCCCTACAAGGACAAGCACGAAGGCGTATGGCAACGCAGTTCGGACGGCAGAGCAGCAATATGGAGCTGCGGGCAGCCCCCTGGACACCTATCGCAAAGGGCTTCCAGGACGGGATACACCAGAGCGAAGATCAAAGGCATCACATTCTACAGCTGCTACATAGCCCCGAGCGCACACATTAGCGAATTCAGAACAATAATGCAGGAGATCGCTGATGACGCACGCGGTAGGTCCCCTATCCTCATCGCAGGTGATTTCAACGCATGGTCCACAACATGGGGCAGCGCTAGTACGACGCAGCGGGGAACCATCCTCCTTGAGGCAGTGGCTTCGTTAAACGTATGCCTACTCAATGAAGGTAATAGACCAACCTTCAGCAAGTCAGGTCGGGAGTCAATCATCGACCTGACCTTCGCTAGCCCTGAACTGGCACGCAACTGTGTATGGAGGGTGTCAGACATATACACCCACAGCGACCACGCCCTGATCATCACCCAGACAAGCCCCAGACTGACCGCCCCAAGCAGCCGCCAAACGACATACAAAGCGCATACCCTGAACACAGTGTCCCTCCTAGCACACATGGAAGGCGTCTGCGTTACAGGAGACGCTAACACATGCGCGAAAAACATAGCCGAGAGAGTGAAGGAGGCGTGCGACGCATCTATGGAGAAGGCCACGAAAGGTGGTAACGGGCGAAGACCAGTACCGTGGTGGAATGACGAAATAGGGAGCGCGAGGAGAGACTGCCTAGCGGCCCGGCGCAGGTGTCAGAGAAGCAGAGGACGCGGAAGCCAGGAGCTAAGGGAAACAACCTACAGAGCTAAGAGAAAGGTGCTGAAGAACGCGATTAAAGTTAGCAAGGCCAGATGCTTCCAGGAGCTGTGCGAAGCGGCGGATGCAGAGCCATTCGGGTCAGCATACAGGATGGTCATGGATAAGCTCAACAGACAGCCGACCCCTACCGGCCACGTACAGCTTGGCCAAATAGTGTCCACCCTGTTCCCCACCCAGCCGCCCCTTACCTGGCAAGCTACCGGGGAAGGCGATACTGTTCCCACCAGCGAAGCCGAAGTCCTGGCTGCGCTAACGAAATCCAAAGTCGAAAAAGCCCCTGGCCCCGACGGCATTCCCAATGCTGCACTGCACACATTGGTGGCAAACTTCCCTGGTATATTCACGGAGATGTACAACATGTGTCTCACCCAACGAACCTTCCCCATAGGTTGGAAGCGACAAAGGTTGGTGCTTATCCCAAAACCGGGCAAGTTGAACGACGACGCATCCTCGTACAGACCCCTATGTATGCTGAATACAACGGGGAAAATATTCGAGCGCATAATCTGCACCCACCTCGAAAAAGAACTTGACCAACTCAGAGCTTTATCGGACCACCAGTTTGGCTTCCGGAGAAAACGAAGCACTATTGACGCGATCCAAACGGTCACCCAACTGTCTGCTAACGCAATCGAAGGAGAAAGGTGGCTAGGTGGCTCAAAAGAGTACTGCCTCGTCTGCACCCTGGACGTCAAGAATGCCTTCAACTCTGCCAACTGGAACCTTGTCCTGCAGGCACTTCAGCGCATGGGAATCTCGAACTACCTGATCGAGCTCGTAGCGGACTACTTCAAGGACAGAGTGCTCACATATTCCTCTGATGCCGGAGAGCACGAGTACCTGGTGACAGGAGGAGTACCTCAAGGCTCAGTCCTGGGCCCGATACTGTGGAACGTCATGTACGACGGGATGCTAAGGCAGGTACTACCCGAAGGATGCACAGTTGTGGGATTTGCGGACGACATAGCGCTGGTAACGGTAGCGAAAACCCTCGATGAGATCACGGATAGGTGCAGCCTCTCGATAGACACCCTTATGTGCTGGCTCACAGACAACGGGTTAGCAGTCGCCGAGCACAAAACGGAGGCAGTGCTCATAAGCAGCAGGAAGACTGTGGAGAAGGCCACAATACGAGTCGGATCAACTCTAATAGAAACAAGCGCCTCAATCAAGTATCTTGGAGTACTGATCGACCACAGGTTATCGTTCAAGACGCACCTATCGTATGCCGCAGCCAAAGCATCCAGATCGACTGCAGCCATCTCAAGGATGATGGCCAATACTCGAGGACCAAAGCAGCACAGCAGAAGGATTATAGCGACAGTGGTGACATCTATCATAATGTACGCCGCGCCCATATGGGCCGAGGCTATGAAGACCGCATCATACAGCCGCCAGTGCAAAGCTGTCTACAGACGCTGCGCACTGCGCATCACAAGCAGCTTCTGCACGGTATCTGAGGAAGCCGCGCTAGTGGTAGCCGGTACTATACCGATAGACCTGCTGGCGGCAGAACGAAGAACTGGGAGCAGAGGAAGCAGGACCCAACGCGGTAACACGATCGAGGCATGGCAAATGAGGTGGAACAATGCGACCACAGGGCGGTGGACGCACAGGCTAATTCCCAGTCTAACACCCTGGCTGCAGAGACGACACGGACAGGTAGACTTCTACCTCACGCAGATGATCTCCGGGCACGGATGCTTTAAGCAATACCTGCATAGGTTTAAGCACGAGCCAAACCCCTACTGCGACCACTGCGGCACAGGAAGCATCGAAGACGCGGAGCACGCGCTATTCATCTGCCCCCTATACGATAGGAACCGAGCCGAAGCTGAAACGACAACCGTATGTAACCTGACAGCGGACAACGTGATCAGCTGCATGCTGGAAGATCAAAGCAAGTGGGACGCGATAGCCAACATGGCCGCTGGCATCCTGAAGGATCTTAGGCGTCGAGAACGGAGTCGACGCATGGAGTTATAAGGACGAGCGGCAAGCTGACCGCCATCCGTCCCGCGAAGTATAGCTTTGCGGCAGTCCCGCGGGATCGGAACTTTTTCTACCTCTTCTCTTCTTCTACCACTTATGTTCTTGTATATATTTAAGCTTACTTAATAAAAAAAAAAAAAAAAAAAAAAAAAATCCGCAACATCAACCTCATTTTCATCTCCATCATGCGATCCATCCTCGAGCTCTCAGCCATTACCATCTACTGCATCAGCATTAGTATCATGTTCGCATACATCATCGCATCCTGATCATCATTTACCAAGCCCTCCACCCAAAGCCTTAAATATTTTGCCGATCGACTACGTGTTGCTTCCAACTGCTATTATCTACGTCAGAAATAGAATTGGAGCATTTATGCCTTGCCGAGCAATTTTAGATTCGGCCTCCCAGCTAAACTTCATAACCTCTCGCTTAGCCAGCCAACTAAACTTGAATCACAGAAGATCGCAAACGTCGATTTCTGGGATAGGAGAATCTTCCATGATCTCTGATAAGACTGTCGATATTCTTGTGCAATCACGGGATGCAAGCTATCGAGCGGCATTCACAGCGGCTGTGACTCACAGTATTACTGATTATCAACCCCATTTCAATATAAATGCAACATCGTGGAGGATACCGCAAAACATTTCACTCGCTGACCCTAATTTCAATCAATCACAACGAATTGACCTTTTACTCGGCGCTGGGTTGTTTTTCGAAATAATTTCTATGGGACAAATTCATTTGGATAGGGCTTTGCCAACTCTTCAGAACACCAAGCTTGGTTGGATAGTCTCTGGAGGGTTATCATCGAACATGCCAACTCATAAGTCGGTTTTACAAGCCAGCATCAAGGACCCAGCTGATTATTCCGATGACACACTTTCCGCCATTGTAAAGCGATTTTGGGAAATTGAGGACTTCACTTCGTCTAAGCCATCTTTATTGCCGGAATACTTGCGATGTGAGCAACTTTTTACTGAAAGTTGCATTCGACTTGGAAACGGCCAATACTCTGTTCGTCTCTTGACCACTTCCGGATTCGAATCTTTAGGTGATTCTTATTGCTTGGCTCGTCGTCGTTTCAAGAGTTTGGAAGCTAAATTAGATAGAAACCCAGCCCTGAAAGCTCAGTATTCAGCATTTTTGAGGGAGTATATCGACCTAGGTCACATGTCTCTTGTAACTAAGGAACCGCCAGAAACACAATTCTTTTTGCCCCATCATTGCGTACATAAGCAGGAAAGCACGAGTACGAAGCTTCGTGTCGTTTTTGATGGATCTGCTAAAACAACTTCTGGTAGCTCTCTGAACGACTTACTTCTGGCAGGACCAACAATTCAACAAAAAATCTTCAATATACTGCTTCGCTTTCGATTTTTTAAAGTTGCCCTTTGTGGAGATATCTGCAAGATGTACCGTTGCGTGCGTGTTTCGTACCCGGATGATTTCTTGCAGTGCATCGTTTGGAGAGAGAGCTCCAAGAAAGAATTGAGTGTTTTTAAATTGAACACGGTGACTTACGGAACCAAGCCAGCTGCCTTCTTGGCTATAAGGGCCATGCATCAACTCTCTTACGATGAGGAGGAATCATTTCCTATTGGAGCAAAAATTGTTCGTAGAGATTTCTATGTGGATGATTTAATACCCGGCGGGGACGGAGTCATCAGAGTACAGCTACGGGTCTGATCAAGAGAGCCGTCGCCAAGCTAGCCGTTCAGCCCATCGATTCCGAGATAGTTGGAACCTTACCTCTTCCAACGGGGGGAGTATGTTCGGAGCAGATCGGCAGCGCCTAGTCATGCGCGCATAGGTGTACGACGGCACCTGCATCGCTGTCTGCTTATCTTTCGCCTTCTTTCTTATACCCATAAAGCTGTCGCTTATCTATTCAGCAACTACTTTGTAAGCCTGCATATGTCTATATGAAGATCTTGGAGCCAAGCTTTTTACACATTCACAGTCCGTCTGCCGCTCCGAATAAACGCTATACATTTTAATATAACCTATTCGTGCGTTATTAATTATAAATATAAGGGTGGCATATTTGTTGTCTTCCCCACAAACAAATATGGAGTCTGGTTTCTGCTTGCAGTCAGATATTATTAGATTCCAGGAATGGTGTCAGTACAACCTTTTGAATTTAAGCTATCTTAAATGCAGCGGTATGACTTTTTATAGGGGTACGCCAACGTTCATGATTTACTGTCTTCAGAACCGAATGGACCGAATATACTCAGTAAACGATTTAGGTGTTCAACTAGATCCTAAACTTAAATTTGACTCCTACATAACCTCTACTGTAAATAAAGCTATGAGTGTTCTTGGGTTTATAAAGCGTTGGTCTAAAGAATTTGATGATCTATACACTAACAAATTATTATTTACCTCACTTGTGTGTCCTTATTTAGAATACTGTTCTTCCGTTTGGAGTCCTCAGTATCAAGTGCACATTGACCGTATAGAGTCCGTACAGAAACAATTTCTTCTTTTTGCCTTACGTGGTTTGAACTGGGATCAAAACGTCAGGTTGCCTTCTTACTCGAGTAGATTGCTATTAATTAATTTGCCTAGTCTATGCTTCAACTATGCTTGGTACTATTTTTATGTAGATTTGGTAAGCCGCATAACTTTCAATGTTCCTGTTAGACTAATCCGAAACTACTATCCTCTCAACTTGCCACGATGTTCATCTAATTTAATTCAGCACGAGCCCTTTCGCGTTCTTTCTAATAATTATAACAACCTATATCATTTAATTTGTTCCTCAACTTCTATCCCTGTATTAAAAACTAAAATCTTAGCTCATTTGCTTTGGTATTATTGATCTATGTTTTTTCCTGTCTTTATTTCTTCTACGTACCTTCCTCGCGAACCGTATTTGCCCGAAATAACAGTGGGCCCGCGGGTAACAAGCTCGTGCTTGGTGTCGTTTGGGCCACTTGTTTGTACTGCTCTTAGTGCATCAACGTTCAACAATAAAAATAATAGTTCCGTAGAACTTTCAATATCCAAGCAATTATATAAATTTGTCCAGTTATCATGTTGTTGAGTTTATTATAGTCACATTTACGAAGCATATAGTTTTAGTTGGAGAAAGTAAAGGAGAGAGGGTATCAACGCAGGGAAGACAAATTGTAAGTTTCAATGTGGGATGAAACCGGTCTTCTGGCACAACTAGTGGGTCAGTTCTAGATACCGTGACTGGAGATGAATCTAAAACAAATACAAGATCTAGTTGTCTGTTTAGTGAATTAAGTTTAAAGATACCTTGCTGTAATGATAATTCTAACAGAGCGTCAACGAAGTCATGGACAGATAAAGGGGTAGAGACAAGTGAGTCAGTGGAAGGGGACCAAGAAATGTCAGGGAGATTGAAATCACCCAAAACAATCAAAAAATCCTTTTCGGAAAGATGAGATATAACAGTTTTTGTTGCAGACAAATGTTGCTCATAAATTGTTAAGTCGGATCGAGGTGGCATATAAGAACAAGTTACGTAAATAGAAGAGGATTACAAAGAAGCTTGAACACCAACGAATTCTATGTCATTGGGATTAAGAAAATATATTCTCTCCGATGTTAAAGTAGAGGTAACGTCAATCAGCACCCAACCGCGACTCTCATCCTGAGGACACCTAGAGTGCGAAGATTCAGGAGCAGGCCAAGGAGTAATGCTTTATGGTCTCTAATGCAACAGCCAAAAAATTAAAATTTGTTTTTTGAGAATGTCAGAGTTCATTTTTTGAACTGTGCGAATCACTTACCGATGCAGAGCATGTTTCTAGCCGTTCCAGTTCCCTTGGAGAAACAAGATGCGATCTGCGTATACAAACTGGCTACCTGTCCCGAGTATCGATTGATTGGGGATGTATTTGGAGTACATAAAAGTACTGTGCACAAGTACTTTCATATTGTTGTTAAAGCAGTATTGAAACTTACGAGTGATCTAATTTCTTTCCCCAGACTGGACGAATGCATTCAAAATTCAGGTGCATTTCAAAAAATGTGTCACATTCCTAACGTGATTGGAGCTATTGACAGTAAAATTTCTTTTAGAATATTAATTACACATTTTAAACGCTATATATTAATTGTTCAGGAACACATATTCCTGTTAAAGCCCCAAAGATTGGCTACATGGATTTCGTTAATCGAAAGGGATTGACATCGATGGTCATGCAAGCTGTAGTTGACAACAATTACTTGTAAGTAAATACATATATAGATATTGATTATAGATAGATATTTATTTTTTGATTTAGAGACGTCAGCCTGAAATTTTCCAGGAAGTGACCACCACGCGACGGTTTCTAAAGAATCTGGAATTTTCAAGAACCATAGCCTAATTATTCCGGAATTTGTAAAACTGGTGGGAAACAAAGAGATTCCCTTCATTATCCTGGGAGATCCTGCACATCCATTGCTACCGTGGCTTCTAAATTTACATACTGGACACCTAACTCCACAGGAAGAGCCGTTCAACTGCTACCTTAGCTCGTGCAGAATAGTAGTGGAGAATGCCTTTGGTCGATTGAAAGGACGCTGGCGGTGCCTGGTCAATAGAATAGATATTGGCTTTAAATTTGTTCCATATGTTGCTTTGGCTTGCGCGACACTTCATAACTTCGTGGAAGGAAAAGTTTACGACAGTCAACGAATATGAAAGTAACCAGCAACCACCAGACTGGCATTGTAACCAAGTATTGGAATCTCCTGAATACGATCCATCTGATCTTAGTTTATACTCGTTTTGTTTCGAAATATTTCAGCTTTAATTGGAGTAAAAGAATTCTCGCATGAATTTTTTGGTCTCGGACCGATCCTCCGCCAGAACGTCAATCATGCTCTGCACAAAGGTGGCATCGATTTCCCGTTGAGCCTTAAGGAACTCCTGAGTGTGCATCTCCAGCCTGTCCAACGCCTCCTTGTTATCTGACATCTTCTGAATCATCTGCACGACGATTGCCTTGGTAAAACTGGTTTAATTAATCTCCTCTGTTTCGGTGAAGACTTCATTGGCCAGGTCAACGAAGCCATCGATTTCCACAAATCCCTCCTCCGATGTGCCCACACGTACAGCCTTAGACACTGGGCGAGTCCCATACATCTCATCGAGCTCTCGAAGTAGGTGCACGTTCTCCTAGCAATCCCACTGACTGCATTGCTGCGTTTCACTTCAAAATATGTTTTCTTTAACATTCGCAGTTTGGTTTTAATTTGGTATCCGGATTTGATCATATTTTTAGACTTTACCGATTCTGCGAGGCCCCTGTAAGCCAGGTTGCTTCGCTTGGTCTTCCCATCGAGCTTGCCCAATATATTATTCTCCTTCACCAGGCCAAGCAGCTCGGTTATCTCGGCGTCTGACCAAAACGTTCTCTTTGATTCTATGGCTTTTTCAATAACTATTCCCTTTTCTTTCTTTAATTTGGGTTTTAGTTTCAACTTTTTTGCACGGCGTTGCCACCTGATTTGTATAGCGTTAAGTTGGTTGCGCATCACCAATTCACGCTTGGAGGCTGAAATCATAGTTAACTTTCGTGTGTTGTCGAATTCAAGAAACGATGTTTATACACACACGAATCAGCCCATGAAATGAAAGCGTGAAATGGCCATCGCATAAACGGAGTAATAACTTCAGAGTCTGATATTCGGTTTCAGCGAAGTCTCAGTAAGGGCCGGAATGTCTTCAGAAGAGGCAGAGGAATAAGCATAAAGCTTAGGTAGATTCACATTAAGTCCCCTAACATTTTGATAGGCCAAAAATAAACTGCTCAGTTTTTTGGCGGAGGTACTACCGTGGAAGGTCTATTATTAGTTCTCCTGCTGTTGGGAAGAAATTCTTTAATGACCAGTTCATCATCAAGCGAAAAACTTTTAGAATTTAGTACGTTAAATATTCCAGGGGGAGAAGATATTTTAAACCAAGATACCCTAAGAACATAATGGAAATTTTCCACTGTTTGTTTTGAGATGGGAATTCTCAGTGTATAAATTTCAAAACATCTGCAGATGTGGTTTCAGGGGTTAAACGAGACTCAAATAATTGCTTCCTATATGGAACAACCAAAAGTCTCTTTCTACCTCCACCACGAATCTGAACATTGTTCGTCTGATTATCGAGTCCAGAGCTCACTTTACCTATAGGCACAGAAAAGCACGTAGTGTTTGACCCCTTAGGCTGACTAGCAGAAACAGGGACTCCTCCAGAGCTTTCGGTACTAATGGGTACTGCCGGCAGTGGAGCTTTAAGCCCCAAGCGCCAGTGGATGCCGACATAGCTGCCGTTGCCGATCGGAAAAAAATACTGAAAACTAAATTCGGATTCGGAACGTTTGCCTTTACTTCCACAGATTTTAAAGGAGCGGTCTTTTTGCGTTTATGTGACCGAACTGACATTTTTTTAGTGTCAAGTTCTTTGAAATCATAAGTTTATCAAAAAGTTTCTTAAAACGATCATTGGTCAGCGCCACGTAGCCATCCAAATCACGCTATATTACAACGCAAGAGGCACAAGTCCACGAAAAACCAGCGCGGATATCAACAATTCCTAACTATGCCAACAAATCCAGTACATTTAGGATGTATGACTGTATTGCAGAGACGAGAGTAAATAAAAGCGTAGTTGGGTGACGATTCAAACCGACAATATTTTTTTGAAAGCAAGAGAGCCATTTTTTTAAAGTATTTTACATTTATAAATTTGTCGAATTACGATCGGGTTCCATTAGAGCGGAGTGCGTTTCGGTCTAAACACAGGCGTCGATTTACAGAAAGTGATTATTCGTTCTTGTAACTGCCTATACTGTTCCTGCGAACCACACACGGCGACAGCGCCACAACGCTGACGCCTCGCTACAACAGTTCCTCTCAAAAAAGGACATGACAAAATCCACGAAGCCTGCAACGCAGCCGTGTGTCGTGCTACACTTTTTGTAGCGCCGCACAGGCATCAGTTCTAACGGTACCTTGTAAGGCGAGCAGAGAGAAACAATGATATTGCAAAAATGCAGGACATAAGATGACACAAAAGAGGACACAAGAAACTAGCATTCCTTATACACTGAGATATACCAATCACCGACAAATTTAAAATGTAAAAAAGTTATTTATAAAATTAAAAAAAACAAACAAAAGAATTTTAAATACCACACTCAATTTGACACTGGGATCAAAAAATAAAAATACAGAAACACAAGAACACAACAGTATTAGAGCGCGTAGAGACTTCGAAAGCGAGAGAGCGCGAGAGAATCTATCGACTGAAGCGGGAGAGATAATACAGAAAGCTATGGAAATAACAACAAAAGCTATTGAAACCGCGTACAGGAAGTTAAAATAACTAATACACAGGCTTAATTCCATATTCAGATTTGTTAAAATTGCTACAATAAATTAGACAAATAAACACAAAAACCCGATTTAAAACATAATCGCGGCTGTTATGTTGGGCTAGGTCACAAAACAGGGCACCAGTACCACAGATATTAATCAACAAATTGACAAAATCACAGAGCACAAGACAACCACAACCGGTCTCAAGCGACGCTGGTCATCTCTCTGTGCTTTGTATTTATTGCGAAATGGTCAAAAAAAAACGAGTGAAATGTGAGCCGTTGCATTATCTTGGTGCAAACACCCACAGTTGCCCATAGTTCTAGTCAACGAATAATGTTCGAATAATATTCCTCATTTGTTCCGGGTTTAGGGTATTCATAATGCATCCCATTCCACCCCGAAAATACTTTTTGCCCGTAGTAGTACAAGTGTCATTCGCATCCTGGAATATATTCAGAGATTTATGAGGAATAGTCAGATATCGCAAACTTCTCTATTGGTCGATACTGTCGATTCTTGGGTTTTGAATTTGCCAAAAGGAGCGTTTTGCAGGCGAATGAAAAATACTATCGGAAGGGAAAATGTTACCTAAGCAAAGTTTCACAACACTGCCTAAGCGAATAAAATGAACCTCCTTACGTTGGTCAATACTGAAATTCAAATTTCTGGCGTAACTCTGTTATCGGTGTAACAATGCAAATATACGACTGTAGATCAAAAAAGTCTGTGGCGGCGTTTGGCTGGAATCGCTACAGCTTATTTATACCCGAATATATTCGGACCAAATTTGATGATATGGACTAGGACAATATGTGGTTTAAATAAAAAAAATATTGTAGCTATAGGATATGGTTGCACGACCCGCTTCGTTACGACGTATATACTATCTGCAATAGAAACAAGATATTTGGAAAAGTTTCAGCCCTTTAGTTTAAAAACTAAGCGACTAGACAGACGTACAGAAGAACAGACGAGCGGACAGTCAGACATGGCTGGATCGAATCAATTAGTGATGCTGATCAAGATATATATATATATATATACTTTATGGGGTCGGAAACGTCACCTTTACTGCGTTGCAAACTTCTGAATGAAATCAATATACCCTCTGCAAGGGTATAAAATATAATATAAGTATTATCTTACTCGTATCACGAAGAATATGAGCGCCAACGAGAGGGCAGACAGTTTATCTAAAATGTCCAGACATCAGATGTGCTTTGTAATCCAACAAGAATTTTTTGATTTGTTAAAATTTTCGAAGAATAAATATTCTAGCACATTCTGGACTCTGCTCAATGTATTTCTTCACCCGTTCATGGCCCAAACAAAATTTGTCATACCCATTACAACAAGACACACAAATAACATCCCTTCAGTTCTGCTGTAGGGACGCGGTGACATGTATGAAGGCAAAAAGCTTTTTTGTTTTTTTGTGCCTAAAACGCTGTGCCGCTGTTGACGTCAGCAGAGAAGTCGGCGTAGCGTAGAAGACTGCCTAAGAAAACAGTCGTGCAACAAAGAGAGGCAGATATTCGGAGATTTCTTTTTTTTTTTTTATTTATTTATTTCGCCAACAGTTGGTACCTTAACTGGCTACTTGTATATTACTAAACTAAATACTAAGGGACGAAAGGTAATTGTAAAGGGTTTTCTTAATTAATTCCCTAGGGGAGCATGGGTCCAGCCGCATGTGAGATGGAAGTTTGTTCCAGTAGAACAAGGCTCTACACAGAGGCTCATTAAAAGCATAGTTAGCTCTATATGCCGGAATAAAAAAAGGTTCAAATGACCTTAAAGACCTACCAGGTACTGAAAAGCCTATGCTACTCAGCAATGCAGGGCAGTCTATTTTGGAGGACAGCAGGTCACAAATAAAAACTAGTGCGCTAGTTGTTCCCTCTCTTTCTTTGTCTTATATGCCTTCACTCGGCGCTCTCAGAGACAAATTTTTTTATTTTTTTTTTATTTATTTATTTATTTATATCTAGCGCTACAAATGCACACTTATAATTATCGCGCTAGTCACATTGAGTTGATATTTTAAATTATTATTATTTTTAAGTTATTAAAACAATTTCTCTCGCTCTTAATTAATATTAATGATTAACATCAAATTTTTGTAGTTTCTTAGTTACAATTATTATGGTTTCTAAAATATATATATTTTTATTTATTTTTTTTGTTTTATTTTATTTTATTTAATTTTTATACTTATGTGTAATGGTATTTTAAAAGATCTTTAACTTTATTGTAAAATTGAGTTGCGCTCCAATTGTTTTGTATTGGTGCGGTAGGTTGTTCCATAGCCGGATACCATTTATGAAAAATTGCCTTCTCGAACACAGTGTTTGTATTCGAGGGCATATGTAATTTTTGGTTCTTACAGATGTGGCTGGGGTAAGTTTATTGAAAAGATATTTAGGTTCTCCACTCGTCACTATTTTGTGAAAGAAGATTAAAATTGTGAGATCGATCCAGGAGGTCAAGTTAAGGTCAAGTATTTTATATGTCAGTTGTGATACATGGTCAAAACGTCTTAAGTTAAACACATAACGGACAACTGAGTTAAAAGCTACAGTTAATGTACGCAAATCCCGCGCATCACAATTTCCAAAAATTTCTATGCCGTAAAAGAGAGTGGCCAGTCTAACTTCCTCAGTTAAGAACGATTTGGAGAATGAAAATTTTCTCAGCAGAGCATATGTACGCCCTGTCGCTTTGACTATATGGTTGCTCCATGATAAAGTATTGTTAAATGTTATCCCTAGATTAACTGCATTCACTTCATAGCTTATCGGCGTATGGCGTATATAATTTTTGGAGTGAAAGTGTTGAAAGTTGCTTTTTACCAATTACCAAGCACTTCGATTTTTTAGGATTTATACCCAAGCCATTTTCCTTTGCCCACTTTTCAATTAGCCACAACATTTTATTATTTATACGGACACAGTCATGTATTTCAGTTACGGGTCTACTAACATATATTTGGACATCATCAGCATATAAATGTACTTCACACTCAGACAGGATACTAGGGAGATCATTGACATATATAGAAAACAATAAAGGCCTAGCACAGATCCCTGTGGCACTCCCCTGGATAAGTTTCGGAGAGAAGAAACTTGCGTTCCAGAGACGACTGCTTGAAACCTATTCGTTAAGTACGACCTAATAAGCTTCGTCGCATTAGTTGAGAAATTAAACATATTCCTAAGCTTGGTACAGAGAATGTTATGATTCACAGAATCAAAAGCCTTACTGTGGTCAAGGAGCGTCAAAAACGTTACGCAGTTACTGTCCAGTTCTTGTCTTATATCCTCTACAATATTTGTGATTGCAGTAATACAACTCCTTTTCTTACGGAATCCTGATTGTTTTTCGTCAAGTAGAGAATTATTAGCTAAGTATAGTTGAATCTGTGAGGACATAAGGGTTTTAAAGACTTTTGATAGAAAAGGTAATATTGAAATAGGTCTATAGTCATTGTTTGGCTTAGGAATTGGGAAAATTTTGGCGTTTTTCCATATTAACGGAAATGAAGACGTGGTAATAGCCGCGTTAAAAATATATGTATGTATATATGTATGAGCAAAAGCTTAACAAATTTTGGACTCATATTATCGAGACCAACAGCATCGGACTTGACATGCAGAATACTAGCTAGGACATCACTTTGGTTTATACATATAAAGCTAAAACTATTATCACAGAGGGGTTGAGTATTCAGGTACGGATTGCATGTTGCTTCAGGTACATCTATTTCCAAAAACTTTTTGTTTATTAATTCGACATCCACCTCAGACTCTGTCTGTTGCTTACACTTTCCAATACCTAACCGTTTTAGTTTGTTCCATCTGTTTTTTGAGATAACACAGTTATTAAATTGTATGTTATAATGCTCTTTCTTTGCTGATTTTATCTTTTTGTTTACTTATACCCTAGCCTCTTTGTATTGTTTTCGAAATTCATCAGTTTTGTATCGCTTCCACCGGAGGTAAGCTACATCTCGCTGACGGTTTAGGTTTTTAATTTCACTACTGAACCATGGATTTTGCATTGGCTTAATCACCTTGGTCCTTAGGGGCACAAACTTGTTGAAAAAATACTGGACATTGTTGGTTAAAACCTCTAATTGACAATATACATGACGAAGATGGTAAATACATGACCAGTCACAACACAAAAATTCCGTTTTTAATTCATTATAGTTTATATTTATGTAATCTCTATAATAATAATGTATGATTTTTCTAGGGTCATTGATAAGAAATAAGTCAAGTTATGTATCACAGTGGCTGCTATAGTGCGTAGGAATCGTTTCGTTTACGGAAAACAAACTTAGGGATTTAAAGTTATCTACGAGATGGCTTTCTGACAATAGGTTGCTGTTAAAATCACCTGTCAATATGATGTCAGTGTACTCCAACGAAATGTCTGAAACAACATTAAGTAATGACCCGTAGTCAATTGTCCGATTCGGTCTATATATGCAACCTAAAAGGGTTCTTCCATGGGATTTGTTGGGAAGTTCTAATAGAATGTATTCGATAGTACTGTCACTTGGCTGTTTAAGTACCACTTTACATTTCAGCTTCACATTCACGTATATAGCAACACCTCCTGCATGACCAGTACGGTCGGACCGATAAACATTAAAGCATTCACAAATAATAGACGAATCACATAGATCATTTACAAACCACGTCTCAGACACACATATCACATCAATCTTCTTTAGCAAACTTTGTGCATTTAAGTGAACAATTTTTAGACCAATTTTATAACTACTTATAGTTTTTATCATGGCACTAGCTATGGAACAAACTTCCTCATCCTGCATTGTTGCTATCAATGATTATTAGGGGCGCAATCTCAATATTCAATGCGTATCTTATACATTTCTTAGAGTAAACTAGTTTTAAACCTATCTTAATTAAGAGGATACGATTTATACGCTTAAGAACGAAAGCTATCAGCTTCAGGTCCAGCCGAAGCGTTAGTGAGAAATATAGAAAGTGGATCAGGCGAAAGATTAATGGACGAAAGTTCCTCCATACTGTTAGTGCAACAGACACCCTCTCTTCGAGTGCAGCGTACGTGCACAAGGCCGCGTCGTGTAAAGACAGCCGTAAGGATTTTATGTTTTTTCATACGCATAGCCTGTTTAAAGATGAGATAATGCTCTTTCAACAATTGCTCATTAATATAAATTAACGCTTCTGAATTGAAACCCAGAAACTGCAAGCTAAGTTGTTTCTTGTGCTCGCGCCTGTACATTCCGACTTGACCAAGCAGCTTGATCTTTTTGCGTGGGTTTAGCATTTTAATTATTATTACCGGATCCACATGTGTTTGTTGTGATGTCCTTGCTCGGAAGATATCGCAGACTTTTGGTGGTGGAGTCAGCTGGAGATTAAAGCATAGCTTGTGATAGAGCGCTCTGAGATCTTCACCTTCGACATAGGGAACTCCTTGAACCCTCAGATCACACGAGCTAGTCTCCCTGCATTGCGTTGCCAGCCTGGCCTCCAGTGCACCCAACCTCTGACCTGCTGCTTGTAGATTTTCTACCTCCCGGTTCAGCGTCTCAACCCGCTCACCCATTCGGTCCCTCATGGAGCGAAGATCGGCAACCTCGCGCTCCAACGTCAGGACACGAGCATCCATTTGCTTTACTTCCCCGGCGATTTTGTCCAAGCGATCCATAAGCCTTCTGAGCATTCGCTGTTCAGCTTCCCGAACGGCCGACTCAATTTTCTCGGGTTGTTCCTCGAAGCTGAGGCGAATTTACATCCGAGATGCGTTCGCTGGCAGTTCCAGCATTGTTGCGGGTACGTTTAGTGGGTGGAGCAGAAGAACCCATGACTTTTTTAAGTTTATTTATTGTTTGATTTGGTTAAGGTTAGGTCGGTTGTGTTTGTATTGTATCTTTCGGATTTAATCTTTAAGTTTAAGTTGTAGCTTAGCTTGCAACCACTCACTGCTTTACCGACAAACTGCCTTATCGACAACAGTGAATAGCTGCCTTATCGGCGATAGCGTAGCTGATGGGGCAACCTTTTTCTCTCTTGCACTCCGAAGATGCTGCCGCACCGATTGTCTCTCACTGAAGGTGCGCGCACAGCCGCACTTGTTGTTCAGCAACAATTTGTTTTCTGATTTATAGAGTCAAATTTGTTTATTAGCACTATGTTGTGTTGTTCGCGGATAGGGCTGGTGGTATATTAGGCGGTTATAGACTTTCTTCAATTTTATAAATGTTATTTTCCGTGGAATATCGTTTATTTTTTAGAGCGTTCAATAAAGCGACTGCACACGGAAGAGTTGGAGACTATGGGAGAGTTGGAGACAAATTTCAGCCGGTCCGTTATTTTTTTTTTGCGTCTCTCCGTTATGTTTGGATAGCGACTAACATTTCGGCGGAAAAATTTTCGTGGAGCAGCGACATGTGAATGCTCCAATATTTTAGGAGCATTATTGTATATCGAAAAAAACAACTTATATTGTTATATAAAAGTAAATTATTTGATTATAGCAAAACTAAGTAAATTGAATTTACTTATAATTTTATGGTTGCCTATTATATATTCTTATTACAATATTATTTGACCGATAGGTCAACGAGCAAAATCGCATCTTAAAAGTACAATGTTTGTGACTAACCAAAGTAACGATGGTTACTGCGATGCCGGACCACTGGCGATGCGGGAACTGCGCTGAGGTTGAGCTAGCTATTTGAGTGAGTTTATTACGAGCCCTATTCCCAGAGATAGGAAGTAGAACTGCGGAGTTATAAGTTGCGTTCATAACGGAATTGTTCTTAAATTGATACATGTTTATATACTACTTGGAACACGGAAGTTTAGTGTAATGATTAGTGAATTAAGCTATATTCGAGAGTAGGTCAGGGAATTGTGATTATGGTAGCAGTTTGCGTAGTTGGCTCGGCTGACACTACAAAATGTGCTGACTGCATTGGCGGGTCAGTATTCCTTTGGGTCGGTGAGAAGGTGAGTTAGTGAGACATATAATATGCTGATCAGCAATTCTCATCTGCAGTGGGTGCTACTGAGCGCCTGGTACTGTTCCCACATTGGCTACTGCTTGATTTGTTGGGTGCTGGTCATGTTGGACACCCTTGGGTAAGAACATACAATTTTACTCATTCATTAGAGCTGCAATTATAATGGACTCAAGTAAAGCAGAAAATAAGACTGCTATTTATGAATAAAGACAAAATGGCTCAATGGCTCTTTAAAGAAATTACTGCCGGAGTCGTATTAAAAGTGTCTGTTTTTACGGCATGCACACTATTTTTTGCCGATAATTGTATACCTATTTAGAAGTTTATCCTAAAATCTTAGAACGTTAAGATCAGATAGCTTATGTAATTTGATTTATAACGCTTGAAGTTAACACTGAAGTGCAAAAGTGACCATACCTTTTTATCCAAACCACTCCCAGTAAATGTTATATATATTTGTATCTTTCTAAGCCCCTGATGAATGCTCAACGAATGAACCAAAGAATGGATTCGTCTAGATAACTTTTCAGATATTTTATTAAATGTTGTACCCGTGTTGATGATTAGGTCAAGCGTTGGGTGATGTGTGTCTTCAGGTAAAGTTATTTCAAAGGTTTCAACTATTTAAGCACAATCTGGACTAAAAACATGACATAAATCCAGTAAACTTTTTTAGCAATAACATACAATAACATGTCTTATCCATAGCACCACATACCTTTATGAACATGTCCACAAGCCTACACAGGCATACACTATTATACCCACATCTAATTGTCAGCAAACCAATAGAAAATTACCATAATACTGTAGGCAAGAAAAAAATTGATTAAAGTTTTTTTTATAAAAAAACTTGGGGTGCAAAAGTGTAATTATATATGTTAAATAGCAACATTTCGAAGTTAAAAAATTTGTTTGCCTGCTCAGTGGAGGTCGAACTGCATTATACATTTAATCTTCCTTTGGAATACTTAATTTAGCTGGTGCTGATGCTGTAAAGATTACAATTCAATTATTTGTGATGAGTGCATCATGTCAATTTTATAAAACAATTTTTTTTTACAAAATCTTTAAAAATTTGGGCGCCTGACAAATTTTAGCGTAAAGGCCGTTTGTCGCAACATTTTTTCAATAGTTATTGACTTAATAATACATTCTTGTTAATATTGATATTTTACCATCAAAACTGCGGCAAAAAATAGCACCATTGGGTTTCAGAGTATGTATCTAGTAAGTAAACTACGTTTTTCTCTTATCGCGCTTTAGCAGCTTCTACGGCCGGGCGAAGTACGTAGAACAGCAACTTTAACGACGCCACCAGCTCCGGAAATCACTTCGACGACTCGAGCTAGAGGTCATATTAAAGGGGATAGGCCTTCCTTCTGGATAAACACGATGTCATTGATCTTGACCGATGGTTCCATTGAGCGCCACTTTGTACTTTGTTGGAGCAGTGTCAAGTAGCTCGCTGCCAACAAAACTAACCGGTTGTAGTTTATCCCGGAGAGATCTTGCTCAGCAAATACCACGAGAGGCTGCCCAATGAGAAGTAAGCCAATTAATTATAGCTGGATCTGGCATACGGGTGCGAAGCTCATCAAAACCGAGGAAAGATGATCCGAAAGAGCGATACAAATGGTGTTTAGCCATTTTTACGGCGGCTTCCCATAAATCTTCAAAGTGTGGGGAGCGAGGGGGTATAAAACGCCAATCAAAACCTTTTGCCAGGCAGTGATTATGTACTTTCTTTTGGTGCTGCTGGCTTCCAAAAAGCTGACGCAACGCCTCAAGCTAGTTCTTAGACCCCACAAAATTGTTCGCATTGTCTGACCAAACGCAGCGCGGATACCCTCGAGTGGCAACGAAACGCTTAAGAGCGCTTAGAAATGCTGACGTAGAAAGATCCTTGACGAGCTCCATCCATACCGCTTTGGTGGCAAGGCAAATGAAGACGCTAATATAGCACTTTTGTGCTGCCTTGTTACGAACTTCTGGCTTGTAGTAGAAAGATCCGCAATAATCCACACTATTAACCGAAAACGCAGGCGCTGCCTGCACCCGGTATTTCGGCAGATCAGCCATAATATGTTTGACGAGACGAGGTCTAGACCTACAACAAATTATGCATTTTCGAAAAGCACGCGTTACAGTTTTGAGTCCGCCAATCGGCCAATACTGCAACCGAACAAGCGCAAGCAGTGACAGGTTCTGCATGATGATGCTTTTGATGAAAGTCGGTGATGATAGCTGACTTTATAGGATGATCCTTAGGCAAAATCACAAGGCGACGAGCCTCAAAGGCTAGATTTGAGTTACGCAGGCGACCGCCCAGCCGAATTACTCGATGCTCATCTAGAAACGTTGACAATCTGCTTGAAGATTCGATCGACTTTGCCTTTTGTAGGGCTTTGTACTCTGACACCAATTGTGCCCTCTGATTTATTCGAATTAGTATATCAGTTCCTCGGCGAACATTTTCAAAGTAAGGTTAGGCGATCTTATTCTGTTGATAATTTTGTAAACGTATCAAAAATTCGTTGTATTTATCCAAAGGAGTTTATGTATCTGAATCCAAGAAACATGTCGGAACAGTCGGAGACCAGCCGTACTTTGTAGCGAATCTCAGGAAGCATTTTTTCTGGAAGACACGACTTAGGCCACTTGCTCATCTCCTCATGCAGAAAAGTGGGCCCTTGCAACTAAAGGCTTAAGTTAAGCACGTCATGTGGTGAAGATCCCTTCGAAAGCATGTCTCCCGGATTCTAGGATTCAGCTGCATGGCTGCGACCCTATTTTTTATGAAAACATGAAACTTTAAAGGTCCTGCGCGAAACCATGACAGTACGACAGAAGAATCACACCAAGAATGGATTTGGCCAGTGTAGAGTTTCAGATTTGATAATCGTTGAACAATTGTGCAAGCAAAGAAGCGGCGCAAAGCTCCACTTTGAGCACGGCCAATGAAGGTAATGGCGCTAGTCTCGGCTTTGCACTTATTTAATGTACCTTGACTGCGCCTTTTCTGACTGATCGTGCATAAATGTAAATGCCGTAGGCCAAAAGACTAGCGTCCCAGAAGGCATGTTTAAATCAACGATAGCTTCTGACTGCAAAACATAGCGAGCTATTTCACCGTATCCAATCTCCGAAACTTCCTTGCAAAACTTAGACCACGCTGTCTCCAACGATTGCGGCAAACTTTCATCCCATTGCAACTTGTCTGTCCACACTGTCCACTCGTACGATTAATCTTGCCTTTGTTATAGTGGGACCGACTAGCCCAAGTGGATCGTACAAAACTTGCTATCGTTGACAAAACTGTGCGTTTCGTGTGCCTTCCGGATCCAATATGACGGGCAAACGTGAAAAAAAACCTATCTCGATGTGGCCCTAAACTAGTCCAAGAGTTTTTGTTACGTTCGATCCATCATCAAATTTTAAAAACTCTTCCCTATCGTTATATTAAACAATGATTTTGTGATGAGCCGTAGAATTTCTTTTATCGCGTGTTAGAAGCTTCTGCTGCAGCTCGAATTGCAACTGCTTTGTGAGAGAACTTTCGACGGACAGAAAGGAGAGAGAGACTTAAAAGAAGCTTTCAAATGAGTGGTAATAGAAAGAGCGAGTTGATGTCCTATTTACAGAGATTTGTATCAGATGCAGCTCCGAACAAGCACCATTAGGGCATTTCGGATTAAAACTTCAGTTGCTTAGAGTTTTTGTTGTTCTTTCGTTTTGTTGCATAAAGAATAAATAGTTATTCGGTAAAATAATGAAATAAAAAGATTTCCCAATGGGGCATGAAACGCACTATAATGGAAGGACAATTTTTTCCCCTGTTTTTTAAACGACATCACGGATAGCCTGCCTTGCGGTATTCAAATATGCGGATGAAGGCTCTGCTGTATGGAGATGGCATTGTGATCCTCGCCGAATCCCCCGTCGAACTGCAAACAATGATTAATGCTCTGCACAAATACTGTTTGTTGTGGGAATTGTTAGTAAACACCGAGAAGTCAAAAGTTCTGATTTGTAAGAGGCATTAAAGAAGGCTAGCACAAAACGAAAAGTGGAATTTAGGGTCTATTCAGATAGAAATTGTCAAGTCGTATAAGTATCTGGGAGTCTGCATTTACCACAACGATCGTTTCGACAACCATTTACAGGAGAAACTTCGAGATGCAAAACTGGCTAGGAAAAAAGGATGTTGCAATGAGTAGCAAGTACAAGCTGTTTAGTGCAGCCATGCGGTCAGGTCAATCCTTTGTTACGGCGCACAGGTCTGGGGCATCTCGCCTTATGAAGAATTTAAAAGCCTTCTAAGATGTTGTAATACTTAGCTCTATTGAAGTAGGTTCTGCATTCGTTTTTAAGATTCGCCAGGGTTGTGTTCCACCAGGGCGGTTTGGGCTTTGTTTTGACTGTTCTGCTTGGGCAAGCCTTTTTAATAGCTTCACTGCAGATGTCAGTGAAAGTATTTACTAGGTTATCTAATTCTTGACTGTTGAGTACGTGCGTCGGTGGAGTGTGTAAGTTTCTTGTGTGGCGTTTTTTGTAGTAACTCCAGATGGTTAGTCTTAGTTTTGTAAAGTTCTCGGCGGAAGGACGGTCTAGAGTTATTGTAAGTTCTATGTACCGGTGGTCAGAGAATGAGTGTTCGACCCCCACTTTCCACGCTTCAAGCTAGTTAAGCAGGGGATCAGATATTAGTGTGATGTCTAAGACTTCCCTCCTGTTTCTAAGGATGAATGTTGGGTCATTACCCTTATTGCAATTAAGTAAATTTAAGTTTAGGAGATAGTCGTAGGATAACTTACCCCTTTCGTTTGTGTTTGTACTTTCCCATTGCGTGTGGTGGGAGTAAGCGTCCCTTCCCAGTATAAGTTCCTTAGATGAGTGTGCGTGTATGAGTTGTTGTGTTGTGGTGTTCTGCATTGGCCCGTCATGGTCGTGAGCCAGATGGAATGATGCTATGGTGTGTCGGTCGGGTCGTGCCCTGTGTGCACAGCTTCTTAAGGCTTTCGGTGAGCTCTGAATCAGTTGACACGTACGCTCTATGGTTTGCCTCCTCGTGTTCCATCTCGTCGTCACTCGGGGGTTCGTAGGACGCGCAGGCAGCCAGGTTGTCTGCCGCTGGTTTATCCGTGTCGTAGACGCGGAGTTGCACTTTGTTGAACCCATAGTTCAGCCGGTTCTGCTGCGCTGCGAAGGTTTCTAATCATGACTGGTTAAGGAGGATCACCACGTTCATGGTGACGCGCTCAGTTTTCTCCACCTTAACCACTTTCCAACCATCTGTCGGAAGCTTTGGGCTGAACCGTGTCAGAGGGTTTAGACGGCAGCCACACCCTCGCTCTCGGTCGAGACGGGATGTCTGCAGCCTCGCAGCAAACCGTCAGCTTGGCCCCGGGGTAGACCTCGCCAACCTTGGTTATGGGAGCCTTGTAAAGCGCTGCCGATCTTTCGTCCTCACAGGCGATCAGCTTTACGGTCCCTTGGTTGTGCTGGTTGCGCGTTTGGGCTGGTGATTGTGGGGTTTCGGGGCTAGTGCCGGAATCAAGATTTGGTTTGTGTATGTTCTTAGTACCCGGGTAAGGCTGATTTCGTTAGTGACTGATTTATTTTTTGACTCGGGCTCCCAGCCAGTTTGACTCTCGGCACGGTACGAGTTACACCTTAGTCCAGCCCAGGGTGAGATGAATGTTGGGGTAATAGGGAAGAGTTAGGTTTAGCGTGTGGGTAGGGGGGGTGAGTGTGAGCTGTTTATCGGAGGCGAGATATCCGCGTTCATATTTACGATTTTTTGAAGTTTGTAGGCGGTAAAGTGGGCGTTTTTTTGGGTCAATCGATAGGTATTGATGAGAACAATACATTTCAGTTAAAATTTTTATTCTAGCATCAAAACTGTAGGAATCTGCATGCCTAATCCCAGTATTGTAGCTCTTATAGTTTCCGAGATCTCAGATTTCACACGGACAGACGGACATGGCTAGATCGACTCGGCTAGTGATCCTGATCAAGAATATATATACTTTACGGGGTCGGAAACGCTTCCTTCTGCCTGTTACATTACATACTTTCCGACGAATCTAGTATACCCTTTTACTCAACGAGTAACAGGTATAATTAAGAAAAGTTATTATTTCACAGCTCCAATTTGTTGTGTCACATTAGTTCTATATATCAGTGTTCTAATAGAAGAATAACCAAGTTATAAAAATATATATTCAACGAAAAACTTTAAAAATCTTTGACCATCTCCAAAATGTTCTGCTCACATACTTAAGCCACCTGGAAAAAATGGTTGAAAAAGTTAAAATTTGCCCAATATTCTTTTTACTTTTAATAAATTTACTTTAATATTTAGTGGGATGACCTTTCTGCTTAAGAACAGCGGAGCAACGCTTTAGCATTGAATCCACAAGACGTGCGCACTGTTGAGGGGTCATTTTCTTCCACTAATCTTGCGAAATTCGTTACAAATCGTTTTTTATTGGCTGGTTTTTTTGGCCAACGACTTGTTTAAGAATTCCCCACAAGTTCTCTTTAGGGTTCAAGTCGGGGCTCTGCGGTGGCCAATGCAAAACATTGATTGCCTCTTGGTTAAACCACGACTTGACTATCTTGCTGGTGTGTTTCGGGTCGTTCTCCTGTCGGAATATCCAGGCAAGTGGCAAATTATCGGCATATTCTTCAGATAAATTGTTAATAAGGATGTCCCTGTACATTTCGCCGTTCATAAAGCCTTCTATCTTCACTAGGGGCCTACGCCCGATGCTGTGAAACAGCCCGAGACCATAATCGAAACGCCACCATGTTTAACGGTCTTCTTCGTTGTTTGGGGTCCAATTGTATGTTGGGAGGGCGTCGTACATATGGTTTATCATCACTCCCAAAGACATTAAAGTTGGATTCGTCGCTCCAAGCAATCATTTTCCAAAAATTGCGACCAATGTTTTTTTTTGGGCAATGCTTTCATATAACCCGAATTCATTTAGCCGTCTTCTTATGGTCTGAGGTGACACATTCACGCCATAATCTGCCACCCTTTGACCTCTGATTTGCGTCGAAGTCAAGAACGGATCTGCTTTACTGATTTTGGCAATCCGTCTATCGTCGTTTAAATATGTTTTTCTGGGCTTTCACGTGGAATATTTTCCCAGGTTCCATGTTTCTTATAAAATGCATTGTCATTTCTGACTTTGCCATGCGAAAAATGTAGACTTACAAAATTGTAGAATTCTTGTCCTTTTTTAGTAATATTCCCATATTAGCTTTCTTTCGGCCGGATTTGTATTTATACCCGTTACTCGTAGAGTAAAGGGTATACTAGATTCGTCGGAAAGTATGTAACAGACAGAAGGAAGCGTTTCCGACCCCACAAAGTATATATATTCTTGATCAAGATCACTAGCCGAGTCGATCTAGCCATGTCCGTCTGTCTGTCTGTCCGGATGAACGCTGAGACCTCGGAAACTATGGGAGCTAGGCTATTGAGGTTTGGCGTGCAGATTCCTGAGCTTCTTACGCAGCGCAAGTTTGTTTCAGCAGAGTGCCCCGCCCACTCTTACGCCCACAAACCGCCCAAACTGTAGCTCCTACAGTTTTGATGCTACCTATCGATTGACCCAAAAAAAAGTTTGCCACGCCCACTTTAACGCCCACAAACCTCGAAAACCTGTGACGCCCACAATTTTCATGCTAGATAAAAAAAAAATAAAATAAAAATTTTAACTGAAATGTATTGGTCTCGTCAATACCTATCGATTGATCCAAAAAAAAATTTGCCACGCCCACTGTAACGCCCATAACGCTTAAATCTGTATACAGCCGGTAGGTGGCGCATTTTATTCTCGCTTTGCTGCTTGCATATCTCTATTTAGCTGAGTAACGGGTATCTGATAGTCGAGGTACTCGACTATAGCGTTCTTCGTTGTTTTATTTTTAGCCATAGCGGTCAAATTGTTTTGGGAAACGTATTTAGTATTCAATATTTTATTTTAGAAAATAACTAGCACAACTTTCCCGGAAAAAACACAAGTTTGGCGATTTTAGCTCAAGGTGGCATAAGTATATGAGCAGAGCGCATACTCCTTTTTGACATTTAGTCAATTTTTTGGGAACCTCCGAATACCTACGTGTCATTTTTTACTGTGATCAGCTGCTTAAATAACAGTGTTGCAATATGTAAAAATTTTAGGCCGAAATAACTATGTTCAAATAAGTTATTAAAAACACAGTTTATGGTAGTGGCAGTGGCTTAAGTCTATGAGCACCACTGTATATCGAATTTTCGTGCAGTATGCACTTATACTTATTTCATATAAAATTAATGTTCTTTATTTAATTTAAAGTTAATCTAAACGTTTACGAAAAATATATTGTTATTTTTTTGTTAATATGTATTCAAGCAATATAAAAAAATGTAATCAAAAAATAATTTTGTTTTATGTTTTTTTTTAAATAATTTCAATGCACACATACTTCTTTCCCAGAGGTAAAACAACAGAAAACGCTATAGTTGATGGCCTCGACTGTTAGATGCCCGTTACTCAGCTAAAGGAGTGCGAAAGGGATGGAGAGACGCTTAATGCAATTTGAATTTTTTCATTAGCACACCTAGCCTATAGCGCCACCTAGCCTATGGCGCCCATAGCGGCTGAGTGGCGTGTTAGTGAAAACATCTGACTTGCTGCATGTGGTTTGCAATCTCGATTGAATTGCAAAATTTTGATTATAACGTGGCACCCTAGAACAAGAACAAGTTCAAATACAATGTGTTGTTTTTCTTTTTAAAAATATCTGCAACTAAATGAGCGCCTAAAATGTTATTTAAAGATAATTTTGTGAACTAACAAACGAAAGTAAATAATATGGACATGGCTCAAGAGACAAGTGATAGGTTGTGGTACTTCTTTATGCTCGGGGGTACGACGTTCGAGTCCTGCCCACACGTTGTGGGCCACAACACAACATATTTATATATACATACAACATACATTATCGTTGAGTAAAGGGTATACTAGAATAGTCTGAAAGTATGTAACAGGCCGAGGCGATCTAGCCATGTTTGTCTGTCCATATGAACGCTGAGATCTAGAAAACTATAAGAGCTAGAATGTTGGGATTAAGCATGCAGAGATTTGGGCTTCCTGCGCACGGCTTGTTTTTATAGCAGCCCACTCTAAAGCCCACAAGCTCCCATAACGCTAAAACACGTCTAGCTTTCCATTTGGAAATATCTTGTGCACATTTTAATGAGATTTTGTTTTTATTATCGATACCATCTTTAATGCCAAAAATTATTTAAGTCGGATTATTCCTTAAAAGGGTATATCCAAGTAATAATAAATAATTAGCCAATTCAAAAGAGTGCGAAAATTATGGATATATACACGCAGTCACTATCTTTCATTCCTATAGACACTAGGTGGCGTGTTAGTGATAAACGGACGATAAAAATGGATGCTAGGTGGCGCTTTTGTGTGGTGTGCGTGTGCGAGTATCTGAATTTCTTTTGTTTATTTATATTTAAAGGCATAAGTATTTCACATTTTATTTGGCACTGTTAACTTATTGCTTGATTTTCAAAAATGTTTGTATTACCATAGTGTTGGGGAACCAGACACCGTGTACATTTATTCTTGTAAACTTTATCTCTTGCTCGCTTGTGTTATCTATTTACACATACACGCGCATGAAGCGCAGCTTAATTTGTATGTACGTAAGAGCTTTGCCGAATGCATTCATCTCTTACGGTAACGTGTTTACGATTTAGCTCAGCCTATTCTTGTAGTAATATACCCAGCTACAGTCAGTCACATTTTTGCTACCAACGCAAGCAGAGCGCATCGAGATTGATTATACTAAATTATATTGAATGTTTGGTAAAGACAAATAAAAATCAATTTAAACAGTTACACTTCTGGCGTTAATTTGTTAACACAAAGAATTAAAAAAAATTTTAATTTTTAAAATTGTATGGCTAAACGTTTTTCTAAAATTTTTTGATTTATAATAACATTTTAAAACTTCAGTAAGACAAATTTTTTTTGTGTAGCATTTTATTTGTGTGAGATTAAAATTTAAAGAAAGAAAATTTAAAATCTAAAGATGTAAGATATACATGTTAGATAGATAGATATGGAGTATAGTTGATCAATGCAAACGCACGTTACAGAAGAAAATACAAAAAGTAACGTCGAAATCTCCTACAACATTCGAGGAATTACGGGTCGCATACAATAATGACTCTGTAAACTTTGGATCAATAGGTAGGTATTGACGAGACCAATGCATTTAAGTTAAAATTTTGTATATAGCCTGAAAGTTGTGGGCGCCACAGGCTTGAGCGGTTTGTGGGCGTTAGAGTGGGTGTGGCATATTTGCGTAACAAACTTTGATAGTTTCCGTGATATCCGCGTTCATATTTACGATTTTTTGAAGTTTGTGGGCGGTTTGTGGGCGATAGGTATTGATGAGAACAATATATTTCAGTAAAAATTTATTCTAGCATCAAAACTTTAGGAGCCCCAGTTTTGGGCGGTTTGTGAGCGTTAGAGTGAGCGTGGCACATTGCTGAAACAAATTCGCGCTGCGTAAGAAGCCAAGTCTCAATAGCCTAGCTCTTATAGTTTCCGAGATCTCAGCGTTCATCCGGACGGACGGACAGACGGCCAAGCGGACATGGCTAGATCGACTCGACTACTGATCCTGATCAAGAATATATATACTTTATGGAGTCGGAAACGCTTCCTTCTGCCTGTTACATACTTTCCCTTTTACTCTACGAGTAACGGGTATAAAAACACCAAAGATATAATTTTTAAAAATTGTATTGCCGATTATTCCTATGGAAGCTTGAAAATATAGTTGTGCGATTCGGCTGGTTCCGACTTATATACTATCTGCAAAAGAAAGAAGACTTTTGGGTTTCAGCCTGATAGCTTTAATACTGAGAGACTAGTTTGCGTATAAACGGACGGACAGACGGACATGGCTAGATCGACTCGTCTAATGATGCTGATCAAGAACATATCCTTTATGAAGTCGGAAACGTCTCCGAGGGTTTAGCTCAATGTGCCAGCTTACGAACTTTTTGAACCATTTCGTTCTGTTTCGTGTTATTTTGGAAGTATTGTCTTTGGTTTCTGGTTGCTGGTGTAGACTAAGAAGCGCAGGCGAGTGGTCCAATGATAGGTCTGACAATGAACTACCGCTGATTAGATTACGTTGGATGTTTTTCGTAACTGCGAAGTCAATCAAGTCTGGCCGTTTTCTGGGATCTGTGGGCCAGTATGTGGGTGAAGCAGGAAAAACACAGACCAGCGAATTGCTTACCTTTATAATGGCGTTGTACAGTTGCCTTCCTATTGGAGTCACAAGGCGAGAACCCTAGTGCGTGTGCTTGGCCTTACAGTCTCCTGCTGCTATGAAGTGTTTGCCTTATGTGTTGAAGTAGTCCATAAACATTGCTTCGGTTATAGTGAAACGCGAAGGACAGCATACAGCCGCTAGAGTTATATTTTGACCAGCCGTTTGTAGAATTATAGAAGTGGCTTGCAAATAGTTTGTTGCGAACTCATTGTGGAAGTGATTATTTATGCGGTTTCTGATTAGGATTCCGGTGCCCTTATGTGCTTTTCCGTCAGGATGACTTGTACTGTAGAACAAGTAAACACGGAGTTGGAAATTGTATTTGTTTGTAAGGTGTGTTTCATTAATGAATTGATCTATCTCAAGTTTGTGCCGTGAAACACCGTTAGCATTCCACAGTGCTACACGCAGGGAAGCTATTGATTATTTTGACTAGGTGTTTTGGAGCAACTGAATCAAAATATCTTGATTTATTATCAGACCTTGCATGGTCGTCTCCATAGATTTCATGAACTCTTGCATCCTTTGTTGTAGGCTACATGTTGGTACCTGTCTACTTAAAAGGTTGGTAGGAGGACGCAGGTGATTTTCATCATTGAAGGTAGTGCAGGCAAGGTTAGACGCTCGCAAAGCTTACGTTCTTGGAAACGTTTCAACTATCCAATGAAGATCTTTCTGTAGTTCAAAAGAAGACCTCAGGGAAAGTATTGGAAGGTATTCTTCTGTTGGTTGTACGTCTGCTTCAATGCCCTTAATTACTTGTTGGCCTTTGCTGCCTTTAAACTGATAAGTGTAGTAGATCTGAATTCTGACATAATCTTCGTATTTCACTTGGACTTTAGTTTCATGAATATTTCCTTTTGTTAAGGGAATTACGTGGAAGTTATCATTTCGAATAAGTTCTAATATATAATCCACGAGGGAGTTAGAAGTTATAAGTATACAAATTGGATGCGGCATTGGTTTTCTCTTCTCCGATTCGGTGGCTGTATCGACCAGAACATTGACCTGGTCCTCCAGACTTGGAAATATTTTCTCTCTGCTTGTGTTCTCCGCCTTAAGTTGTTTGGAGGCAACACGGTAAACCTTTGCCATATTGCCCGTTTTAGCATTCTGTGGGCTCTGTTTCCGCTTTATTTGAATGTTGCGCTCGTGAAAGTCGTCGATTCGGCAACTTAACCGATCGATGGTATCGTGAGCACAGCTGATATAGTTGCAATTGTTATTGTTGTTGCGGTTGCCGAGACTAGTGAGTGTCAATATTCACCTTGACAAACATGATGGCGAATACATTATTGATAATCAAGGCGCATTCTTAAAAATTTGAATTTAAGGTCGCGAACTAATATACGTTATATAAAAAATTAAAGTGCGAACGCGATAGTGCATTTACTCGACTATTTTATACCTCGTTACTCATCTAAAGGAAGTGCAAGGAAATTGAACATATGAATGCAGCAAATCGGCTATTTCCGAGATATCACACCACGCCAAACCCGCGACCTACTCCTTTATAACTTTAAACTGAATGGTCCGATTTGAAGAATTTTTGAATGCTGATGAGTATTGATAATCAAAACAAAATTCCATTTACAGAACGGACAGACAGGCCTGATCAAAATTATATATACTTTGTGTGGTCGAAAACGCTTTCTTCTACCTGATAGATATTTTCCGGCGAATCTAGTATAGTGATTTCGTCATAAATTCGATGTAAATTTATAAGTCAGTCCTACATTGAATAATTTTAGTTTAAACAATATTTTCGTGTTTTTAAGATATAAAGAAAGAAATAGGAAGTCAGAAATGTACATTGTACTTACCATACAGCAAGCTGGAATCCTTACAGTACCAGCCCAATTGTAATATAAGAAACATAGCTTATAGCTCAACTTTTGAATTATGTCCGGTCCATAATCGGCATCATCTCTTAGTACAACAAAGTGAGTGGGGGTAACTGTACCCTGTCGTACCAATTGCGAAACCAAAAAGAAATCGTACATCCTCAATCTGGTTATATGTTTATCAACGATAGTTCCTGGCAACGGGTTTTCAAATCGATTTTTGCTTCCCTAAAAAAAGGTTCGTGTAACGATAGATAGAGGATAAGTATTTAGAGCACAATGCAATAATAAAAAAAGAAATTCAGAAGAATATGTTGTTAAGAAATTTATGTATATATACTAACGTCCAAGGTTATATGTTAAAAAACACCAAAGTTATAATTTTAAAAAATATTTTTTTTCGGTTATTCCTGTGGGAGCTATAAGATATAGTGGTCCGATCCGGCCGGTTCCGACTTATACACTACCTGCAAAAATAATAAAACTTTTGGGAAAGTTTCAGCCCGATAGCTTTAAAACTGAGAGACTAGTTTGCGTAGAAACGGACCGAGATCGGTTCTTCTCAGTTAGAGAATTTTGTCTTCTCTCTTTTTCTTCTCGATATCAAGAAGAAAGCGTGTCGATTTTGAGCTAAAAGCAATCTCGGTTTTGGGGCTGTCAGAGAGGGACGTTAGGAAGAGAAGTAGAAAAAATAAGAGTGAGAGGAGAGAGACCGAACTCCTCTCTTGAAATTTCGGTTCTTGTAGATGTGAGCTGCAAAGTAACTTCTTTGTTTTTGTACAAAGTGTGCGGCTAAGTTGATGAAAAAAAGAGACGAAAAAATGGGAAAACGTGCTTCGGGAAATAAACTTAAAAGAGGCTTTTCCCCACCTACAACGCATGTTGGGATGAAAAACCTTTTTTTTGGCATAAAATCCAAAATTAATTCGTGAAATTTTCAGCATTTTTTTAATTCGTTAAAGAAATGTTCAACTATTATAAAACTTTTTTTCAAATATTTTACTGACCATTCTTGGTTGTTTGGCAACCCTCGTAAGTCAGCTGTTTCAGCTAAGTTGGGTTGCGCCTTATTTTTTCTACGAAGCTTGCCAAAAGTTTAATTAATTTATCTTTAACAAATATCGCGCATTTCTTTCGGTTAAATTGTGGAAAATCTTCGTCAAAGTATGTATAATATTGCTTTGAGGGCTTACACCATAAACGCTTTTGTTCCGCGCTGTATTTAATTGTTTTATTGAACCATGTGTTATGTAGAAGTTAACCTCAGGTCACACGTGGCAAACTTTTTTTTGGGTCAATTGATAGGTATTGATGAGAACAATACATTTCAGTTAAAATTTTTATTCTAGCATCAAAACTGTAGGAGCCACAGTGTTGAACTAATAAGCTTTTTTATTAGTTGTTGCTAAATTAAAATACGAATTTCAGGTTGCTTTAGGCTTGTTAACAATTTATTAGCGAGAGAGAGTACAGCAGGCGAGACGAGAATGCGTTTTATGTCGAGATCAGAATTCGTACTGATTTACAAAGGGACAGCCAGCCGAAAGCTGGGCCGAAAAATGCAAGTACACAAAAGACGATAGAGCTAGATAAAGAGAGCTACCTTTCGCGATGCCATTAATATAAGAGATCGAATTAAGAAGTTAGTTGGCTGCTGCGGCTGCGTGACCCGACACACAGTTTTGGGAGGTTTGTGGGCGTTAGAGTGGGCGAAGTCACTCCTAGAAGTGTCGCCGAAGTGGCACAATTCTTCCCGACGGGAGGCACTTCCGTGATCCGAATGCGACATCGCCGAAGTAACTTCTGGAGGTGTGGCCGTAGTCACCTATGGAAGTCACTCAAAAGTGACTTTACATATGTTTGTAGAAGATACCTAGAAGAGTCTTCCCAATTGGAAAATCTTGAATGAAAACATATTTTATTTATTTCAATATTTTGCATTTATTTTTTGTATAAAGGCATTGTCCGCTTGAATACACGGTCCTGGCATGTAGGAAATTTTGGTGAACAATTTATACAGGTCCTTTTTATACCCGTTACTCGTAGAGTAAAAGGGTATACTAGATTCGTCGGAAAGTATGTAACAGGCAGAAGGAAGCGTTTCCGACCCCATAAAGTATATATATTCTTGATCAGGATCACTAGCCGAGTCGATCTAGCCATGTCCGTCTGTCCGTCTGTCCGTCTGTCCGTCTGTCTGTCCGGATGAACGCTGAGATCTCGGAAACTATGGGAGCTAGGCTATTGAGATTTGGCGTGCAGCTTCCTGAGCTTCTTACGCAGCGCAAGTTTGTTTCAGTACAGTGCCACGCCCACTCTAACGCCCACAATCCGCCCAAAACTGTGGCTCCTACAGTTTTGATGCTAGACTAAAAATTTTAACTGAAATGTAATGTTCTTATCAATACCTATCGATTGACCCAAAAAAAAGTTTGCCACGCCCACCCTAACGCCCATAAACCGCCCACAAACTTCAAAAAATCGTAATTATGAACGTGGATATCTCGGAAACTATCAAAGATAGAGAATTAAGATTTCAGATTTAGATTCCGTAGCCTTATACGCAGCGCAAGTTTGTCACGCGAATATGCCACGCCCACTCTAACGCCCACAAGCCGCCCAAGTCTGTGACGCCCACAATTTTCATGCTAGATAAAAATTGTAACTGAAATGTGTTGGTCTCGTCAATTGATCCAAAAAAAAATTGCCACGCCCACTCTAACGCCCATAACGTATAAATCTGTCTATCGCCGTTGCGTGGCGCATTTTAATCTCGCTTTGCTGCTTGCATATCTCCATTTCCCTTTGGTCCCTTTAGCTGAGTAACGGGTATCTGATAGTCGAGGTACTCGACTATAGCGTTCTTCCTTGTTTGTCTTAAAATGGTGAGCTATGTCGTAAAGTATTGTTTTGGACATTCCCAGGATTCGCAAAAACAACGTACAGCGGTGCCCTTGACCAAAAAATGTGCCATAAATCAATTTTTATACCATTGCAGAGAGTTTAATGATTTCAGCCAGAAGATTGCAACGCAGTGAAGGAGACATTTCCGATCCTATAAAGAATATATATTCTTGATCGCGATCACTAGCCGAGTCTAACTAGTCATGCCCGTCTATCTGCCTGCAAATATTTAAATGTTTAATGTTGATCAATACCTTTCTACACTCTTATAATCATACCACTGCACAGGGTATAATGATTTCAGTCAAAAGTTTGCGATATAAAGTAGGGGAGTGTAAGGTATAGAGACGAACGATTCGTTTTCTGAATGTCCCTTTTCCAAAATTCTATATTTTTTAAAAGTTTAAAGCATTAAGCTGCTGACATCTATTGAGCATATTCCTGTTAAAGTTAGATAATAAAATTCCAGCGGAGTTAAGTTCTACAGCTCTCCGCGTAACCCAATATTTTTTTCACTCTTATATGTTGTAGGTAAGTTGTGTAGAAAGTGACGAACTGATAATTACATACTAAAACTCTATGCAGTTGTGAAAACTATTAATTTGGAATACAAATTTAACTATATTCTAAAAAAATTTCTACCTCAATTCTGGGTTAAAATTGAATAAATTCAGTTGCTTATTTCAAGTTCAAAAAAATAAACAAAAAATACTTGTTTTTAAGCTATCAGCTATAGAAAATAAATGAATAACCTTATAGTCAACAAATACCGAAAAAAATAAATCTGTTTACCCTACAAAATGTTTGTCACGATGACCTATAAGGTACTTTTGGAAATATGATGGTGCGACATTCATAGGCCACAAAAGAAAAAAACACATGGAACCTATAACTGTTGCTAAAGTCAGATTATTTCTTGTATATAATTATCTGACTTGATTTTATACATATCTTTGCTCTGTCACTGCTGAAACATATATAAATTAATTATGTTTTTTTTATTTTTTCTCCACCTTTTTAGTCAAAACAAGGAAGAACGCTATAGTCGAGTACCTCGACTATCAGATACCCGTTACTCAGCTAAATGGAGATATGCAAGCAGCAAAGCGAGATTAAAATGCGCCACCTACCGGCGGTATACAGATTTAAGCGTTATGGGCGTTAGAGTGGGCGTGGCAAATTTTTTGGATCAATCGATAGATATTGACGAGACCAATACATTTCAGTTAAAATTTTTTATCTAGCATGAAAATTGTGGGCGTCACAGGTTTTTGCGGTTTGTGGGCGTTAAAGTGGGCGTGGCAAACTTTTTTTTGAGTCAATCGATAGGTAATGACGAGACGAATACATTTCAGTTAAAATTTTTTATCTAGCATAAGAATTGTGGGCGTCACAGGTTTTCGCGGTTTGTGGGCGTTAAAGTGGGCGTGGCAAACTTTTTTTTAGGTCAATCGATAGGTATTGATGAGAACATTACATTTCAGTTAAAATTTTTATTCTAGCATCAAAACTGTAGGAGCCACAGTTTTGGGCGGTTTGTGGGCGTTAGAGTGGGCGTGGCACTCTACTGAAACAAACTTGCGCTGCGCAGGAATCTCAGGAATCTGCGTGCCTAATCCCAGTATTGTAACTCTCATAGTTTCCGAGATCTCAGCGTTCATACGGACAGACGGACAGACGGACAGACGGACAGACGGACAGACGGACATGGCTAGATCGACTCGGCTAGTGATTCTGATCAAGAATATATATACTTTATGGGGTCGGAAACGCTTCCTTCTGCCTGTTACATACTTTCCGACGAATCTAGTATACCCTTTTACTCTACGAGTAACGGGTATAATTATCTCACGAACAAATTACGCGAACTCTTAATAACAGTATGGAAAAAACAATGTCGACAAGATAATAAAAATCGATTTGGGATTTTTGAGGTGACGTCACATGTGATATTTGACGAGCTCGTCACCTTTCCCTGGTCGTCACAAATACTTTATGGGGCCTGAAACTCTTCCTTCTACCTGTTACATACTTTCCGACGAATACAATATTCTCTCTCATAACAAAAGAGAAAGCTGTAGTCGAGTGCCTCAACTTTTGGCACAAACATTAGATATTGACACATTAATCTTCAAAAATGGGTCGTATAATCAAATGTCAAATTTTAAGTTTCTATCTTCAAAAATTTAGGCGCTAGGCAGAACTTTGCCTTATGAACGTTTGTGGACGGTAGAGTGGGCGCTCGGCTTAAACATAGAAGGACATAACAACCACTACTAGAATCAACGTATACGCAACATTTAACTCTCTAGCTTGTAAAATTTTTGAGCCAGAGGGAATGTTTTCGATTTTGCAAACTGGTATATTGCTCATACCTTTTTAATGAATGTCCGATTGTATCAGTTTTTGGCAATAAGATGGTTATTGGTAACCAAATTAAAATCTCATTTTCACTTTTACAAAATCTATAACCATTTGGGGATTAGACAGACTAGTGATTTAGATGTTTGTGGGTTCTAAAGTGGGCGTGGCACATTTGGACAACAAAGGCGCTGAATCAGAAGTTAAGGAATCTGAAACTCAAATTGTAACTCTATAGATGGCAGTCAGCTGACAGATACGCAGGGGTCTAACGATACCTGCCGTATATGTGTAGCTGGAAAGGCCATGTCTCTGCCGCGGAGTGGTAGTCGGGCGGGGAGAAGACATCTTCCACCACACCAATCCAAGATGGATCAGCATATGCCGAGCATATGCCGTGAATTGGCGGACTGCTTATTCGGTAGGAACATAGAATTAGTCATTAGCCATATATTCGCCATATTTAGAAAAAAAATTGGACTGGAATTCAGACTCCTGTTACTTAGCTTAAGGGAGGGCGAGGAAGATTGATGGAAAGATGCTGCATGCATATCAGCAAACACCCCACCTAGCGTATATTACTACGCCACCTTTAGGAATATTCCTACAAACGCTAGATGGCGTGCTAATGTGGTGTACAATCTCTAATTATTGATTGTTATTTGGTTTAAATTTATTAACGAATGGACCGATTTTAAAAACAAGATCCACTTTACGCTTTTACTAAATTCTGAAGTGTGGGCGCTAGAAATGGGCGTTTGTGGGCGTTAGAGTGTTCATTTTATATAATGTATTAAAGTCATCACTCGCTTCATGAGTACCTACGTATTATTTTTTGATTTCCAACAAATTCCTTGGTTTACCAAGAGTTGGGTCGACTAAAAACTTTAAGGTCTAGACTCTCCAAAAAATTGAGTTTCCAGATCACAGTCTATCTTTTATCCGATATTCATTCAAGTGCTCGGTCTGATTTTACCGTGCTAATCACCCGGGGATGTATAAAATATTTAGCTCGTTGCAAGAAGCAGATTACACTGGATCTGGAAAATTTTTATAATTTTGTTAAATGGAGGCGTACATCTGCCAGAAAACTTGAAAAACTTGAAAACTTGGGCGCAAATACAGATCAGGCAAAAGACAATCTTTTTGCGCAGCTTATTCAAACGACTTGGTCAGCTTAAAGTCTCCCAGATCAGTTATAATCATAAAAGTGAAAGCTAACCTCCTTTAGTATATTCTCCGGGAACTGACGGAGTGCAGGGCTGTGTGGTCAGGAACTGCGTGAGACCCTATCTAGAATATTGCATAAATATTTTCCCTAGCATTTACAATTTTTCATCCAGGTCGGAAACGCTTCGTTACATAATTTTCCCTTTTTACTCGAAGAGTAACACGGATAAACAGACTGTAATACTACGATCTAAATCTACTACACAAGTAATTTAAAAATTGTAGTAATACAACGATTAACATTTTGATATACACTTATAAATATTCCCGTGGTTAGTGTAATATATTATCTTGTCGCAGAAAGGTTTATTATTTTCAATAATTAAAGTAAATGTATTAAAAATAATAAAATTAACATTAAATAGTAAATAAACAAAATAAAAGGATTTAAAAAAATAAAATTAAAATTAAAGATTAGCTTAATTAGTGTTGGATGTGTTTGCTTTGATGATTTTTCAGCTTTCCTGTCCGCCGAAAAGTACTTTCCTAAGAGCAGAAAAATTTTGTTTCGGTTTTTGTCAAAATACAAACACTAAAGAAAGATTTTTAGATTTTTGATTGCATTATAAACAACCGAGTTCCTATAAAAGAAACTGTAAATTGTTTTTAGTATATTTTCAACCCTTTCTTTGCTCTTCTAAAGCTCATTTTATAATTCAAGCTACAAGATAAATGGTTGTTGTGGCATTGCTTTTGGTAAGTTTTGATGTCTATATGACCTTTTACCAAATTTAACATTGGCTCTCTTCGATCCAATTATCAAGCTCAGTCTCTAACTTAGCAAAGACAGTTTTTATTTTTTCACTCGTGTTAGGGGTCTGAACGTTACTAGATCAGAATCACATGAAAGTGTACCAAAATAACAGTTGGGACCTGTGTCCCTGTGTCTTAGAAATTTAAAATACCTTATAGGCAATATAATTTTAAACATCTTAACGAAAATTGCATAAACTTCAATTACAATTTTGTGGAAAAAAGTGCTTTGCGAGCTCACTAATGTGAAATACATTTTGTTTCGTGATACTATTTTTGATTATTATTGTTTATAGGTATATAATTATAACTAAGGCCGTAACTAAATAGGATGATCCTATCGTTCTGAAGAATTCGCAGTTGGCTAATTTTTGTTCTTTAGGGGAGGAGTGAACTGACGTTCCTCTCCTTTACACCAAAACATCAGAAGAATTCGCGGTTAATTTATTTGTGATCGTTCTGTTGAGCTTGCCTAACCAGTCTTTTAAAGTTACCAATTCTTAAGCAAGGTTATGAAAACTGCGGTTCATATCCTTCTTGGAATTTTATGGACAACAAGGTAGGCTTTTAAAAAAGCAATGGTTAATTAAATTAACACCAATTTATTTTGACTTATGGTTGACTTTCGTACTTTTGACTTCACCTTTTTTATTATAATAAAATTTTGTACGTAGTCGTAATAGACCTCAAAGCGTTACTATTTGTATACTTTTGCAGGGGTTTAATGATTTCAGTTAGTAGTTTGCAACGCAGTGAAGGAGACGTTTCCGACCCCATAAAATATATATATTCTTGACCAGCATGACTAGACGAGTGGATCTAGCCGTGTCCGTCTGTCAGTCCGTTTCTACGCAAACTAATCTCTCAGTTTATCAGGCTGAAACTTTTCCAAAAGTATTATTTCTTTTGCAGTAGTATAAGTCGGAACCAGCCGGACCGGACAACTATATCTTATAGCTCCCATAGAAATAATCGGAAAATAAATTTTAAAAAACAAGGGAGAACGCTATAGTCGAGTACCTCGACTATCAGATACCCGTTACTCAGCTAAAGGACCAAAGGGAAATGCAGATATGCAAGCAGCAAAGCGAGATTAAAATGCGCCACTTACCGGCGGTAGACAGATTTAAGCGTTATGGGCGTTAGAGTGGGCGTGGCAAACTTTTTTTTTAATCAATCGATAGGTATTGACGAGACCAATATATTTCAGTTAAAATTTTTTATCTAGCATGAAAATTGTGGGCGTCACAGGTTTGGGCGGTTTGTGGGCGTTAAAGGGGGCGTGGCAAACTTTTTTTTGGGTCAATCGATAGGTATTGATGAGAGCAATACATTTCAGTTACAATTTTTATTATAGCATCAAAATTGTAGGAGCCACAGTTTTGGGCGGTTTGTGGGCCTTAGAGTGGGCGTGGCAAAGTGCTGAAACATACTTGCGCTGCGTAAGAAGCTCAGGAATCTGCACGCCAAATCTTAATAGCCTAGCTCCTATAGTTTCCGAGATCTCAGCGTTCATCCGGACGGACAGACAGACGGACAGACGGACATGGCTAGAACGACTCGGCTAGTGATCCTGATCAAGAATATATATACTTTATGGGGTCGGAAACGCTTCCTTCTGCCTGTTACATACTTTTCGACGAATCTAGTATACCCTCTTACTCTACGAGTAACGGGTATAATTATATCTTTGGTGTTTTTAACATATAACCTCCTAAGCTTGGAAATAACACTTTGTTAATTAGTTTTGAATTTCGAATTTAATTTTATCAAAATCGGACGACTATATCATAAAGCTACCATAGGAACGACGGGAAAATTGGTGGGAAAATAATATGAAACAAATTATACCTTCGGTGTTTTTTGACATATTATCTTATACTATTGGGAACATCATTTTTTGTATTTTTAAATTTAATAATTATAACTGCAAGGGTATACAAACTATGTCTTGCCGAAGTTAACTTCCTTTCTTGTTATTACTAGAAAAGTCAAAACACATTTAACATAAAAAGACACTTTTACCAGACTCTGAAAGGTAAAGTGTTTCAGAAAAACAGGATCCCAAATAGAGCAAACAGAAATGCTCAGTGTCTGAGCGAGACACTTTGAAAGAAAAAACACATTGAGAGTGTCTTTCGATTCAATTTTTCATAGGTTCCTAAGGTAACTGATCTTTTTCGGACACCTAGTAATCTGGGGAACTCTTTTGATTTAACGAATTTTGCAAGTGACGTAAATGAGCTCAAATGTAGTGTTTTTTGAGTACAAATTGGTCAAATTTGAAGGGGCATAACTTTTACAAAAAAATCGGTGCATGGCTGCAGGTAAAACTAAAGATTGCATCCTCGCTAGGAAACCCCAACCTTTTCCTACTACCTATTTCCAGTACGATGACAACTGAACAACGAGCTTAAAATGTCCAATGAACCTCTAAGGACATACTGAGCTTACATGGGTCATTGCAATTGCCTTCACAGGCAAGCAAAGGTCAGGGAGTCTGAAAGAGATTTTTAAGCTTAAGTAATCAGGAAGTCTGAAAGAGATGTTTAGTCCAAGGTGTTCGGAGTAGACTCCGTCGTTTTGAATTTAGGTTCATCGGTTCTCGAAGTTAAAACCTTCGACAACCGATGAACCGAAATTCAAAATACTTCACTTACTATACAACATTTGGTAAGATTACTGAATCTCTGTCGATTTTTAATTCAAGAAAGTTTAAAAATGTAAAATAATGGAATACAAATTTAACTGTACACTTAAAAAAAGTTTACTTCAGTTCTGGGATTAAATTGAACAAAAATAAGGTGCTCAACTCCTAGTTTACAAAAATCAACAAAAAATAATTGCTTGTTCGACTGTAAAAAAAAGACGCAAATAACGATATTATGTCAACAAATACCAAAAAATACCTGGTTGACCATTTGGCGGATATGCCATATATATATGACTTGGTGTTTCACTAATCCTTTCTTTAGCTCTGCTAAAACACAACTAAATTGAAAGGATTTTTTAATGTTTGCTTCACCTTTTTAGTTAAAACAAGGAAGAGCGCTATAGCCGAGTACCTCGACTATCAGATACCCGTTACTCAAAGGGAAATGGTGATATGCAAGCAGCAAAGCGAGATTAAAATGCGCCACCTACCGGCGGTAGACAGATTTAAGCGTTATGGGCGTTGGAGTGTGCGTGGCAAATTTATTTTTGGATCAATCGATAGGTATTGACGACACCAATACATTTCAGTTAAAATTTTTTATCTAGCATGCAAATTGTGGGCGTCACAGGTTTTCGCGGTTTGTGGGCGTTTAAGTGGGCGTGGCAAACTTTTTTTTGGGTCAATCGATAGGTATTGATAAGAACAATACATTTCAGTTAAAATTTTTTATCTAGCATCAAAACTGTAGGAGTTACAGTTTTGGGCGGTTTGTGGGCGTTAGAGTGGGCGTGGCAGTCTACTGAAACAAACTTGCGCTGCGTAAGAAGCTCAGGAATCTGTACGCCAAATCTCAATAGCCTAGCTCTCATAGTTTCCGAGATCTCAGCGTTCATCCGGACAGACAGACGGACAGACGGACAGACGGACATGGCTAGATCGACTCGGCTAGTGATCCTGATCAAGAATATATATACTTTATGGGGTCGGAAACGCTTCCTTCTGCCTGTTACATACTTTCCGACGAATCTAGTATACCCTTTTACTCTACGAGTAACGGGTATAAAAATTGAAATCCGTGCCTTTTAAATTAACTTCGCGATCGGGGGTGGGATATGTAGGCGTGGTCAAAATAAAAAAAGATAAAAATCAATATGTTACAATGGTCTCAATATTATTTAAATTAAATACTAAATAATACTTCGAAAAGCCTTAAATTCTGAACTATTTAAGCTAAGGCCTGAACTTTTGTTGTAGGCCGTTAAAAAGGTATTTTTAAAAACAAAGCACGTCTTAACGTAATTTCTCTGAATACCATAGTTTGAAACCAGGGAAGAACGCTTTATTCGAGTGCCACGACTACGATATCCGTTACTCAGTTAAAAAATCGCAAGGGAGATGGAAATATTTATAAGCAGTATATTGCAAACGGCTTTTATAATATTTGGGCACACTTTATTTAAAGAATGGTCCGATTTGAACATTTTGTAAATAGGTATAAACAAAACAGAATCACATAAACACTTTACCAAAATCTTTAAACATGTGAAAACAGACACATATAAGCGGTTTAGGGTTTATGGGCGTTAGTGGGCGCGGCCCACTTATTTTTAGGTCAATTAATAGGTATCGCAACCAATACATATCTGTTAAAAAACTGTCGCATTTTGCTGAAAGAATGTTGAGATGCGCAAGAATCTCTAGAATCTGCTTTATCCCAACTTTGTAGCTTTTATAGTATCCGAGATCTCTGAGTTCATTCGGACGGATTGTGGGCGTTATAGTGGGCGTGGCGATTTGATTTGGACCAACCTTTACAATTTTGCAATACCAATACATTTCCCGAAAGATGTTGCTTCTAGCATCAAACCTGAGCGATTTCCGCATGTTAAAAATCCTTCATTCTTTAATCTTCTTCATTAGTTACAAATTGTAATTGTAACTTACAATCCTGAAGTTAGTCTTTGAAAATGAAAGGATATTGCTCCAACGGAAACGACATGCAAGGGTTTAAAAACTTTGGCTTGCCAAAGTTAACTTCATTTCTTGTTTTCATTTTTTTGTCAATATAAGTTTTTTCTTATTTTAAAAATTAAATACAAAAACATTTGTTGTTGGTTGATTTTTTTGTAAAATCGTCGCCATTTAAGTGTTTTTCTAATCCTTTGTTTAAACGATAGATTTGGAGATACCCAACATACAAAATTTACATAGTAATTTTCTGATGACCAGTCATCAAGTCAACCGAATGGCTACATTTTTTTTTTAATTCTCCGAAAACTGCTCTTGGGAGTAGGAGAGATTTCAATATATTTAAAATGTTGTTTTTTTTATTACTTAGCAAACATGAATTTAAATGTACAAAATCAATTAGGCTTCAAATACCAAATATCCTTCATTATATAAAAAACATGAAAAAGCTCTTGTTTTTGGGCTAAAGCCCTATCGTACCCATTAAGATTTGCCTTAAGTAAAGTGATATCCTGAATAGAAATATGTTGTTTCCCTTCGCCCGCACCTTACCAACTAAACAATAAAAAACGAACCAAAGTTAAAGTTTACAAATATCAGCTAATATTAATGTACTAAAAACTGTAATTATTAATCTTTAAGTAAATTCACCTTACTCAAATCGTGACAAGCGCTACAAATATAAGTATCAAATTGTAGCATTTGGAAATTACTGATAGCAAATAGAAAATAAACACAATAAAATGGCAGCAGTTACTTTAAGACATTCATTATCGTTTACTTCTAGTATTTTTTACAAAAAGATTAAAAATCTAAAGCCTTTGAACTGAGCTCGAAAATGGAAATAAAACCTGCGGACAAAGTGCTGAAGTCGAACATTTTATGTAAATCGGTTTTATTCTGCCCGGAATGAGAACAGCCTTTGCAAGGGCAAAAATTTTGAATGCTCTGCAGAAAAAAAGAACCTTTCTCCTATGTTATCTTGCATTTTTCCCAAAAACATACACTTATATGCTAAATACGTCAATAACTTACCATAAAAATGCGAGTATTTATGCGCTTTTGGACCACAATAAATGAAATTTTGATCCGATCTCCACAAACCATTTCAAACTGTGGAATTTCATACTTATAGCATGTACTTAGCTGACCATCTCCAATTCCATCCCTAAAAGATTGCAAAGATTTAAAGCAAATGTAATATTAGTTTTTAAAATATAAATTTGAGCTAGCATCGGCAAACCAAAATTGATTTACCCTTGCAGATACACCATAACATGGAATTAAAATAATACATACATACATACATATAATACAGAAACCGTACGATCGAAAGGTTTGCAGAAGGGACTGCAGGTCAAATTATAACTTTATAGCTTTAAAAATATGGGCGCTAAGTAAAACTTAGCGTTATGGGCGATAAAGTGGGCGTGGGCACTCTGTTGAATCAAACAGGGCCTTAGTAGGCGCTACTAAAATCTACATGCAACATTTTAACACGCTAGGTTTTAAATTCCCAATTGCCAATTACTTTTTAATCTATAGTCCAATTTGACATATTTTAGTAGTTATATGGATAATGATAATATAAACTGCTCACGCCAAACGGATGTTTAATTAGAGCGGCAGATTTCTCCAGATGTCTTCATCTCGCTCGCTCGCATTGCCCTCCGCTCTCCATCTCTCCCCTAAGTCTCAGCTCCTCTCTGGAGCGCTTTATTATTTTCCAAGTTTCCGAATACCCACGCACGTCGGGCAACAGCTCGAAAATACTCCTTTGTTTTTTGAACCTTCGTTCTTGGGATTTGCTTCTATTTCAGCGATCAAGCCACCCCTTCTCCAGGAAAACCAAGACTTAGCTAAATTTGCCAACAAAATTTTAGATCTCAATGTCATAAAGAATTTGTGGGATGTCCTTGAGAGCAGGATCCGCCTTCACACCATTATATCGAATGAAATGCTGAAAGTCATTGTGAAGGAATGGAATCAAATAACGGTTATGGATGGAGGGAAATTAGTCCAATCGATGCAACATGGGTTGAATGAATTTAAAAAACGTAAGTGATATCCAATTCGACGACCATTTCCTAAAATACACAATTTTCTTTGTACGCACACTTTTCTGATCGAAGATAAGGCCATTTCTTACATGTTTTTTATGTTATGAAAAGTTTAAGTGCTAGATTTTAATGAGTTACATCAAGTCAAAGGCTAAAAAATGTAGTAATTGTAACAAAAACTGCTTAGATTTTGTTCATACTTTTTCTGGCAACTGTATATAGTTCCATAAGAACTTAACCGTATTATTTGTATTATATTTATTTTTAAGAGCTAAGCTGTTGCATACACATGCTCGAAATAATTTTTATTAAAAACCTAAGGAAGTGGCAACAAAAGTAACAAAGGCAATTAGTTTTAAAAAAAGATTTCATAATGTACATATGTAGGTATGTACATATGTGGGCGGACTTATTTTTATGAAATTTTTTAAGTAATATATTTCATTTTGTGCACTGCATAACATAAATAAAAAGTTGAAAAAATAGTTTTAGACGGTGGCAATGGCTCCAATGTGGTCTAAAAACCGCATATTTTATATACGTCTAGATGAATTTACTTTGACAGTTTGCTAAATGGAACTTTTTACTTTTTTCAAGCTCCTGAAGTCGCTCATACAGTCGAATCCATAGAAGCCAAATACTACGTAAAAATAATAGTAAACTCCTTGATAGCCTAAACCAACATTTAATAGACTTTAACTTTTATTTGCTTTATAATAAAAATGAACTTAATCTCATCATTATAATCATAAAAACCTATTGCTCGGGGACCGATCACGGTTAATTTGGTTCAGAAAGATAAGCACTACGGACTATGCTACTTCAAGCTGATGAGCTGCTGATGATCATGAAATATGCTGCTACTTATTTCTCTTATTCGACCAGAACCAAAAAATTTACCAATTAAAAAACAACTAGAGACTGTGATTTGTGATCACCTTATGTCTTATGAAAAATCTAGGGTTCAGTTAAAATTAAATTAAGTGACATATGGTGAATAAAATTTTTATCTTATGCCAAATTTTTAGTTTTAACCAGAGAAAATTTCGATTGAATTTATTGATTATTATTGATTAATCCGATTTCAAAATTTTTTTTGTCATGCAAATTTTTAAAAAATGTGTGCGATAGAAACATTTTCTTCTACCTGTTACATACTTTTCGATGAATCCTAGTACGTACAACCTTTTACTCTACATTTAACGGGTATAAAAATGGTTAACTTCAAACTTAAACTGCAAAAGGAACATCATATTTTTATGTAGTTAAATACAATATAAAAAAGTTTAGTTAAAAGAGCTAATGCTTCCTTGTTTGAGGAAATTTTTTTTTTTAAAAGCAAATATTTTTCTTCCTAAAAAAAAAACCGCTTTTCTAAAGCGAAATTTCTTGTTTTAAAAATTAAAATTTCTTAGGCCAAGAAGACCCAGGCTCTAAACATTTCTTCCTTAATTCTGAGTTAAAATTTTTTTGTGTCATTCAAGGAAAATTAAGACAGACAATTTTTATTATTTAAACCTTTCCACAACCCGTTAAGGGAGTGACAATGCTGCGATTACACTGTGTAATATCAACAATTTTTTTCGATGGCTGCTAGATAATTATTTTCGCTTTGAATCGCCAATTTAAACTTTGCTCACCAAACAGTCTCCATAAGCAAAAATTCTGAGAAAATGGAGGTCAGAGTTTAAAAAAGTAATTTTTTTGTGTTTGAAAAGCAATTAAAGACGAATCGGCATTAAAGCAAAATCTTAGGCGATTTTCGAGGTTTTTTTCTTCGAGTGTACGCACATTCAACATTATGCATTTACCCGAGAGAAGCCTCAGAGAAACTTGAAAACGGCTTAAGCTGGTGTACTTATTATTTATTTATTTATTCTTTTTATTTATTATTATTTATTATTGAAATAGGTCTAAGCTAATTACTATAACAAGAGAAATACACGAGAAAGGTTTTTTTTATTAATATTCCTAGACGAACTTGGGTACAAACGCATGCTATGTGGCAAACTACATGAGCTCATTTACATCGTAATTCGTTTTTGTTACAAGTACAGAAAAAGGTTAAATTGTTCTTAGAGCTCTACTAGGTACAGACAGATTAATACTGCTTAGCAAGGCTAAGATTTTGCAAGGCAAAACGGAAGAAAAGCTGTTGCACTCGCTCAACGCGACGGATATAAACGACTCCAGTCGGGTTCCAAACAAATGCTGCGTATTCTAATTGGGAAAGAACAAAAAAAGATAATAAGCTAAGCTTAGTATGTGGGTTAGAGAAATGTGTTGCATTGCGCTTAATGAATCCATACATTGTATATGCTTTAGGAATGATGTTCTTGTGTTTAATAAACAGAAATTTAGAATCGAAAACAATTCCTAAGTCTAGGCACTCGTTTTTTGTGGCAAGGAGATGAGTATTAATAGAGTACGAGCAGATAACATAACTAGAACGCGTTTCGAGAAATTCAATGGAAGCATATTGCAGGAGCATTTTAGAGGAGTGCAAAATCCGAAGTTGAGTTGACGGATTTCAATAATTTGAGTTCATTTGCACATAACAAAAACTCAGAGTCGTATATACACTTTCTTATCACTTATGAACAAAATGAATAGAAAAGGACTTAACGCACTTCCTTGAGGAAGTCCCGATGTTGCCACATACGGGCTCGAAAAAACTCCATTGTTTTCGACTCTATACACCCTGTTAATTAGGAAAGACCTAATCCGTTTTAAAATAAATGAGTGGAAACCCATCTGTTCCAGTTTTGCAATTAAAGCAAAATGACAGACTTTGATTCTCAAATCAGTTTATTCAGAAATGATTAAAGGTTGCTAGATTTGTGGTAGTTGATCGTCCTGGCATAATACCGTGCTGGTTGGGAGTGATGGTGCGACCCCCCAGAAAAGTTAGCTGACTAGCCACAATTCTTTCAAACATTTTGTAAATACTACTGAGCATGGCAATCGGTCTGTAATTTGAAATTACACTTTTTCCACCTGATTTGAATATGGGAGTAACCGTCGCTAGTTTCCATATATGAATGAATGTGCCACTGGAGAGGGACTTGTTAAATATTATTTTGAGGGGATCACACAGAATCTATACAATTTTGAGAGTAAAGGGCGAAAAGCCATGGCAATCTATTTTTTTCGAGTCATTCAGACTAGTGGCATTTCAAAATTACCTATATGGAGTTACGAAAAAAGCGTTTCTTCATTGTTCCAAGAACAAGATGTCTTGAAATTTGACGCAAAAAATGTAGCAAATAAATTAGACACTTTCTTAAGTCCACGTGTATACCAGGGTAGTTTATAAAAACATCGAACTCTATTTTTCGCATACCTACTAATAATAAGAGCAAGTTTAAAAATAAAATGGTCATAACAAGTATCAACATTAGCATGCGAAAGATTATCAACACAATTAGTATTAGAAATGTCTTTGCGAATAGAGTTTCAACTGCTAGCATTGATATAAATTAAAGGCGTAACTGATTTGTTAGTTGGAAAAGTATGGCATGTTATTAATAACAATAATGGCGGGTGATGAGCATTCTGAAAGTGGAATATTACTACAACTTAATTTTATGCCAAAGTTCGGGCTAACAAAAATTAAATCTAAAAGCCTATTTAACTTATTGAATATACTATTAATCTGAATTAGGTGCATGAGGCAGATTTAAAGCCCACACTAACGATGACAGATGGTAATCACCCAGAACGCATATATACTGGTGATCTTCTAGATCCTGATAGACCACCAAAAAGATCGTCCCCAGGGACGCCGTACAGAAACAAGGACGCCTAGCGCATTGCGTTTTTATAGCATCTCGATCCTTGCGGAAAACTCGATAAAGCTTAGGATCGAAAAATACATTTTCATAAAAATCCAAGCCAAGTTTTAACTAGGATAATCATATCGCAGTCATATAGTGAAGTTTCTAACTAGAGAGACTTCGATTTGGTGCGCATACCAACAATATTTTGGAAATAGATACTGAAAGATGTATTGTTTAGGCTAGCCTTTACTTTACTGTCCTTAGTCCCACGTCCACTAAAGGGCTCTCCACCTGAGTCCCGTAACTTCCTTGGGGCTTACACAAAATCTTCAGCAACGTTGAAGTGCGAATAAAAATAGCAAGCTGTTTATTAACGCATGGGTTGAAAATGCAATCCATAAACTCACGTCCTTAATATTGCGATGAAGCTTAAAAGTGCCAAGTGCCAAGCATTGGCCAAAAGTAGTGAAAAACCGTATTATTGAAGAGAAGTAAGTCAAATCCAGATGATGCTAAGCCAGAAACTGAAGATGTTGAAGCTGAATAGCGTCAAGTGCTAGAGAGCATTGGCCGAACTCTTTTACGGTGCATCGGGAACGTGACGATGAATAAAAAGCGTGCAGATTTGAATTTGAGTGTCTAGAGCGAATGTCGCACAAAAGGAAACGATGAAAGCTCGAGCTGCAGTTCATGTAAAATAGTTTAGAGCGTGGCGGAAGAAGTTGTCGAAACAGTCGCAGATATTCGGCGAAGTTCGCACAAAGCGGACACCGAAAGCTCCAGCGGCTTATCTTGATTGGATAGGGCCAGAACTCATCACTATACACAGCCTGAAAGTGTTGCTCGGGTATTCTCAACTTCAACTTCAGGAATTGCAATTTATAGACCTCTACACCATTTTTAACGAATGGCTTTTAAATGATGCTGGCTGTATCCACACCTAGCTTGCTCGCAACAAATTCACACACCGACTCCGATTTGACGTGTGCTCTCAATCTGCCAATATGCAAAAATGTATTGATCGGCACAACTTCGAGTTGATAACAGCTATCGGCCTGACCAACTAAACAATATTCCTTTTGTTTCAATAATGCTTCATCTTTGCACTCGGCACGAATAAGAATCCATAGCGAAAGAGAAACGCGTCTAAATGCAACGAGAGCTGATCAGGGACCCGTTATTCGTAAAGTAAAAGGGTATACTAGAATCGTCAGAAAGTAAGTAACAACTAGAAGGAGACGTTTCCGACCCTATAAAGTATAAATATTCTTGATCGGGGATCAGGATCACTAGTCGAGTCGATCTAGCAATGGCCGTCTGTCGGTAAAAATTGTAAAAATTTAAATGAGTTTGTTTTTATTATCAATAACGCTATATAATAAGAAGATAGGTGGCGTTATAGGCTAGGTGTGTTAGGGAAAAAAGCAAAGTTGCTTTAAGCATATCTCCATCTTGTACTCCCTTAAGCTGAGTTGTGGGTATCGAATAGTCGAGGCCATCGACTATAGCCTTTTCTCTTGTTTTGTTTGTTGTCCTTGAGTACTATTAACTGCATTTGTAAGACCCGGAAATTTCTTTTTTATTACATTTGAAACGAGACTTATTAGGGTTATTCTTTCATAACCCTTAAATTTCATTGATTAACGCGTTTGGCTCAATTCGATTCGGATCGACTTAATAGTCAGAATTTAGAACACAACTCTTGATAACTTGTTGACCTTTATAACGCCTCTGTTGGAGTTATAAAATCAGTTTTCTTTCATTAAATGCTATTTTAGGAAATTTACAGTTTTTTTTAAGTATTAGGTATGGTAGCCCCTGCATTACTTATTTATTTAAAGAATTGATTTGTATTTTTGTTGTGCAGTAAGATCAAATGGATGTATAGTTTTTATTCAATCGTTTTAAGAAAATTGTACCAAAGATAAAAGCTAAACAACGGAATATATAGCAACCTTTTTAATGTGGGTTTTTCTAACTTCCTAGTTTGCGTTGTTCGTGCTTGATTCTTTGATTGTGTTAGTGTATATAAGATACACAATGTTAAAAACAAATTCACGAAACAAAATTAAGGCTTGCTAACAACAACTGTGCGTTAACGGATAACCTAAATACCCAAATTTAAAACAAAAACAAAGCAACAAAAAATAAATTAAAGTTTTCTAAAAATATGTATGTATTTTAATTTTTAAAAAGATTTAACAAGAATTTGTTTGATTTAGATCTCTCGAGCGACCAATGTCCATTAAAGTGTCTCGAACGGAATATAAGTATTTTATAAAACCTGACATTGACAGAAAATAGTTCATAACTTTTTTAATTGATGTTTACAATGATGGCCTTAATATTTTTTACCTTACTATCCCCAACTACAAGAATATGTGAAATAAATCACATTTTTAGCGGATAACAGATTATATATCCCTAAAGTTCGAGCGTTGGTGCTTGGGTAGCCTGAACAAAGTGCTACATCCTCGGTTCTAAAGGACCTATCGGTATTTTGTTTCGTGTATACGTAGTATAACTAAAGCAGTATACCACAAAAAAAAACAAGGAAGAATGCCATAGTCGGATCTAAATAAATGGTTATGTGGGCGGCAGACAGATTTAAGCGTTAAGGTCGGTTCAAACTTTTGGCGGTCAATCGATAGGTATTTGTGAGACTAATATATATCTGTTTTTATACCCGTTACTCGTAGAGTAAAAGGGTATACTAGAGTCGGAAAGTATGTAACAGGCAGAAGGAAGCGTTTCCGACCCCATAAAGTATATATATTCTTGATCAGGATCACTAGCCGAGTCGATCTAGCCATGTCCGTCTGTCCGTCTGTCCGTCTGTCCGTCTGTCTGTCCGGATGAACGCTGAGATCTCGGACACTATGAGAGCTAGGCTATTGAGATTTGGCGTACAGATTCCTGAGCTTCTTACGCAGCGCAAGTTTTTTTCAGTAGACTGCCACGCCCACTCTAACCACGCCCACTTAAACGCCCACAAACCGCGAAAACCTGTGACGCCCACAATTTGCATGCTAGATAAGAAATTTTAACTGAAATGTATTGGTGTCGTCAATACCTATCGATTGATCCAAAAATAAATTTTCCACGCCCACTCTAACGCCCATAACGCTTAAATCTGTCTACCGCCGGTAGGTGGCGCATTTTAATCTCGCTTTGCTGCTTGCATATCTAGGAAGCTTTACTTTACCGGAAATCCAATGTAGCCTTCGTGTAGCATTTTGGCTTTTTTAATTTTGTTAATAAATGAATTTAAAACTGCAAGCGACAGCCTATCAGAATACAATCTATAAATTGATAAACCAGTTCGCGACTATTTCAATCTAGAAAATTGGGATTTGGCCTGTAGATTCTTGAGCTTCTTGCGCAGTGCAAGTTTGTTTCAGTAGGGTGCCACGCCCACTTTAACGGCCACAAACGCCCGAAACGCTTGAAACCATTTACACTCCAAATTTCGCAATGTTTTTGAATAAATTAAATGAGGCTCATACCCATCTACATGGCATTATTATATAAAAAGTTGTATCCAAGTTGTATACTTTGCAAATTCAACCGAGTTTTCACTAAAACGCCACCAAGCCGATGGGCCGCTATGGCCTAGTTGGTGTTATGGGCTAGGTGGCACTAGCCACAAGCAAGCCTATATTAATCCCTTTCGCACTTTTTAGTTGAGCAACGGGTGTTCGATAGTCGATGGCATCGACTATTGCGTTCTCCCTTATTTAAGTATTACTTCGTCGGAGGTTTGACGCAGTGGTCTCAATAATGACTTGTTCACAGCGTTGTGGTGTTTAATTTCGTCGTCCTTGTATTTACAATTGATGCAGATTTTTGTATTGGTGCATGGTTCTATTTTACAGCCTTTACAATAGGTGGAGGGGTGGTTATATCTAAGCCAGTTAAAGCATCTCATTGGTGATGGGATGTGTGGTCGTATATTGATGGTTTTTGTCTTTTTATTGTTATCGTTGTTGTCTTTTTCTTTAGGATTTTACGTACCTCAACAACGTTTTGAGGTTTCAGATTACAGGTTTTAGATTACTTCTTTATAGGTGTTAAGATTTTGGTGTTCCTCAGCGCGGACTGGGAAGTCGTGAAATGTTTGTATTTTAAGCAACTTCTGAGCTTGAAAAAAGTTTTTAGTTTTAATCAGGAGGGTTTTTCCCAATTCCGTTTTTTTACATACAAAATCTAACCATTTTTTGATAACGAAACTTCCGATTTTCCAATATATTCTCAAAAACATTGTATATTTTTAGTTAAATGCTTTATTTCCGACCTTGCGTCTCCTCTTACGTAGACGATTTTCCTTTCTCAGTTTTTTTATAATATAGCATTGGGCCGATTATCATAAATTAATAGCAATAATTAATTAATTATTAATCATGTATATTTAATTCTATTATGTTTAATTGTTCAAATCGTTCTTATCGTTATTTCTAAACACGTTAAGAAAATTTCACAACACTGCCTTACGGAATAACATGAACCAGTCACGAACTGATTTTGTATGTCTGCTCGTTCGTGCGGCTAGCTCAGTAGATTGTGAGAAAGCACAGAATTCACGGGTTCGTAGTGGGTTTATTGCGGGTATAATATTACAGCGTGACCTTGATTTCGCCACTCGTGGTCTTCGGTATCTCCGACGGCTCCTGGTCGCCTCGATGATTTCTCGCCTCGTTGACTCGGCGCTCCGGTCCTGTAGCTCCCTGAAGATCCTTGAAGCTCCATGAAGATGCACGGTGCTGCTCGTCTCTGATGCGTTGACTCGACGACTGCTTACAACGTCGTGGACTCGACTCGACTCGACTCAAATTAGGGTGAACAGATGCTGCGCTCTCCAGGATTACTTCTTTCAACACACTACCACCTCTCCCTTGCTCTGTCCCGGATGGTCCCACTGTGGTTCTACTCAGTTCGCGCTGACAGTCCAAGGAGGCAGCCTAGCGCTTCACTTCGCTTCTTCGCCGAGTGTAAACGAACGTTCCACCCTAGTCTCACCCTTTTGCTTGTTGCCCGTGACGTCTCCGCGTGGCTCGATCTGTCTTGCGTAGCTGTCGTGTTGTGGTGCCTGGCTTGCTGCTGACGATGTCCTGCGCACTGCTTTTGGACGTGCGAGCTGCGTGGTTGGACGTAGCGTTGCTTCTGGCACTCTGGGTTTCGGTCACACGCCGGTCCGGGCCTTCACGAGTCCAAACCGTAGGACTCTCCTGGACTACTCCACTCGAGACCGTACACGATCGACCGCTCTTCCTTCTGACTCGTTACACTCGGGGTTTCGGACACACGCCGTTCCGGGACATCACGAGTCAAACCGTAGGGCTCTCCTGGACTACACCACTTCTGGCTGATCGCGCCGGGACCTGCTCAGTTTGCACATGACGAACTGAGCTAAAGCTGCGACACGCCAAAGTAGTGCTTGGGGTGAGGTACACTGGGCTTAGATAGGCTTCTACACGAGCTCACGATTTCTTATCACAGGCCTTCACTGCTCAGACTCTGACGGACTCTCCAGGCATAATGCGAGGATTTAGTTGTGACAGGACTAAACAGATCGCCTAAACCTAGCCATGCGATGCTCTCTGGACCTCAGCTACCTGTGTCTCAATTCGTAGATTCCTGTTGTCCCAATCCCGAATCCGGGTCCAACCCACTTGTCCTTTACGCATAGCTTCAAACTAAAGTTCTGCCTATTGCTGCCGTACTGCTGGTTCTCATGATGCATACCTGAGTGCCGCTCCGCTGCCGAGTTGTGGCACTTCCTCTCCTGGTCCAAAGTCCACGGTTCCCATCAGCTATCGATAACCCAGCCGGACTTCCATGATATTGATACCCTTCAGCTAGCGACATCGCTGGGGCGGCGTTGCCACTTGATCGCTGCGATGGTCACCATACACGTTTCCATTTTACATGTACCCACCGATCGCACTATTGTCCACCGCCTAATCGAGGCGCCCCTTTCCCTAATTTATGGTGATTTTCCAAATTTCTTAACTCCTTTCTCTCTCATCCTTTCTCTCTCCATTTTTCCTCTTTCGCCCTTACTCTCCTCAGCCGGTTGCACTTGGCTTTACGCTGGCAACATACGAGAGAGTGTGGAGAGGACTTCGCATTTGCTTCGCCACCGAGGCAACAGGTAAGTACTGTGGTGTTTGTCCTTCTGCTTCCTGGATTGACCTTTTTTTTCACTTCAGGTTGCTGATTCTGCTATGTATGCCCCTTTTCTTCGACCCCGGTGTTTCCAGCCGCGTTTTCCGAGCATTATGCCGGTTTACGTGATTGTATTTCGTGTTCAAATTTTCTTTTCTTTATTTATTGTTGCTCCTCGAACACTCTCATGCCTGCGAGCCCCAACTTCACGCGGAATGCGAATCCATCCCTCCTCACCAGCACGCTGCACCTGCCGCCCAGGATGCGGGCCTCTTTCACCGCCGGCGCCTCCGCGATCCCCTCGGGCCATTCGTGCTTCGAGATCTCTCGCCACCGCGCCGACATCATCCGCGTCAACTTCGGGCGAGCCACCACCTCGGACACTTCGGGCGCAGAGTGCTGCCGTTTGAGCTGGGAACGGCTACCATTCACGGGTTCGGGCCACATCCAGGGCCCCCTTTCTAGCGGCTCGTCCGGTCCCGGTGCTGCCGTCGTACGGTCCGTTGCTGCTGGTGCTAGTGTCGTCGGACCGGTGCTCTGTGTCGGGGGGGCCCATGGCCCGTTCTGCCGCGGGTTCTCGGGTCTAGTGGGCTCACCCGTGGGATTCCCTCCTACTATATTCGAGGCTCCTCCGCCGTATCGTCCGCGGGTCCCTCCGACCACGCCCAGACGACCGTCTGCTGCCACCACCTCACCCTTTCGACAACAAACGTCCGGGTGCTGTGGCTTACATGGACCGCCGGGATGTCCGTGCGGATGTGTTGTCCCACCGGATCCTCTTGCTGCCACTTCTAGTGGCGGGGTTCAAGGTTCGGGCGCATATCTCGGGGTGGGTGGGTACCCCGGGTTCTCCCACAGCTGCGGCTCCTTCTCCTCGGCCCTCCGCAACTGAACCTGCCACTCCGGTGCCTCCTCCATCTCCTTCCACTGCCGCTCCCCGCTCCGTCGTCGCGCCACGCACTTGCAGCGATACTCCAGCGTAGCCGCTGCCACGAACTCGACATGGTTACCGAGAGCCTGCTGGTCCTGGGGCTCCTCGCTGGCCCAATCGACCTCCGCCGCGCCAGTCGGGATGCGGCCGTTGGCCTTGTTGAAGGCCCTTCGAAGCCGCCATCGCCTCTGTTCCACCCGTGTAGGCCGGGTTGTCGACCATCCTTGCCCCGGGCTGGATCCTCCAGACGGCTGGTCTGCGCGCTTCGCTCCTTGTCACTCGAGTTCTCATGTTGACAGACGGTTTTTTTAAACGTTCATTCAAAGCCCTTCACGACACCCCGGTGCCGAGCCTTCCTCTTTGCTCGATACCGCTATTTCTTTCGGCCACTCCTTTCTATCCAGACTACGGTACAGTTCTCTGATCTGTGCTGCCTTCCCCCTTCCCTCGGCAAGCTGTGTGTTTTCTGATCAGACCCAATCGAGTCTTTGGACGCTTTAGTTTGCTCCCCTCCGAGTTCTTGTCGTTCCCATGTTGTCCTTGACGTGTTTCCTTGTTCCTTTGTAGTTACCCTGTAGTATCCTTTGGGATTTCTTGGAGTGTCCTTGGATAATACCTGGAGTCATCTCGTAGTGTCCTTGGATAATCGAGGGGGTTTCCCTGTAGTGTTCTTGGAGCATCCTTGGAGTTACCCCGTAGTGTCCTTGCAGAATCCTTGGAGTTATCTTGTAGTGTCCTTGGATAATCCTTGGAGATTCCCTGTAGTGTTCTTGGAGCATCCTTGGAGTTACCCTGTAGTGTTCTTGGAGAATCCCTGGAGTTAGCTTGTTGTGTCCTTGGATTATTCCTATAGTTACCCTGTAGTCTCCTTGGAGAGTCCTTGGAGTGTCCTTGGAGGATACTTGGAATTATCCTTGGAGTGTCCTTCAAGGATCCGTGGAGTGTCCCTGGGGGATCCTTGGAGAATCCTTAGAGGATCCGTGGAGTTTCAATGTTGTTTTGCGTCTGTTGTGTCTGCATGTTTTAGCTGCTCGCTTGTGTTTTGCGTTTATTGCTGTTTAAGCTCGCTTACGTGGATGGTCCGCTCTTTTCAAGATACGTGCCGTATCTTGCAGATTACTGGTGTCGCAAAATCCATGACCTGGTAAAGCCCGTCGTATCTTGGGGCCAATTTTGCTGCGAACCCTTCGGCCGCTTTTGACAAATGGTGTTCCTTGGCCCACACGACTTCACCCACAGCTGGCATCCATTGGCTCTCTCCAGATTTCGCCCTACAATCTCGAAGATTTCCCTGAATTTGTTGGACTTCTCCTCCGAGGTCTCAGTTGACCGTCCGGTCCCTAAGATCTCTCTGTCGTATAGGGCGATCGGTAATCTTGGCTCTCTGCCTTGGGTAATGAACGACGGTGTGCAGCCTGTGGATTCCGATACGCTTGTGTTTACTGCGAGCATTTTTCATCCCAGTTTCTTTGGTCATGACCTGCGAACTGCGCTGTCATTGTTTTCACTGTCCTATTTGCTCGCTCCATCGGATTCTCTTGCGGGGTGTATGGAGCTTGGTACCCAGTCGTCCAGGAAATTCTTGAAGATTCTGCTGGCAAACTGTATTCCGTTGTATCTGAAAGCTCTCTTCAGCGATTCGGCCGTCGCGCTTCGGAGTGGCACTAACTCAGCCCACTTGGGGAACCGGTCTATTAGTACCAGCAGCATCTGGTTGCCGTGCTTTGAACGCGGCAGGGGTCCGACGAAGTCCGCACGTACCGTAGCCCAAGGTTCCTCTAGCACCTGCATCAGCATTTTGCCAGCCGCCTGCATTTGATTCGGCTTGAATCTTATGCATGTCTCGCATGCTCCCACGTGGGCTCGGGCGTCTCTGTGCATTTATGGATGAAGTACCGGACTGCTAGACGTGATATTGTCCTTCGGCTTCCTACGTGGCCAGCTGCCGGTGAGTTCCTTCAGCACCGTTTCTCGTAGAGCTTTCGGGACGCACATCATCTACGTTGCGACATCCTCGCTGCCCGCTCTGTGAAGTATATTTCACGTAGTTCGGATACATTTGCGGCTGGGTCCTTATCTTTCCGCCCATTTCCTGAATCCAGCTGCATGCTGCAGAAGCTTCCGCCGCTGCCTTGACAAGGCGTCTGCCATCACCTTGAGCTGTCCTTTCCTGTACGCTATTTCGAAATCGTACTGCTGCAACTTCAGGACCCATCTGGCGATCCTCCCTGAAGGGCTTTCGATGATGTTAAGCCACTTCAGGGCCATGTGGCCGGTTACTACCTTAAAGTGGTACCCTTCCAGATATGGCCTAAGATTTCGGATCGCCCAGACGATCGCCAAGCACTCCTTCTCCGTTGTTGAATAGTTTTTTTCCGCGCCGTTCAGTGTTCGGCTCGAATAGGAGATTACTCTTTCGCCCTTTTCGGTGTCCTGGGTCAGTATTGCTCCGATGCCGTAGTCGCTAACGTCTGTTTGCAGGGTGAAAGTTCTACTAAAGTCCGGGCATGCTAGAGCCGGGTCTGCCACGAGTCTTGCCTTTACTTCCTCAAACGACCTCTGGTGCACTGGTGTTTACTCACGTCTGGTACAAACCGGCGGTACCGCGACGTTACTCCCAGGTATTGCCGGAGCTCTTTGACGGTCGACGGCGGTTCCAGTTCAGCGATGGCGGCTACTTCTTCTGGATCTGTTCATATTCCCTCGCTAGTTACTCGATGTCCCAAGTACAGCAGTTCCATCTTAAAGAATTGAAATTTTTTCTGAATTTAGACGCCGGAACACTTCTCTTAGGTTTCTCTTGATTTCTTTTAGCGTGCGACCGATCACTATTATGCCATTCTGGTAAGCGAATGCGTGAGGTGACATCGCGGGGCCAATTACTTGGTCCAAGACCCGCTGAAACGTTGCCGACGCTGAGTGAGTCCAAACGGCATCACCATCCACTGGAATAGACCTTTGCCTGGTACCGTGAACGCCGTATATTGCCTGCTACTCTCTTCCAGTGGGATTTGCCAGTATCCATCCTTCAGGTTCAAACTGCTGATGTACATCGCTTCCCTTAGTTGATCTAGGATGTAGTTTATGCGGGGCGTTGGGTAGGCATCCTTCACTGACTTCGCGTTGATCTGCCTGAAGTCGACACACAGTCTCCACTTGCCTGTCTTCTTTTTCACCATCACGATGGGGGAGCTGTATGGGCTTTTTGAGTGCTCTACGAACCCCATTTGGAGAAGCTCGTCCACCTTTGCGTTGATTTCCCCTTGAATTTTCGGGTTCTTGGGGTAGTATCTCTGCTTGATTGGCTTGTCATCCTTCATTTTAATCTGGTGTTCTGCCATATTCGATGTTCCCGTCATTGTGCTGAAGTCTGCCAGCTCTGATTCAAGGAACGCTGTAGTATCGTCCAACTCGTTTACTTGTTGAACGACTGCTACTGATAGCTTCTCCTCGAGCCATCCATTGTGTCGGTTCCTGGCTGGTATTATTATCTCGTGTCCAGCACACCTTATCTCGGTTCCGACTTGTTTCAGGAAGTTCCATCCCAACACTAATGGATGCACTACTCCGGGTAAAATCAACAGGCTCATGGTCACTTGTTTGTTGACCATGAGCTGCGCATCAATTCCGCCGCACCTTCCGTCTGCCAACCTAACTTGCCGTCTCGTCTTTGTAATCCTTCCTAGAGCAGTAATATTGTCCGCCAATTCTTCGCTAACGAAGCTTGCCGTTGCTCCGGTGACGATTGTGGCTATGTAGCTGTTCCCACCAATCATCACAGCTGCGGACAACTGCTGCTCCTCCTCGATTAGCTTGCCCGTTAGCTTGGAGAGGTGGCATTGTGCGATCCCCGCTCGCCTCTCTGCGGCTGAGATCGCTGGCCATTTCCTGAAGCTTTCTATGAACTCTGCCCAGGTTCTCCATTGCTTGTTGTTGGCGATGAACCATTTCAACGCCCTTCCTTTAAGCAACTCCGGCATCGCTCGAGGGATCATATCAAGGTCCAAGCCGTACGTGTTGGCGGACCATTCTACTTGCTCCAGGAACTCAAATGGTTTTTCCGCCCCGTCGAACCTGAACGACCATTCGCGGACCTGTTTAGCGACCTGGCTTGGTCTCGGGGTCAGCGCTGTTGTTTTCTTATCCTGGCTTGACTCTCTCCTGTGGGCCTCTTTTTGCATGTTGTCAAAGCTCAGGCTTGCCACCAGGTTTTCCCCTTCAGTGTTTGTTAACGTAATGGTTGGGCCGGCTCTGTCGTGGTATGTTGTTTCCAGCTCGGCCCAGATGTCGGCAAGTTGTGGGTCGTTCTCTGTTTCTGAATAGTATTCCGACAGTGCCTTCCTCATGTCTTCTGACATTAAGCCTCTGTGCGACATGGGCGAAGTCCTCCTTCTTGAGGCGGTAAATCCACTTCTTTCCCATTTCCCAGTATCTCGTCGTTCTGGCACTCGGGGAGTTGGGCAATTGCTGCTCGCGAACTTCGCCGGTAATCGCAGGGCTCTCCAGGCGGCCGCCTCTTGAAACCACAAATCGAACTACCGCTCGTCCGTCACGCCAGGTCCTGCTTGGTCGGGCAAGGTACGCTGGGTCGCAGACAACTTTCCTCCCCAAGCTGACGGTTCTTCGTCGTAGGACTCTTTTGATTGTCTCTGACAGACCCGCCGGGCGACTCGCCAGGGTGTGGTCGTGACAAAGTTGGGAAACAAACGCCTTGACTTAGCCGCGTGGTGCCTTCCAGAACTCAGCCACCTGTGTCTCAATTCGGAGATTCCTGATGTCCCAATCCCGAACGTCTCGACGTGGCGATCTTGCTCCTTGTGTGCTTCCCACGGCGCTGCTTCCGACGACTCGCTTGGTTGTAGCTCCCTCGTAGATTATTTGCTTGACTGACTGTTTACTTGGTACTTTAACTGATCTTGAAGGTTTGACTCCTCGTGATCGACTGATCCAGCTGCCAGCGCTCTGCGGCCTTATATAGGGCCTCCGGGAACCGTTATTTCCAAACTCTCCTCACCGCGCCGTTACTACGCGAATTCGCCGCGTAACTGGTAAGCGGCCGGCCATCTGCTGCTGCTTCTATTTGTCGGGAGTTATTCAACTCCTCACATTCCCCCTTACTTCGGGAAACATTTAGAACTTGTTTCTACTCTCCGGCGTTTCCTTGTATGTCTTAGCCTTCGAGTCCTTGTGATTCCCGCGGCGTTCCCTCGTTGCTCCCTCGATGCTCCCTCGACGCTCTTAACTCCCTTGAGTTTCCACAGCGCTGGTCATCCTCCTCGTAGCAACTTTAAATCTCCCGCGCCGATATTTCCACTGGGACATCGATACTCACTAGCTATCGATCCCCAGCTCGCTGCTCATTGCTGCGTCTCACTCCTTTCCATGTTTCCTCCGCCTGGTCACAGCATTCGTGCGTGATCGACGCTTATTCGCATATCGATACCGACGGTGCGGCGTTGCCACCTGCTCGATGCGATATTTCCACCTTGGCCGATTTTACCATTTTCGTGTGCCCATCGATCGTCTATCGAGGCGCCCCCTTCTCTGGCTCGGGGTGATTTTGCGACTTTCATAGGTATGTTCCTTTTGCATTTCCATTATTCCTTTTCATCTCATCCTTTCGTTCTCTCTCGCCCTTCACTCGTCCTCTGTTGGCAGCGACTGACTCCACATTGGCAGCTTTTGAGGGCGGGTGCGGAAAGGACTTCGCATTCGCTTTGCAACCAGGACAGCAGGTAAGTATTATGATGCTCGTTTCTGCTTCCTGCATTAAGCCCCCTTTAAATTTCAGGTTGCTGGTGCGGCGCATGCATGCCCCGTTCTTTTTCTTGTTTTTAGTCAACTGTTGGTGTGGTGCGTGTTTCTGTTTTTTTTTTTTTGTGACCAGGTCGCTATGTTGTAGATCTGATTCTGCACCGTCCTCCCCTTTTCCTCGGGTTACAACTAGACGAGCTCGTCCGGCGCATTCCGTATAGAATCTCCGGATGCTGCGGTGTATGTCTGGACTGCGCGTCTTGTATTGCTTGTCTCCATCCGCGCATACTCTCTTCTACGTGGCGTAATCGGTTGACTCTGGCTCGCGCCCGACGCTGAAACCTGTTGCCTTGCGGTTGAATCCCCACACGTTACCCGTATCCTTGTGCCGTTTTGTAAGTGTCCCTTCCGCCTGGCGTTATCGCGGATGACTCTGGTAACTGCCCGACGCTGAATCCTGTTGCCTTGCGGTCGGGATCACCATCCATCTTTATCCTTATCCTTATCCACGTCCTTGTGCCCTACCCTTATGGCGTGTGGCGTATGGATGACTCTCGCTTCGGCCTGACGCCTAATCCTGGCGCCTCGTACCTGTCGTTAGACATCTAAAGTTTCTGCTGTCTGCTCGTTTTGTTGCTTGAGCTCGCCAACGTGAACTGTCCTTTCTTTCTTCGACTGTGTGTGGCGAATTTTACAGATCACTGGAGAGACGAAATCTACAACCTGGTAAGGGCCATCGTACCTCGGGGCTAGTTTTGCAGCGAATCCTTCAGCCGCTTTGGACAGGTGATGTTACTTGGCCCACACTATGTCGCCCACCGCTGGTGACCATTGCCTCCTTCTCAGATTGTAGTGTCTGGCTTGGTCCTGGGACGCCTTTTCCATATTTCGCCGCACGATCTCGAATACCTCTCTTAGTTTGTTGGCATTTTCCTCTGGGGTCTCCGTAGCTCGTCCAGTGCCTAGGGTTTCCTTATAATATAGGCTGCTGGGTAGACGTGGTTCCCTTCCCTGGGTAAGAAACGCCGGTGTATGGCCGGTGGATTCCGATGTGCTCGTGTTCACTGTTAGCATAATCTCCGGCCACTTCTCGTCCCAGTTTATCTGGTCCTGCCCTGCGAATTGCGCAATCATGGTCTTGACCGTTCTGTTTGCTCGTTCGGTTGGGTTCTCTTGTGGTGTGTATGGTGCGGTGAATTGTTGCCTGATACCCATCTCAGCCAGGAAACCTTTAAAGATGCGGCTTGCAAACTGCACTCCGTTGTCCGTTATGACCACCTTCGGGACCCCGTACCTTGCGATTATGCGCTCCCTAAACGCCTTCTTGAGCGACTCTGCTGTCGCACTGCGCAGGGGCACCAGTTCCGTCCATTTCGAAAACCTGTCTATCATGACCAGCAGCATTTGGTTCCCGTGCTTAGATCTTGGTAGGGGTCCAACGAAGTCTGCACATACCGTGGCCCATGGTTCCTCCGGCACTTGGGTCAACATCTTCCCGGCCGCCTGCATTTGATTGGGCTTAAACCGCATGCAAATCTCGTGGGCTCGGGCGTCTCTATGCATGCCTGGCCAGTAGAATCGGGCTGCCAACCGTGCAATTGTCCTCCGGCTTCCTACGCGTCCCGCAGACGGTGCGTCGTGGTTTTCCCTCAACACTGTTTCTCGTAGCGACTTTGGGACGCACATCTTCCATGACGCGACGTCTTTACTGCCTGCTCGGTGAGGTATGTTTCTGTACAGTGTCTCAACATCCATAACATAGTCCGGGTACTTCTGCGGTTGGGTCCTTATCTTTTCGCCCATGTCTCTGATCCAGCTGCACCCTCCTGAAGTTATTGTTGCCGACGCCTCTTTTAATCCTCGTAGCGTCTCTGGTAGTGGTTGTCTTGATAATGCGTCGGCCACCACGTTTAGCTGACCCTTTCTGTAAGCTATCTCAAAGTCGTACTGTTGTAGCTCCAGGGCCCATCTGGCGATCCATCCTGAAGGGCTTTCGATGCTGTTGAGCCACTTCAGGGCCATGTGGTCGGTTACTACCTTAACCTTCCAGATATGGCCTGAGCTTCCGGATCGCCCAGACGATCGCCAAGCACTCCTTCTCCGTTGTTGAATAGTTCTTCTCCGCGCCGTTCAGTGTTCGGCTCGAATAGGAGCTTACTCTTTCGCCCTTTTCGGTGTCCTGGGTCAGTATTGCTCCGATGCCGTAGTCGCTGGCGTCTGTTTGCAGGATGAAAGTTCTACTGAAGTCCGGGCATGCTAGCACCGGATCTGCCACGAGTCTTGCCTTTACTTCCTCAAACGCCATCAGGTGCTCTGGGGTCCACTCCCACTTACTGCCTTTGCGCAGCAGGTCATTCAGGGTTTTGACGATTCTGGAAAAATCTGGTACATATCGGCGGTACCACGACGCTACTCCTAGGTATTGCCGAAGTTCTTTGACGGTCGATGGCGGTTCCAGTTCGGCGATGGCGGCTACTTTTTCGGGATCTGTTCCTATTCCCTCGCTTGTCACTCGATGTCCCAGGTAAAGTAGTTCCTTTTTAAAGAATTGGCATTTTTCCGGATTCAGCCTCAGGTTTGCCTCTTTTAGACGCCGGAACACTTCTCTCAGGTTTCTTTTGTGTTCTTCCAGCGTGCGACCGATCACTATTATGTCACCCTGGTAATGCGTGTGGTGACATCTCGGGACCAATTACTTGGTCCAAAACTCGCTGAAACTTTGCCGAAGCCGAGTGAAGTCCGAACGGCATTACCCTCCAATGAAACAGACCTTTGCCTGGTACCGTGAACTGCTACTCTCTTCCAGTGGGATTTGCCAGTATCCATCCTTCAGGTCCAAACTGCTGATGTACCGCGCTTCCCTTAGTTGATCTAGGATGTAGTTTATGCGGGGCGTTGGGTAGGCATCCTTCACTGACTTCGCGTTGATCTGCCTGAAGTCGACACACAGTCTCCACTTGCCTGTCTTCTTTTTCACCATCACGATGGGGGAGCTGTATGGGCTTTTTGAGTGCTCTATGAACCCCATTTGGAGAAGCTCGTCCACCTTTGCGTTGATTTCCCCTTGAATTTTCGGGTTCTTGGTAGTATCTCTGCTTGATTGGCTTGTCATCCTTCATTTTAATCTGGTGTTCTGCCATATTCGATGTTCCCGTCATTGTGCTGAAGTCTGCCAGCTCTGCTTCAAGGAACGCTGTAGTATCGTCCAACTCGTTTACCTGTTGAGCTACCAATAGCTTCTCCTCGACTCGAGTCATCCATTGTGTCGGTTTCTGGCTGGTATTATGATCTCGTGTCCAATACACCTTATCTCGGTTCCGACTTCTTTCAGGAAGTTCCATCCCAACACCAACGGATCCACTACTTCGGGTAAGATCAACAGGCTCATGGTCACTTGTTTGTTGCCGAATTTGAGATCTACCTCGAGGTGCGCATTAGTTCCGCCGTACCTTCCGTCTGCCAGAGGCAGAGAGTTGTGAAAGCAGAGAGTGCGGACGCGTTCTAATATCGCTCCGTTTATTCCTTAAAGTTTTCAGCATAAAGCCAGAAGTGCAGACGGCCATCCGGCGTGAAGCACTTGGGACACGCACCTGGACATCAGCTGGTGGACGGGAGGCCGTGGACGACATCCAGGAGCAGCTTGGGATTCTATCCCCAACAGGTTTGGCGGCCAGGCAGGGGCCGGTCGTAGGTGAGGGAGGGGAGGCATCTCTGCCTCTTATTACTTTCCACTCGTTGTTTGTTTAGCAGTTGCCAAATTTTTTCACTCGCGCTTTCTTTTTTCGCAAACACTGAATCAGTGGTGGAAAGCGCCTGCGCGACCAGCTGATCGTAGTGTGCGAAAGGTGCTGCGGGTGCTATAGCAGCAAGCTTCGGACAGGGTGCAGGCCAAGCGACGGCTTCCACACGCCTTTGTCCAGTCTACCTGACTGGGTCAACACGGGAGCTGACCCTTTTAAAAAAAAGCAGTGTAATGGGGAGATCGCCAGGAAAAAGGGTGGAGTGCAGTGGCAGGCAGCCTGGCACCCCCCCAGCAGGAGAAAAAAGCAGCCCAACAGCTGCTGATGAGGAGCAGGGGGATATGCTGAAACAGCTGACTGGCCTGGGATCAAAGGCCAGGGAGCTGAAGAAGCTAATGGAAGGAAAGCGATCCATAACAAAGCCCATGAGGGACATAGTCGACGAAATTGGCTATCTCCAGAGGGAAGTCCTGTCGGCTGTGCAATGCATAGTCGAAGAACAAGAAAAAGCTAAGGAGATAGCTAAAAAAAACCTGCGCAGAAGTGCTCGCGAGCGGCAACAGCAAGCGACCCAGGGGTCAAGAAACTGGGATGACGTTAGCGGAACCAGCGAAAAAGGCGATGCATAAGGCACCGGCAAGTGAGGCCAGTCAAGGTGCAAGTAAAGGGAAACATGCTGGGACAGTGAGCACCAGCAAGCCCCAAAAACCTGGGAAGAAGCCAGAGGAGTGGACACAGGTGAAGCAGAAGGCTAGGAAGCCCAAGGTGCGACCGCCACGGAACGACGCGATAGTCATCGCAGCCTCCGCTGGAGGGTCCTATGCCGACATCCTTTAAAAGGTTAAGGCAGAACCGCAGCTTAAGGAGCTAGGACAAGCAGTACAGGCCGTTAGGCGAACAGGAAAGGGGGAACTCCCAGTTATTCTAAACAAGGTCTCTGACCCTAAAACCGTAGAGCTTCAGACCACAATGAAGGCTGTCCTGGGCAACAATGTCGACGTCAGAGCGCTGACTGAGATAATGCTGATCGAGGTAAAAGACATCGATGAGACCACCGACAAAGCGGACATCTTATGTGCGGTTCAGTCACAGTTCGATGTGGAACTGCCAAAATCCGCGGTAGTAAACCTAAGGGTGGCATACGGAGGCACCCAAACCGCCACACTAAGAGTTATGCCCGACATAGGAAGGCGACTCTTGGAGAAGGGGAAAATTAGGCTGGGATGGACCTGGTGTAGAGTCCGCCCAAAGCTAACACCTAAAAGGTGTTTTAAATGTATGGAGTTTAACCATATAGAAGGGAATTGCAGGGTCCAGGAGGACTGCTCAAAATGCTGCTACAACTGTGGCGCAAAGGAGCACCAAGCCAGAGGCTGGAAAGCAAAGGCCTGCTGCATGCTATGCAAACGCAAGAAGGAAAAAATTGCGATCACCCAACAATGAGTGGGAAATGCCAGTACTTCAGGAGGGCTATGCAAGGGCTTAGGGGTAAATGAAGTTCCTTCAGATTAACCTAAACCATTGCGAGGTTGCCCAATCGTTGCTGGAGCAAAATGTCATCGAGAAAAACGTAGACATGGGCACTCATAAGCGAGCAATACAGGAATAACAAGGAAGAACGCTATAGTCGAGTACCTCGACTATCAGATACCCGTTACTCAAAGGGAAATGGAGATATGCAAGCAGCAAAGCGAAATTAAAATGCGCCACCTACCGGCGGTAGACAGATTTAAGCGTTATGGGCGTTAGAATTATGTGGCAGAATTATTTTTGGATCAATCGATAGGTATTGACGACACCAATACATTTCAGTTAAAATTTTTTATCTAGCATGCAAATTGTGGGCGTCACAGGTTTTCGCGGTTTGTGGGCGTTTAAGTGGGCGTGGCTAACTTTTTTTTAGGTCAATCGATAGGTTTTGATGAGAACAATACATTTCAGTTAAAATTTTCTATCTAGCATCAAAACTGTAGGAGTTACAGTTTTGGCGGTTTGTGGGCGTTAGAGTGGGCGTGGCAGTCTACTGAAACAAACTTGCGCTGCGTAAGAAGCTCAGGAATCTGTACGCCAAATCTCAATAGCCTAGCTCTCATAGTTTCCGAGATCTCAGCGTTCATCCGGACGGACAGACAGACGGACAGACGGACAGACGGTCAGACGGACAGACGGACATGGCTAGATCGACTCGGCTAGTGATCCTGATCAAGAATATATATACTTTATGGGGTCGGAAACGCTTCCTTCTGCCTGTTACATACTTTCCGACGAATCTAGTATACCCTTTTACTCTACGAGTAACGGGTATAAAAATTCCGGAGAATGGCTAACAGATAATAGCAAAAAATCGGCAATATGGAGCTGCGGTAATCCAAAGCGACTGATTAGCAAAAAAAAATGCGGAAATTGCTTCGCTAGGGCCCAAGTGAATGGTATAGCTTTCTATAGCTGTTACCTGCCGTCAAGCCTTAGCCTTCCCCAGGCAATATCTGCGCTCGAAGAGATTGCAGAAGATGCCCGGGAAAATCGCCCCGCCGTAATTGCCGGGGACTTTAATGCCTGGGCTACGGAGTGGGGCTCCCCCCGAACCAACGCGAGGGGAAAGGCGCTACTTGAGAGCTTCGCCGCACTTGACCTAGTGCTGCTGAACTCTGGAACAAAACCGAGTTCTATCATTGACCTCACTTTTGTGAACGCTGGATTGGCCTCGGGCTCCAGCTGGGAGGTTAGTGACACCTACACGGGTAGTGACCATGCAGCAATAATCTGCACGATAAAGTCTAGAAGTGGCCCACCACGAGTTCCTAAGACCGTGCCAGGGTACAAAATAGAAACGCTAGACGCGGAGATGGTACAGATGTTGTTCGAGGACCTCTCCACAAGCGGCTCAGCTGAAGAAAGGGCAAACCACATCGCAGAATACACCAAAGTAGCCTGTGATGCATCTATGCAGAGAAGGGGGAAACCCCATCAAGAAGAAGACCTGCATACTGGTGGAACCAATCCATTGCGGAAGCCAGGAAAGACTGCCACAGGGCAAGACGCGCATACCAACGCTCAAGAGGAAGGCCCGAATTTGAGGCACTTCAAATATATTTCAGGGAAAAAAGACGAGCTCTGGAAAAAACTACAAAAGAGAGCAAACGCAGGTGCTTCAACAATATATGCGAAGAAATAGACTCCAACCCATCTGGCTTCGCATATAAACTCGTCACAAAACGGCTGCGGGTATTTAGTCGGCCATCACCGACATGCCCAGTCAGCCTAAAAAGGATAGTGGAAACACTATTCCCAGAGCAAGAGGGTATGGCGCGAACCTTACTGATCGTGAACAGGGAGAGCATAAAGCTCACAAGTGCCGAAGAAGTCCTCCAGGTATTGAAGACAATACTGGACGACAAGGCACCGGGACCAGATGGAGTCCCGAATTAAGTTCTCAAAATTGCCATAAAAGCAAATACTAAAGAGTACGTTGACATGTATAATGCATGCCTAACGGAAGGTGTGTTTCCTAGCCGCTGGAAATACAACATACAATAACAAATTTTTTCATTTAAACCTAAAAAAAAACCTAGCTCTTCTTAAAATAAATTACAGCTTCTCGGCGTGCATTATCTCTTTTAACCCGATCGACTTGTTATTTTCTTTTAATTTGTTAAATATAACTATCGCTTAACATGGCGTTGCCACTTGAGGCTTTACGAAAAATTATTGTTTGTTTTATGGCTTAGGGGAGAGTGGGGATAGGTGAACCACTACAAATATTTCACCTTCTGTCATGATTTTGTGCGCCATCTATATGTGTGTTGCTTACTTAGTCGATATCCTAACCTCACACGCACGCACAGTCGCGTCAAACGATTGTTGTCGTTTTTATCGCTAATCGAAATTTGTATTCGCCGTTTGCAGCTTCAATTGTGACCTAACGTTTTCTTGGAAAAATTTTATCGTGCTTCGCCAGTGGCATTGAACTTCATAAAATTGTATTTTATCGTAAGTAGACGCAAATTATGATATTTCCACGGATAGCATACGCAGTTTAAATATTTCATGTTTTCTTCAAATCACTTCTAGTTGGCTAATGACTTGTGGGGATACATGAACCAGTACTTGTGGGGATACATGAACAGCCTTTCCAAATTTGATTTTCTAAATTTTCCATCGCAGGCTGCCAAAATGGTGAGAAACTACAAACGCAAAACCCAAACAGGCTTGACTTCTAGTGCAACTATGAAATCCGCATTACGTGATCATCTGTGTTCAGGCCCGGTCGTACCCCCGCCTACTTTCGAAGTTCACTTTTTCTCGAGTTCTTATTTTTTGATCAAGGGGCAAACGCGTTCGAGTGGTTTCTCCCCTACAGCTTCCGCAGCACCAGCAGCAAACGCCGCCAGTTTTCCCGCCGTCGCCTCCCACGCCATTCCACCAGCGCCACCACGGTACCCCGCTACCCCCCGGCGTACATTTTGATCCATTCGAGCCGATAAGATAAGTAAAGCTTTTCGTCTTATTATTTGCCGGTCTGCAGTCAGCCACTCGAAAATATAATTCGTTTGACTTTCTGAACGATTTGTCCAAAATCCTAGTCCGATTAAATCCGACAACGGCAATTAAAAATTACTTCGCCATTTTTTTCTTCGATTTTCCTTTTGCTACGTGCGGCCATATTGCCAATACATATAAATATCTATATCCCCTGCAGTTCCACAATTGAGTTAAGCGCCCAATCATCACGAAGCCGACTGCGACGTCGGCAGAGAAGCCAGCGACGCCGGCAGAGCTGAGCGCAACGGCGGCAAAGCGACGCACTCTAAGTCAGGTCCGCAAAGAGAACGCACAAAAAGTAATTTTGGGCTCTTCCTCTCTCGCCATGTCTCAGACGGAAAAGTGCGTGTGAAAGGAAGGAGGCCCAGCAACTAAAATATATAGACTTTTGTGCACCCTTGCCTTTTGAATAATGCGACATTTGTTCGTAAATGATAAAACAACCATTTAAAATAATAGGTTTCTGTTTTAAAATATTTGTATTTCTTAAAAAAAATGTATAGGTTTATTAATGTTATTTAATAATATGTGAAGTTCTAAGAATATATTTTTATAAACCGATTTGAATAGTCGGATATGTCTATAAATACCCTGCTTTTATGTGCAAGATGCATAGACCAAACGGGACATGCCAAAAAAACAGAACAACAACGGATTAGCGGAACCGTTGTTGTTGTTGCTTGTTGTTTTTCTGGAAGGCACGCGTCTTTTTTCGTCTTTTTCACTTGCGTTTACTTACGAGTATGTGAAGGAGTTAGAATTGCACGCAATTACGTAGTTAAATAAAATAAACCAGTGATTTAAAAGTGATACCTATACGATTCCCAGGTAAGTCTGTCGCAGACCATTATTTATTTAATCAGTGAGAGTAAAAACAAGTTAATGTATATTAAAAAAATGGAAAATACAAGATTCCCAAAAAAACACGTGGCGGAAAAAAAATAGCTGTGAAAAATATTAATTTTTGACGTGAAAAACAACAAATGATGCATATAAATAAACAAATTAATGAATCTGTGAAAAAATTTGAAAATCTTATTGAGTGCTAAGTTCTTAAGGATCAAAAATAAGAGATGTTTGTTTTTATAACTTATGATTTTTTGTATTAATAACATTAAAGCACAATTTTTATTTTTGTGTAAGTAAACAAACATGGCTATTTAAATAAAAATCTCAAACATCTCTAATTTTCCGTCCCTGGAAAAGTGGTATTTTTTCCGCATCTGCAAAATAAATAAATGATTTAATAAATAATAAAAAAAAATACATAAATAATTTTTTACAACAAAATAAAATAAATCAAGTGACCGAAAACAAAAGTTTGCAAATTTCTTCTCGATATTTTTTTAATTTTCTTATATTTTTAGACAAGGCTGATGGTAAATCTATAAAAAAATGGAAGGCTAAGTCGTTCCATCTTAAGCATATTATCCGAGGAACTTGTTCTGTCCCACAACTTGGAGGGGGGGCAAAACAAGAAGAGGCTCAGACTACCCAAATTTCGCCCGTGCCTTATTAAGCAAGTTTTTGTTGAGGCTGAAAACTATTGTTTGTAAGTTTAATTTTTAAAAGGCTTCTGGGATTTTTACATTGAATGCCAAAGATAACATTTCTTTTATTATAAATAAATCTTACAAATAACGAATACTTTCGGTCACTCGTTTTTATTCTCGTCTTGTTTTATTTTTAAAACTAATTTTTTTCTAATACTAGATGCAATTGCCCTGGTGGATCCCTCGGAGCCTCCAGAAAAGGCGCTGCAGAAGGCAATGCGGTGCGTTAAAAACTTGAGTAGTACCAAAAAAAAGGCAACGCACCAGATGCTGAGGAGGAGGTGCCAGCGATAACACCGGAAACCCCCGAGCTCAAATTTTAAAATAAACAAATAAAAATTAAAATTACAACTGAAATTTTTTTGCTGCTAAGCGCTCAACGTGTGCTGAAAGTGCGCTTTTTCGCTGCTTGAATGAGCGCTCAACGTGTGCTGAATGTGTGCTTTTACCGCTGCTCAATCGAGCGCTCAACATGTGCTGAACGTGTGCTTTTTCTGCTGCTCAAAAAAGCGCTCAAAAGGGTGCTCAAAAAAGCGCTCAATGCGTGCTATTTTTTGAGCACTGATGAACCCTAGGACATGCCTATGTTAATTAAAGCACTTAGTTCCATACAAATTGTGCGCTCATTGAGCGCTCAGTGATGAGCTTTTTGCAGTGATTGAATGCTCAATAAGCGCTGAATGGTACTGCAGGGTCCATACAAATATCTACATCCATACAAATATCTACATATAAACACATATCGACATACAGTCACATATAATTTTTAACTCCACCATCCCGTTCCGACTAATTAAAGTTTTCCGTCGGCCATCCGGTAAAAAATAATAAAATAAAAAAATTACACCAACCGACGTGAAAATTGTTTGGTCATTGTGTTTTATTTACCATCAAACCTTTTAGTATTTTTTTTGGTATTTGGTATTTAAGCCTAGTACTCACATCGACGAAAACCGCGAGATAACCATAGGAGTGAGCGAGAGGCAAATACGCAGCTAACGTTTTTCGTCGGGTCTGTTTTTCAGCGCGGTACTCAGATAAGCTAAGGAAATACCAGAAAAAATACCAGATTTCGCGAGTGAATTTCGATGAACGCCGTTAGCCGCGGCCCAAAGAATAAGAAATTTAATCTTTGGCGGTGTTTGTGGAAAATTTAAAAATTAAAAATGCAAAAAGAATGCCTAAGGAGGTCAGTGCAGATGAAAAAGGACGCCTAATCCAAGCTGTTGCCCGTTATTGTGGAACTTGACCGACAGGCAGCAATACCACAGCAGGGCAAATCCGCCCAATAGTTAAAGTGCTGGAGGAGATCCAATAGATAATACCAGTGGGAACGAACATGGGACATCGCTCGATATACGACGAGCTCTCCATTGAGGAACCACCGGACTCCACCTCCACCAGCTACTTGGCAGCTAAAGCGGAGATGGACGACGCGCCGGCTTCTATAGGGAGAAGGAAATAAGGTCGTCCGCTAAGGGGCAGCTGGAGGCCACCAGCCATTACTAGGATGCTGGGCGACTTCATGCAGCATCAGGCGGAACAACCCCGTTCCCAATTCGGCTCCCACATCCTAAAGGTTCAAGATTTGATTTGTTTTCTGTTTGGGAACAAGCCCAGCTGCATGACAGTAAGACCCTGCCACATGCATTGCGGGTGAACTTTGAAAACTTCGGTCATACTCCAAAGAATAAGATTTTTCGACTAGTGAAACTCTTAGCCGACCTGAGTACTAGGCTTTACTCCGTAAAATTTATTTTATATAAACGGGAAAAATACCAGCACTCCACTGCATGCAAACTAAGTTTCTCACTAGTGAATTGATTAAAAAATTTTATTTTTATTTCTAACAATCACTTATTCACTATTACAATTTTACAATAGGTCGAACTTATTTAATTCACTGCTCTTGTATTTATTCTCGAATTATTGTTCTGCTCGATTCGGATCTCAAAAACGGACTCCTGCTCTCTAGTTCAATGATCAATAATCAAACCTCGACTTAAGAGATTTTATCCCCAAAAATTGATAAAGAGAATGACTCAAGAGAGTCGGAAAATGGGATGATGCAATTTGCCAATTAAATTCGAAGTCCAATCTTGGCCGGAAATTGGTGTTTACATTAGCGGAGTTTAGGGACCGCTTTGGGGATCTTTTTGTTTACGTTAGCGGACTCGGGACTCGCTTTGGGGATCTTTTGTTTACGTTAGCGGACTCAGGGCTCGCTTGGGGGATCTTTTGTTTACGTTAGCGGACTCAGGGCTCGCTTGGGACTCCGATTGTTTACAATATCGGTTTGGATGTTTACAGCATCCGTTTGATTCGGACTGCGTGAAATTGATCTGGGTGGGAATGATTTGGAGGCCTGCTTGGCAGAAATAGCTGACCACGGATTTATCTCGGGGCTGTCAGAGTTATTTGGAAATTAGCTCTCGGCTCAAAGTTGTTTATAAATTGGGTAAGAGCCCCTAAATAATGTGTCATATAACTTGCATAGCATCCTCCGTCCACTACAGTATTTTTCCATCGGAATATTAAATCAAATTAAAGCAATACTCCAATATTAAATAATCAACCGATCGCATCATCCGGCCAACAAATTTTGGTATTTTTTCTTCATTCAGAAGTTTAAATAAAGGCGAAAACATTACAATTACTCCACCGGGGACTATATATATACACATAGTTGGTATTTTTCCCCCTCAATTTATCCAAACGCAAAAAATACCAGCAAAAATATACCAAACTTGATCCCAACCATAATACATATACCAAAAGGGTTAAATATTATAGTATTACTTCTCAACGGGTGATATTCGAACTCATCACTTACCGTTCCTAATCCGTATTATTGGGTTTAATTCCGCAAAGTAACAAGGTCGGTACTTGCTTCCAATTTCTATTTCTCCGATCCACTACTTTTTTTTGTCGACACCTCGTTCCACTGTTCCAGAAGTGGGCCAGGTTTCCTATTTATCCGACATAAACAAAGGCGAGCAGATTCAGACCCAAATAAAGGTCATTTCTCTTTAAATGTCCGCTGGAAGTGATAACAACAAGTTGTCTATTCCACCTGCCGTAGTCCCAGGCATATCCGTAGATCCGCCCACTTCCGAACTAACTGCCAAGACCTCGTCGCCCCGAAAAAGGGTCACCCGTGCAAACGTCAAAATGGCACTAACACCTTCCCAGATCGCTCTAAGCAAATTTACTGAGGTCTCAGATCGGCTGAGTGAGTTTGAATCCAGAGCAAACACTCCTTCGCCGATCCCTCCTAGTCTGTCCATGCTGAACATCCGCCGCGAAGAAATACGCGCGTTATGGGACCGCATCAAGGCAGAATACGATGAATGCACCGGGTGCATAGCAGAAGCCGGAGACAGTGCAGCTGATAGTTTGCCAGTTCTCAAGGCTAAATACGGCTACTGCTATTCCGTTTACGAGAGATGTGGGGCTCAGATCGCGGATATGATAGCCCAGGCTCCCCAAGTTCAAGCTGTTCCTATCCAGACTTACATTCCCTCTGGATGTCGGCTGCCTCCGTGCGATACCGAGGTTTTCACCGGAGATTATCTGCGGTGGCCGACCTTTAGGGATCTGTTTACGGCCATTTATATAAACAATCCAAGGCTGACGCCAGTCGAAAAATTGTTTCACCTAAATGCCAAAACAAGCGGCGATGCACACACGATAGTGTCAAACTCCCCCCTTACTATCGACGGCTTTCGCTCAGCTTGGGCTAACCTAACTGAGCGTTTCGAAAACAAGCGGTTGTTAGTAAATAGCCAATTGAAAATACTTTTCAATGTGCAGTCCGTTAATCAGGAATCTGGGTCAGCTATCCGTGAACTTCAACGTACCATCCAGGGTTGCCTTACGGCTTTAGAAATGTCCGGAATTGAAACCGAAAATTGGGATTGCCTCCTAGTGTACATGTGCTCCTCCAAACTTCCTAAGCTCACGCTATCCTTGTGGGAACAGTCCCTGCACAATAAGGCAGAGATTCCGACGTGGCAGGAACTGAACGCCTTCCTTACGGAGCGTCACCGGACCTTAGAAGCCATAGACGACGCACGGCCGTCAGGCTCGAGTCAATCTCTGCCAAAAGCATCCGCCCCCACTGCAGCGCCTCGAAGAATAAATTCTTACGAGACAAGGGTAGCACCCAAGCCAAAAGGATATGACCTTTGTAAGAAGGAAAACCATCCTGTCCGCACATGTGCACGGTTCCTCCAGATGACGGTCGACGAGCGTTCGGCATGCATAAAGAGGAAGCAGCTGTGTCTAAACTGCTTCGCACGAGGGCATCAGCTGCGTGATTGTGAGAGCACTCATAATTGCTTTACGTGCCGCGGCCGCCATCACACCTTACTACACAGAGGCAACTCCTCCCAATCGCCTTCGAATCCCGCCCCAAGACCCAGATCAAGACCAAGTACACCAGTTGCCACCGCTTCCCGGTCCACGGACTCTACAGTACAAAATTACTTCGCGACGGGGTACAGATCCGTCTTGCTGGGCACCGCCATAATTGACATATGTCACCTGGGGTCGAATTTTAAAGCTCGTGCCTTGATAGATTCAGGATCAGAGGCAACCTTTATTTCTAAGCGGCTGTTCAAACTAATTCAGTTGCCTCACCAGGTAATCCGAGCCCAAGTATCAGGCTTAAACCAGACAGTATCCGCTGAATCCAAATAGCTCTGTCAGTTTACCATCCGTTCTCCGAACAGGCCTGGCTTGCAAATAAACACGACGGCCTATGTTCTTCCTCAATTAGCTGGAAACCTTCCATCTTGTCCGATTCCGCAACAGTTTCTACGGGATCTTCCCGAACTGTCACTAGCGGATCCAAAGTTCTACGAGAGTGCACAGATAGATATTCTGGTCGGGGCCGACATACTGCCATCCATTCTCCTAAGCGGCACCCGGCCGAATATTTGTGGCTCTCTCCTCGGGCAAGAAACCATTTTCGGGTGGATCCTAACAGGACCCGTTCCTGCTCCAAGGGAAAATCAGATTTCCGTTTTTTCCACACGAATCTCCCACACAGTTGACACGTCCCTGGATAGGCTTCTCACCAAATTTTGGGAGGTGGAGGATGTGCCAGTAAAAGTGACAAAATCTTCCGATTTGGCTTGTGAGGAATATTTTCTCCGAACGACTACGAGAGACGATAACGGCAGGTATGTCGTAAGTCTTCCGTTTCGTGATCCTCAAAACGTAAAATCCGCCCTCGGTCACTCCAGATCCTCCGCGTTGTCGCAGTTCCTAAGAACCGAGCAACGCCTAAAGAGGGACTGTCAGCTGAAAGCCAAACACGACTCCGTGACTCAAGAGTATCTCGACCTCAATCACATGAAAGAGGTCCGTCCTACACATAATTCTGCCAGTTATTACCTTCCGCATCATGCCGTGCTCAAGCCGGAAAGTACAACCACTAAGTTACGTGTGGTTTTCAATGCCTCCAGCCCTTCAGAGAATGGCGTCAGCTTAAATGATATCCTTCATGCTGGCCCAGTCTTACAGTCCGATCTAACTATCCAGATCCTGAAGTGGGGATATTTCCGACACGTCTACAGTGCCGATATCGAGAAAATGTATCGGCAGATATGGGTAGATCCGAAGCATTCCCCGTTCCAGCGCATCTTATTCCGCAACAGCGAGGGGCACATTCGAGATTTCGAATTACAGACGGTAACTTTTGGAGTCAATTGCGCGCCATTCCTGGCCATTCGAGTCCTGCAACAGTTGGCAACTGACGTGCAGCTCAGCCATCCAAGAGCGAGCAACGTCATTCGAAATCATATGTATGTAGACGATGTCCTTTCGGGAGCTGACTCCGCCGAGGACGCTAAGTCCATTGTTCGCGAGCTACAAAGTGCTCTAGATTCCGCGGGGTTTCCATTGAGAAAATGGACCTCCAACAACAAAGAAATATTAGCTCATATCCTCGAGATCGACACTGAGAGCACAGCCAAAACTCTCGGCGTACGATGGAAGGCGACGTCCGATGAGTTCTTTTTCGTCCCACCAGATTTAGCAACGGAAATCTCCCACACGAAACGCCAAGTCCTTTCCCAAATTGCCAAGCTGTTTGATCCAGCAGGCTGGCTCGCTCCTTTTGTTGTGTGTGCCAAAATCTTTATGCAAGAGATTTGGCTTCAGGATCTAGGCTGGGACGATAAACTCCCAATTGAGCTGTGCCAAAGGTGGAACAGCTTTCTCCAGAGCTATTCGGTCCTAGACCAGGTCAGAATACCCAGATGGGTTTCCTTCCGTCCAGAGTTTCGCGTAGAGCATCACAGACTCTGTGACGCCTCGCAAAAGGCATACGGTGCTGCGATCTATGTGCGCGTAGAAGTGGGCCATAAGACGATGGTGCACTTGCTCACGGCCAAGACGCGTGTGGCGCCAGTCAAAACGGTGTCCCTTCCCAGGCTGGAGTTATGTGGGGCTCTCCTTTTGTCCGAGATGGCCGAAGCCATTCTTCCAAAAATGCCGAGGCTGACCTCAAAATTCCATTGTTGGACCGATTCCACGATTGTGCTAGCATGGTTAGCAAAACCAGTGCCATTGGACTACGTTCGTTGCCAACAGGGTGACGAAGACCACCGAGTCCACTGAGGCGGCCAATTGGTCGCACGTTCAATCCGAACATAATCCAGCTGATTTGGCTAGTCGAGGAGTTCCCCTTCAAGAGCTGGTGGATAACCCGCTTTGGTGGCATGGACCCACTTGGCTGCAACGGCCACGCGATCATTGGCCCAGCCAGGGAACCGACCTGCCGGTGACTGAGATCGAGAAGCGTGTCGTTAAAGTCCATGTGGCGTCTATGCCGTCAGAAGATTTCCTAGATCGCTTTTCCAATTTATGTTTTGTCCAACGATGTCGAAGACAATCACCGCCTTCCGGGGTCCGTCTAGAGGCCCAGCGCAGGTATTTTTCTGAAGAATACCGCTGCTTGAGTCAGAAGCGTCCTGTGCCCGCGGCGAGTTCGATTCTCTCCCTGAACCCCTTTCTAGATAAGAAAGGGGTAATCAGGGCATGCGGCCGCGTAACGGTCTCCGACAGTTTGTCCGACGGTATGATGAACGACATCCGATAATCCTGCCGTACGAATGTGCACTCTCGCGGTTTCTGGTCAAATTCACGCATCCCATTACGTTACATGGTGGCAACCAGTTAGTGGTGCGTCTCACTCGGTCCAGATACTGGGTTCCGAGAATAAAGAACTTGGTGAAGGCAGTGGTTAACTCCAGCAAGGTCTGCGTTATCCACAAAAAGAGATTGCAAGTCCAGATGATGGGAAGTTTTCCGAAAGAGCGAGTGTCTTTTTCCCGTCCGTTCACGTACACAGGGATGGACTACGCCGGCCCGTTTCACATAAAAAATTATTCCGGAAGAGCTTGTCTCATTACGAAAGGGTATGTGTTGGTTTTCGTTTGTTTTTCTACAAAGGCCATCCATCTAGAGCCTACATCCGACTTAACGACTGAAAAGTTTCTTGCCGCTTTCGCTCGTTTCGTCTCTAGAAGAGGGTGTCCTCGCCAAGTCCAATCCGACAATGGAAAGACCTTCGTCGGCGCCTCCACCGTGCTTTCTTGAGACTTCCTGCAAGCCGTTAAGGAGTCTGTGACCGATGCATATAGTCATCAGCAGCTCACCTGGCAATTCATTCCTCTTGGGGCACCCCATATCGGAGGCCTATGGGAAGCTGGTGTCAAGAGCTTCAAGACCTTGTTTTACAAGTCCACCGCTACGCGGAAGTACACCTTTGAAGAGCTGTCCACCCTCCTAGCGAGAATCGAAGCTTGTCTGAATTCCAGACCGCTATCTCCCATGTCCGAGGATCCAACTGATCTCTTAGCGTTGACACCAGGGCACTTTCTTGTTGGTGGACCTCTTCTATCCATAGTGGAACCTGAAGTAAAGGGCGAATCCAAGTCCATTCTGAACCGGTGGCAGCACTTTAGGTCTCTCCATCAACAATTCCGCACTCGATGGAAGGATGAGTACCTTAAGGAGCTCCACAAGCGCAACAAGTGGCAAGTCCCCACAGAAAATCTGCGTGTTGGCGATCTGGTCGTCATTAAGGATGACAATTTGCCCTCAAATGAGTGGCGACTCGGAAGAATAGACTCCGTTTTTCCGGGAGCCGATGGCATTGTCAAACGTCCAGTGACCAAGGTGGTTCTTCTTCCAAGAGAGCCGCCCAAAACTACCTCGTAACGAGCCGCGTTTCTTACACACCTTAGTCCGTAGCCATTATCCAAGTCAGTGTTAATCAGCCCTGTTTGTTTTTTCCTTATCCACACTCTAAACAGGAAAATGGCTCCCCGTCCACGTAACGCTCAGGCTCTGGATAGCAGACGTACTCGAGGTACTCAGTCCTACCGATGCCGAGTCTGCCGCGGAATCCATCCTCTTCGGAAGTGTCAGAGGTTCCTAAAGCTGAGCGCAGAGAAGCGGCTGCGGGCAGTTCTTATTAACAAGTACTGCGCGAACTGTCTCGCACACGAGCACTCCACTGGGAGCTGTCGTAGAGGTGACCGGTGCAGAATGTGCGTACGGAATTGTGTGAGTACCTCGTACGCTCTTCACAAATGGGTTTCGGACTCAGCAGCGTAGAATGTCGAAAGCTCGCTTTCGAGCTGGGCTTAAAAAATGACATCAAAATGCCACGTCAGTGGAAAGAGAACGAAACAGCAGGTAAAGACTGGTTTCATTCATTTCGCAAAAGAAATCCAGACATTACTCTTCGGAAACCGGAGAACTGCAGCCTGACTAGAGCTACGTCATTTAATGCTCATAACGTCAAGATTTTTTACGACAATTTACAAAAGGTCTACGATCGGGAGCCCAGATTCTCCGACCCTTCCAACGTTTTCAATCTAGACGAAACAGCAACAACAACTGTTCCAACAAAAACTCCAAACGTCATTGCTGCCAAAAATACAAAGCAAGTTTCGCAAGCGACAAGTGGAGAAAAAGGTGTACTCGTTACGACATGTTGTATCATCAACGCTGCTGGAGGTTTCTTGCCGCCTGCGATGGTTTTCCCACGTGTAAAATTTGTTCCCAAAATGCTCAAGAACGGTATACCAAATACGCTTGGCCTAGCAAATAAGACAGGATGGATGAATGCAGAGCTATTCGAAAAAACGTTGGAGCATTTCATAAAATATTCGAACTCATCACTGACAAGTCCAAAGTTACTGGTTTTGGATATCCACTCAAGTCACTTACCTATACGGGCTTTGGATTTAGCGAAACGGAATGGCATCACACTTTTGACTCTGCCACCTCACACGTCTCATAAATTGCAACCATTGGACATTACTTGCTATTATCCATTCAAAGCTGCCTACAACCGATCTCTGGATGCAATGATCAAATCTTTGAAGCAACCACTAACAATTTACGACGCTATTTCCGATTATTTCAAATGAATCGTGCCTATTAAACATCAAAGATGTTCAGTCTTCTTAGCAAGGAATAAGTAGAACCGGAAGTTACCATATGCTGGCCGAAAGCCATATAGTACGGTGTTGAACCGATACTAGCATGGATCGAGGATCTCAAGGCATACCATATCCTATTCAAATACTCATCCCAATCTTTCTGATCTGGACGAAGGTAAGCTTGAATCCCTGAAATAACAGAGCGATTGACTCGATCAGAGAACGGAACTGAGATCCGTTGTCTGATACGAAAGTTTCCGGGACACCGAAAGTCATGAAGAGCTCGCTTTCGAGGTACTTAATAACAACACTAGCATTAATCTTCTTCACAGGTTTTAGAAATACAAATTTAGAGAAATGATCTAGGACTATGAAAATCCCGATATTCCCGCTTCTCGAACGTGGGTAAGGTCCGAGAAAATCGATGTAAATTCGTTGGAAGAGTCGCACGGTTTCTGGCGCTGTTCCTAGCGGTGGTCTGCGAACATGATTCGGTGGTTTAGTCGACTTACATGTCTCACAAGCATTAACGTATGCTTTCACGTCAGGCACGAGGCGAGGCGAAAAATAATACCTCCTAACGCGCTCGACAGTTTTATGTTTCCCGCCGTGGGAAGCCAATGGACTGTTATGGGCTTGGAAAAGAACTTCTGGGATCAGCTCTGATGGTAACCAAAGCTTCCATGCGTATTCATCGAGTACCTGTTCTCCAGTTAAATGTTCTGCTTTTCTATACAATTACCCGTCCTCTGTTTTAAGATCATGGAAATTATCTTTCGTCTCTTCAACCTTGGCTACTAGATCTTTGTAAGCAAGAGATTTTAAGTGGTTTGAATTCATATCGACTAACAAACCTTCTCAGTAATCTACTCCCGCGACTTCGTCCTCGTTAACGCGGGACAAGGAATCAGGAACCACGTTTATCGTACCTTTACGATGCTCAATTTTAAATCGATATCTTTGCAAGGCTAACGCCCATCGAGCTAAACGAGAACTGAGATCATGGTTAGACATAAGCCATTTTAGCGAGGCGTGGTCAGTTATGAAAGTGAAATCATGCCCTCCACGTAAGCTCTAAAGTTCTTCAAGGCTACTATTGCCGCCAGACACTCCTGCTCGGTCACGGTGTAGTTTCTTTGAGCCCGATTTAGTTTTTTCGAGATAAATGCTATAGGGCGTTCGTCTCCATCCTGAGATACCTATACTAACACAGCACCGACACCAGACTAGCTAGCATCGCAGTAGATAGCAAATGGTTTAGAAAAGTCCGGGCTACATAACACCGGAGCTTCGCTAAGACAAATCTTCAAGATTTCAAAGGCTTTTAGTGCTTCTGGAGTTAGACAGAACTTTCGTTTGGTTGTCATTAAATCAGTTAAAGGAGAAGCGAGTGATGCAAAATTCGGAACGAATTTGCGGTACTAGCCACATATGCCCATAAAGCTCCTCAAACCTCGCAGGGTTTCTGGGACGGGAAACTCGGTGAGTGCTTTCACCTTTTTAGGATCTGTACGTATTCCGCCATCACCAATGATATGGCTCATATAACATACACGTCGCATGCAGAAATGACTTTTGCCAATATTGATTGTCAATACTGCACGCTTGAGGTGAATGGAGAAATCCCTAAGTATATAATACCTCGTTCCTGAGATGCGGTGGGACGACTTTGTCCATCAAGCGAGACATTGTGCTGGTGGCACTACAAAGCCCAAAAGGCTTTACTGTAAATTTGTAGAGTGGCCTACCGGGGACTGTAAGTGCTGTCTTGTCTCGGGATTGAACTTCCAACGGCACTTGCCAATAAGCGTCTTTCAAGTCAAGACTAGTAATATACTCGGCTCTTGGCAACCGACTTAAGATGCCGCATATTTGTGGAAGTGGATATGCGTCTTTCTCGGTGAAACTATTGACCTTTCGGCAATCTAAACAAATCCTCACTTTGTCAGGTTTAGTAACCATGACGATGGGAGGGGACCATGCGCTTTCCGACTCTTTAATAACCCCTAATTGGAACATTCTGTCTACTTCTGCGTACATACTCTTCTCAACGGCAGGTTAGACGGGGAAATGACGCTGTTTAACTGGCTTAGCACTGCCCACATCAATTGAATGTGTAATCAAACTTGTCTGCCCAAGACCTTCCTGAGCGAATGAAGGAAACGAATTGATAACATTGATTTCTTAACTTTTATGCATCCGACAAGTCGTGTTGATCTACCTCGTCCTTGCTGCTGACTTTGCTAGACTTGTTAGATTCTAGCTCGGATATATGCAGATTTTTGGGAAGATCATACAGCCTCCAAAAATCTATACCCAAGTTAGATCTTAATTTAGTTATGGTACAATATAAATGTTTAAAATCTTTTGAATGTTTCCATATTCTATGTTAACTTTCGTCTTGACTACTATTCGTTGCGGACTTCAATCTGTCGTGGTAGCACTAAAGTTTAACGACTTAGTCTTGTAAGTGCTATCTGCTCCACAGCCGTAACAAAGAAGTCATTTATCGGCTAAACAATCCTGGTAAATGTGCCCATCTTTGCGGCAATTCCAGCATTTTAAGGTAAACGCGTCTACTTCTAACTCGTTTTCCGATTCAGAACCTTTCTGAGATTCAGATTCTGGAATCAGTTCTGATATTTCGCGTCTAAATGGGCTATTTTACCTATAACCGTGAGCGCGTTTGACGTCGTCGAGAAAAGCTTCGAGGTCGACGACAGGTTTCTATTAACTCTGAGTTTGTTGAAATATCGAAATTCAATAACTCATGTCGTATTTCAGGCCTCAGATTATTCTTGAGAACAAGTTTTCTCGAGCTCCATGGTATCTCTAGTTGATCGACTAAAATGTTTACGCTATCGTAAAAGCTATCGAAGGTTTCACTAGGCTTCTGCTTCCTGTTTCGGATCAACTCCTCCATGTCAATATCATCCCTTTTCTGACGAAATTGCATTCGTAAAGCAGAACATAAACTATCCCAGCGGACTTCAGTTACCGATTTATGGTAACGCCAATAAAATTCGTTGGCCTTGCCCTCAAAAAGAACGCTGGCGTTCCTACAAAGGACTGAGAAATTCCCATCTAACGTTTGATGCGTCAGCGCCTGAACTCTATAAATGAAGTTATCTACTGAAACACCTGATCCTGAAAATTTAATTTTCCATCCGTTTTAAATATGAACGACCTTGTCGGGTCTAGTTAGGAGGTCGGACATATTCCTTCGGTGAGAACCAGGCGAACCTATGTTAGGCCGAGCCCGATGTCTGTTTTGAATTTGTTCGACAACAACTGGCTCGCTATTTTCCTCGTCTACTGGAGGAGGAGTTGCTGAATTTGGCGGAGTTCTGATCAGTCTCTGTACACTAGGGTGGTCCAAAAAATGAAAACTGGTTCTCACCATTTTACATGGTAGATTAAGGTCTGTAAAAAATGTAGTCAAAAATAAAAAGAAATGTTGTTGAGATGTAGACCTTGCGAATCGTCCTCAAAGTTTGTTTTAAAACTACTCATAAAACATGTGTTCCAGTCAGAACTTTTTTCGAAAAAATCGATTTCCCACCCTCAACTTTGTCAACATTCTAAACTTAGTCAATAATAGTAAAAAATTGACAATTCCGAAATGTTTTTGGTTGGACATCTAAAATCCGAATTTGACTCAACGGACTTACCATCTAAGAGATCCGTATTATCTAGTGGACTATAGGACTAGAATTTTCAGAAAAACATTGTTACAAAGCGCCAAGGATGTAACACAAATGCTAGTTACCATCAAAGGGGTATTCCAGTCCGGCCTCACCACCATTTTATTAAATCCATATCGCGGCTTCACAAAGATTATTTTAGCCTAAAAAAATGTATTTAAAAAAGGAGAGCTTCACCGAAACAGGGAAAGCCGTTTTAGAATCATGTTGAATGAACGCTTTAGTATAAACCATGCCGTGGCATCTTTATCTGCTGTCGCGCCATATAAATTTGATGCAGCGTTAATTAGCAGCTAATTAATTTTTAGATAATAAATAAACATATAAAATTGAATATTGCCTTTTTTGTCCTTATATAAGTGTTTACAGAAGGTCCATTTATGAAATGGTTTTTTTTCAAAAACAAATAAAATTATTTTAAATAACTTATTATGCAACTCGGGGATTTTAATAATATTAATATCAATATTTTTAAAAATTAATTCCAATTCGATCTTGTACGACCATGTAAATTCTGGTCTTAGGAACTATAAAAGTTTTTCAACTTCTAAAGCTTTCAAAATAGTTCGGAAAGGTTACAAACGAATTTGAGAAATAAAACCAAGTCAAGGCCACCCATATGAAAATAATACATTTGGTCAAGGACAACAGTGCGTAGACCCTAAAACGCGTTTTTTTCAAAAAATTTATTTTGGTATACATAAAATACCTCAAAGCGCACCGTATATGCGAGAGCAGGACCTTAAAAATTTCCATACAAATATGGACCGCCCGACTGTACACTTTCTTCTACTGAAGTCTGGATTAAATCGGTGATATTCTCTAAAAGAAGCGAGAATAGCTTTCGCTCCATGGACACCATTGTGACCGTGTTTATTGCGGTTGCTTGATCAGTAACACTATTGTTGTTGCTCTGAGCGCTTCCAGATGAGCTCGGGGTATTATCGCTAATTCCTTGTTGGCGACCTTTAGATTGAGATCGAGTTTGTTAACACTTTTCGACTTTTCGAAACTTTGCATACTGGACATAAGTCGCTTTTCTTGAAATGCGCATCAATGCACTTCTTATGAAATTCAGTTCAGAGGCTGATTTAATTTCGGACTTGCATATCGGACAGATGGTGGCTTCCTGAGAGCCTTTTCCTGGGGATCGGTCTAACCCCATTTTTAAAATAGTTTAGAAATAATTAAATTTTGAAAAATACAAAATCCAAAGAGCGGTGGATACTCTTAGAGATATAAAATTAAAATCTTCTCGATATACTAGGCCGGATGAAAAGTCCCCGGTCTGACCCATAGATGGCGTTACTAGATTTTTTTCCATATGATTTTCATTCAGTACCAACCTTCAAACGATACGTGTCAAAATTTGACAGCAATCGGACAATTAGTTCGGGAGTTATAGTGATTTGAGTGAAGCTACTTTTGTTATTGTTGAAAAGATGGAAAAAAAAAGAATTTCGTGTGTTAATAAAGTATTGCTTTTTGAAAGGAAAAAATACAGTTGAAGCAAAAGCGTGGCTTGATAAAGAGTTTCCGGGGTCTGCACCAGGAAAATTAACCATCATTGATTGGTATGCTAAGTTTAAACGTGGTGAAATGAGCACTGAAGACGGTGACCGCAGTGGACGCCCAAAAGAGGCTGTTACCGACGAAAACATCAAAAAAATCCATAAAATAATTTTGAATGACCGTAAAATGAAGTTAAGCGAGATAGCAGACATTGTGAAGATATCAAAGGAACGTGTACATCATATCATTCGCGAATATTTGGGCATGCGAAAGCTCTGTGCAAAGTGGGTGCCGCGCGAGCTCACAATCGATCAAAAACAACAACGAGTTGATGATTCGGAGCAGTGTTTGGAGATCTTTAAGCGCAATAAAGCCGAATTTTTCCGTCGATATGTGACAATGGATGAAACATGGCTCCATCACTACACTCCAGAATCCAATCGTCAATCATCTGAATGGACAGCAAGCGACGAACCCAATCCAAAGCGTGGAAAAACGCAACAGTCGGCTGGAAAGGTTATGGCGTCTGTTTTTTGGGATGCGCATGGAATAATATTCATCGACTATCTCCAGAAGGGACAGACAATCAACAGCGACTATTACATTGCTTTATTGGAGCGGTTGAAAGCCGAAATCGCAAAGAAACGGCCGCATTTGAAGAAGAAAAAAGTGCTGTTCCACCAAGACAATGCACCATGTCACAAGTTTGGAAAAACGATGGCTAAACTTTATGAATTGGGCTACGAATTGCTTCCTCATCCACCGTATTCTCCAGATCTGGCCCCCAGCGACTATTTCCTGTTTGCAGACCTTAAAAGAATGCTCGCTGGCAAGAAATTTAAGACCGATGATGAAGTGATTGCTGAAACTGAGGCCTATTTTGAGGATAAACCGAAAGAGTACTACAAAAGTGGCATCGAAAAGTTGGAAAATCGCTATAATCGCTGTATCGCCCTCGAAGGCAACTATGTTGAATAATAAAATTGAATTTTGAAAAAAAAATTTTTTTTACTATGGTAGACCGGGGACTTTTCATCCGGCCTGTTATAAACCAATAAAATTAGTAAAACTGAACTTTTGCTTGATGTTCCCCGTATCGTAGGATAACTAAATTATTATTTTTTTTAAAACTGCTAAACTTTTTTGGAAAAATAAAAAGAGATAGATTAAGAGGACTTCTCGTTTTCTCTAGTAAAACTAAATCCATGTAGGGAGGCGGTTAGATTTTCTAAAGTGTGTTGCGGACAGAGTATAGTTCGAGAACTAATACTGCTGTATTCCTGCCACTAATAAAAAAATGTAATCGCTCTAAGGCTAAACGAAATTAAAATTTATATAGGCCTTTCGTGGATTGTGTACCACGTGTACCTATTTTCCAAAAAGATTGAGTCTATAGAAACCTTTTAATTAAGAGAGTGAGGTTAAGGTAATGATGTAGCAAATTAAAAAGGAGTCAGAAGATCTACTGTAGTTTGATACTTTCTGTGTTTTCCTCGGACTGAGTTTTCTAAACACCACTAACTAAGTAAAGAAAAATCCTAACTCTGATTATTAATTTTGGTCAGAAAGAAAACTAATGTTCTTTGTCTCTGTTCTCCAAAAGAATTAACGATCCAAGAAAGGTATTTTGTAGAAGTGAATAAATTAAAAGTTGAAATTAAAGAAGTATAGAAAAGAATTCGAATTTAATTACCGGTGAGTCTTAATGAGTGACTACTGTACTTACTAAGGCCCCACGTTGGGCGCCACTTTTCTTATTAATAATAATTAATTTTTTCTGTAGCGTGTAACGATTGTATGCTGTGGATGAAATAGGGAATCTGCAGTTGGGGGCACGCTATAGGGTCCGGTACTTGCTCGTCGGCTCTGGGGGTGGAGGTCTTGCGCCTACAGATTCACGTACTGATTACACATTATTATTACTGAGATCAGAAATATGCGTGCTAGCGACAAGAGAGGATAGTTAACTAAAACCGGAAGAGAACGATAAATAAACTCAGGAATAAGTATTATAGGGACAGAAAAGTTTTGGAGAAAGCTAGCTATGCGAATCCACGGATGGTATTGTGGTCGCGTATGGCCCTTTCAACCTATGATCACCACCTTAAAGCATGGCTTCGGTGACCCCTTTGATACCCTACGATCGAGAAATCATCAGCTTAGTTCACTTCAGTATTATTTAGAGATCCATGGTTTTATTTCTGTTCGAAAAGCTAATTAATTTTCCGTAGATAGCGATACAAGTAATACCTCTTATTTATAAAAACAACTTATGGTATTTAGAAAATAAGGCATAGGAAGGTAATATTTATGTTTTAACAATGTGTATTTACTAGATATAAATTTTATCTTAAGGAAATAGTTTTCGATAGTTCTAGGTTTCCTGTGTTATTATGCTCTAAAAACTTATTCAAAGGACTTTCTCCAAGTCTTAGCAATTCATGTTTTCAGGCAATTACAGACTTTAAGAGTTAACAATAGGCGATTGTATTTGTTCACGCCAAAAGGGCGTTTAATTTCAGGAGGCAGTGTCGAGCGGCAGTTTTATCCAGATGTCTACATCTCGCGCGCTCGCACTGCCGTCCGCTCTCCCTCTCCATCTCTCCCCTAAGTCTCCGCTCTGCTCTGGAGCGCTTGAGTTAAGTTAGGCTTAAGCAGTTCATGTTTCAAAGTGTACGAATAAACACCTACGCACGTCGCGTAAAAACCCCAAAAGTACTCCCGTGTTTTTTGGGTACCACTCGATATTGGGGCTTCAACTATTTAATCGATCAAGCCGCACCGCCCCAACATTTTGGTCCTTCGAGCCGAATTTCAAAATCTTTGGCCTTTCCTCTCCTGGAGTTTCCTTTGATTTTGTCCCAGCAGGCTTGAAACACTCCAGATAAGTTCCGCTTACTATAATTGCCGGTCATACATACAGCCAGTTTTTCGAACCCTATTTCGACTAACTTTCTGTATGATATATTGTCTAAATCCAAAAGAGATTAATCCGACGCAACGGCATTTAATATATGTATTTCAATTCCGTTACTTGTGCCCGACAATATTCCAGTTTCCTTTGCCCACAGTTGCACACTTGAAACAATTCCAGTAAATATTTCAGTGCTACTATTCAACGAAAATATTTGTCAAATATATTTTCAATTCCAATCGTGTGTAAAATATAACTCAGCCGCAGTAAAAAATTCCCGGTCATAAAATTTTTCCTTAAGATTTGCACTCTTTATTTTTTACTGTGTTCCAGCTGCGTGTGTATATTTACATAAATATTCTAATACAGTCCACTCCAACTACTTTTCTCGACCTACAAATACGGCTAAACTATTTCCAATATTAAGAACAAAGTTACAAATTCCACAAATTTACTCCAGCAAATCGTTTGCAATTTAGTTGTGCAGGTGACAAACAAACGCACCGACATACAAACATAAGCGAAGTCTTTCCAATTCCCGCAACGTTATTCCGCTATTCGCACCCCACATATGTACATATGTACAGTGTACATACATACGTATATCGCCAGTGCACAGTGGGTCAAGAGCTCACAATAAGTGTTCCTTTCAAACAAACAATATTAAAGTCCGTAATTCCTTACATAAGTCCGACCATCCGATATAATAAATATATATTGCCTATCCGACAGTGTGACCTTATATATTTACAATCTTAATTGGTTCCTAAATTCCAATTTGATTCCAATCCGTTTCCTTACATCTGAATTAAAATTTCTAAATTATTTGACGTCATCAGTAAAATCCGCTTTAACCCGATTTATGGCCACAGCTGACTGTCTGATCCACTTTGAGGCCACTGTGAACGCTCCAGGTGCTCCTACACCAACGTTATCCGCCTGTAAAATCCGACGCGATCACTTCAATTCCTTGTGGCAAACGGTAAAGGCAGCATACGACATATGCTCCGACTGCATTATAGCTGCAGGCGAGAGCACCGCAGACACAAAATCCATACTAAAGTCCAAGTATTACCAAACGTACTCCACTTACGAAATATTTGCCGCTCAGCTGATGGAACAAATCCAAAAGGGCTCCTCCCAAATACCTCAAGCTCCAGTAACTCCGTCCCAAAATTCCACGTCTTATGGCTGTCGGCTCCCTCCTCTCGACACAGAGGTTTTCTCTGGCGATTATCTTCGCTGGCCGACTTTCCGGGACCTTTTCACGGCTATATACATAGACAATCCTAGTCTAACGCCCGTTGAAAAATTATTCCATTTAAATTCAAAAACAAGTGGCGAAGCTCATTCCATAGTTTCAAGATCCCCACTCACCAATGACGGCTTTCGCTCAGCCTGGAATAACCTAACTGAGCGTTTCGAAAATAAGCGATTGCAGGTGAACAGTCACCTGAAAACACTTTTCAATGTGCAATCCATAGCACAGGAGTCGGGAGCAGCCTTAAAGGAACTTCAACGCACTTTTCAAGGTTGCTTAACTTCCTTAAAATTTTCCGGTGTTAATATTGAGAATTGGGACCCTATCCTGGTTTATATGTGCTCGACAAAACTACCAAAGCTCACTCTCTCATTATGGGAGCAATCCATCCAAAATAAAGCCGAAATTCCTACGTGGCTTGAGCTTGATTCATATTTGACGGAGCGCCATCTAACTCTTGAGGCCGTCGATAGCTTCCGATCTGCCAATTTCCACCACGTCCAGTCCAAAAACACAAATCGAGTGGCAGAAGTTCCAAAAATAAATTCCTTCAACACAAGGTTAGTTCCGATAACCAAAGCCTGCGATCTGTGTTCGAAGAAGAACCACCCCGTGCGTATATGTCCACGCTTCATACAGATGACAGTAGAAGATCGCTTAGCCTATATCCAAAGGAAGCAGTTGTGCTCCAATTGCTTTGCAAATAGCCATCAATTCCGGGATTGCACAAGCGCTCACAACTGTCTCACTTGCCAAGATCGGCATCACACATTGCTGCATCGAAACAGCGGTCCTACTACTCCGACGATTCCATCCGACCCTCCAAGGCCAGTATCCGCCTCAGTTCCACACATCATTTCGTCCTATTCAACGCAAGTTTCCGTACAAAAAGTTCCTCCTAAGAATACTCCATCCGAATATTGGATTCCATACCCCGCCTTGGATGGCAGACGTACTCGAGGTATTAAATCCTACCAATGCCGAGTCTGCCAAAAGATCCATCCTCTACGGAAGTGCCACCACTTTCTACGGCTAAGCCCCCAGAATCGGCTTCAGGAAGTACATATCCAGAAGTACTGCTCCAATTGCTTGGCTCACAATCATTCCAAGGACTCCTGCCGCAGTGGTCATCACTGCCACAAGTGTGGAAAGGCCCACCACACTCTCCTACATACGGACGACCTACTATCCTGAGGTTCTTGCTACGGGTGTCCTCGCAAGGGGGGGGAGAATGTTCACGCCAAAAGGGCGTTTAATTTCAGGAGGCAGTGTCGAGCGGCAGTTTTATCCAGATGTCTACATCTCGCGCGCTCGCACTGCCGTCCGCTCTCCCTCTCCATCTCTCCCCTAAGTCTCCGCTCTGCTCTGGAGCGCTTAAGTTAAGTTAGGCTTAAGCAGTTCATGTTTCAAAGTGTACGAATAAACACCTACGCACGTCGCGTAAAAACCCCAAAAGTACTCCCGTGTTTTTTGGGTACCACTCGATATTGGGGCTTCAACTATTTAATCGATCAAGCCGCACCGCCCCAACATTTTGGTCCTTCGAGCCGGATTTCAAAATCTTTGGCCTTTCCTCTCCTGGAGTTTCCTTTGATTTTGTCCCAGCAGGCTTGAAACACTCCAGATAAGTTCCGCTTACTATAATTGCCGGTCATACATACAGCCAGTTTTTCGAACCCTATTTCGACTAACTTTCTGTATGATATATTGTCTAAATCCAAAAGAGATTAATCCGACGCAACGGCATTTAATATATGTATTTCAATTCCGTTACTTGTGCCCGACAATATTCCAGTTTCCTTTGCCCACAGTTGCACACTTGAAACAATTCCAGTAAATATTTCAGTGCTACTATTCAACGAAAATATTTGTCAAATATATTTTCAATTCCAATCGTGTGTAAAATATAACTCAGCCGCAGTAAAAAATTCCCGGTCATAAAATTTTTCCTTAAGATTTGCACTCTTTATTTTTTACTGTGTTCCAGCTGCGTGTGTATATTTACATAAATATTCTAATACAGTCCACTCCAACTACTTTTCTCGACCTACAAATACGGCTAAACTATTTCCAATATTAAGAACAAAGTTACAAATTCCACAAATTTACTCCAGCAAATCGTTTGCAATTTAGTTGTGCAGGTGACAAACAAACGCACCGACATACAAACATAAGCGAAGTCTTTCCAATTCCCGCAACGTTATTCCGCTATTCGCACCCCACATATGTACATATGTACAGTGTACATACATACGTATATCGCCAGTGCACAGTGGGTCAAGAGCTCACAATAAGTGTTCCTTTCAAACAAACAATATTAAAGTCCGTAATTCCTTACATAAGTCCGACCATCCGATATAATAAATATATATTGCCTATCCGACAGTGTGACCGTATATATTTACAATCTTAATTGGTTCCTAAATTCCAATTTGATTCCAATCCGTTTCCTTACATCTGAATTAAAATTTCTAAATTATTTGACGTCATCAGTAAAATCCGCTTTAACCCGATTTATGGCCACAGCTGACTGTCTGATCCACTTTGAGGCCACTGTGAACGCTCCAGGTGCTCCTACACCAACGTTATCCGCCTGTAAAATCCGACGCGATCACTTCAATTCCTTGTGGCAAACGGTAAAGGCAGCATACGACATATGCTCCGACTGCATTATAGCTGCAGGCGAGAGCACCGCAGACACAAAATCCATACTAAAGTCCAAGTATTACCAAACGTACTCCACTTACGAAATATTTGCCGCTCAGCTGATGGAACAAATCCAAAAGGGCTCCTCCCAAATACCTCAAGCTCCAGTAACTCCGTCCCAAAATTCAACGTCTTATGGCTGTCGGCTCCCTCCTATCGACACAGAGGTTTTCTCTGGCGATTATCTTCGCTGGCCGACTTTCCGGGACCTTTTCACGGCTATATACATAGACAATCCTAGTCTAACGCCCGTTGAAAAATTATTCCATTTAAATTCAAAAACAAGTGGCGAAGCTCATTCCATAGTTTCAAGATCCCCACTCACCAATGACGGCTTTCGCTCAGCCTGGAATAACCTAACTGAGCGTTTCGAAAATAAGCGATTGCAGGTGAACAGTCACCTGAAGACACTTTTCAATGTGCAATCCATAGCACAGGAGTCGGGAGCAGCCTTAAAGGAACTTCAACGCACTTTTCAAGGTTGCTTAACTTCCTTAAAATTTTCCGGTGTTAATATCGAGAATTGGGACCCTATCCTGGTTTATATGTGCTCGACAAAACTACCAAAGCTCACTCTCTCATTATGGGAGCAATCCATCCAAAATAAAGCCGAAATTCCTACGTGGCTTGAGCTTGATTCATATTTGACGGAGCGCCATCTAACTCTTGAGGCCGTCGATAGCTTCCGATCTGCCAATTTCCACCACGTCCAGTCCAAAAACACAAATCGAGTGGCAGAAGTTCCAAAAATAAATTCCTTCAACACAAGGTTAGTTCCGATAACCAAAGCCTGCGATCTGTGTTCGAAGAAGAACCACCCCGTGCGTATATGTCCACGCTTCATACAGATGACAGTAGAAGATCGCTTGGCCTATATCCAAAGGAAGCAGTTGTGCTCCAATTGCTTTGCAAATAGCCATCAATTCCGGGATTGCACAAGCGCTCACAACTGTCTCACTTGCCAAGATCGGCATCACACATTGCTGCATCGAAACAGCGGTCCTACTACTCCGACGATTCCATCCGACCCTCCAAGGCCAGTATCCGCCTCAGTTCCACACATCATTTCGTCCTATTCAACGCAAGTTTCCGTACAAAAAGTTCCTCCTAAGAATACTCCATCCGAATATTGGATTCCATACCCCGCCTTGGATGGCAGACGTACTCGAGGTATTAAATCCTACCAATGCCGAGTCTGCCAAAAGATCCATCCTCTACGGAAGTGCCACCACTTTCTACGGCTAAGCCCCCAGAATCGGCTTCAGGAAGTACATATCCAGAAGTACTGCTCCAATTGCTTGGCTCACAATCATTCCAAGGACTCCTGCCGCAGTGGTCATCACTGCCACAAGTGTGGAAAGGCCCACCACACTCTCCTACATACGGACGACCTACTATCCTGAGGTTCTTGCTACGGGTGTCCTCGCAAGGGGGGGGAGAATGTTCACGCCAAAAGGGCGTTTAATTTCAGGAGGCAGTGTCGAGCGGCAGTTTTATCCAGATGTCTACATCTCGCGCGCTCGCACTGCCGTCCGCTCTCCCTCTCCATCTCTCCCCTAAGTCTCCGCTCTGCTCTGGAGCGCTTAAGTTAAGTTAGGCTTAAGCAGTTCATGTTTCAAAGTGTACGAATAAACACCTACGCACGTCGCGTAAAAACCCCGTTCACTTTGCTTTAAGCAGACGAACGTTCCACCCGGCTTCACACAATGAGCTCCGCGCGGCGATGGTAACGTGGCTGCCGGTGATGTCTGCTGGCGTCGCTGCCGATGTCCTATGTGCTGTTTCCTGTCTTGCCGCTGGGCTTCTCCAGGACAACGTCTCTTGAATGCCTCAACGGGTCGATCGCTCGCCCTTCCTGACTGGTATCTTGGCGTTTCAGGCACTCGGGGTTTTAGGCAGTTGCTGTTCGGGGACTTCGCCGGTAATCGCAGGACTCTCCAGGACAACGCCTCTTGAAACCACAAATCGATACACCGCTCGTCCTTCGCGCCATGTCCTGCTTGATCGGGCAAGGTACGCTGGGTCTTAGACAACTTTCCCCCCGAGCTCACGGTTCCTCGTCGCAGGCCTACTTCGCTTGACTCTGACAGACCCGCCGGTCTATTCGCCAAACACCAAACGCCTTGACTTAGTCGTGTGATGTCTTCCGGACCTCAGCCAATTGTGTCTCAATGCGGAGATTCCTGAAGTCCCAATCCCGAACGTCTCGAAGTAGCGAACTTGCTCTTAGTAGGCTTCCCACGGTGCTGCTTCCGACGACTCGCTTTGTTGTGGCTCCCTTGTAGTTTACTTGGTTGACTGACCGTTCACTTTGGTATCTTGACTGATCTTGATGGTTTGACTCCTTGTGATCGACTGATCCGCTGGAACTCTCCACTACGGGTCCAAAGTCGGAGATCCTGTTTGACCCACTTGTCCTTTACGAACAGCTTCCAACTGAGGTTCTGCCCACTGCTGTCGTCCCGCTGGTTCCCGCGATGCATGTGGCACGCCTGTGTGCCGCTCCGTTGCCGAGATGGCACTTCTTCTCCCGGCCCAAAGTTCACGGCAGAGTCCAAAGTCCGGTGGAGTTCCGTTATCCCCTTTTGGACACGGCACTCTTGTTCTGCCCGCCAAGTCTCGGGTAGTATCGTTGCTTGATTGGTTTGTTGTCCTTCATAGTGATCTGATGCTCTGCTATGTTTGAAGCTCGCTAGCTCTGCATTCAGGAATGTCGTAGTGTCGTTATCCTCGCTTGTCTGTTGTACTACTGCCACCGATAGCTTCTCCTCGAGCCACCCATTGTGTCGATTCCTGGCTGGTATTAGTATTTCGTGTCAAGCACACTTTATCTCGGTTCCGACTTGTGTTAGATAGTTTCATACCAACACCAATGAATCCACTACCCCTGGTAGTATCTGCAGACTCATGGTCAGTCGTATGTTCCCGAATGCGAATTACACCTCCAGCTATGCATTTATCCCGCCGCATCTTCCGTCTGCCGGATGTCCGCCAGTTCCTCGCTTATGAAGCTTGTTTTTGCCCCGGTGTCGATTGTAGCGTACGTATCCAGACGGCCACGGATCGGGCTCAATTCCAACCCCTCCGCAGCGGCAGGGCCTATCAAAAGGGGTTCTGGGGACCGAAAAGGGACGGTATATGCCCCACCGTAAGCCAAGGGGAAATCTGTGGCCTGCGCGGGGGCCTCCCTCGATCGAACCGGGAGAAGGAGGCAGAAAACCCTTTCGTGGGCCGATCAGTGATGAAGAGGGGACCGATGGAGTTGCAGCGCCATTTAGGAGGGGCAGCAAGCTCGCCCGATCGACGGCAACTTCCTCAACCCAAGATGAAGAGCTGATCGCAGATACTGAGGAGGTTAAGGAAACCCTAAAAGGACGCGTGATCCAGCAAGCCCAGAAAACTCACAGAGGACAACGCCGGCCAAAAGGAGCAAGGTCTCCCACAAGGCAACCTGCCTGGAGGATCTCTTGGAGGTGGGGAAGCTTCTGCAGGAGATATCCATCAAGAGGAGGAGGTGGTCAAGAAAAATCTGAGGGCCAGGCGTCGCGCAAGACCAGATGCGGTCTTTGATCAGGCGCGCGGTAAAAGATACACCGAGGTGCTAGCCATGGTGACTTGAAAGGACGAAAAACAGTTATTGTACCTGGGAAGCTGTGTAGCCAAGGCTCGCCGCACCATTAACGGCAATCTACTGCTCGAGGTGGCCAAAGGCAGCGCAGAAGCCATGATGGAGAGCATCGCGAGGGTGCTAGGCGACGCAGCGTCAGTGCGAGCCATGACGGACGAGGCTAAACTGCTCGTTTTGGATATACGAGACATCGACTTCATCGCGACGGAGCAGGAAATCTGCGATGCGATTGCGAGCCAGTATGACATGGATGCGGAGCGCATCAGTGTCCGGAGTCTGCGCCGAGGCTACGCAGAGTCGCAATCGACAGTGATCAGTTTGCCCTACTCCCTGGGGTAAGCCGTCCGGGTGCACCACTCATGCGGGATACGATGGCAGCAGAGGGGTTCGTCCGACCGAACGTTGGCGGCACATGGCTCTACAGCTGCTACCTGGCCCCAAGTCTAACACTGACGACCTTCAGCAGGATCCTGGACGAGCTGAGCAGCGACCTGAGAGGACGGAGCAACGTGGTGATCGGAGGCGACTTTAATGCCTGGGCCGAGGAATGGGGCTCCCTCTATACCAACGCCAGGGGACGCACCATCCTTGAAGCTATTGCGTCGCTGGACATCGTCCTGTTGAACGAGGGCTACCAGCACACCTTCAACAGAGCTGGGGCCGGTTCAATCATCGACCTATCGTTTGCGAGCAGTTCCTTAGCCCGTAGCACACGCTCGAGGATAGGCGAAGTGTTCACGGCCAGCGACCATGAGGCAATTCTGCTAACAGTTTGAGGTCCACCGTGCCAAGGTCAGCCGACGACCAGGCCAAGAAAAGCCTACCGCCAGGACACCTTTAGGCCACAGACCTTTGCCAGTGCACTGGAAGGCTTGTCTGGCTCTGAGATGGACTCGGCAGATTAAGCAGCGAATAAGTTGGCAGCTAGTGTGGAGGAAGCCTGTGACCAAAGCATGCAGCAGCGTAAGACCTATAGCGCTAGCTTGCGCAGGACCTGCCACCGAGCCAGGAGGTTGGTCCAAAGGGCGAGAGGCATCTCAAACCTCTCAACCTGCAACTCGAGCTTCAGGAGTGCAAAGAAGGCACTCAAACTGGCGATACCGGATAGCAAGAGAGAAAGCTACCTCAAGCTCTGCGACGAGCTGGAAAACGACCAATGGGGAAGAGCCTCTAAGCCGGTGGTGAAGCGTGTGAATGCCGGCAATAGGTCGCCTACTGACCCGGCGGTCCTGGAAGGTATTGTCCAAGTGCTGTTTCCCGATATGTCCGGTCGCGGAGAAGGAACTATCACCAACATTGCTGCTAAACCGATCGCTGGTACCAAATGGAAAGGTGGGACGAAGAAGTATTGTCTAGTGGTCACGCTGGACATACGGAATGCATTCAACTCGGCCGATTGGGGGAGGACACTGGAGGCACTACGGTCCGTCAACATATCGGAATATCTGCTGAATGTAGTGCACAGCTATCTCAGCAAACGAGATACGAGCTGACAGTCGGTGTTCCTCAGAGCTCGGTACTGGGCGCTGGTTGTGGTGGCCAAGGAAGTTTCTGCCGTGGAAGCAGCTGCAAACTGCGGAATTCGGGCAGTGGAAGAGTGGCTCTCAGTGGCGGGCCTAGAGCTGGCCTCACACAAATCAGAAGGGGTGCTGATATCAAGCCGGAATCGGAGAGACAACGATTTCATTTCATAGTGCCATAAGGTACCCACCTCTCCTATCGCGAACACTTGGAGTATGTGTACAAAAAGGCAAGCGAGACCACAGACCCCTGTGTGAACTGGTGGGGGAGGCCAAGGAGATACGAGCGGCTCTAGCAGGCGAACAGGCGGACCACAGAACCAAGACCGAGGTGAAGAGGAGGGCCAGGATGCAGAGCGTCGACAACTGGCAGGCGGCCTGGACAACTCCAGCAAGGGACTCTGGACGCATCAGCTAATCCCCAGCATAGAGCAATGGGTAAACAGGCGTTAAGTGGACATGGTTGCTTCCAAAGCTTCCTTAAACGCTTCGGGCACGACACGGAGGACGGTTGCCCAGAGTGCGGCAGTGGGATTTTTGAGGACGCTCTTCATGTTCTATGAATTAGAGGTTTACGCCGATGGTTTCAGCAGCGGCGGCGGCGTAGAGTTCTAAATTACCCAGCGGCGGCGGCGTAGCCGTTAGAAAGAACCAGCGGCGGCGGCGGGTACGCCGCCGGTGAAATTGTCGGCGGCTGGCGGCGTAAGCATTTAATAAACTGATTTTTTTTTCCTTTTATTAATAAGTGAGTCAAGCGAAATAACAAATTAAACTAAAACTAAATAAGAGTCTTTTCTTGACTTGATAATTAATAAGTAAGTTAAGCGAAATAACAAATTAAACTGAAATTATTGACTTCATAATTAATAAGTAAGTAAAGCGAAATAACAACTTAAACTAAAATTAAAACAAAATAACAGTCTTTTCTTGATTTGACAGTTTTGAGATTCATTGTCTTTTCTTGACTTGACAGTTTTGAGATTCATTGAAATTGATTGAAATTGAAATTCATTGTCTTCATTATTAAACTATTAAAAAAAAATTCTTAAGAAAAACTTTCCTTACAAGTTTCGTAGTTATCATGAATGAAAATAATTTTATTGACGTTGTGAGGACTGAGCTGCGACCGTTTATGTGTAATTGTAAGACCAGCAATGGAAAAGACTCGCTCACTTGGTGTGCTCGTTGATGGGAGATGAGACATTTAATCGATAACTGAAAGCGATTATTGTCGAAAATTTTTTTAGAATATATATATAATAACCTTTTTTATTTATAAAATGAATTAAAATTTGTATGACGCCGAACGCCGCCGCGCCGGTTTTTACGTGACTCGGCGGCGGCGCGTCAAAAAAGCAAAAAATCGGCGGCGGCGGCGGCGTGGCTCGGCGGCGTATATGTCTACTATGCATGTAGCCGTTTCGGCTATGATCGCCAAATGCTGATGGAGACCACCTTGGCAAGAGTTCGTCCACAAAATTATCTGACCCCTTGTGACCAGTCTAGGTGGCTACAATTGCGCGATGCAATAACTTGCGGTGAGACCACGCAATCACGGCCCCATACTCTAGTTGTTTGTACTTATTTTTGTCTGTATATACGTAATAGGTAATAGAGGAATAAAAAAAAAATTCCGCATATTGCTGTCGTCCCGAATATACGTGTTATGTAATAGAAGATGCATATGGCACGACACGTTTCCTCCCCTGGTCCAAAGTCCACGGCAGAGTCCAAAGTCCGGTGGATTTCCGCTTTCTTCTTTTTGCACACGGCGCTCTCGCTCTGCCCGCAAAGTCTCCACTCACACATTGTCCACACCTGAGTCTCCAAACTCTCTTTCTCCACACCTTGGTCTCCAAACGCTCTTAATCGCGCCGTTCCTAAGCGAATTCGCCGCGTATGTGGTAAGCGGGCGGCCATCCGTAGTTACGGCTGTTGAAATTTTGTGGGGAGTTATTTAACTGATCATACCCCGTTTAATTGATTTATACTAAAATTCAAATTTCAGACGCAAAGCTGTCACTGGCCTAATGCAAACTTTAAAAAAGCAAAATAAAATCTATTTTACCATGAATTTTGTCCAAATGCCTGGCTTGGTTCGTTTGGAATGTAACTTAAAAATGGTACTCGTCTCGATTTGTGGTCGGATTTGTTCGAGTTTCACAGTATCAACAGGCACACAATGTACTCACCAGTATTAAAGCCTAACATTATAGAACATATCATCAAACATATCATTGAAGTTGGTAATACCAACAAATTTCTGCTAAAAAATCATTTAAAAAATTATCCATAATTTATTTTTTGACTTTTTTCTGTGATCTAAGGGCTCAACTCTATCAGGAACTACCGTCTTCCTTTTTCAAGTTATTATTTAGTAATCCAGTATTGTCGGACTCGACTGTATCAACAGCAAGGGCATATAAACTTCGGCTTGTCGAAGATAGATAACCTTTTCATGTTACATTATTTATTTAATTGTACACTGTAGGCTTACTTATAAAAATTAAGCTACAGGGAGGGATGACAGCCATAGCTGCTGAGGCTTTCGGCTGCAATCATGTTACATTATATTTCATTGAACTAGTCTAAATTAAAATATTTGTTATACCCGTTTCTTGTAGAGTTAAAGGGTATACTAGATTCGTCGGAAAGTATGTAACAGGTAGAAGGAAGCGTTGCCGACTCCACAAAGTACAAGGGTGGTCAAAAGTATTTTCACAAAAAAAAGTTAAATATATTCATAATTTGAACTTACATCTTGTTAACTTTGGCATCAATGGAAAGGTAATTTAAATGCCGTTTGAATGATACAATATATTTCTTAACACATTCAGTACTTATTGAAAAGGACGAATTTGTGTGAAAATGTACTTTTTGAACTTTTTTCCTCGACTTGAAAACTTAAATTTTTTGATGCAAAAAGTTTCTTCAAACAAAAATAATAGTAACTGCAAAAAGAATTTTTCAAAAATCATTTTGCTTATATTTTTTATGATTTTTTGAAAATGCTTAGAAACATGCATTTTAGGCATATTTTTCTCTTTTTCATACAAATTTTTTCCGACAGTGTCACCTTTAAATAAATACTGCGGACTCTACATTTTATAAAGGCTCATTGCAGTTTCTGCAGCCTCCCTCCAACCTACGTATTGTGTTGGTTCCCCGGTGAACTTCGGTAAGGATTTTGTTGGGGCGGTGCGGCTTGATCGTTGTAAATAATTGAACCCCCAAGATCGAATGGTACCCAAAACATACGGGAGTACTTTTGGGTTTTTACGCGACGTGCGTAGTTGTTTATTGGATCACTTTGAAATAAGAACTGCTTAAGCCTAACTTAACTTAAGCGCTTCTGAGCAGTGCGGAGACTTAGGGGAGAGATGGAGAGGGAGAGCGGACGGCAGTGCGAGCGCGCGAGATGTAGACATCTGGATAAAACTGCCGCTCGACACTGCCTCCTGAAATTAAACGCCCTTTTGACGTGAACAGATTTTATTACTTCAAGAGTGGTGTCACATTTTACATTTGGGTCATCTTCTTGAATTTTATAGTCCTCTACTATGTTTGCATCTGTAGCTAACATTTCTTTTCTTGCTTACTTCGCTCAATTGAATATTAATTAATATAGTAATTAATTCCACAGAAAAGTTACTGGCTGTGGCTAGTCACCTGCAGAAAAAATAGCTGAACCTCAAGTTGCCATTGTTAAATTTAATTCACCGAAACTACCTATTAGATTTTCCAGATTGTTCTCTTTAATTTTCAAAATTTTTGTTGTCTGAAAATTATTAATTTTAAAGACCTTATTTAAAACAAGGAAGAACGCTATAGTCGAGTGCCTTGACTATCGGATACCCGTTACTCAGCTAAAGAGACCAAAGGGAAATAGAGATATGCAAGCAGCAAAGCGAGATTAAAATACGCCACCTACCGGCGGTAGACAGATTTAAGCGTTATGAGCGTTAGAGTGGGCGTGGCAAATTTTTTTTTGGATAAATCGATAGGTATTGATGAGAACAATAAATTTCAGTTAACATTTTTATTCTAGCATCAAAACTGTAGGAGCCACAGTTTTGGGCGGTTTGTGGGCGTAAGAGTGGGCGTGGCACATTGCTGAAACAAACTTGTAAGAAGCTCAGGAATCTGCACGCCAAACCTCAATAGCCTAGCTCCCATAGTTTCCGAGGTCTCAGCGTTCATCCGGACAGACAGACAGACGGACAGACGGACATGGCTAGATCGACTCGACTAGTGATCTTGATCAAGAATATATATACTTTGTGGGGTCGGAAACGCTTCCTTCTGCCTGTTACATACTTTCCGACGAATCTAGTATACCCTTTTACTCTACGAGTAACGGGTATAAACACAAATCCGGCCGAAAGAAAGCTAATATGGGAATATTACTAAAAAAGGACAAGAATTCTACAATTTTGTAAGTCTACATTTTTCGCATGGCAAAGTCAGAAATGACATTGCATTTTATAAGAAACATGGAACCTGGGAAAATATTCCACGTGAAAAGCCCAGAAAAACGTATTTAAACGACGATAGACGGATTGCCAAAATCAGTAAAGCAGATCCGTTCTTGACTTCGACGCAAATCAGAGGTCAAAGGGTGGCAGATTATGGCGTGAATGTGTCACCTCAGACCATAAGAAGACGGCTAAATGAATTCGGGTTATATGAAAGGATTTGCCCAAAAAAAACATTGTTCGCAATTTTTGGAACATGATTGCTTGGAGCGACGAATCCAACTTTGGGAGTGATGATAAACCATATGTACGACGCCCTCCCAACATACAATTGGACCCCAAACACACGAAGAAGACCGTTAAACACGGTTGCGTTTCGATTATGGTCTCGGGCTGTTTCACAGCATCGGGCGTAGGTGCCCTAGTGAAGATAGAAGGCTTTATGAACGGCGAAATGTACAGGGACATCCTTATTAACAATTTATCTGAAGAATATGCCGATAATTTGCCACTTGCCTGGATATTCCGACAGGATTAGTGGAAGAAAATCACCCCTCAACAGTGCGCACGTCTTGTGGATTCAATGCCAAAGCGTTGCTCCGCTGTTCTTAAGCAGAAAGGTCATCCCACTAAATATTAAAGTAAATTTATTAAAAGTAAAAGGAATATTGGGCAAATTTTAACTTTTTCAACCATTTTTTCCAGGTGGCTTAAGTATGTGAGCAGAACATTTTGGAGATGGTCACAGATTTTTAAAGTTTTTCGTTGAAAATATATTTTTATAACTTGGTTATTCTTCTATTAGAACACTGATATGTAGAACTAATGTGACACAAAAAATTGGAGATGTGAAATAACAACTTTTCTTAATTTTCGTTTAAATTCTTGGTTGAAGTCTCGTGGCTTAAGTCTATGAGCACCACTGTACAATTTGAATTTTTTTTAACAATTTTTAAATAAACTTCCTAATAATTTATATGTTTTACTTTCTTAATAAAAATTTGTATTAATACGGTTGGCCGTTGAAGTTGCCAAGTTTTGCAGAGTTGTCGGATTAATTTGATCCCATTCCTTGAATAAAGCCTTTTTGAGGTTATTAACTGTGTCGAACTGGCGGCCATTCTTGTAAACTTTATTAGGAAGTATTCCCCAAAGATCTTCTATATACGGACTGATCGCTGGCCACTTTAATAGCGGTATTTTCCTAGCTGCTATATAAATTTCTGCATTTGTTCGAATCGGTACAAAACAAAGTGGAGACTTCCCAGCATACCCAAATCCGGCCAAACCATTAATGATCCTCCACCGTGGTTTCGTTTATGGCAGACCTGTCGCGGTTGCCTTTTGTCGCCCAGTACTTTTTACCGGAGTCAGGACCGTCTAAATGAAATTTTTTTCGTCCGAAAATATAACTTTTTTAAACTCTTCCGACCAAAATTTGTATTGCTCAGCAAATTGTAGACGAGCGGCTGTGCGACGCTTTAATAGCCTTGTTACAGCGTCGCGTGAACCATATGTAACCACTTCGATCTCGTTCAAAATTTGGTTTATACGGCTTTTGAATACGTCAAGATGCAAGACTTGTTGTCTTGCACAGCTAGACGGCTAATTTGTATCTTGCCAAATTTCTGGTAGACTTTTGGTGTGCTATTCTCTTGTCTCTTGTCTCTATCTCTCTCTCTCTCTCTCTTAATTGCTTTACATTGTAACTGTTCCTGCGTAAAGTTGTCAGTGTCCCACAAGCAACGCTCAATCGATAGAAGATTTATTCTCTCGTGCTCTCTTACATTTAAATTAATACGCGATCTCGCGCTCTTATTTTTTCGTGTTATGTGCCTTTGTGGTTTTGGAATTTGATCCCAGTGCCAAATTTACTTGAGGTATTTTTCATATATTATTTTATTTTATTTTATTTCATTTCCTTTAAATGGCTCTTGTCTGCTCTAAGAAAAATTGTACTCTTTCGTCTTCAACTAAAGACCCTTTTATTTTCTGCTGGCTCTGCGAATCGATGATGCACGTTAAATGCGCAGGATTTACTAGTAGAGTCAAAGACTTCATTGATCAGAATTCTGGACTCATGTGGTCATGTGGATCCTGCAAGGAAATGGTTGTTGAGATGAGCGGCTTTATGAAGCAGACTCGACAGCCTTTTGAATCTCTCTGGTGCTTTTAAACAGCTCAATGAGGGGTTCAATTCCGTTTGTGGACAATTTAATAATAAAAAATTACTAACTGAGTCGCCTAAGCGTAAAAAAAACAGCTTAGCGGCAGTTAATACGGTCAGGGTATCCACCCCAAATCCGAACTTGGTGGCTGCAGCAGTCTCTGTTGACGCTGTGGTAAGTGAACCTACTGCGCCTATGGATACAGCTGTTTCAGGTGAAGTCACTGCTTCTCGAAGTCGGGTGGTAAAAAAACCTTCAGTGCCGGCTACGGTGGCGACCGTACCTATAGGTACAGAAGTTACCGTTTCTGGCTCTCAGCTTAGTGAGGTGCAATCTGCTGCTGGGGGACGTAAGAAATTATCAGTTGTTCCACATAGAAAACAATTATTTGTTTCGAGATTCACCCCAGATACCACATCTGAGGATGTTTTGGAATTCGTGAAAAATTCCCATCCGAGAATATTTCAGTTGAACAATTTAGATTTTCATATGCTCGTAGTATATCGACTTTTAAAATATTTGCTCCGCCTGATGTGTTTAAGGTACTACTTTCTGAAAGCTTTTGGCTTAATGATGATTTAGTAATAAAAGAATTTGTTCCCAATAAACCGAGAACAAATAACAGACATTCCACTGCGCCAAAAAACTAAAAAGTTTATTTTTGGCTTATCAAAATGTTAGGGGACTAAATATGAAGGTACCCAAGGTTTATGCTGACTCCTCTGCATTTACTGCTGATATTTTGGCTTTTATGGAAACTTGGCTGAAACCAGAGATACCTGACAATGAAGTTCTGTCAAACAATTTTAATACCTATAGGACCGAGCGCTCCTCACATAGGGGAGGCTGTGTGCTGATTGCCGTTAGCACTAGCCTAACATCCGAGAGAATTCACTCTGATACCCTAATGAAATTGAATTTGTTAGTGTGAAAGTTTCCTTGCAATCATTCTCAATATTTGTTACATGTTCCTATATTCCACCTGGCTCTGATTTAATAATTTATGAGCACCACCTGTCTGCGATAAAATCTGTTCTATCCCTTCTTTCTAACAGTGACCTTTTGATTGTTTTGGGTGACTTTAATCTCCCTGATATTTCTTGGTCTCCTCCTACTGACTCACTAGTCGCTATACCTCTATCCGCCCATGATTTTGTAGATGGTCTTCTAGAATTATCGTTACAGCAAGTAAGCTTTATACGAAATTCATTAAATAGACAACTAGATCTTGTGTTTGTTTCAGACCCGTCTGAAGTCACGGTATCTAGAATTGACGCTCTTGTTGTACCTGAAGACCGATATCATCCAACAATGGAATTGACAATCTGCCTCCCATGCGTTGATACCCTCTCTCTTTTAGTTTCTCAAACTAAAGTGAGATGTTTCCGAAAATGTAACTATAAAAAACTTAACGACATGATTTCTCAATATAATTGGACAGAATTGTACAATTGTGTGGACATTGAAAGTGCCACTGAACACTTCTATATAGTGTTAAATACCTTTTTTAATGAATGCGTTCCTGATAGGTTTCCTTCAAAGACAAACAGGCCACCTTGGTTTACCAATGCGCTTCAAAGACTTAAAAACCTTAAGACAAACACTTATAAAAAGTATAAGAAATCGGGTAAGCCATTTGATTTTTCGAAATATGTGGTGGCTCGATCGGATTTTAACGTTCTCAATAGTCATTGCTATTCTATGTATTTAAGTCGATGTAAATTTGAATTTTCAAATGATCCGAAGCAGTTTTATAACTTTGTCAATGCCAAGCGTAAGTCATCAGCATTGCCTTCATCGGTACGTTTTAACTCAATGGAGGCATCGACGGATTTTGAAATTGCTGATTTATTTGCCGAGTTTTTCCAAACTACTTATAGTTCGGCTGCTTGGTCAAATTCTAACTACCCTAATCCCTTAAATAAGGCAAATTGTATCTTTACCCCTGAAATTACGGAAATTTCTCTCGTAAGAGACTTAGAAAAAACAACGCCAACTTATTCTCCCGGTCCTGATGGACTCCCCGGGTGTGTGCTTAAGTTTTGTGCGTCAACCATATGTAAACCGATTCTTAAACTTTTTAATTTGTCGGTTGGCCGTTGAAGTTGCCAAGTTTTGCAGAGTTGTCGGATTAATTTGATCCTATTCCTTGAATAAAGCCTTTTTGAGGTTATTAACTGTGTCGAACTGGCGGCCATTCTTGTAAACTTTATTAAACTTTACGGACTGATCGCTGGCCACTACAATAGCGGTATTTTCCTAGCTGCTATATAAATTTCTGCATTTGTTCGAATCGGTACAAAACAAAGTGGAGACTTCCCAGCATACCCAAATCCGGCCAAACCATTAATGATCCTCCACCGTGGTTTCGTTTATGGCAGACCTGCCGCGGTTGCCTTTTGTCGCCCAGTTCTTTTTACCGGAGTCAGGACCGTCTAAATGAAATTTTTTTCGTCCGAAAATATAACTTTTTTAAACTCTTCCGACCAAAATTTGTATTGCTCAACAAATTGTAGACGAGCGGCTATGCGACGCTTTAATAGCCTTGTTACAGCGTCGCGTGAACCATATGTAACCACTTTGGTTTATACAGCTTTTGAATACGTCAGATGCAAGACTTGTTGTCTTGCACAGCTAGACGGATAATTTGTATCTTGCACCGCTCGTCGATTTCAGTGGGCCTGCCGCTTCGCTTTATTTTCCATTACTTTCCGGATTTTTAAAAAAGTTACTAATTGTATTCCTGTGCCTATTTAATCTGGCAGCAACATAAGAAATGGTCGGGCCAAATTCAGCCAGTCCTTTGATTATGCCCCGAACTTCCTTTGACAATTGTAAACCACGTGGCATCCTACCGTAAAGTCAAACTTTGTATTAACAATTTATTCTACAAGAATAAACAGTCTATTTTACTTACGTTCCGCTGATTTAAAAATATTGTTAGATCACACTTCTTAGCTTACTCGCTATAAATAACATAATAATCTCAATTTGCACATATACTTATTTCCTATAAAAAACAAAAGTTTCAGCACATGTTATTATAAACTGTACAGCGAGTGAAGCCCAAAGAGGACCATTGAATTAGATGATGTTCATATAAGATAAGAATACAAAAACGTATTTACAAAAACTGTACCGTTAATTTTAGAGAAAATAAAAGCAAATTAAAAAGTGCACATATACTTATTTCCCTGAGGTATATAAATACAGCTGTGTTCACTAAAATAGCAGTACGACAGAAGCGAAACTATATAACGGTTTATTAGCATAGTCCTTTTCGTTGGTTAATCGCTAGTACATTTCTTTTGTAGAATGGATCATATAGATACAAAACAAGCAAAAACCCCATTAGATTTGGTCTGTTTTTGGGTTTCTTTCATATTTTTGCACACGGACACAACATTTCGGCTGTTCACTAAAATAGCAGTTTTTGATTTTCTTCCAGGAAAAGTCCTGAAAATTTTTGTAATTTGGTAAAATTAGGTTTTTAATGAAGACCATTATTATAAATTTCTACAGTTAAACTGTAGAAAAAAATTAACTTTAATGGGTATAGGACCTCATTGCTTCAAGGGAGAAAGGAAAAATTGATTGAGCTTAGAAAGGAGGGCAAAACGTATCAATATATTCAAAGTCCCTTAAAATGTACAGCCAATATGAGTTACAATGCCATAAACTATGAACCGAAGCCCGAAAAACGTTATGCGATACGGAAAATCACAATTATAGAGGACGTTTGAAAAGTGCGCTTTAGCAAAACTTATCCTTTTGCATCCTGTAGGACTATAAAAGCGGATGTGAGCTAGGGAATCAGGGATGGCAGTATTCTCCGAAGTCTGTTCGATGAAAATTTGAATGCTAGAAGTCCACCAAAGGAGCCATTACTTGATAAAAGACACCCCAAAGACAAGTTGAAGTTTGGCAAAAGCCACTTGAACTAGCCACTTTCAAAAGGTCGATATATCCTTTGGACAGATTAGTCTTAGCTGGTGTTTTTTGGTGGAACAGGTTCAAAATAGTATGTCCGTCGACCCCCAAACACCGGGTACCACCCAAAATAAAATCTCAAGACCGTTAAGCAGATGGCCTTAAAATCATGGTATGGGCAAATTTCTCATAGAGCGGTGTGGGCCCCATACGTTTGATCGATGAGATCATGGACCAACATGTTTACGTAAATATACTGAGAAACATCATTCTGTCGTATACTGATGATGAAATGTCCTTAATATGGACATTTCAGCAGGACAATGATCCTAAACACACCAACAAGTTGGCCACACCAACATTTAGCCAAAAACAAATTGACGTAATGCCTTGTCCAGCACAGTCCCCGGATTTAGATCCGATTGAAAACTTATCGAGGGACATAAGCGTTTTGTTGTCAAGAAATCTCCGACTTCTTTGCCGCAGCTTTGGCAAGTTGTGCAGGAGGGAAGGGGTCAGATTTCCCGCAAATGTTGCAAGGACTTGGTGGACTCCATGCCACGTAGGGTTTAGCCTGTAATAGCCAATAAAGGCCATACAACAAAATATTTGGTCATAATCAAATCGATATTTAGTAGGATTAAGTTATTAATGAGCCTTATTGAATTTTATCATATTTTTCTTTTAAGACTGCTATTTCAATGAACACCATAATTCAGTCTTTCTTTTTTGTTATTATCCATATTTGCTAAAATATTGAAGTACCCAACAGGAAAAGACAGCTTAATTATTTAAAAATAAATAATTAAAACTGTTGTATTTAAGTTTTGTTTCAATGATGTGTTTATAATAGTCATATGACTGGTATTGAGTTAAGGGGCCCTGAAAATTAATGCTGGGTTGGGAGGTCGTTGCGTTGTAGGCGGTATCTGCTGGAAACTTGATTCAAGCCTCTTGCTAGACTATTTGGGTGCACAGAGAGTTTTTCATTGTAGGTCGATTTTTGATGGTCTTTTTCATCTTTTACAGCAAGAATGCCAAGGTCCCTGTGGATGTTTTGGTTGCGAACATACCATGGTGTCCGCTTTCCCCCATAGCTGGGAGCCATATGTCCAGATGGGCTTGAGAGTGGAGTTGTAGAGCAGGAAGCTGCTGGCTTTTAGTTTTAGATGTAGTTTCTTGCGTTCGATCTATCTTTTCCAGATTAGTCGTCTGTCAAGGTGGACGCCGAGGTACGTTACTTCGTTGACTTCGGGAATGTGCCTACTATTCAATGATAGTGGATGACATGCTTGCCTGTTGATAGTAAGCGTCGTGTTTACATTTTTCTTCAGTTTTTTTTAATAAGCCATTCAAATAGCCACCTCTTGTTGTTGGTGCTCGGCCTGGGCACCTTGAGCGACTTAGGATTGCAGTGTCGCGAGCGAACGTAGATGTTGTTAGCTGTTTGTTTGTAGGAATAAACTTTGTGTATATGGTATGGAACAGATTAGGCCCTAGTGCGCTTCCTTGCAGAATCCAGCTTCGATAACGTAGTCGTCAGATGTTGTTGAATTCCACTTTACTGCGATGATTCTGTTGCAGAGATACGACTCAGTAGCTTTTGAGTGTAATCATGCAAGTGTGTTTTGATTTTGTGCAGAGGGCATTGAGCCATACTCGATCGAAGGCTTGATCAAACGCTGTGCGTATTTCTAATGTTATTCTGTTAACTTCTTTGATTGTTCCATGATTTTGACGGAAGCGAAATTAATGAGCAGGGATAACATTGTGAGCTCCTAGATATGGTATTATGCGAGTTAGGAGGAATTTTTCGAACAACTTAGACAGACACGATAATAAACTTATTGGTCTGTAGGATGACGGAGTTGTGTGGTCTGAAGAGCTTACAAATAACATCAATAGCAGAGTTTGGAAGTTCAATTAACATTTTTGGTTATTAGGTCAAAGCCCGGGGCCTTTTTCTGTTTCAGTTCCCAATTGACCTTTGGCTAAAACAATGTTGGTAGAGAATTAGTTTCAGATTGGATTTGTGGTAGGATAACTGAATCAGTGGCAGGGTTCGGCTGGAAGACTGAGATGTAAAGCAAAAGTTTCGGCTCTGTCTTCGTCGCTGCGGACCCAGCTGCCAGATGAATTTCTTATCGGAGTGACTGTTTCGATCGTAGAGCTAAGGTTTGGGTAAGCCCTCCACAGAGGTTGTTTTGTAGTGGCTTGGCGAAAGTTTTTTAATGTACCGCAGCTGTGCATTTTCTGTTTCTTGCTTTAAAGCTCGATTTAGTGTGCTTCCTTAAGACGTTGTTTTGATGACGGCGATCTATTGGTTTGCCAGGCACGTCGCAGGCGCCTCTTTTCTAGGACTAGCCGTTCAATTTGCAGATTTTCAAGTGGTTGGCTTGTACGTCCCTGCCTTGTGGTGTTGAGATAGTGGCTGCCTCCACGAATACTTCTTCAAGAGCATCTGTAGAGCAGTCGATGTCCGCTTCGATGTTGAAGTGAGGGGTTAATTTATGTGTGAGCTTACATACTTTTTATATTTTAACCAGTTGGTTCAGTGCGACGTCAGCCTGAGGGGGTGATCTGTAGTTTTTGTGCTTTGAAGAAGAGTTACCAGCACTGGCGAATGGTCTGACGACAGGTCCGAAAGCGCTTTGGCGCTTAATTTATTGCGGGGAACGTTTTTTGTCACCGCAAAGTCTATTAGGTCTGGAACTTTCCTGGGGTCTATTGGCCAGTATGTGGGGCTGCCGGGGGAAACATAGTCTAATTTGTTGTTCGGTTTTATGATTGCATTATATAATTGCCTTTCTTTGGGAGTCATAAGGTGTGACCCCCAGTGCGTGTGTTTGGCATTATAGTCCCCTGCAGCTATAAAGCGATCTCCAAGCAAGTTGTGGAAGAAATTGTAAAGCGAGTCGGGCAGTTGACAGCGGCTATGGTGAGGTTTCCGTTGCCTGACTGCACTTTGATAGACGTGGCTTGCAAGTAATTAGTTGAAAACCTTTGGTGAAAGTGGTGCTTGATGCGTTCCCTGATTAGAATGCCGGTTCCGCCATGGGCTTTACCATCTGGATGGTCTGTGCGGTAGAAAGTGTAGCCTTCTATTTGGAAGTTGTATTTGTTTGTGAGGTGCGTCTCTACCAGTAGCATAATGTCGATATGATTATCATTCAGGAACTGTGTTACTTCAAGGTGTTGCCGTGAAACGCCATTGGCGTTCCACATTGTTATTCGTAGATTTGACATCTGTTATTTGGAGTGCTTAGCTGCAAGTAGCTGTAACACCATGTTCTGTTTTTGAACCAGTGTTTGCATGGTCGTTTTCATGAATGAAATGAATTACATTTAGGGTATTCAATTGCGTTGCAAACGTTTGAAGAGTGTAAAAGTGTAAGCAGTTCCTACAACAATTTCCATACAAAATAGTTTTCAAGGCCTACAACACCCCAGCTTATGTATACAAATCTGTTGTACTTGTGTAGAAATAGGGGGTTAATAATAGGTAGGAATTTTATCTAAAATACTAAAAGTATACTGAAAAGTTGGGTTTAAGTCCATGGAAATGACATTAAAAGAAAAGAAACAAATTTGAATTTTAAATGCAAAAGAAAAACATTTGTCTTCTATAAAACAAAATCATTGAATAACAATTTCAATGGAAGAAAAACCCTCAAGAAAGCGAGCCAGAGAGGTCGAAACTAAGCGATGGTCTGAGAGCGAAGTTAATAAAGTCCTACATTATATGTTGGAGCAATACAAAAATTTAAAAGTTACCTTTCTATTGTACGTCAATTTCCTGCAACGTTATTTTAAAATAGAGGGCGTTCATAATTCTCGTCTGGCAAACTTACAAAGTTTACACTTTTACAACGCAATTGAATACCCTAATTATACTTTGTTGCATGGTGACCGTCATAGATTTCAAAGTGCTTTGTGACTGTACTTGGATCTGCTGAGCCTTTCCTAGATTAGACTGGAGTGGGTTTCCCGTCCCTGATCAAAGGGCATCGGCGTATGAGAAGCCCTTCTGGCTACTTAGTTGCAGCCGTGCGGAATAGTACTTCCGGCGAGTAAGTGTACGCATTTTGGGTATTCTGATGACGCGTTGCTGTCACTTTTCGCATGCGGTCCTTCATCTCTTTGTAGATCGGACAGCCCTTGTAGTGTAGCCGTGTGGTTACCTTGGTAGCTAACGCATTTTTTCTTTTTGGGGTCTTCTTTGTTGGCAGGGCAGTAAGCCCTTTAGTGCATTAAGTATTTCAGGCTATAAATGGGGTGCACTTCATTTTACTTCAAGACTCTGTTGGCTGGATCCAGCTTGACCCTGAAGGATGGTTGCGGTTCTTTTTTCCTGTTTATAATGTTACTGACGATCTTTGCAGAAAACCCTTTTTTCCTTGAGAGCATCAATAACTTCCTTGGCGGTTACGTCGTGCTCGATTCCTTTTAGTACCACTTGCAGGCCCTTGCAACTTTTTAGTTGGTACGTGTAGTAGCTTTTCCTAGCTTCCTGCAGGTATTTGGATACTGCTCGGAAATATTCTTCAGTTTTGCTCTGAAGCTTGGTTTCATGGATATCCCCTTTTGTGACCGGAACAACATAAAAGTTTCCGTACCCGGTCAGCGCAACAATTTTGTTGACCAGGGCGTACGAGATTTTCTCCCTAATGTAAATTGGTGGGGTCTTAGGTTTCGGTTGGGTCTCCTGAGCACGTTTTGGTTCATTTTCAGCTAGAAGCGCAAATCTATTGCTGTTGGATCTTTCGGATAATTTATTGTCTATCTGGACTCGGTTTATTTTGGACTTGTTACCTACCGCGGTGTTCTGCGGGCTAGACTTACGCTTGATAAGGATGTACCGATCTAGTCCGTATGGCCGGACCAGCTTGCTGAATTTTGTTTTGGTTTTGATTTGTTGTCGTGGTTTTTGTTGCCGTTGTTTTTAGCGTTACGTTCGACGACTTTGTAGTCGATGCCGAAATAATAGCCGTAGCTGTGGTTGTTGTTGGTTTTTTTGACGCAGCTATAGTTGTTGCTGATAAATTTAGTGCAAGTGCAGAAGTTGCTGCATGTTGTTGGTGCGCTAGGGGTCAAGACTGATGGTAGGGGGTTTTGCACTGATAACTTCACGCCGTCGGAGTAGGAGTAGCAGTAGATAGACATGGTGCGCAGGATCGCACTCTTTGGCTATCGACCGTCAGTAAGGTCGTTTTTTGCACTTCGCTATCACACGTTGAAAAGTAACCGTCTCTTCGGTTCCCAGAGCTTAGTCGCTCTTTATTTTGTTTGTTGCTCATTGAGCTTTTTTAGCGTGACACTTATTTATTGAAAAAAAATAAAATAAATATACCCTTGTTTAAGTCGTTACCCTGATTTTATGAGTTGTAACCGAAATTTTTATTTATTGTATCATCATTTTATTCAGCAAATTTCTTGCTCTTTTCCTGGAGCTCGCACGAGACACGTCCGCCCACTTCAACGGCAAGTTTGGTTTCCGGAATAACATAAACCCCATTAAATTGATCAATATTGAAATTCAAATTTCAGGGGCAAAGCTGTTACTCTCCAAATCAAACTGATGAAGCCTCCAGTTAAGGAGGTAGCCAAAAAGTTAGAGTCCAACCAAATTATTTCAAGGTTTGTTTTCGACTGACTTCATGTGTACAAAATTCATATTCACAAGCATCGGAATTACACTTTTCGTGGTTACAGACTTCGTGGTTAATATAAGAATAAAGAAAACAGTATAAGATTGTTACACCTATCGAACCTTGATTAGGGTTTCGTATTATAGAATAACATATTGGTGTTCAAATTAAACACAAACGTTAAACAAGCAAAATAAAATCTATTTTTCCATTTTGTCCAAATGCCTTGCCTGGTTTGATTCGACAGTAACTTTAAAATGGTACACGTTTCACAATATCAACAGACACACAATAAACTCGGCAATATTAAAGCCTGACATTATAGTTGTTAACTAAAACATATATCACCTAAATTGGTAAATTGTAACTCGAGATAAATATAAAAATACCAAAAAATAACACCAAGAAATTTCTGATATAAAATTATTTTAAAAAATTATCCAAAACCAATTTTTGACTTTTTTCTGTGATTGAAGGGCTCAACACTATCAGGAACTACCATCATCCTTTGTCAAATTATTATTTTGTAATCCAGTATTATCGAAATCGACTATATCAACAGCAAGGGCATATAAACTTCGGCTTGACGAAGATAGATAACCTTTTCATGTTAAATTGTATTTCATTAAACTAGTCTAAATTAAAATATATTTTTTTTTTTAGTATGCTCACAAACTGGCTTATTTGATTGGACAAAGTATTCAACGAGATGTGGCCGATTCGCTTTCGGACAAACTTTTCTATCTCTAAAAATCCAACGAGTTTTGTATTTTATATCGCATTGAATAAAACGCATTGTTTTATGTATTGTATTATAACTGTGTAATTACGTAAGTATCTATAACCGTTAATCGTGGAATAAAATGGTTAACGGTTGGAAAGTATTTCACAGGAAGAAGAAAGCGTTTCGGACCTTAACTAGACGTGAAGTGTTCTGATCTTGAAGTGTTCTCCCGAAACTAGGAGTTACAACCTTAAATTAGGATTCTGCTATCTTAAATTTACTCATTCTACCGCTTCAGCAAAATATTTAAGCTTTGACGCAAATGGGCATTTTCTTTTGTAGCGTTCATAGGTAAATTTTAGATAATGTATGTATTTTGTCGAATTCAAAATCCTTTTTCGTCACTAAAGTTAATATCAGAACTTGTGTAAGTCGAAGGTGAAAGCCTTAAAGTATTTTTTTTTTTAGATCTACCCTTTATTATGATTTTTTTTAATTTGTTACATTCTTTACATTACTTCATGTGGGCAAAAAGGAAGTTGAATTTGTTTTGGTTTTTCGTGTTTTAGTGCACTATTAATGTCTTTCACCCGGCTAAACTGTAATTACGGAATATTATTTAAGCGTTATGCGTCGTTTGTGTGAAGCAATTCGTCTAAAAAAAACCAGAATTATGGGTAACAACAACAACAACAACTCTATCTCCGTGTGAATTCTGGCTATTTTCCAAAATCAAGAGAACACTCCGGGGAAAGCGGAAAGGGACTATTTGGCATGTTTCGAGTAATGTAAAAATCGCTGGCATATTTTTATTTCATCGAGAGGGAATTACTTTGAAGGGAAATAATAAGTTCATCTTATGGAGCAATTCTCAGTCGAAGCTTGAAGGTAAACCATAGAAACATTATAGTTCTTAACTCCTAAAAATATTTTTTTGTGCCGGTCATTTTTTTAGAGGTTTAACCACCTTTTTGTGGTCTTCTTCTAGCACTAGCAATGCTTTGCTCAATACTATGACCAGAAGTCGTCCCCATATAACTTGGTTATTTCCTTTTGTTGTTAGAAAGTTAAATTTGATAATAACCCTCTAAAGTCAGTTTTTGTTTCACCCGAGTGCCACGACCATTCTAAGATTTTCAATGATGTTTTCAGTGTACACTTTATTTTATTTTACTTTTCAATATCCATCGACATGAGGTGACCCAAGAAGGGTTTACGTTTGCTGACGAATGTTAGTCGGGCGAACCTAGGCAGGTTATAAAACTACCTCTCTTCAAGTCAGGCGTGTCATGCGACCCGTGCCCGCTGAATTTCCGTTCTCAGCAGAGCTGGAGACCCCTCGTAAGGCTAAAGAGGCTCCGTTGAAACCTGAGGAGGGGGCCCCGATGAGTATCGCCCAACCGAATCTAACAATAAACAAGAACCAGTCTGGAAAGGCCAAACCACTAGGCAACAGCAAGGGTAAGAAACCCTCACCCATCAACAGGAAGTCAAGGGACAGACGATTTCACTTTATTCTAAGAAAGATTGTCAGGAAGGATGAGACGGGTAAGACGGACCCTAGGGACACAGAGGACAAGGCCAGATGCCTGGAGAAATCGACGGCTTCGAGAAATAGGAACACACGGAGCCGTTCCAATCGCAATCAAAGCGTAAGCTCTAGCAGGAGGTCAGAGAGAGAGCGCACCAAAGAGGGAAAGTGACGCAAACGGAAAAGTGCGACCAACGTTCTTCGTCAAGTCTCGAAAAAGTTTAGCGACTGGGCCTTCCTCAAAATAGAGAAGGAAATGACGTCAACGTTGACTGCCGCAGCTGGAGAAGCTGGACCACAAGGTCCGATTTGGAATAACCGGGTGAGGTTCTGGAGGAGGTCGAGGACGCCAAAAAGCTGTTGGATTACATGGTCATCAACGACAGGACTGTATTTACCACGCCAGCAACCAATGTCGAATGTCGATCAGCCGTTTTGGCGAACTAGGGAAGGTCTAGTCTGTGGTCTGAAACTTCAAGGATTCTACACAATATACACACACATGTCAGGTAGGTCGAGGGCGTGTGTTAATATAAAAACAACCGCAATGCTCTTCTTTGTTCTAACCTCAGCACCGCGGACCGAGCAGGGACTCCTAGCATCAGCTTACATGCCCCACGACGAAGCGGCTCTAACAGAGCCTTTCATCAAGCTGCAGTAGACAAACGACAACAAAACAACTCTAGTAGACAGCGATGCCAGTGCCAGGTACACGCTCTGGGGCAAATCGGAAACAAATGAAAGGGGTAAGTCTCGTTCTGACAATATATTTTGTCGTACCTTGTCTTTTCAAGTGCAATGAATTTTTAGGGGTGAGAAGAGGCACTAGGCCTGGCTCTACATTTTGAATTTAGAATTCACAAAGTTGAGACATGGATTGTGCCGAAACAAATTCCTTCTCAGACCTCATGTATATTTTCTATGACACTTCAGTTCGGTAAGATTGTCAAATACAAGTTGAAACAAACCTCTGCCGAGGCTCTGCACAAGTACGTAAGAGAGCTCACAAGTATACTAACAAAGGATCCTACAAAATCTCCTACTCAAAGTAAACATACACATACCAAGAAGCTATGCGAACTTAGGAATAGGGTGTACAGAGCTTTCAATATCAGCTATTATACCAAGTTAAGGGAACCATACAAGGTACTACAAAGAAAGTACAAGAGATCGATCTTAGGAGCCAAGAGAGAAAAGGGAGGACTTAGGACATCAGTAGGATAACAGCCCATTGGCCCATACGCACGCTGGCCTGTATGACAACTAATGCTGGAGAAGCTGAAGGAAAACAACAAATCCTGAAACAACAGAGCACCTACTCTGCTTTTACCCAGCGCTGAACAACTAAAGTTGCGACACTTCGGAAGACACCAGCTAGAGTATCTGCAGGTAGTAGGAGGGATTGCAATTGCAGCTCTTGTAAGCTTCCTAAATGAGACGAGCATGTACTAGCGTGTAGCATCACAGCAGATTTTTATTTATTCGTGTTAAGGTAGTGGCCTATTTAATAGATTATGCAAGTAATAAAAACCTTTTATTAAAGGGTATGTCGGAACATAATATAATGTCAGTGTATTTTAGACCGTTCGTTGCTTTATGTGATTGTTCTCAGTGTACTTGTGCATTTTTCCTTGCTTTCTCTCGTCATTGTAGAGTTCGTTATCAAGGCTAAAGGTAAGGTTTTGTTTCTATTGCCAGTTTACTCTTGTTCTCTGCACAGAAAATAAAATTTATATGATATGATGATCAATTTGATGAAATCCAGTATCATTTCGGCCTTGATACGGCACATATCAATTTGACATGTACGAAATGGTTAAAAAGAAATGTCGGTAATATCATTTTTACATTAAGCGGTATCAATTTTTTTAAAATATTTTTGTTGTTAATTTGATGTTGTTGAAGATTTGATATTATAATTTCAAATGTACATTGTTGTAGATTGGATACTAAAAATACCAAATTGATATTATTGTTAATTTGATATTATAATGTCAAAGACAAATTTAAATTAAAAAATAATATACCACATTTTTTATTATTTATTTTATTTTATTTTCAAATACGTTTTCTTACCTATTTACAGTTTGTACAAAATATTTACAGTATTTCTTAATGACACATTATTTAAGATATTTACATTGGGTCATTTTTTTTACTTATGTATACTTATTTACTAAAATTTCTTAATTGTGATTAACTTATAATTAAAGTTTTTATACAATCGTATAAGATTCCTGTTCGGCATCCACCACATATGCTTGAAAGTGCTCGCTAAATTTTGAAACCTTAATTAATTGTGTAATAACAGAAAATTTGTGAAAGACTTTCAAGAATAAGCAACATTTTATGAAAAGCAATGAAAAACGCGTGCATCTGTCTATACATACATATGTACATATGTACATGAGAAGCGACTTTGCAGGGCGACGTAGAAAAAATAATTAACAGGCATGTACATACATCTAAACATAAATTTAAGCGCATTTTAAAATATGTTTTTGTTTAAATGCAATTATGTTTATTGTTAGATGTACATACTTATTAATTTTGCTTTCACGCTGAAACAGCCTCTACACATACACACGCTTACGCATACGTATGTATGTACATTACGGTGGTCCAAAAAATGAAAACTGGTTCTCACCATTTTACATGGTAGATTAAAGTCTGTAAAAAATTTAATCAAAAATAAAAAAAAAATTGTTCAGGCCTTGCGAGTCGTCCTCAAAGTTTGCTTTAAAATTACTCATACGACATGTGTTGCAGCCAGAACTTTATTCGAAAGAACGGCAAGGGTACACCCAAACAATAAGTGTACCCGAATCATTTGTGCGTTTACGGCACTTAGAGTGTGATTGGCACTCTTAAATGAGGTTTGTTGCCTTGCACTGATATTTTCGGACATGCTCATACGCACACTCGCAAAACGATTTCGTGCTCTTTTCTGCATGTATACATGAGTTGACGCCGATCAATATGCTAAAGCAAAAGGAATGAGCGAAAATGAGAGCACAACACTTGAGACAAACAATATGTCAGAGACACGTGTGTTGTTGTTTTTCTTGCATTAGCTTCATACATGCATACATATTTGTTTTTGAGTATGCACATATACATACATACATATATGTGAGTTGAAAATAAAAGCCGTGTTTTGCTGCTTCATTGCGTGTATTTAATTTTAATGTTTTCAAGAAAGTCATTACATATTTTATATGAATTTGAGACCGTTCATACAGATAAAGGAACAGGTAAATCAGTCGTTAACAGTTTTCTTTTTGGATACATTTTAATCTTAGATTAGTTTGTCTTAAAAATAAAAGCAATTTCACAAACAATTTTACTTTTTATAGAGTCCGGCGTTTCAGTCATTTTGCTTATTCCTTCTAAGGCTTCAACAAACAACTGAAATCAAGCGACCAAAAAACAAACCAGCGATCATGCGAAATCATAACTGTAAAACATGAATGTTTCGCTCACAGCGCATTATTGCGCATTGCTTTTTGTGATCTACCTTTGCTTTTGGTACATTTGCTTTGAGTGCACTGTGCAGTTCACTTATCTGCGCAAAATTTTTGAGTGTCTGGTGAAATAGAATCTACGCTTACTGTTTGAGTGAGTGACGAAATGCAAAAATACGAAACGGAAAGCGATTTGTGCGTTTGGGTGTGTTATTCTATTCTTGTTGTTTGTGAGAGCGACAAGCACTCCAAACTTATAAGTGTGGTTCGGGTGCCAAAAAGTGACGTTCTCTGTTCTGGTTGGACATCTAAAATCCGAACTTGACACAACAGATTTACCATCTAAGAAATCCGTATTATCTAGTGTCCTCTATATTACTAGATTTTCCGGAAAACGATTGTTACAAAGCGCCAATGATGTAACACAAATGCTAGTTACCATTTGGAGTCAAAGGGGAATTTCAGTCCAACCTCACCATCATATTATTAAATCCATAGCGCGGCTTAAAAAAGATTTGTTTAGCCTAAAAAAATGTTTAAAAAAAAAGGAGAGCTTCACCGAAACACGGAAAGCCGTTTTTGAATCATGTTAAATGAACGCTTTAATATCAACCATGCCATGGCATCTTCATCTGCTGTCGCGCCATAGAAATTTGGTGCCGCGTTAACGAAGCGAGCAAACGGCAGAAAAAGTCCCCTACAATTACTTACTCATGCTAATTTGTTTTTAAATAATAAATAAATATATATAATTGAATATTGCCTTCTTTGTCCTTCCTTATTTGGGTATATAAGTGTTTACAGAAGGTCCATTTATGAAACGATTTTTTCAAAAATAAATAAAACAAGGAAGAACGCTATAGTCGAGTACCTCGACTATCAGATACCCGTTACTCAGCTATATGGAGATATGCAAGCAGCAAAGCGAGATTAAAATGCGCCACCTACCGGCGGTATACAGATTTAAGCGTTATGGGCGTTAGAGTGGGCGTGGCAAATTTTTTTTTGGATCAATCGATAGGTATCGACGAGACCAATACATTTCAGTTAAAATTTTTTATCTAGCATGAAAATTGTGGGCGTCACAGGTTTTCGCGGTTTGTGGGCGTTAAAGTGGGCCAATTGGGTCAATCGATAGGTATTGATGAGAACAATACATTTCAGTTAAAATTTTCTATCTAGCATCAAAACTGTAGGAGCCACAGTTTTGGGCGGTTTGTGGGCGTTAGAGTGGGCGTGGCACTGTGCCGAAACAAACTTGCGCTGCGTAAGAAGCTCAGGAATCTGCACGCCAAATCTCAATAGCCTAGCTCCCATAGTTTCCGAGATCTCAGCGTTCATCCGGACGGACAGACAGACGGACAGACGGACAGACGGACATGGCTAGATCGACTCGGCTAGTGATCCTGATCAAGAATATATATACTTTGTGGGGTCGGAAACGCTTCCTTCTGCCTGTTACATACTTTCCGACGAATCTAGTATACCCTTTTACTCTACGAGTAACGGGTATAATTATTTGCGAAATGTTTTAAATGACTTATTAAGCAACTCGAGGATTTTAATAGCTTATTGTCAATATTTTCAAAAATCTGTCCTGTAAATTCTGGCGTTTTTCAATTTTTAAAGCTTTCAAAGTAGTTCGGAAAGGTGGCAAACGAGTTTGAGAAATGAAACCAAGTCAAGGCCACCCATATGAAAATAATATATTTGATCAAGGGCAACAGTGCGTATGAGTTATAAACTTTGAAACCAACTCGCAGACCCTATATAGACCCTATATGAAAAATGCCACTAAGAAAATCGCACACGATTTTAGTTTTTTCCGCTTATTATGTTACTATGTTATTATAGCACTTTGACATATACACATTATATATGAAGTTTACTCACCTTTTCCTTGTTCTGCCCACTTAGGGAAACACTGAAAATGTACGTCTGACCGGCTTCACAATAAAACTCAAGTGTACGTATGTAAGTGCAAGCGAGACAACATGATCGAAGTAGGCCAATTCGAATTTCGAATATATCTTTTTCGCTTCCACTCACGTGATGGATGTCGCCATGTTGCTATATCCTCTCTTTTTCAATGTCAAAGAATTTCGGAAAAGAGAGAAATCGACAACTTGAAATTTTTTGGTATCAATTTGACATTATTTAATGGTAAAAATGATATGTGTCTAAAAATCACAAATTTACCATGCGCATGTCAAATTGATCCTGGCTCGTTTTTTTTTCTGTGTAGTTGTACGAGACAAAGTATACTGAAGGAATTAGTAGGAGAGACTAAAAGGAGCGAAATAAAGAGAGCACACGTTGAGTTAATGTATCAGAAATAATGACAAAGGGTTTTTGGGTAGCGTGTACGGCTAGCCCTTGACTTGGCGGTCCGTAAAGTTCGAAGCTTTCGAGAAGTTGAATATTACTGAACGAAACCGAGATTCTGTTCAGGACAATCTGGAATCAATATCAGAAATTGGATCTGTACCAACTCCTCCTATATCCGCGGACTAGTGGCGCCTAGTTCTGGAGCTGCCCAAAACTGTGCAGGCATCAACTACACAGAAGACTGCCGTTACTCTGCCAAAATTATTTTATCTGCGGACATAATTTTAGCGGAAAATCCACTAACTGGTAGTGGTCAAATTATGCCACTTAGCAATTGCATGGAGGGCAGTGCTTCGCAGTGTGCAAGTGGGCTACATCGGCCTTGAGTGGAAGTATTTCAAGAACCTGTTCAAAATACGATTTGAGACTAAAGAGACATAGACCGCCATTTTGTTAAACATCTTTAAGAGTCCACCTTTGGTCGGTAGAAAATTAGACCAACACGATGATTTTCTTTCGTAGTTGATTTCAAAAATATATTTCTGTTCCAACTCGCCTCAGAGGCGAAAAGTTTACTCAGCCCAGGGTTGCTTCTAGCAGGTTTACAGGGTTGGCTATCATGATCATGAAGAGCTTCAGGTCTTCAATCTAATGGTAGTTGGCCAGATAGTAAATTGCTCGCTTGTAGGTTCTGCATTTGGTTTTCACATTTGCCACTCGCACCTTACCCAGGGATCACATCAGTGAAAATTCCGAGCAACCATGTTTGCGAAGTCCTTCTTAATTTTGGTCCGTTGTTGCAATCTTGTAAGGTATTCGTGCAACCAATCTCGCCACAAGCCCAGCTAGATTGCCGATACGGGCTCCGGTTGTCCTTCGTCGATGGATGTGACAATGTAGCGACAGTGGTGTTGACGAGAAAGTGTGCAGGAGTGATAGCTTCCACATCGTTAGGACTGTTTCTATCTGCGAACAATAGACGTGAGTTTACCACCGCTTCGACATCGAGGAGCACAGCATGAACTTCGTCTTCCTTTACCAGAGCGTTTCCGATTCCATTAATGAAAAAAATGTTCAGCGGACTTCACAGCCCCCACGAAATCGTACAACCGGCTTTTGCCCAGAAGAAAATAAAAATTGCGTCGTACATTTTGAGTGGGGTTTTGCCGGGAATGTCTATGGATTTGAATTGGATCAAAAAGATCAACTCCACTAACTCTGAATGGCCGAGTGCTTCAGATTGGGCTTGCATCGGAAGCAGTGGGTACATCGAAGGACTGAAGACTCTCGTCGGGATCACAGTTTGCTGCTCATTTGGCCAGCACAATGCCAGCAGATTTCTGGATTTCCAGGGAATCGGGTCGCGATATGAGATCGATCAGGGGAACTGATTGTGATAAGAGATCGTCGATATAGAAGTCTTCGACTATTGCCTGTGATCCTTTCGAATATGATTTGGCAAAGATTTCGCTCAACTATTAAACCAACGTTTAGCAAGAGCGCGGTCACAGCGAATGGTCGTAAGCAAAATCTCAGCAAGATGGCATACACACATGGGTTTATGGTTGCACCCACCATAAGAAGTTTGTTCAGTAAGAGCTGCGATGTTTTTCTTAAAAAAGCATCGAACACGACCCTAAGCTTTGTAGAAGAGCTTTGAGGTCTGAGTATGCACTGCTACAGGATGAAGTATTAGGATTTTCTGGGAATGACATTGTCTGTTAGTGACATCTATCCGAATGACAAATACTCATGCATTAGTTCTATATACGTTCCGTGCACTGTAGGGTTAGCATACATGCGTCGATCGAACGCTATCAATCGTCTTTGGGCTGTTTCGTTGAAAGTTCAATACAGGAGGCTCGTCATCCGTTCCTAACATGCAGCACGCTGATAATGCTAAGGGTCGCGAAACCTAACAACTACCAGAAACTACACAACCGAATACTGAAACACGACTGCCCCGATAAAAATATCGAGACTCGAAGGCCTATTTAAAGGTTTTCGAGAATCCAACAAGTGGGTGCTGTGGACTGCACGGAATAATACGATTAAATGGCTTGACCGCTGACTTGACTTGGTTCCTAAATCATAACTTCTACAAATATTTATGGTCAGAAATTTTCTTCGCAGGGATGTTAGGGTAATGAAACACGGATCCACCTTGTTTGTAATTAACTATATCGCCTTTTGTCTTTCGGTAGTTTTATTATCAATGTTTACACTGATTGTTTTGGGGCTCGACCTCCTCCTTGGCGGATTCACTTTTTGGGGCACTCATGTTGGTCACAATTTTCTACAGGTCGTAATGTTGGCCCCGGCGTTTTTGTACGTATCGTTTGTCCTATACATTTGTATAATCCTCACGTTTAATATATCCATGAGTAATTTAACGGCGATCTTCTTGGTGTGGTGAACTTCCCAGATATCGTCCTTGTGTACTTTTTCGTACTGTAGGAACATTGGTCGGCATTGTATCCTTCAGGATAAAGGTCTCTTTTAGGGAACGCAGACAGGACTTTCTTCTGGACATCCGTTTTCCTGCAGTCTTTGGACTGCATGTGTAGTACCCACCTAGTGGTTCTATTTCTTCATATTCCCTATCTTGGGAGACAACGCCCAAATGGTGCATTTTGCCAGATGTAGGGGTACAGCTACTAGTATATTGATCATGGACGTAATTCCGGCTGTACGACACCTGTAAATCGTTGGATTTGGATTTTTCTCTGCACTCTTGTTAGAAAATTTCACCCCTCCCGTCATCACAAAACTTTTAGTTTGTTTTTTATGTCAATCTTAACAAAGCCGCTCATTGATGACCAAATTGACAGATTTTGATGAGCTAATAATACCCGTTACTCGTAGAGTAAAAGGGTATACAGATTCGTCGGAAAGTATTGGGTTGGCAAGAAAGTCATGTCGTTTTTTTTCAATATTTTCAAAGATGATTTATTTATATCAGGACTTATAATTAATCAATTATGTATTGGCCGTTTTGTTCGACCACTAATGACCATCTCTCGGGCAGCTGCATAATTCCGCGCTCGAAGAACTTTTGGTCTTTTCCAGCAAAGAATCGAGACAAGTGGTTTTCGACAGCCTCATCTGAATCAAAGTTTTTACCATTCAAAGAGTTTTGAAGAGAGCGAAACAAATGGTAATCTGAAGGTGCTAAGTCCGGACTATAAGGTGGATGTGGTAGCACTTCCCAATTCAGCTCCGTTAATTTTTGCCGAGTGACCAAAGATGTGTGGGGCCTAGCGTTGTCATGGTGAAAGACTATACCCTTGCGATTAGCTAGTGCCGGCTCCTTTTCTTTAATTTTTTCCGCCAAATTGGATAGCTGGCGACAGTACACATCTGAATTGATGGTTTCATTCCGTCCCAGCAGCTCAAAGTGCACTACACCCTTCCAATTCCACCAAACAGACAGCATAACTTTCCTCTGATGGATATCGGCCTTTGATGTGGCTTGGGCTGGCTCATCTTTCTTGCTCCATGATCTTTTTCGTTGGACATTATTGTAAACAACCCACTTTTCGTCGCCAGTAATGATCCGCTTCAAAAAAGGATCGTTTTTAATCCGTTGCAGCAGAGAATAGCAGATGTTGATACGCTTAGTTAGGTGAATTTCCTTTAAGTTATGCGGAACCCAAACATCGAGCTTGCTTACGTAGCCAAGTTTCTTCAAATGGTTTTCAACCGTTGTATGCGACACACTGAGCTTCTCTGACATCTCCCGCGTTGAATAGCGCCGGTTTTCATCCAGCAAAGCCTGAATTTGTTCGTCAAAAACGGCCGATGGTCGACCAGAACGTGGGGCGTCTTTAACTCCAAAATCTCCAAGCCTGAATTTGGCAAACCAGCGCTGACATTGGCGATCACTCATGGCATCTTTACCATACACTTCGCACAATTTTTCGCGAGCTTCGACCGCTTTTTTTCCTTTTCGGAAGTAAAAAAGCAAAATATGCCGAAAATGCTCACTTTGGTCCTCCATGTTTAATTTGCTATAGCTTCCACAAATGTTATCGAATAATTACCAAATTTTCGTCGATAGTACCTAAGACAATAAGCTTTAAAACGATACTAAAAAGTGTGACCCTGGTGCTCGATTAGTCGTAAATAAATTAGATTAAAAACGATTACTAAAAAAAACGACATGACTTTCTTGCCCACCCAATATGTAACAGGTAGAAGGAAGCGTTCCGACTCCATAAACTATATATATTGATCAGAATCACTAGCCGAATCGAACTAGCCATGTCCGTCTGTCTGCCCGTCCGGATGAACGCCGAGATCTCGAAAACTACAAAAGCCAGAAAGTTGGGATTTGGTATGTAGAATCCTGAGCTTCTTACACAGCGCCAGTTTGTTTTAGAAGGGTGCGCTATCTCTAACGCCCACAAACCGCCCAAAACTGTGGTGCCTACAGCTTTTGTGCTAGAAAACAAATTTTTACTGTAACTTATTCGTCTCGTCAATACCTATCGATTGCCACGCCCACTCTAACGCCCATAACGCTTAAATATGTCTGCCGCCCACATAACCATATATTGAGATAGCGGGTAGGATGCGCATTACAATCTCGCTTTGCTGCTTGCATATCTCCATCTTCCTTTGGTCCCCTTAGCTGAGTAACGGGTATCTGATAGTCGAGGTACTTGACTATAGCGATCTTTCTTGTTTTTTTACTTGTTTAGACAGAACCAGCAAATATCATCACTTACCAACGCACTGTGTTTGTAACGAAAGACGATTAATGGAAGTATTTGAAAATGATGTTTGTGTTGAAAAATGCACCTTCCATTTTTTAGTGATTTCTATGAATGCCACCAAAGAAAAGTGTGTGGAATCCATCTCTGACCTGCAAGGGCGATACGAATTTAAGATGGCGACGAACCGTTGCGACCCTTGGCAAATGAGTTATTTCCTCTACGAAATATTGCTGTTGTTAGTTTTGAGATGAAAGGAAAGAAATATTCGATTGAATCAGGGTTTATTTGTTATATATTTCAACGGTCTTCTCAGATTTTTTTATTAACTATATTATTTTCACTATTTCTGCTGTAATTTAAAAAAAATTGGGATTTGCTTCTGAAATTATAGGGACACATTCTTGGATAGTTTGGGTAGACATTTTAAAGCCTCTGAAGCAGGCTCCCCCCTAAATCCCTACTTTCTAGCATTTCTAGAGTCCGAGATATCAGCGTTCATATGGATGATTTTGGGTGGCTTGTGGGCGGTTTGTGAGCGTTAGAGTGGGTGTGCAAATATTTTTTTTTGGGTCAATTGATTTATAATTTTTTTTTTTAATTTAGCATTAAAATATAGGTGACACAGTTTTGGGCGGTTTGTGGGCGTGGCGCCCCGACGAAACAACAGTGCTGTGCGCAGGAATCTCTAAAGTCTCCATGCCTAATCCCAGTATTACAGCTTATTGTAGTTTCCGAGATTTCAGCGTTCATACGGAAAAACAGACTTGGCTAAGTCGACTCGGCTAGAGATTCTGATCAAGAATATGTATATGTCGGAGATGTATAAGAAGAAAGAAAATGTAAAAGAAAAAAAGAGATAGAATAAAGAATAAAAATAAACTAATCACTAGGTTATTTGTGGTTCCTGTCATTTGCACAATTGCTGAGAGCGTGGATTGAGAACGAAAGAGAGTGTCGTCTCAGCCGAGTGTGGCGCGGTTATGGTCAAGGTCAAGGACTCTGAGAGAGAGAAGGACCAAAAAGGAATTGCAAATGAGAGAGAGAAAGAAAAGAAAGGAATTTGCAATTAGATGACGTGTGTCATTTTGACGTGTGTCAGAAGAAGCCGGCAGAAGGAAGCCGACTTCACTTTGCTTTTGATATCTGAACGGAGAAGACGTTGACCGCGACTCACTGCGCATCTGCAACAATATGCAAGAAGGAGACCAGCAAATGTCTCAGCCCCTGACATATACTTTATGGGGCCGGAAACGATTCCTTCTGCCTGCTACATAATTTCCGACGAATTTAGTATACCCTTCTACTCTACAAGTAACGGGTACTTCGACTACTCCAACGTGGTCATTTATAAGATAAGTAAATCCCTACACACCTCATCCAAGCCCAACACATTACCGACAGAAAACTATCAAAACTTTCTAAAAACTAAAGATACCCTAAAACAACATACGCTCCAAGACGGCTCGAAATCTGATAGCGGAGTAGCCTACAAATTAACATCCACACAACACGTCGTAACCCAGCAAATGCTCCCACCTTGTTCTTCCTTACGAATGTTGATATGCGGAAAAACGAAATTAAAAAATTGGCAGAATGGTCCGACTCACTCTCAGCTCTAACAGCACTATAAATTAAAAAATGATTTTAAAGTAGAAACAAATTCACTATGAAATGGGTCAGGGCACTGCGGCACATATTATAACCTTAAATATATTAGTACGCATATGAAACCCCAATACGATCTAATATGAAACAACACATCTCCACACTACAAGCCTATCAACTCAAAAAAGCAAAACAATAACGAATTTCTAAACACATTAATCTCTCGAACGGACACCATTATATTTTTGAGACTTCGAATCGGATACACTTATCTGACAAACAGCCACTTAGTTGACAAAACACGACTTCCTATATGCCAACAATGCAACCTAACCCTATGCATTCCTAGAGTGCCCTATTTACGTTAAGCATAGACAAAAGCTTCCCATGGGAGCTAAATGATACAGTAGTCAGATTTTTATTATATTGAATTCCTTATTCTTAAATGTTAAGATTTTTCGTAATTGTGCAAGATATGATTAAAAATAACGAAGCTATTATTAATTTCTCACTAATTATCTGATGGTTCCTATGGCAGCTAAATTATAAAGTAATCCTATTTTTTTAATATTAAAATGCAGTTTTTGAAGTATTAAAAGTACAAATTCCTATGAGTAAAAGTTATATGTCAAAGGACACAAAATTTAATTTTTATAACAAATTTAAACAGTCTCGATCATGCTTTCGTGGAGTGCAGACGCGTTTTTGGATCGTTGCGAAATTCCCTATGAAGAGTCTATGGACAAGGCCACCTCCGTGGCAAAACCTACAGGGTTGCCCATATTCGACGGACCCATGTTTTTTTTTAAAAAATCAAAGAAAAAAATAAAAATTTGGCGGTTGGCAATCTTAATCATTTAATTTGTTCCAAGTAGATTTGTTTACATCAATTTTTGAATATGATATCTTTCAAATGGCCGCCTCTGGCGTTGATGGCGTATTGTGCCCTTTTGCAGCATTTTCCATCGTTTTCGCCAACATTTCGGCCGAAATAGCGGCTATTTCTTCACGAATGTTGTCCTTGAGCTCTTCTAGGGTCCTTGGCTTGTTAACGTAAACCTTTGACTTCAAATATCCCCACAAGAAGAAGTCAGGCGGCGTCAAATCGGGCGAACGCGGTGGCCAGTCCAAATCACCACTTTTCGACATCAAACGGCCCGGAAACAATTTCTTCAGAAAATCGATTGTTATGCGACTTGTGTGCGGTGGAGCGCCGTCTTGTTGAAACCAGAACTGCCTCATACGCTTTCGACGAATATTTGGCATCACAAAATTGGTCATCATGTCGCGATAACGCTCCTGGTTGATGGTAACAGCATGGCCATTTTCATTTTGGAAGAAAAACGGCCCAATGACCGTTTTCGAACTGACGCCGCACCAAACTGTGACTTTTTCGTCGTGAAGAGGCACTTCTTGAATCTTCTCAGGATTTTCAGTGGCGTAAATACGGCAATTTTGCTTATTTACGGTCCCATTCAACGTGAAATGGGCTTCATCGGACATGATAATTTTGTTCCAAAATTGATCGTCATCTTCGGCCATTTCGATGACTCTTTGGGCCCATTCCAATCGACGAGGCTTGTCCGTAAGCAACAATCTTTGCGTCAATTGAATTTTGTACGGGAACAAATGCAAATCAACGCGAATAATCCGTTGTAAAGTGGACCGAGCCATGCCCAACTGCTGAGAACAGCGTTTTTGGGATGTTCTTGGGGACCTCTCAACACTGGCTCGTACGGCAGCGATATTCTCGTCCGATCGCCTTGGTCGACTTTTATTTGGCCTCTTCGGATTAGAAAGAGCCTCACCAGTCGTAAATTTTTCGTATAAACGCTTAATGGTGTTCTTAGAAGGCGCACTTTTCACATTTTTTAATTTTTTAAAAGCACGTTGAGTTTTCACAATTGACTTGTTCTGTTGAATGTAAATTTCAACTATTTCAGAGCGCTCGCGTGGCGTGTATTGTTCCATGGTAAAAATCTGCTTGGACTGACGCTTCAAACGCGGTATGTCATTAAGCGATCTGGCATCTCTGTCAAAAGTTATGGCGTCGTCAGATGGGTCCGTCGAATATGGGCAACCCTGTACTTCTTCCCGAACAACTCTGTTTCTATTCTGGCTGCAGATCCAGATGCATACAGAGCGATAACCAAGTCTCTAACCCTTAAAAAAGTGCCATTCCATTCGTGGCAGCTAAAAGAAGAGAGATCCTATCGAGTAGTCATCGGTGGTGTTCATCATTCCATCCCGGATGAAAGCATTAAGGAAAGTCTTACCTTGACTGGCCACAAAGTTCGATTTGTGAATAGACCTAGAAGCCGCTTCGACAAGACCAAGTTCGTGAATCTAGTCTTTTTAGAATTAGAACCGGCAGCAAATAACAAAGAAATTCACGAAAGTAAGACACTTTGTCGGCAACGGGTTCAAGTTGAACTCCCCTATAAAAGAATGATGTCGTCCAATGCCACCGCTGTCAAGCATTTGGACACACTAAAAATCATTGCCAAAAGCTTTCCAACTGCGTCAGATGTGGCCTACAACACGGTTTGGAGGCCTGCGTAAAGGATGTTCCCCCAGTCAAGTGCGTAAACTGTGTTGGAAACCATACAGCAAGCTATAAAGGCTGCGTCGTCTATCAGCAAGTTGCATATCGACGAAAAAGTATCACATCCCATTGTAGCACTGTTCCCCAACGCCGTCCGTGGTCAAGTTAGTCGTCCCCAGCACCAACAAGCTCCTATGACTTTCCCACAGAGTCAACAGTTTCCTCCACTGTGCAGCAACAATAGAAAGCAAAGTCAGCTACACCCATCAAGTAGCACCACCTCGGCAGCAGCAGCAGCTATCACAGCAACAACAAAGGCCTCAACAACAGCAGCCAAGTCGCCAGCAGCAGTCTTCCCCCCCAACAACTGCGACGCAGCTTGCAGCAGTTGATCAACGACCAGCAATGGCAGCGTCAAGAGCAAATGTTTATGCAATCTAATCAAAATCTGTCGGTCCTCGTCGCTCAGATGGACAAGCTGTTCCAAATGATGGTGTCTATAATGGGACTTGTCTCAAAACTTTTGACCCAAAATTCTCCTGCAACTGCTCAAGCATTCGCTGAGTTTCTCCCAGTCAATGTTGCACAACCATGAGTCAAAGCGGCCTCAACGACTTGCCAACAAAGCCCTTGAACTTGAGTTCTTTGTAAAATGTCATAATATTGACCTTATGTTTGTTAGTGAAACACACTTCTGCTCGAGGTCGTACTACAAGTTGCACGGATACGATATACATCAAGCAACCCATCCGGCTGATCGGAAAGGCGGTGGCTCTGCAATTTTAATAAAATCCTGTCTTCAATGTTACCAGTTCTAAAGTCTACAAAGCCCAAATGTTCAAAGTGTCGCCGTCAAAGTTAAAACAGACCTTGGTAAAACAGCTATTGCGTCTATCTATTGTCCACCAAACTTTCAATGTACTGCTGACGACTTTGAAAAACTCTTCGACGATCTGGGAACCAATTTCATAATCGCATGAGACTGCGATTACCACCGTCTCTGGGGATCCCGTAACTCAAGCACCCGCGGAAGAGCACTAGTAGACTATATTCAAAGATCAAATGTCCAGGTCCTTGCAACCGGAGCGCCTACACACTATCCGTACAGTCAAAGAACGCCAACCGCCATTGACTTTGCTGTCTACAGAGGGATTCGGCCCGAGAGTCTCTCCATCTCAAAAAGTCTTGAACTAAGCTCTGATCACATCCCATTGATAGTGAAACTAAGAGTCGCTGTGCAAAAAACTTCCCGTAGGCCTTGCATCCTTCCTCGGAATGCGAGCCTCCCACGCTTTCAAGAAGCAGTCAACCGGCTTGTGAACCTAAATATGGTGTTACGCTCTCCTGACGCCATCAACGACGCCGTCGATCTATTTGGCCGGAACATCCATATCGGTGCCGAGTCCTCAACCTCAGGCTCAAACCCCTCCAGTCCACCTCAGGCTCCTTTAAAACCTGAGATTATGGACCTATTAAGGCTGAAACGCTCCCTACGTCGCATATATATGAGATCTCAAGATCCTGTCGACAAAAGTGCATATCGACGAGCGGAGGATGATCTTAAAAAGCTTCTTTATGAAACCAAACGGATATACTTTGATGAGATGCTCTGAATGCTGACCCCACCAAACCTTACGGCTTTAACCTCTGGAAATGCACACGGAATATGAAACGACAGCCCCTACGAAAGAGCCCCATAAAGAAATCTGGTGACACATGGTGCAGGTCCGACTCAGAAATTTCTTTAGCTTTTGCAGACGAACTTGAAACATTCTTCAAGCCATTTGAACTCGCGAGCCGCGAGGATGTTGAAGAAACTCTTGCCTTCCTTGATGCCCCTTCCCCGGATGCCTTACCGATCCAACACGTAAGCCCAGAAGAAGTTTGTCTTCATATCCAAAAGCTACATCCTAGAAAAGCGCCGGGCTTTGATGGCATTGATAGCAGAATTGCCAAGGCTTTGCCTAAAAAGGGAATCCTGTTCCTTATTCTCCTGTTCAACTCAAAGCTACGTATCCACCACTTTCCCTCTCAATGGAAGTGTGCTGTGATAACGATGATACCAAAACCAGGAAAACCGGAGAACCTTGTCCAGTATTACCGACCGATAAGTTTGCTACCCACATTATCTAAAATATTCGAAAGAATATTTCTTAGCAGAATCATGGGAGTAAGAAGCGTGCAGGATGCCATTCCCGACCACCAGTTTGGTTTTAGGCATCATGGAACCCCAGAGCAAGCACATCGAGTTGTTGTTGAACGTTGATGCACTAAGAGCAGTACAAACAAGTGGCCCAAACGACACCAAGCACGTGCTTGTTACGCGCGGGCCCATTTTTATTTCGGGCAAATGCGGTTCGCGAGGAAGGTACATAGAACAAATAAAGACAGGACAAAACATAGATCAACAAGATTAAAGCAAATGAACTAAGATTTTAGTTTTTAGTACAGGGATAGAAGTTGAGGAACAAATTAAATGATACAGGTTGTTATAATTATTAGAAAGAACGCGAAAGGGCTGACTAAAATTAGATGAACATCGTGGCAAGTTAATAGGATGGTAGTTTCGCATTAGTCTAACAGGAACATTGAAACTTAGGCGGCTTACCAAATCTACAGGATCAATATCGCCTCTGATAAGATTATTCATAAAAATAGTACCAAGCATAATTCTACGGCTTACTAGAGTAGGCAAATTAATTAATAGCAATCTACTCGAGTAAGAAGGCAACCTGACGTTTTGATCCCAGTTCAAACCACGTAAGGCAAAAAGAAGAAATTGTTTCTGTACGGACTCTATACGGTCAATGTGCACTTGATACTGAGGACTCCAAACGGAAGAACAGTATTCTAAATTAGGTCGGACAAGTGAGGTATATAATAATTTGGTAGTGTATGGATCATCAAATTCTTTAGACCAACGCTTTATAAACCCAAGAACACTCATAGCTTTATTTACAGTAGATGTTATGTGGGAGTCAAATTTAAGTTTAGGATCTAGGAGAACACCTAAATCGTTTACTGAGTATATTCGGTCCAAGGACATGTTCTGAAGAGAGTAACTCATGAACGTTGGCGTACCCCTATCAAAAGTCATAACGTTGCATTTAAGATAGTTTAAATTCAAAAGGTTGTACTGACACCATTCCTGGAATCTATTTATGTCTGACTGCAAGCAGAAACCAGATTCAATATTATTATATGAAAAACAAAGCTTAACATCATCAGCATACATTAGTACACGAGAGTGATTCACGATAGAAGGAAGATCATTTATAAACAGAGTAAACAGCAAAGGGCCTAAATGACTGCCCTGAGGCACTCCAGATGTCACGTTGATCATCTTGGAAACAGCGTTTTTGAATAAAACCCTCTGAGATCTACCATTCAAATAACTTGAAATCCAAGTTAACAGATTATTCGGAAACCCAAGCAGATATAATTTGAATAAAAGAAGAGAGTGGTTAACAGAGTCAAAGGCTTTACTAAAATCTGTATATATAACGTCCGTCTGTAATTTTTTGTTAAATCCATCTAGTACAAAAGATGTCAATTCGAGCAGGTTAGTGGTGGTCGATCTACGCTTAACAAAACCATGTTGACACGGCGATATTAAAGAGGAGCACAAATGTTGCAACTGAGAGGTAATAATGCGTTCAAATGTTTTAGGAATTGCAGACAATTTGGAGATTCCTCTATAGTTCTGAGCATTAACCTTCGCACCCTTTTTGTGGAGTGGAATAATAAAAGCATCTTTCCAGATAGTAGGAAAAACAGATGATGAGATAGACAAATTAAAAAGTTTCAAAATGGGTTTACAAATAGTTCGGGCACAAAACTTAAGAACACACCCAGGGAGTCCATCTGGCCCCGGAGAATAGGTTGGCGTTATAGTTTCTAAATCCCTTAAGAGAGAACTCTCGGTGATTACAGGAGAAAAAATTCAATTTGCCCTGTTTAAGTGATTAGGGTAGCTAGAATTAGACCATGAAACAGAACTATAAGTAGATTGGAAGAATTCAGCAAATAAATCTGCAACTTCGGGATCCGTAGATGCCTCAATAGAGTTTAATCGTACGGATGATGGCAATGCTGAAGACTTTCGCTTAGCATTGACAAAGTTATAAAATTTCCTCGGATCCTTTGAAAATTCAAATTTATATTGGTTCAAATACATGGAATAGCAATGAGTGTTAAGTACATTAAAATTAGTACGAGCCACCACATATCTTGAAAAATCGGATGGCCTACCCGACTTTTTGTACTTTTTATAGAAGTTTGTTTTTAGGTTTCTAAGTCTTTGCAACTGATTGGTAAACCAAGGTGGCCTGTCTAACTTAGGAGGAAAACTGTCAGGAACACATTCACTGAAAAAAGAGTTTAGGACACTATAAAATAGTTCCGTAGCACTTTCAATATCCAAGCAATTATATAAATTTGTCCAGTTATATTGTGAAATCAAGTTGTTGAGTTTACTAAAGTCACATTTACGAAAGCATCTACATTTATTTGGAGAAAGTGAAGGAGAGAGGGTATCAACGCAGGGAAGACAAATTGTAAGTTCTAATGTGGGATGATACTGGTCTTCAGGCACAACTAGTGGGTCAATTCTAGATACAGTGACTTCAGACGGATCTAAAACAAATACAAGATATAATTGTCAGTTTAGTGAATTACGTATAAAGCTAAATTGCTGTAATGATAATTCTAACAGACCGTCAACGAAGTCATGGTCAGATAAAGGGGTAGAGACAAGTGAGTCAGTGGAAAGGGACCAAGAAATGTCAGGGAGATTGAAATCACCCAAAACAATTAAAAGATCCCTTTCGGAAAGATGAGATAAATCAGTTTTTATTGCAGACAAATGTTGCTCATAAATTGTTAAGTCGGATCCAGGTAAAATATAAGAACAAGTTACATAAATAGAAAAAGATTTCAAAGAAACTTTAACACCAGCGAATTCTATGCCATTGGGATTAAGAAAGTATATTCTCTCCGATGATAAAGTAGAGGTAACGGCAACGAGCACCCCACCCCCCCTACGAGATGAGCGATCAGTTCTATACGTATTAAAATTTTTGGACAGAACTTCGGAGTCTAATATCTCCGGTTTCAGCCAAGTCTCAGTAAAGGCCAGAATGTCTTCAGAAAAGGCAGAGGAGTCAGCATAAAGCTTAGGTAGTTTCATATTGAGTCCCCTAACATTTTGATAGGCCAAAAATAAACTGCTCAGTTTTTTGGCGCAGGTACAGTCGTGGAAGGCCTATTATTAGTTCTCCGTCTGTTTGGAACAAATTCTTTAATGACCAATTCATCATTAAGCCAAAAACGTTTAGAATTTAGTACATTAAATACTTCCGGAGGAGCAGATATTTTAAATGAAGATATCATACGAACATATGGAAATTGAAACTCCTCCACTGTGATGTTTTGAGATGGGAATTCCTGTTGTATAAATTCCAAAACATCTGCAGATGTGGTTTCAGGTGTTAAACGAGACACAAATAATTGCTTCCTATATGGAACAACCGAGAGGCTCTTTCTTCCACCATTAGCAATCTGAACAACGTTCGTCTGATTATCAAGACTAGGGACTCCTATAGAGCTAACTTCACCAGTAGGCACAGAAAGCTGCATAGGGTTTGACCCCTTAGGCTGACTAGCAGAAACAGGGACTCCTCCAGAGCTTTTGGTACCTATGGTTACTGCTGTCAGAGGAACTTTAGGTCCCCCAGGCCCAGTAGATGCCGACATAGCTGCCGTTACCGATCGGGTAAAAATATTTGGAGCTAAGTTGGGATTTGGAACTGATGCCTTTACGGGAGCAGATTTTGAAGGAGCGGTCTTTTTGCGTTTAGGTGACCCTACTGACATTTTTTTATTATCAAGGTCCGCCTTAAACTCTTTAAAATCAGCAACTACGCTCATAAGCTTATCAAAAAGTTTCATAAAACGATCATTGGTCAGCGCAACATAGCCATCCAAATCACGGTCTATTTCAACGCAAGAGGCACAAGTCCACGAAAAACCAACACGCAGATCAATAAAATCTTTTACTCTGCCAACAAGTCCAGTACATTTTGGATGAATGACTGTATTGCAGAGACGACAGTAAATAAAAACAACATTAGGTGACGATCCAAACTCACAATCTTTTTTGGAACAAAAAAGAGCCATTTTTACGTATTTAAATTTAAGAAAAAAGTTGTTTATAAAACCAAAGAATCAAAAGAATTATAAATACCTCACTTAATTTGACACTGGGATCAAACAATAAAAATGTAGACACACAAAAACACCAAAGTATAAGAGCGCGAAGAGACTGCGAAAGCGAGAGAGCGCGACAGAGTGGCTGTCGACTGAGCGTGGCTTGCGAAACACAAACAAAATATGCACGACAACAGTTGCGACGACAAGAAACGGGAGAGAGATTACAGATTATGGGAAACAACAACAAAAGCTATTGAAACAAATGCACCGCAGCGTACAGAAGTTACAATAACAAATTGCACAGGTTAAAAACAGAGTTAGGTTTTGTTAAAATTGCTACAATAAAATAGACAATTAAACATAAACAGACGATTTAAAACACAAGCACGGCTGGTTATGTTGGACTAAGACACAAAGCAAAACACCAGTAACACAGATATTAATGACAAATTGACAAAAATCACAGAGCACAAGATAAACACAACCGGTCACAAGCGACGCTAAATCAAAGTTGTGAGCAGCAGCAAAGTTGTCCAGCATATTTTAGATGCTTTTGAAAACAAGCAATACATTTCTGCAATTTTTCTCGATGTTAAGGAAGCTTTCGACCGCGTGTGGCACGATGGCTTACTTTATAAGATGAAGTCCCTACTCCCGACTAGCCATTTCCTACTACTAAAATCATACCTGCTTGACCGAAAGTTTCATGGTTGAGGTGAGAGGGGAAAGGTCAAGAATCAGAATCGTTCGAGCTGGCGTTCCTCAGGGAAGCGTTCTGGGCCCCGTTGTGTACACTCTGTTCACTTCAGATCTGCCGTGTCCTAACAAGCCGGGCACGATTCTGGCTACATACGCTGACGACACTGCCTTTATTGCGAACGCCTCTTGCCCAATCGAAGCGTCAAGGATTACCCAGGAATTCCTCGACTCTTACGGGAAGTGGACAAATAGGTGGATCATATCCATAAATGGAAGAAAGTCGCAACACTGCAATTTCACCTTGAGAGGAAAGATCCTTCCCAGAGTAGAGCTTCTCGATATCACCATCCCACAATCACCCCATGCGCAATATTTGGGTTTGATCCTGGACAAGCGGCTCACCTGGAAGCAGCACACTACCAAAATAGCAGCTACATGTAGAGCTAAGCTGAGAAAACTCAACTGGTTGTTTAAGCTAACGAGCGAGCAAGCTCAGCCTTGGCAACAAAGTTTTGCTGTTCAAAGCAATTGTGGTGGCTTCAGACTAGAACGTAATGAAAGTCCAAAGGGTCCAAAACCGTGCGCTGCGTATGATTGTAGACGCGCCGTGGTACATCAGGAATGACGCCCTAACAATTGACCTTCATGTTCCCTCAGTCAGGGAGCAGATAAACCGGCACTCTAGTCGGTACAATGATCGCCTCACTGCACATATAAACCACCTAGCAGCTTCCTTGGCCCACCCAAGGACTAGAAGAAGACTAAAGCGAAGGCACCCCGGTAATCTCTGGACAAGAGGACGTCAGGTCTCTCGAGTCCTAAAGCAATAAAATTGTTTTTGTTCAATTATTGTAAATATTGTTAATCATCTTTTCTGTTATGATTCCATGTTAATTATTTCTCTTCGTACACAACGTTTTAAAGCCATTAGGTTGGTTGACCAACGTTAAATAAATGAATTTGTTATACTAAAAAAAACAAACATATTTTTGATTATTCTTATGCAGTCTATAGTATGTACTTGTCCGATTCGGTTCATTCCGACATACATACTACCTGCGATACAAATAAGACTTTTGGGAAGGTTTTATAGCTTGAAAACTAAGAGACTAATTCGCGTAGAAACGGACGGACACCCGAACAGACGGACATGGCTAGATCGACGAGTCCACTGCTGGTGATTAAGAGTGTATATGCATTATTGGGTCAGAAAGGTTTCCTTCACTGCGTCTTTAACTGTACTCTCTGGAAAGCTCCGATTACCGGTTAAGAAACAGCGGCTAGCTCAGTAGATTTTGATTGTTCGTACCATCAACTTGCAGAAGACGTGAACGCTCGACCTACTAGTAACAAATCACAGCGTTTCATGGTTATCACGCTTTTGTTCTATCTTTTCTGGTATGTTACTTATACGTATGTTACTGAAGCCCTGTCGAAAAAGTTTTTCTTACGCTCACGATTTGGATTAAAATTTTTAAAAATGTACGTCGCGCAAGAATCTCTAAACTCCGCCTAGTCCCAACTCTCTAGCTTTTTAAGTTTCTGAGAGCACAGCGTTCGTACGGACCGACAGACAGAGAGACAGGCAGACAGACGGACGGACAGACGGACGGGCGGACATGACTAGATCGATTCGGCTAGTGATATATACTAGAATATATAGGAGAGTATTGGGTATAGTCACGAACGATTCGTTTGTTGAATGTCCTCTTTAAAAGCAATAAGCTGCTGATATCTATTGACCATATTCCTGTTAAAGTTTGATAGTAATAAGTCCTACACCTCTTGGGGTAAGCCAATATTTTTTTCACTTTTATAAGTTGTAGGGTAACGTGACGAACTAAAAAAAAAAAACTCTAGGCAGATGTGAAAATTATTTACTTTTTCTTCGAGGTTGAAAGTGTACAATAATGGAATACAAATTTAACTGTATACTACAAAATCTCTACCTCAGTTCTATGCTAAAATTGAATAAATAATAATTGTATAGCTTTCAGCTATAGAAAATAAACAAACAACCATATAGTCAACAAATACCGAAAAAAATAAATCTTTATACAATACAAAATGTTTGTCACGATGCGACAGGGTGCGACTTTCATAAGCCACAAAATAAAAAAACACATGGAACCTAGAACTGTTGCTAAAGATCTGATTATTTCTTGTATATAATTATCTGACTTGATTTTATACATATCTTTGATCTGTCACTGCTGAAACATATATAAATTAATTATTAGGTTTTTTTGTTTTTTCTCCACCTTTTTAATCAAATTTATCTCACGAACAAATTACGCGAACTCTGAATAACATTATGGAAAAACCAATGTCGACACGATAATAAAAATCGACTACAATTAATTGGGATTTTTGAGGTGACGTCACATGTGATATTTGACGAGCTCAATGATCAATGATCAACGATCAAATGTCAAATTTTAAGTTTCTATCCGAAAAATTTAGGCGCTAGGTCGAACTTTGCCTCGGCTTAATCATAGAAGGACATAATAACCACTACTAGAATCTACGTATATGCAACATTTTACTCTCTAGCTTTTAAAATTTTTGCGCCAGAGGGAATGTTTTCGATTTTGCAAACTGGTATATTGCTCATAACTTTTTAATGAATGTCCGATTGTAATAGTTTTTGGAAATAGGATGGTTATTGGTAACCAAATTAAAATCTCATTTTCACTTTTACAAAATCTATAACCATTTGGGGATTAGACAGACTAGTGATTTAGATGTTTGTGGGTTCTAAAGTGGGCGTGACACATTTGGACAACAAAGGCGCTGAATCAGAAGTTAAGGAATCTGAAACTCAAATTTTAACCCTACAGATGGCAGTCAGCTAACAGATACGTAGGGGTCTAACGATACCTGCCGTATATGTGTAGCTGGAAAGGCCATGTCTCTGCCACGGAGTGGTAGTCGGGCGGGAAGAAGACATCTACCACCACACCGATCCAAGGTGGATCAGCATATGCCGAGCATATGCCGTGAATTTGCGAACTCTACTTGGCCGGATCATTTTGACGAAAACAGTGGCTTGTCAGGATGCTCGAAGTAAGTCCAGAGCTCGATTAAGGCTCTCGAAGAAACCAGCGGAGACGGAGAGGATCGTTAATATGGTCAAGGCCTGCGACCCGGATTTGCAAACCACCGATTGGTAATTCTAAAAGTGCAGGAAGCGGAGATAAAAAAAATGGGTTATCTTCTCGATGAACGAGGAGTCCAGCAACTTGCTGAAGGCGGCCGAGGGTCGCATGCACTAAGGGATTGTAGACGTAGTGCGCCAGAAGTCAGCTCGTCAAGACAGGGGTAGCCCTGCAAACTGCCTTGATGGATATGTCTCTGAGGAGACCTTGCAAGAGATATGCAAGGCGTTGGGGACGACGACGACTCACCTTCTGAATCGGACCTAGAAGCATACAAAACCGTGGTTAAATCGTGGTTAAATGGTTAATCGTACATGATTTCTCTGACAATTCTGGAGATCAACCTTTACCATTCTGAGGCAGCCTCGCGGAGGATGAGTCAGACATCGTCCTGATTCGGGTACCCTAGATCTCATGTTAAAGGCTATCATAGCTGAATATGCAGGTAAAACTAGAGGTTGCATATTCGCTAGGAGTAACCTTAACCTTTTCCTACTACCTAATTACAGTGACGAAGACAACGTAACAGCGAGCCTAGAAGGTCCAGGCGGACCTCTAAGGATCTATTAGCTATAAAGAAGGTTAGTGCAGACCAGCGAGCACGATAGCACGGGCCTAATCCTGGATTGCGTCGCAAACGCCCATCATCATCAGTGGGGTAGCACCGCCGCAAACGAACGGGGTAAGTTAATTTTTAATTTCATCCTTTTATCAAATCTCCTGGTGGGTAACATAGGTAACGAGCCTTCGTGCATAACGTAAATCGCAGTGAGGTCCTTTCTCTCACCCATTTCTCTGACTCAAATCTGTTGATCGTAAAATCATTGCGAGTGCTGCAGAAACACTCTTTCTGTGATCTTGGAACATAGAATGAGTCATTAGCCATATATTCGCCATATTTAGAAAAAAAAAATTGGCCTCGAATTCAGACACCTGTTACTTAGCTCAAAGGAGGGCGAGAAAGATTGATGGAAAGATGCTGCATGCATATCAGCAAACACCCCACCTAGCGTATATTACTACGCCACCTTTAGGAATATTCCTATAAACGCTAGATGGCGTGCTAATGTGGTGTACAATCTCTAATTATTGATTGTTATTTGGTTTAAATTTATTAACGAATGGACCGATTTTAAAAACAAGATCCACTTTACGCTTTTACTAAATTCTGAAGTGTGGGCGCTAGAAATGGGCGTTTGTGGGCGTTAGAGTGTTCATTTTATATAATGTATTAAAGTCATCACTCGCTTCATGAGTACCTACGTATTATTTTTTGATTTCCAACAAATTTCCTTGGTTTACCAAGAGTTGGGTCGACTAAAAAATGTAAGGTCTAGACTCTCCAAAAAGTTGAGTTTCCAGATCACAGTCTATCTTTTATCCGAAATTCAAGTGCTCGGTCTAATCACCCGGGGATGTATAAAATATTTAGCTCGTTGCAAGAAGCAGATTACACTGGATCTGGAAAATTTTTATAATTTTGTTAAATGGAGGCGTACATCTGCCAGTTATCGCTAAAACTTGAAAACTTGGGCGCAAATACAGATCAGGCAAAAGCCAATCTTTTTGCGCAGCTTATTCAAACGACTTGGTCAGCTTAAAGTCTCCCAGATCAGTTATAATCATAAAAGTGAAAGCTAACCTCCTTTAGTATATTCTCCGGGAACTGACGGAGTGCAGGGCTATGTGGTCAGGAACTGCGTGAGACCCTATCTAGAATATTGCATAAATATTTTCCCTAGCATTTACAATTTTTCATCCAGGTCGGAAACGCTTCGTTACATAATTTTCCCTTTTTACTCGAAGAGTAACACGGATAAACAGACTGTAATACTACGATCTAAATCTACTACACAAGTAATTTAAAAATTGTAGTAATACAACGATTAACATTTTGATATACACTTATAAATATTCCCGTGGTTAGTGTAATATATTATCTTGTCGCAGAAAGGTTTATTATTTTCAATAATTAAAGTAAATGTATTAAAAATAATAAAATTAACATTAAAAAGTAAATAAACAAAATAAAAGGATTTAAAAAAATAAAATTAAAATTAAAGATTAGCTTAATTAGTGTTGGATGTGTTTGCTTTGATGATTTTTCAGCTTTCCTGTCCGCCGAAAAGTACTTTCCTAAGAGCAGAAAAATTTTGTTTCGGTTTTTGTCAAAATACAAACACTAAAGAAAGATTTTTAGATTTTTGATTGCATTATAAACAACCGAGTTCCTATAAAAGAAACTGTAAATTGTTTTTAGTATATTTTCAACCCTTTCTTTGCTCTTCTAAAGCTCATTTTATAATTCAAGCTACAAGATAAATGGTTGTTGTGGCATTGCTTTTGGTAAGTTTTGATGTCTATATGACCTTTTACCAAATTTAACATTGGCTCTCTTCGATCCAATTATCAAGCTCAGTCCCTAACTTAGCAAAGACAGTTTTTATTTTTTCACTCGTGTTAGGGGTCTGAACGTTACTAGATCAGAATCACATGAAAGTGTACCAAAATAACAGTTGGGACCTGTGTCCCTGTGTCTTAGAAATTTAAAATACCTTATAGGCAATATAATTTTAAACATCTTAACGAAAATTGCATAAACTTCAATTACAATTTTGTGGAAAAAAGTGCTTTGCGAGCTCACTAATGTGAAATACATTTTGTTTCGTGATACTATTTTTGATTATTATTGTTTATAGGTATATAATTATAACTAAGGCCGTAACTAAATAGGATGATCCTATCGTTCTGAAGAATTCGCAGTTGGCTAATTTTTATTCTTTAGGGGAGGAGTGAACTGACGTTCCTCTCCTTTACACCAAAACATCAGAAGAATTCGCGGTTAATTTATTTGTGATCGTTCTGTTGAGCTTGCCTAACCAGTCTTTTAAAGTTACCAATTCTTAAGCAAGGTTATGAAAACTGCGGTTCATATCCTTCTTGGAATTTTATGGACAACAAGGTAGGCTTTTAAAAAAGCAATGGTTAATTAAATTAACACCAATTTATTTTGACTTATGGTTGACTTTCGTACTTTTGACTTCACCTTTTTTATTATAATAAAATTTTGTACGTAGTCGTAATAGACCTCAAAGCGTTACTATTTGTATACTTTTGCAGGGGTTTAATGATTTCAGTTAGTAGTTTGCAACGCAGTGAAGGAGACGTTTCCGACCCCATAAAATATATATATTCTTGACCAGCATGACTAGACGAGTGGATCTAGCCGTGTCCGTCTGTCAGTCCGTTTCTACGCAAACTAATCTCTCAGTTTATCAGGCTGAAACTTTTCCAAAAGTATTATTTCTTTTGCAGTAGTATAAGTCGGAACCAGCCGGACCGGACAACTATATCTTATAGCTCCCATAGAAATAATCGGAAAATAAATTTTAAAAAACAAGGGAGAACGCTATAGTCGAGTACCTCGACTATCAGATACCCGTTACTCAGCTAAAGGACCAAAGGGAAATGCAGATATGCAAGCAGCAAAGCGAGATTAAAATGCGCCACTTACCGGCGGTAGACAGATTTAAGCGTTATGGGCGTTAGAGTGGGCGTGGCAAACTTTTTTTTTTAATCAATCGATAGGTATTGACGAGACCAATATATTTCAGTTAAAATTTTTTATCTAGCATGAAAATTGTGGGCGTCACAGGTTTGGGCGGTTTGTGGGCGTTAAAGGGGGCGTGGCAAACTTTTTTTTGGGTCAATCGATAGGTATTGATGAGAGCAATACATTTCAGTTAAAATTTTTATTATAGCATCAAAATTGTAGGAGCCACAGTTTTGGGCGGTTTGTGGGCGTTAGAGTGGGCGTGGCACTGTGCTGAAACATACTTGCGCTGCGTAAGAAGCTCAGGAATCTGCACGCCAAATCTTAATAGCCTAGCTCCTATAGTTTCCGAGATCTCAGCGTTCATCCGGACGGACAGACAGACGGACAGACGGACATGGCTAGAACGACTCGGCTAGTGATCCTGATCAAGAATATATATACTTTATGGGGTCGGAAACGCTTCCTTCTGCCTGTTACATACTTTTCGACGAATCTAGTATACCCTCTTACTCTACGAGTAACGGGTATAATTATATCTTTGGTGTTTTTAACATATAACCTCCTAAGCTTGGAAATAACACTTTGTTAATTAGTTTTGAATTTCGAATTTAATTTTATCAAAATCGGACGACTATATCATAAAGCTACCATAGGAACGACGGGAAAATTGGTGGGAAAATAATATGAAACAAATTATACCTTCGGTGTTTTTTGACATATTATCTTATACTATTGGGAACATCATTTTTTGTATTTTTAAATTTAATAATTATAACTGCAAGGGTATACAAACTATGTCTTGCCGAAGTTAACTTCCTTTCTTGTTATTACTAGAAAAGTCAAAACACATTTAACATAAAAAGACACTTTTACCAGACTCTGAAAGGTAAAGTGTTTCAGAAAAACAGGATCCCAAATAGAGCAAACAGAAATGCTCAGTGTCTGAGCGAGACACTTTGAAAGAAAAAACACATTGAGAGTGTCTTTCGATTCAATTTTTCATAGGTTCCTAAGGTAACTGATCTTTTTCGGACACCTAGTAATCTGGGGAACTCTTTTGATTTAACGAATTTTGCAAGTGACGTAAATGAGCTCAAATGTAGTGTTTTTTGAGTACAAATTGGTCAAATTTGAAGGGGCATAACTTTTACAAAAAAATCGGTGCATGGCTGCAGGTAAAACTAAAGATTGCATCCTCGCTAGGAAAGCCCAACCTTTTCCTACTACCTATTTCCAGTACGATGACAACTGAACAACGAGCTTAAAATGTCCAATTAACCTCTAAGGACGTACTGAGCTTACATGGGTCATTGCAATTGCCTTCACAGGCAAGACCGCTAGCCACGGTAAGGGAGTCTGAAAGCGATGTTTAAGCTTAAGTGATCAGGAAGTTCGGTTCATCGGTTGTCGGAGGTTGTGAAGTGCTCGACAGAGGTGCAGTAATATTACTTTTAGTAGGTCCGAAATTCAAGAACTAGGTAGGAGTCTACTTCACATAAATTGGACTGATCACCTCTTTAAGACTTCCTGATCACTTTATCTTTTTCCAGGCGAAAATTTTGGCTATCAAGTAAACACTGTTCAATCTAATAGCCTCAGACACTTCCCGATCTGTCTGTATCTACTTAGACAGTTAGGCAACACTTTGTCTGATATAGGCTCTTGTGGGTGGCTCACCATTACCACCACCGCGTAACCTAACCTAACCTAACTCTTTAGATCTTAAAGTTTCAAAGATCACAGCGTACATATGAACAGACAGACGGACATGTGTAGATCGACTAGGCTAGTGAAAAGATAGAGTATATATAGTTATAGGGTTAAAATATTTGAGAAATTTGACTGTCCCAACACACCTTCGCTATTTAAATAAAAATACATAAATTACCTGTATATAATGACGTTTTCAGGTAGATTGCCATTCCTTTTTTGATATAATTTTAAAGCAGTTTCAAAAGAAGCAGTTAGCCCATTCACAATTTCTTCACTTTTTGCTTGTACGACAGCCTTACTATACCAACGGGTGTATGACGAATTCAGAGACGCCACAAATGCTGTAATACACAAAATTATTTTATAAATGTTAATAACTTTTTGAAAGTCAAAATTGCAAAATGAAAACGAAAACGTATTAACAAAAAATAAAAATGAATCAGATATGAACATGTTACTCGAAGAGTCGATGGTTATATTGTATTCGGGACAAATTGTAACACGTAAAAGAAAGAGTTTTCGACCCTCTAAAGAATATATGGGGCGTTCTTTTACAAACCGAACGCCTATTTTTGGGTCACATGTTTAATTTGCCTTAAACATTTCTTAGGTATACGTAAATAATTAATCATGTGTATGAGATCTCGGCCGAAAAAAATTATTTTTTTAGGTAAAAAAAATGTAAATTGAAAAAATTGATAAATTTTGTTTCAACATCTAAAGCTTTGGTCATAAAAAAAACTGAGCTCAACCGCACTGCATTGGGCACGAAAATCGATAGATAGTTGCAAATTATTTCAGCAATGTTTGGAAAATAACAATTAACATATTTATTATTATCAGTTCAGTTTGCACTCCAGGTCTTATGAACAAAAACAAGGAAGAACGCTACAATCGAGTACCTCGTCTATCAGATACCCGTTACTCAGCTAAAGGGAAATGGAGATATGCAAACAGCAAAGCGAGATTGAAATGCGCCACCTACAGACAGACAGATTTAAGCGTTTTGAGCTTTAGAGTGGGCAAACTTTTTTTGGGTCAATCGATAAATATTGACGAGACTAATAAGTTTTAGTTAAAATTTTTTATCACGAAAATTGAGGGCGCTACTGGCTTAGGCGGTTTGTGGCCGTTAGAGTGGGCGTGGCATATTCGCGTAACAAACTTGCGCTGCGTACAAGGCTACGCAATCAAAACCTGAAATCCCAATTCTCTATCTTTAATAGCTTTCGAGATATCCGCGTCATATTGTACTAATATAAACTATAAAAATTATAATAATAATAATAATTATAAAAACAATATAATTATAATTATTATATAATATTATGCGTGTTACGTACGCCCTCCACATAGAAAGATTCACATAGAGAAACAACGACGAATCTTTAGCCAGGGGGAGGGGTGCATGTGACTAACCAGACTCATACTGGTAAAGGCAGAAGAAAAAGCAATTCGGCAATTCTCGGGTGTCGCGTGACCAGAACAACGGCCACTATCGACCTATTGGTAACCATACTCCGGTAGCTGGCAAAGGGCAACAGCCGGCCGTTGACTACCAACATAGCAGATATCAAGAAACAGTAATTCTAGGTGGGAACACCTAGCCACAGCCAAGTAAAAGCTCTAGTCTGGTATAAAACACCTTAGACAAATAGAGAAAGGGAGAGAATTCATTTGGGTGTCTTGCTGACGGAAGCCGCTATTGCCATCAAAGAACGTGGAGAAGATCAACAATAAGGACGACATCCGACATACTGCGATGTTTGTGGACGCAGTATCAGTGATCTCCATGCTCCTGAAATTTGTTCAGCTGTAGGAACCATCCGTTCAGAGCGTAGCGACCAATATCATACGACGGAGAAAGTAGTTATGCAACATAAATGTGTTAATCGAGCTAACCAAAGCTAAAGTGAACTCATGCATAACCAAAGACCAATATCCTCAAATAATACAATTGGATAACAAGTGAAAATCAAGCATTCAAACATGCACTGAATTATATTTAAACCAACCGAATCAATAGACAAAGTGCGAATCATGATAAACAAATAGAGAGGACAAATCTCTCCACCAGCCGTTGAAGAAGTCGCATGCCTGTGGCATAATATATATATATTTTGTGTTTAAGTGAATTGGTATACTTAAGAACAGCCGTATTTTGGTGCACGTATATTTATATATATATATCCAATATAATATTTTCCCAAAGCCCAGGATCCGGAGCGTCGAGATCTCATCGCCCAGGATTTAAAGAGGGGGTAAGTTTGTCGGGACACGGTTCCTTTCTTTTAAACATACATATATAAATATTCGTGCAGTATCCTACAGTTTTATAGACTACTATAAACTTTTTCAGCGGCGAGTATCAGCCTTGTAGTTATATGATAATTGCAAGAGTCCTATGAGCGACGTTTGTAGTCGTGAATAGTCAGTATTTTGCTGATGTGTGCACCTTCATAGGTGATAAATTCGATACTTTCCGCTAATACAATAATTGTCAATTAATTTAATCCCTATATGAATTAGCCAATATTATGTTATTCAATCCCGGCACACGCCGACATAAATATTATTTAATAAATTTATAATGTGAAACAGAATTCTAAACATGGTGTGCTAGAACTCTAACAAAGGGGGTGTGCTGACGCGAGGAGTGAAGTAGGTCAAAAACAATGACATAACTTTCGACGGACAACCTTGACAATAGGGGATCGTATTGCGCGGCCCGCGACGATCCATTGGCACACGAATGTGTGAAGGGGAGGGAATATGGCCAAAACACAGCCCGATCTTATTGCGATCAAGCGACAGCTAAGCTTGTTGGGCAGTGTGGACTGATGACTGACGAAATTGATGACTATTATTATTTTTCCAGGCACTTTTAATATTTATTCTCGTTATGTTGGAGAGGAGAGAGGCTTACCAAGATCCCACGACCCGAATACGACGTAGCTTATGCCGGCAAATGGTGCCTGAACATCGGACGCCTCTCCCTCGGCCCAAGTCCTTGTCAGGACTCGGGCACTAATATGCCCACGTAACAGAATTGGCGCCCAACGCTAGGACATTTCATATTCCTTAAGGAATTTTACCAGGGTCCACAACCTCGATGCCTGCGGTATCGGAGTGGATGTACCTAGGGATGGCAAAGCTTTCATCTTTGTTTGCCATGAGTAACTTGACTGTCTTATAGAGCAGGGAACTTAAATAATTTTAAATATGCACCTACTAATTTGTTTTTGTCTTTAGATTAATAACCGTAAAGTCACCAACTTCTGTGACTGTCAGTGTTGAGTGGCCACTCAATCAGAACTTTGTCGCAGAATAGAGGCCTTACTTTGAAATGATTTGTAACCTTAGAAATTCCCTGTTTTGTTCATGGAAAAATTTACCAGAATTTCCTTAAAACAAGAACTATGAGTTATCCTTTTTATAATACTATACCTACAACTAAGTGTCGACGACTACTTGTTAAAATTAACGTAAATACAATTTATAGGTGCTTTCTGGCCGACGCCACACGACGTACTACGCATTTGCTCGGTCGTTTGAATTGGTTCGAGTCCAGAAAGAGCAGGAGCGCAAGCATTACGGTAACGCATTTAGCAGTTGCGGTGCGGGTCTACTGTTCGTTTGTCGATCCAGGACAGAATGTGGGTGGGTGAACTGACAGGAAACGCAAAGCCGACGCCCTACAACCTACTAGGCATTGGTCCGGTCGTTTGCTTGGTTCGAGTCTTTGCTGTTTCCCTTGACATATTTGGGCGGTGGACGGATTTTTAGTTGGTCCGGTCGTTTGCTTGGTTCGAGTCTTTGCTGTTTCCCTTGACATATTTGGGCGGTGGACGGATTTTTAGTTTCTCTGGTCCGGTCGTTTGCTTGGTTCGAGTCTTTGCTGTTTCCCTTGACATATTTGGGCGGTGGACGGATTTTTAGTTTCTCTGGCCGACGCCCCACAACGTATTAGGCTAGTTGGTCAGGTCGTTTGCTTGGTTCGAGTCCAGAGAAATAGGAGACGGTTGTGGAGCCCGAGAATGATCGGTCAAATAACTTGTTTTCCGACGACTGGCGGGAGGGGGTTTTTGGACAGATTCCTTATCTAAACACAGCCATTCCGTTTGGAACATTTGAGCTGAATATAAAGGGAAAGTAAGGGCATGATAGCTTAGCGGAACCGCGTTGTGTAGAAGCGGCTAACACGCCTAGTTAGGGAAATTTATTTTATTTTTGTTTGGGGCTTACATATCGGACGGTTCTTGACCGAAGAGAAACTTGAGAAGCAGAGGGAAGCACCCCCAGTTGATAAACATTCTTATTGTCGACTTATTCAGCGTTTACGTCGCTGACCGGGTATTTTGAAAAGAATCACGTAAAGCTTTTATACCAATCGTATAAATGAAGGGGGTCAAGAAGAAGGTCTTATTCCAACCCAGCACCGGAAGAGTGACCCGGGCAACAACGCGCGGTGAAAACCACCAACCCCGCAGTGCAAGCGCGCCAAGGCTAGGAGATTCACCTGATAGAGAGCCGTGGGAGCGCGCACAGGATCAGCCAGGACAGGTAGATACCCTGTCTGAAGAAAACTACCTGGACCAATATTCTGAAATGGAAGGAGCCGCCGGAGGGGAGAATCTACCCCTAGGACCGCCGAAAGGAAGATCAAGTATGCTTCCCCAATTTCAGAGGCACGAGGAGGACAACTTAGAGGCTGCTGAGCGACGTGAACAAAGATTGAAGGAGCTCTTAAGGCAAAGCAATGAAAAAATGCAGCGTGGGATGAGTGCCCAGATAGAAGCGCTGAAAGCACAGATAACAGAATTGCAGTCTCCGACAGCCAGGAGATCCGAACAGAAGGGACTGCCTTCGCCGCCCCGTACTGTCCCGAATTCAACGGACAGCTTTTTGAGATACCAAGAGACCCCGCCTCTGGAACCGGTAACACAGGACATGCTCAACAGCCAGATTCACCGGTTAAGAACACCCAGGCGGATGGACACCCCATCACACAGGCAGTTCAGAACAAACGAGAGGGAGTCGAGTCACCAACTGCATCCAGAGATCGATCGGAACTCATCATTCCAAGGACCGCGACCAAAAGATGTCAGATTGGACAGATGGAACCTAAAGTTCGATGGAAGCGGACGCGGCATGACAGTTGAGAGTTTCCTATTCCGCGTGGACCGACTACAAGAATTGTATGACCTCAGCCGTCAACAAGTCTTTCGTGAATTCCATCTTCTGCTGGCAGGTGCAGCCACGAAATGGTATTGGCAGCTTATGGAAGTCAAGGCAGAGGATTACGACTTTGACTACTACTCATTGACCCAAGAAATGAGACGGGCATTTTCCACTACCGGAAGTGACCATATGAAAGTCAAGGAACTAATGGAACGCAAGCAAGGACAGCACGAAACCTTCAGCGATTATGTCTCCGATATGCACAACTTGCATTTCAAACTAAAGCATAAAATCGATGAAGATGAATTTGTTGAGCTTTTGAAAGACAACATGAACTCCCGGATGGACGGCTTGTTGCTAACATCGCCATTAACTTCGTTAGCGGAGTTCAAAAAGGAGGGTCTCCGTGTGGATCGCTGGTTAAAAAATACTGCGAAAAACATGCCCATCACTACAAAGCTTTTCTAGTAGTACAAAAGTTCTTACACCTTATAAACATATAAATCAAATAATAAATAGGCTTTAATCGATCGTCAGTTGGATCAAAAGAGGAAACATTAAAACACAGATTCCATGCACCAAGTTTAAGAAAAAATACTAATGTACAGAATATACCTTTAACATAAAGCAACAGCAGTGAGGATATCAGCCTGGACAGCTCAGCCGATAAAACATGAGACTCTTGATCACAGGAGTGGGTCGAAGCCACACGTGAATGGGCGCCTAAAAAGGAGAAGAAACACGGAACAGACAACGATGGTCGTACGCAGATTCCTTTTGCGAAGTCATTCCATGCGGTCCGCATCGATCACTTCGAGCCTGTTACGTACGCCCTCCACATAGAAAGATTCACATAGAGAAACAACGACGAATCTTTAGCCAGGGGGAGGGGTGCATGTGACTAACCAGACTCATATTAGTAAAGCAGAAGAAAAAGCAATTCGGCAATTCTCGGGTGTCGCGTGGCCAGAACAACGGCCACTATCGACCTATTGGTAACCATACTCCGGTAGCTGGCAAAGGGCAACAGCCGGCCGTTGACTCCCAAGATAGCAGATTTCAAGAAACTGTAATTCTAGGTGTGAACACCTAGTTTATCCGATCCATACCCGCAGCCAAGTAAAAGCTCTAGTCTGGTATAAAAGACCTTAGACAAATAGAGAAAGAGAGAGAATCCATTTGGGTGTCTTGCTGACGGAAGCCGGCAGCTTCGAGGGAAGGCGACTTTCCCTGGGGCAGTCGTCCATGGAGTCTTCTGCCACCAGGACCAGCCACCATATCCAACAATCCTTGAGGAGAACACAATTGCAGCTCGAAATAATCTTGTGTCGAACCAGCGCCGCTATTGCCATCAAAGAACGTGGAGAAGATCAACAATATGGACGACATCCGACATACTGCGATGTTTGTGGACGCAGTATCCGTGATCTCCATGCTCCTGAAATTTGTTCAACTACAGGAGCCATCCGTTCAAAAGCGTAGTGACAAAAAAGATACTTCGGATAAAGTAGTGATGCATTATAAATATGTTACTAGAGCCAGTCAAAGCTAAAGTGAACTCATGCATAACCAAGGACCAATATCCGTAAGTAATACAGTTGGAAAACAAGTGAAAATCAAAAAACGTTGAAAGCATTCAAAAATGTGCTAAAATACATTTAAACCAACCGAATCGATAAACAAAGTGTGATTCATGATGAACAATTAAAGAAGGCGAGTCTCTCCACCAGTCGTTGCAGAAGTCGCATGCCTCTGGCAGAATATATCTATATAGTTTGTGTTTAAGTGAATTGGAATACTTAAGGACAGCCGTATTTTGGTGGACGTATATTTATATATATATATCCAATATAATATTTTCCAAAGCCCAGGATCCGGAGCGTCGAGATCTCATCGCCCAGGTTTTAAAGAGGGGGTAAGTTTATCGGAACACGGTTGCTTTCTTATAAACATACATATATAAATATTCGTGCAGTATCCTACAATTTTTTTCAGCCTCGTATTGGCAGATAATGGAGGACAAGGCAGAAGATTACGACTTTGACTACTACTCATTGACCCAAGAAATGAGACGGGCATTTTCCACTACCGGAAGTGACCTTATGAAAGTCAAGGAATTAATGGAACGCAAGCAAAGACAGCACGAAACCTTCAGCGATTATGTCTCCGATATGCGCAACTTGAATTTCAAACTAAAGCATAAAATCGATGAAGATGAATTTGTTGAGCTTTTGAAAGACAACATGAACTCCCGGATGGGCGGCTTTTTGCTAACATCGCCATTAACTTCGTTAGCGGAGTTCAAAAAGGAGGGTCTCCGTGTGGATCGCTGGTTAAAAAATACTGCGAAAAACATGCCCAGCACTACAAAGCTTTTCTAGTAGTACAAAAGTTCTTACACCTTATAAACATATAAATCAAACAATTTCTAATAAATATGCTTTAATCGATCGTCAGTTAGATCAAAAGAGGAAACATTAAAACACAGATTCCATGCACCAAGTTTAAGAAAGATAATAATGTACAGAATAACCTTTAACATAAAGCAACAGCAGTGAAGATATCAGCCCGGACAGCTCAGCCGATAAAACATGAGACTCTTGATCACAGGAGTGGGTCGAAGCCACACGTGAATGGGCGCCTAAAAAGGAGAAGAAACACGGAACAGACAGGATACAAATTCCGACCGCTGAAGAGAGTGGACGTGTCTTGTGCGAGCTCCGCGAAAAGTGCAAGAAAGTTGATAAATTAAATGCAAACAAAACACAAAAACTAAACAGGTTAATTTCAAATAAGCGAAAAGACGCTAAAACCAAAAGAAATTTAGGTTTCAACCCACAAAATCGGTGTAATGTCTTAAACTAGCACATAATTATTTTATCTTATAACAATAAATAAGTGCCACGCTAATAAAAGCTCAATGAGCTACGAACAGAATAAAGAGCGACTCAGCTCCGCGAGCCGAAGAGACGGTTACTTTTCGTATGTCTCAACGCGTGATAGCGAAGTGCAAAAAACGACCCTACTGTCGGTCGATAGCCAAAGAGCACGATCTTGCTCACCATGCTTACTTACGGCTACCCCTACTCCGACGGCGTGGAGTCAACAATGCAAAACCCCCCCACCATCAGTTTCGACCCCTGGCGCACCAACAACATGCAACGGTAAAACTTCTGCATCCGCACTAAATTTGTCAGCAACAACTACAGCTACGGCAAAAAAACCAACGACAACCACAGCTACGACTATTATTTCGGAATCGACTGCAACCGCAGCTCTTAATACAACGGCAACAAAAACAACGACAACAAATCAAAACCAAAACAAAATTCAGCAAGCGGGTCCGGCCATACAGACCGGACTAGATCGGTACTTCCATATCAAGCGTAAGCTTAGCCCGCAGAACACCGCGGTAGGTAACAAGTCAAAAATAAACCGTGTCCAAGTAGAAGATATATTACCCGGGAGATCCGACAGCAATCGATTTGCGCTTCTAGCAGAAAATGAATCAGGACGGGCTCAGGAGACCCAACCGAAACCTAAGCCCCCACCAATTTACATTAGGGAGAAAATCTCGAACGCCCTGGTCAACAAAATTGTTGCGCTGACCGGAGACGGAAACTTTCAAGTTGTTCCGGTCACAAAAAGGGATATCCATGAAACCAAGCTTCAGACCAAATCTGAAGAACATTTCCGAGCAGTATCCAAATACCTGGAGGAAGCTAGGAAAAGCTACTACACGTACCAACTAAAAAGCAGCAAGGGCCTGCAAGTGGTAATAAAAGGAATCGAGCCCGACGTAACCGCCAAGGAAGTTATCGATGCTCTCAAGGAAAAAGGGTTTTCTGCAAAGAACGTCAGTAACATTATAAACAGGAAAAAAGAGCCGCAACCACTCTTCAGGGTCGAGCTGGAGCCAGACAGCAGTCTTGAAGAAAAATGAAGTGCATCCCATTTATAACCTGCAATACTTATTGCACCGAAGAATTAACGTGGAAGAGCCACATAAAAGGAACGGCCCAGTGCAATGCACAAATTGTCAGGAGTATGGACACACCAGGGCATACTGTTCGCTTCGAACAGTCTGTATAGCTTGTGGAGACTTCCACAATTCGGCTAACTGCCCTGCCAACAAAGAAGACCCCAAAAAGAAAAAATGCGTTAACTGCCAAGGTAACCACACGGCAAACTACAGGGGCTGTCCGGTCTACAAGGAGATGACGGACCGCATGCGAAAAGTGATAGCAACGCGTCATCAGAATACCCAAAATGCGTACGCTTACTCGCGTACGACGCCGGAAGTATTTTTCGGCACGGCTGCAAGATCCTCCTTTGGTCAACTAAATACCCAGAAAGGATTCTCATACGCCGATGCCCTTTGATCGGGGACGGAAAACCCACTCCAGTCTAATCTAGGAAAAGCTCAGCAGATCCAAGAACAGTCGCAAAGCACTCTGGAAACTATGATGGTCACCATGCAACAAAGTATGATGGAACTCATGTCATTCATGAAAACGACCATGCAAACACTGGTTCAAAACCAGAACATGGTGTTACAGCTACTTGCAGCTAAGCAGTCCAAATAATCAGATGGCACATCTACGAATAACAATGTGGAACGCCAATGGCGTTTCACGGCACAACCTTGAAGTAACACAGTTCCTGAATGAAAATCATATCGACATTATGCTACTGGTAGAGACGCACCTCACAAACAAATACAACTTCCAAATAAGAGGCTACACTTTCTACCGCACAGACCATCCAGATGGTAAAGCCCACGGCGGAACCGGCATCCTAATCAGGGAACGCAGCAAGCACCACTTTCACCAAAGGTTTTCAACAAATTACCTGCAAGCCACGTCTATCAAAGTGCAGTCAGGCAACGGAAACCTCACCATAGCCGCTGTCTACTGCCCGCCTCGCTTTACAATTTCTGAAGGACAATTCATGGACTTCTACAACTTTCTTGGAGACCGCTTTATAGCTGCAGGGGACTATAATGCCAAACACACGCACTGGGGATCACGCCTTGTGACTCCCAAAGGAAGGCAATTATATAATGCAATCATAAAACCGAACAACAAATTAGATTATGTTTCCCCTGGCAGCCCCACATACTGGCCAACAGACCCCAGGAAAGTTCCAGACCTAATAGACTTTGCGGTGACAAAAAACATTCCCCGCAATATAATAAGCGCCAAAGCGCTTTCGGACCTGTCGTCAGACCATTCGCCAGTGCTAATAACTCTTCTTCAAAGCACAAGAACCACAGATCACCCCCTCAGGCTGACGTCGCACAGAACCAACTGGTTAAAATATAAAAAGTATGTAAGCTCACACATCAAATTAACCCCTCACTTCAACATCGAAGCGGACATCGACTGCCCTACCGATGGTCTTGAAGAAGTATTGGTGGAGGCAGCCACTATCTCAACACCAAAAGGCAGGGACGCGCAAACCAACCACTTGAAAACTAATCTGCAAATTGAACGGTTAGTCCTAGAAAAGAGGCGCCTGCGACGTGCCTGGCAAACCAACAGATCGCCGTCATCAAAACAACGTCTTAAGGAAGCCACTCGCTCACTAAATCGAGCTCTAAAGCAAGAAACAGAAAATGCACAGCTGCAGTACATTAAAAAACTATCGGCAACCAGTACAAAACATCCTCTGTGGAGGGCTCACCCAAATCTGAGCTCTTCAATCGAAACAGTCACTCCGATAAGAAACTCATCTGGCATCTGGGCCCGCAGCGACGAAGATAGAGCCGAAACTTTTGCGTTACATCTAAGAAACGTCTTCCAGCCGAACCCTGCCACTGGTTCATTTTTCCTACCACAAATCGAATCTGAATCTATTTCCCTACCAACATTGTTTCAGCCAAAGGAGATCGCGAAAGTCATTGGGGAATTGAAACCAAAAAAGGCCCCTGGCGGGGACCAAATAACCCCAAAAATGTTAATTGAACTTCCAAACTCTGCCGTTGAGGTTATCTGTAAGCTCTTCAATGGGATTATAACTCTCGGCTACTATCCGAAAAAATGGAAAAAATCTATTATCATTATGATACCGAAGCCCGGAAAAGACCACACAATTCCGTCATCCTACAGACCAATTAGTCTATTATCGTGTCTGTCTAAGCTGTTCGAAAAATGCCTTCTAACTCGCATAACACCATATCTAGGAGCACACAATGTTATCCCTGCTCATCAATTTGGATTTCGTCAAAACCATGGAACAATCGAACAAGTTAACAGAATAACATCAGAAATACGCACAGCCTTTGAGCATCGGGAACACTGCAGCGCAATATTCCTCGATGTATCTCAAGCCTTCGATCGAGTATGGCTAGATGGCCTCATGCACAAAATCAAAACACACTTACCTGATTACACTCACAAGCTTCTTGAGTCGTATCTATACAACAGGACCTTCGCAGTAAGGTGCAATACAACAACATCCGACGACTACATTATCAAAGCTGGAGTCCCGCAAGGAAGCACGCTAGGGCCTACTCTGTTCCTCCTATACACAGCGGATATTCCCACGAACGAGCAGCTAACAACATCTACGTTCGCTGACGACACCGCAATTTTAAGTCGCTCGAGGTGCCCAGGCCGAGCCACAACACAGCTAGCAAGCCACCTCCTCGTAGTAGAGAGGTGGCTATCTGATTGGCGGATTAAAATAAATGAACAAAAATGTAAACACATAACGTTTACTCTCAACAGGCAAACATGCCCTCCACTATTATTGAATAATACGCAGATTCCCCAAGTCAACGATATAACGTATCTCGGCGTCTACCTTGACAGACGACTAACCTGGAGAAGACACATCGAACGCAAGAAAGTACATCTAAAACTAAAGGCCAGCAGCTTCCACTGGATTCTTAACGCTCGTTCGCCCCTGCGTCTGGACTACAAGGTTTTGCTCTACAACTCCACTCTCAAGCCCAACTGGACATATGGCTCCCAGCTATGGGGGAACGCCAGCAGAAGCAACATAGACATTATATGACATAGACATTATATCCTGCGAACTATCACTGGGGCACCATGGTATATTCGCAGCCAAAACATCCACAGGGACCTAAGCATTCTTACCGTTAAAGATGAAATAGACAAACAAAAGGCGTCCTACAACGAAAAACTCTCTGTGCACCCCAATCGCCTCGCAAGTGGCTTGACTTGGGTTTCCAGCCGATCCCGTCTACAACGCAACGACCTGCCAAGCCAGCTATAACTTTCGGGCCCCTTTAGCACAACATCAGTCATACGACTGTGAGTTAGATTAATTAGTCTAAGATTTGATACACTTATTGTAAGTATCCAAAGGGAGAAGATTCAATAAATAAATAGCAAAGCATTTAAAAAAAAAAAAAAAAAAAACGGAACAGACAACGATGGTCGTACGCAGATTCCTGTTGCGAAGTCATTCCATGCGGTCCGCATCGATCACTTCGAGCCTGTTACGTACGCCCTCCACATAGAAAGATTCACATAGAGAAACAACGACGAATCTTTAGCCAGGGGGAGGGGTGCATGTGACTAACCAGACTCATACTGGTAAAGGCAGAAGAAAAAGCAATTCGGCAATTCTCGGGTGTCGCGTGACCAGAACAACGGCCACTATCGACCTATTGGTAACCATACTCCGGTAGCTGGCAAAGGGCAACAGCCGGCCGTTGACTACCAACATAGCCGATATCAAGAAACAGTAATTCTAGGTGGGAACACCTAGTTTATCCGATCCGTACCCGCAGCCAAGTAAAAGCTCTAGTCTGGTATAAAACACCTAAGACAAATAGAGAAAGGGAGAGAATCCATTTGGGTGTCTTGCTGACGGAAGCCGGCAGCTTTGAGGGAAGGCGACTTTCCCTGGGGCAGTCGTCCATGGAGTCTTCTGCCACCAGGACCAGCCACCATATCCAACAGTCCTTGAGGAGAACACAATTGCAGCTCGAAATAATCTTGTGTCGAACCAGCGCCGCTATTGCCATCAAAGAACGTGGAGAAGATCAACAATAAGGACGACATCCGACGTACTGCGATGTTTGTGGACGCAGTATCCGTGATCTCCATGCTCCTGAAATTTGTTCAGCTGTAGGATGGTTCCGTTCAGAGCGTAGCGACCAATATCATACGTCGGAGAAAGTAGTTATGCAACATAAATGTGTTAATCGAGCTAACCAAAGCTAAAGTGAACTCATGCATAACCAAAGACCAATATCCTCAAATAATACAATTGGATAACAAGTGAAAATCAAGCATTCAAACATGCACTGAAATATATTTAAACCAACCGAATCAATAGACAAAGTGCGAATCATGATAAACAAATAGAGAGGACAAATCTCTCCACCAGCCGTTGAAGAAGTCGCATGCCTGTGGCATAATATATATATATTTTGTGTTTAAGTGAATTGGTATACTTAAGAACAGCCGTATTTTGGTGCACGTATATTTATATATATATATCCAATATAATATTTTCCCAAAGCCCAGGATCCGGAGCGTCGAGATCTCATCGCCCAGGATTTAAAGAGGGGGTAAGTTTGTCGGGACACGGTTCCTTTCTTATAAACATACATATATAAATATTCGTGCAGTATCCTACAGTTTTATAGACTACTATAAACTTTTTCAGCGGCGAGTATCAGCCTTGTAGTTATATGATAATTGCAAGAGTCCTATGAGCGACGTTTGTAGTCGTGAATAGTCAGTATTTTGCTGATGTGTGCACCTTCATAGGTGATAAATTCGATACTTTCCGCTAATACAATAATTGTCAATTAATTTAATCCCTATATGAATTAGCCAATATTATGTTATTCAATCCCGGCACACGCCGACATAAATATTATTTAATAAATTTATAATGTGAAACAGAATTCTAAACATGGTGTGCTAGAACTCTAACAAAGGGGGTGTGCTGACGCGAGGAGTGAAGTAGGTCAAGAACAATGACATAACTTTCGACGGACAACCTTGACAATAGGGGATCGTATTGCGCGGCCCGCGACGATCCATTGGCACACGAATGTGTGAAGGGGAGGGAATATGGCCAAAACACAGCCCGATCTTATTGCGATCAAGCGACAGCTAAGCTTGTTGGGCAGTGTGGACTGATGACTGACGAACTTGATGACTATTATTATTTTTCCAGGCACTTTTAATATTTATTCTCGTTATGTTGGAGAGGAGAGAGGCTTACCAAGATCCCACGACCCGAATACGACGTAGCTTATGCCGGCAAATGGTGCCTGAACATCGGACGCCTCTCCCTCGGCCCAAGTCCTTGTCAGGACTCGGGCACTAATATGCCCACGTAACAGAATTGGCGCCCAACGCTAGGACATTTCATATTCCTTAAGGAATTTTACCAGGGTCCACAACCTCGATGCCTGCGGTATCGGAGTGGATGTACCTAGGGATGGCAAAGCTTTCATCTTTGTTTGCCATGAGTAACTTGACTGTCTTATAGAGCAGGGAACTTAAATAATTTTAAATATGCACCTACTTATTTGTTTTTGTCTTTAGATTAATAACCGTAAAGTCCCCAACTTCTGTGACTGTCAGTGTTGAGTGGCCACTCAATCAGAACTTTGTCGCAGAATAGAGGCCTTACTTTGAAATGATTTGTAACCTTAGAAATTCCCTGTTTTGTTCATGGACAAATTTACCAGAATTTCCTTAAAACAAGAACTATGAGTTATCCTTTTTATAATACTATACCTACAACTAAGTGTCGACGACTACTTGTTAAAATTAACGTAAATACAATTTATAGGTGCTTTCTGGCCGACGCCACACGACGTACTACGCATTTGCTCGGTCGTTTGAATTGGTTCGAGTCCAGAAAGAGCAGGAGCGCAAGCATTACGGTAACGCATTTAGCAGTTGCGGTGCGGGTCTACTGTTCGTTTGTCGATCCAGGACAGAATGTGGGTGAACTGACAGGAAACGCAAAGCCGACGCCCTACAACCTACTAGGCATTGGTCCGGTCGTTTGCTTGGTTCGAGTCTTTGCTGTTTCCCTTGACATATTTGGGCGGTGGACGGATTTTTAGTTGGTCCGGTCGTTTGCTTGGTTCGAGTCTTTGCTGTTTCCCTTGACATATTTGGGCGGTGGACGGATTTTTAGTTTCTCTGGTCCGGTCGTTTGCTTGGTTCGAGTCTTTGCTGTTTCCCTTGACATATTTGGGCGGTGGACGGATTTTTAGTTTCTCTGGCCGACGCCCCACAACGTATTAGGCTAGTTGGTCAGGTCGTTTGCTTGGTTCGAGTCCAGAGAAATAGGAGACGGTTGTGGAGCCCGAGAATGATCGGTCAAATAACTTGTTTTCCGACGACTGGCGGGAGGGGGTTTTTGGACAGATTCCTTATCTAAACACAGCCATTCCGTTTGGAACATTTGAGCTGAATATAAAGGGAAAGTAAGGGCATGATAGCTTAGCGGAACCGCGTTGTGTAGAAGCGGCTAACACGCCTAGTTAGGGAAATTTATTTTATTTTTGTTTGGGGCTTACATATCGGACGGTTCTTGACCGAAGAGAAACTTGAGAAGCAGAGGGAAGCACCCCCAGTTGATAAACATTCTTATTGTCGACTTATTCAGCGTTTACGTCGCTGACCGGGTATTTTGAAAAAAATCACGTAAAGCTTTTATACCAATCGTATAAATGAAGGGGGTCAAGAAGAAGGTCTTATTCCAACCCAGCACCGGAAGAGTGACCCGGGCAACAACGCGCGGTGAAAACCACCAACCCCGCAGTGCAAGCGCGCCAAGGCTAGGAGATTCACCTGATAGAGAGCCGTGGGAGCGCGCACAGGATCAGCCAGGACAGGTAGATACCCTGTCTGAAGAAAACTACCTGGACCAATATTCTGAAATGGAAGGAGCCGCCGGAGGGGAGAATCTACCCCTAGGACCGCCGAAAGGAAGATCAAGTATGCTTCCCCAATTTCAGAGGCACGAGGAGGACAACTTAGAGGCTGCTGAGCGACGTGAACAAAGATTGAAGGAGCTCTTAAGGCAAAGCAATGAAAAAATGCAGCGTGGGATGAGTGCCCAGATAGAAGCGCTGAAAGCACAGATAACAGAATTGCAGTCTCCGACAGCCAGGAGATCCGAACAGAAGGGACTGCCTTCGCCGCCCCGTACTGTCCCGAATTCAACGGACAGCTTTTTGAGATACCAAGAGACCCCGCCTCTGGAACCGGTAACACAGGACATGCTCAATAGCCAGATGCACCGGTTAAGAACACCCAGGCGGATGGACACTCCAGCACACAGGCAATTTAGAACAAACGAGAGGGAGTCGAGTCACCAACTGCATCCAGAGATCGATCGGAACTCATCATTCCAAGGACCGCGACCAAAAGATGTCAGATTGGACAGATGGAACCTAAAGTTCGATGGAAGCGGACGCGGCATGACAGTTGCGAGTTTCCTATTCCGCGTGGACCGACTACAAGAATTGTATGACCTCAGCCGTCAACAAGTCTCGTGAATTCCATCTTCTGCTGGCAGGTGCAGCCACGAAATGGTATTGGCAGATAATGGAGGACAAGGCAGAAGATTACGACTTTGACTACTACTCATTGACCCAAGAAATGAGACGGGCATTTTCCACTACCGGAAGTGACCTTATGAAAGTCAAGGAATTAATGGAACGCAAGCAAAGACAGCACGAAACCTTCAGCGATTATGTCTCCGATATGCACAACTTGAATTTCAAACTAAAGCATAAAATCGATGAAGATGAATTTGTTGAGCTTTTGAAAGACAACATGAACTCCCGGATGGGCGGCTTTTTGCTAACATCGCCATTAACTTCGTTAGCAGAGTTCAAAAAGGAGGGTCTCCGTGTGGATCGCTGGTTAAAAAATACTGCGAAAAACATGCCCAGCACTACAAAGCTTTTCTAGTAGTACAAAAGTTCTTACACCTTATAAACATATAAATCAAACAATTTCTAATAAATATGCTTTAATCGATCGTCAGTTAGATCAAAAGAGGAAACATTAAAACACAGATTCCATGCACCAAGTTTAAGAAAGATAATAATGTACAGAATAACCTTTAACATAAAGCAACAGCAGTGAAGATATCAGCCCGGACAGCTCAGCCGATAAAACATGAGACTCTTGATCACAGGAGTGGGTCGAAGCCACACGTGAATGGGCGCCTAAAAAGGAGAAGAAACACGGAACAGACAGGATACAAATTCCGACCGCTGAAGAGAGTGGACGTGTCTTGTGCGAGCTCCGCGAAAAGTGCAAGAAAGTTGATAAATTAAATGCAAACAAAACACAAAAACTAAACAGGTTAATTTCAAATAAGCGAAAAGACGCTAAAACCAAAAGAAATTTAGGTTTCAACCCACAAAATCGGTGTAATGTCTTAAACTAGCACATAATTATTTTATCTTATAACAATAAATAAGTGCCACGCTAATAAAAGCTCAATGAGCTACGAACAGAATAAAGAGCGACTCAGCTCCGCGAGCCGAAGAGACGGTTACTTTTCGTATGTCTCAACGCGTGATAGCAAAGTGCAAAAAACGACCCTACTGTCGGTCGATAGCCAAAGAGCACGATCTTGCTCACCATGCTTACTTACGGCTACCCCTACTCCGACGGCGTGGAGTCAACAATGCAAAACCCCCCCACCATCAGTTTCGACCCCTGGCGCACCAACAACATGCAACGGTAAAACTTCTGCATCCGCACTAAATTTGTCAGCAACAACTACAGCTACGGCAAAAAAACCAACGACAACCACAGCTACGACTATTATTTCGGAATCGACTGCAACCGCAGCTCTTAATACAACGGCAACAAAAACAACGACAACAAATCAAAACCAAAACAAAATTCAGCAAGCGGGTCCGGCCATACAGACCGGACTAGATCGGTACTTCCATATCAAGCGTAAGCTTAGCCCGCAGAACACCGCGGTAGGTAACAAGTCAAAAATAAACCGTGTCCAAGTAGAAGATATATTACCCGGGAGATCCGACAGCAATCGATTTGCGCTTCTAGCAGAAAATGAATCAGGACGGGCTCAGGAGACCCAACCGAAACCTAAGCCCCCACCAATTTACATTAGGGAGAAAATCTCGAACGCCCTGGTCAACAAAATTGTTGCGCTGACCGGAGACGGAAACTTTCATGTTGTTCCGGTCACAAAAGGGGATATCCATGAAACCAAGCTTCAGACCAAATCTGAAGAACATTTCCGAGCAGTATCCAAATACCTGGAGGAAGCTAGGAAAAGCTACTACACGTACCAACTAAAAAGCAGCAAGGGCCTGCAAGTGGTAATAAAAGGAATCGAGCCCGACGTAACCGCCAAGGAAGTTATCGATGCTCTCAAGGAAAAAGGGTTTTCTGCAAAGAACGTCAGTAACATTATAAACAGGAAAAAAGAACCGCAACCACCCTTCAGGGTCGAGCTGGAGCCAGTCAGCACAGTCTTGAAGAAAAATGAAGTGCACCCCATTTATATCCTGAAATACTTAATGCACCGAACAATTAACGTGAAAGAGCCTCATATCGTAAAAGGAACGGCCCAGTGCAATGCACAAATTGTCAGGAGTATAAACACAACAGTGCCTGCCAACAAAGAAGACCCCTAAAAGAAAAAATGCGTTAACTGCCAACGTAACCACACGGCAAACTGGCTGTCCGATCTACAAGGAGATGAAGGACCGCATGCGAAAAGTGATAGCAGCGCGTCATCAGAATACCCAAAATGCGTACACTTACTCGCGTACGACGCCGGAACTATTTTTCGGCACGGCTGCAAGATCCTCCTTTGGTCAACTAAATACCCAGGGATTCTCATACGCCGATGCCCTTCGATCGGGGACGGAAAACCCACTCCAGTCTAATCTAGGAAACGCTCAGCAGATCCAAGAACAGTCGCAAAGCACACTGGAAACTATGATGGTCACCATGCAACGAAGTATGATGGAACTCATGTCATTCATGAAAACGACCATGCAAACACTGGTTCAAAACCAGAACATGGTGTTACAGCTACTTGCAGCTAAGCAGTCCAAATAATCAGATGGCACATCTACGAATAACAATGTGGAACGCCAATGGCGTTTCACGGCACAACCTTGAAGTAACACAGTTCCTGAATGAAAATCATATCGACATTATGCTACTGGTAGAGACGCACCTCACAAACAAATACAACTTCCAAATAAGAGGCTACACTTTCTACCGCACAGACCATCCAGATGGTAAAGCCCACGGCGGAACCGGCATCCTAATCAGGGAACGCAGCAAGCACCACTTTCACCAAAGGTTTTCAACAAATTACCTGCAAGCCACGTCTATCAAAGTGCAGTCAGGCAACGGAAACCTCACCATAGCCGCTGTCTACTGCCCGCCTCGCTTTACAATTTCTGAAGGACAATTCATGGACTTCTACAACTTTCTTGGAGACCGCTTTATAGCTGCAGGGGACTATAATGCCAAACACACGCACTGGGGATCACGCCTTGTGACTCCCAAAGGAAGGCAATTATATAATGCAATCATAAAACCGAACAACAAATTAGATTATGTTTCCCCTGGCAGCCCCACATACTGGCCAACAGACCCCAGGAAAGTTCCAGACCTAATAGACTTTGCGGTGACAAAAAACATTCCCCGCAATATAATAAGCGCCAAAGCGCTTTCGGACCTGTCGTCAGACCATTCGCCAGTGCTAATAACTCTTCTTCAAAGCACAAGAACCACAGATCACCCCCTCAGGCTGACGTCGCACAGAACCAACTGGTTAAAATATAAAAAGTATGTAAGCTCACACATCAAATTAACCCCTCACTTCAACATCGAAGCGGACATCGACTGCCCTACCGATGGTCTTGAAGAAGTATTGGTGGAGGCAGCCACTATCTCAACACCAAAAGGCAGGGACGCGCAAACCAACCACTTGAAAACTAATCTGCAAATTGAACGGTTAGTCCTAGAAAAGAGGCGCCTGCGACGTGCCTGGCAAACCAACAGATCGCCGTCATCAAAACAACGTCTTAAGGAAGCCACTCGCTCACTAAATCGAGCTCTAAAGCAAGAAACAGAAAATGCACAGCTGCAGTACATTAAAAAACTATCGGCAACCAGTACAAAACATCCTCTGTGGAGGGCTCACCCAAATCTGAGCTCTCCAATCGAAACAGTCACTCCGATAAGAAACTCATCTGGCATCTGGGCCCGCAGCGACGAAGATAGAGCCGAAACTTTTGCGTTACATCTAAGAAACGTCTTCCAGCCGAACCACCACTACCACAAATCGAATCTGAATCTATTTCCCTACCAACATTGTTTCAGCCAAAGGAGATCGCGAAAGTCATTGGGGAATTGAAACCAAAAAAGGCCCCTGGCGGGGACCAAATAACCCCAAAAATGTTAATTGAACTTCCAAACTCTGCCGTTGAGGTTATCTGTAAGCTCTTCAATGGGATTATAACTCTCGGCTACTATCCGAAAAAATGGAAAAAATCTATTATCATTATGATACCGAAGCCCGGAAAAGACCACACAATTCCGTCATCCTACAGACCAATTAGTCTATTATCGTGTCTGTCTAAGCTGTTCGAAAAATGCCTTCTAACTCGCATAACACCATATCTAGGAGCACACAATGTTATCCCTGCTCATCAATTTGGATTTCGTCAAAACCATGGAACAATCGAACAAGTTAACAGAATAACATCAGAAATACGCACAGCCTTTGAGCATCGGGAACACTGCAGCGCAATATTCCTCGATGTATCTCAAGCCTTCGATCGAGTATGGCTAGATGGCCTCATGCACAAAATCAAAACACACTTACCTGATTACACTCACAAGCTTCTTGAGTCGTATCTATACAACAGGACCTTCGCAGTAAGGTGCAATACAACAACATCCGACGACTACATTATCAAAGCTGGAGTCCCGCAAGGAAGCACGCTAGGGCCTACTCTGTTCCTCCTATACACAGCGGATATTCCCACGAACGAGCAGCTAACAACATCTACGTTCGCTGACGACACCGCAATTTTAAGTCGCTCGAGGTGCCCAGGCCGAGCCACAACACAGCTAGCAAGCCACCTCCTCGTAGTAGAGAGGTGGCTATCTGATTGGCGGATTAAAATAAATGAACAAAAATGTAAACACATAACGTTTACTCTCAACAGGCAAACATGCCCTCCACTATTATTGAATAATACGCAGATTCCCCAAGTCAACGATATAACGTATCTCGGCGTCTACCTTGACAGACGACTAACCTGGAGAAGACACATCGAACGCAAGAAAGTACATCTAAAACTAAAGGCCAGCAGCTTCCACTGGATTCTTAACGCTCGTTCGCCCCTGCGTCTGGACTACAAGGTTTTGCTCTACAACTCCACTCTCAAGCCCAACTGGACATATGGCTCCCAGCTATGGGGGAACGCCAGCAGAAGCAACATAGACATTATATGACATAGACATTATATCCTGCGAACTATCACTGGGGCACCATGGTATATTCGCAGCCAAAACATCCACAGGGACCTAAGCATTCTTACCGTTAAAGATGAAATAGACAAACAAAAGGCGTCCTACAACGAAAAACTCTCTGTGCACCCCAATCGCCTCGCAAGTGGCTTGACTTGGGTTTCCAGCCGATCCCGTCTACAACGCAACGACCTGCCAAGCCAGCTATAACTTTCGGGCCCCTTTAGCACAACATCAGTCATACGACTGTGAGTTAGATTAATTAGTCTAAGATTTGATACACTTATTGTAAGTATCCAAAGGGAGAAGATTCAATAAATAAATAGCAAAGCATTTAAAAAAAAAAAAAAAAAAAACGGAACAGACAACGATGGTCGTACGCAGATTCCTGTTGCGAAGTCATTCCATGCGGTCCGCATCGATCACTTCGAGCCTGTTACGTACGCCCTCCACATAGAAAGATTCACATAGAGAAACAACGACGAATCTTTAGCCAGGGGGAGGGGTGCATGTGACTAACCAGACTCATACTGGTAAAGGCAGAAGAAAAAGCAATTCGGCAATTCTCGGGTGTCGCGTGACCAGAACAACGGCCACTATCGACCTATTGGTAACCATACTCCGGTAGCTGGCAAAGGGCAACAGCCGGCCGTTGACTACCAACATAGCCGATATCAAGAAACAGTAATTCTAGGTGGGAACACCTAGTTTATCCGATCCGTAAAAGCTCTAGTCTGGTATAAAACACCTAAGACAAATAGAGAAAGGGAGAGAATCCATTTGGGTGTCTTGCTGACGGAAGCCGGCAGCTTTGAGGGAAGGCGACTTTCCCTGGGGCAGTCGTCCATGGAGTCTTCTGCCACCAGGACCAGCCACCATATCCAACAGTCCTTGAGGAGAACACAATTGCAGCTCGAAATAATCTTGTGACGAACCAGCGCCGCTATTGCCATCAAAGAACGTGGAGAAGATCAACAATAAGGACGACATCCGACGTACTGCGATGTTTGTGGACGCAGTATCCGTGATCTCCATGCTCCTGAAATTTGTTCAGCTGTAGGATGTTTCCGTTCAGAGCGTAGCGACCAATATCATACGTCGGAGAAAGTAGTTATGCAACATAAATGTGTTAATCGAGCTAACCAAAGCTAAAGTGAACTCATGCATAACCAAAGACCAATATCCTCAAATAATACAATTGGATAACAAGTGAAAATCAAGCATTCAAACATGCACTGAAATATATTTAAACCAACCGAATCAATAGACAAAGTGCGAATCATGATAAACAAATAGAGAGGACAAATCTCTCCACCAGCCGTTGAAGAAGTCGCATGCCTGTGGCATAATATATATATATTTTGTGTTTAAGTGAATTGGTATACTTAAGAACAGCCGTATTTTGGTGCACGTATATTTATATATATATATCCAATATAATATTTTCCCAAAGCCCAGGATCCGGAGCGTCGAGATCTCATCGCCCAGGATTTAAAGAGGGGGTAAGTTTGTCGGGACACGGTTCCTTTCTTATAAACATACATATATAAATATTCGTGCAGTATCCTACAGTTTTATAGACTACTATAAACTTTTTCAGCGGCGAGTATCAGCCTTGTAGTTATATGATAATTGCAAGAGTCCTATGAGCGACGTTTGTAGTCGTGAATAGTCAGTATTTTGCTGATGTGTGCACCTTCATAGGTGATAAATTCGATACTTTCCGCTAATACAATAATTGTCAATTAATTTAATCCCTATATGAATTAGCCAATATTATGTTATTCAATCCCGGCACACGCCGACATAAATATTATTTAATAAATTTATAATGTGAAACAGAATTCTAAACATGGTGTGCTAGAACTCTAACAAAGGGGGTGTGCTGACGCGAGGAGTGAAGTAGGTCAAGAACAATGACATAACTTTCGACGGACAACCTTGACAATAGGGGATCGTATTGCGCGGCCCGCGACGATCCATTGGCACACGAATGTGTGAAGGGGAGGGAATATGGCCAAAACACAGCCCGATCTTATTGCGATCAAGCGACAGCTAAGCTTGTTGGGCAGTGTGGACTGATGACTGACGAACTTGATGACTATTATTATTTTTCCAGGCACTTTTAATATTTATTCTCGTTATGTTGGAGAGGAGAGAGGCTTACCAAGATCCCACGACCCGAATACGACGTAGCTTATGCCGGCAAATGGTGCCTGAACATCGGACGCCTCTCCCTCGGCCCAAGTCCTTGTCAGGACTCGGGCACTAATATGCCCACGTAACAGAATTGGCGCCCAACGCTAGGACATTTCATATTCCTTAAGGAATTTTACCAGGGTCCACAACCTCGATGCCTGCGGTATCGGAGTGGATGTACCTAGGGATGGCAAAGCTTTCATCTTTGTTTGCCATGAGTAACTTGACTGTCTTATAGAGCAGGGAACTTAAATAATTTTAAATATGCACCTACTTATTTGTTTTTGTCTTTAGATTAATAACCGTAAAGTCCCCAACTTCTGTGACTGTCAGTGTTGAGTGGCCACTCAATCAGAACTTTGTCGCAGAATAGAGGCCTTACTTTGAAATGATTTGTAACCTTAGAAATTCCCTGTTTTGTTCATGGACAAATTTACCAGAATTTCCTTAAAACAAGAACTATGAGTTATCCTTTTTATAATACTATACCTACAACTAAGTGTCGACGACTACTTGTTAAAATTAACGTAAATACAATTTATAGGTGCTTTCTGGCCGACGCCACACGACGTACTACGCATTTGCTCGGTCGTTTGAATTGGTTCGAGTCCAGAAAGAGCAGGAGCGCAAGCATTACGGTAACGCATTTAGCAGTTGCGGTGCGGGTCTACTGTTCGTTTGTCGATCCAGGACAGAATGTGGGTGGGTGAACTGACAGGAAACGCAAAGCCGACGCCCTACAACCTACTAGGCATTGGTCCGGTCGTTTGCTTGGTTCGAGTCTTTGCTGTTTCCCTTGACATATTTGGGCGGTGGACGGATTTTTAGTTGGTCCGGTCGTTTGCTTGGTTCGAGTCTTTGCTGTTTCCCTTGACATATTTGGGCGGTGGACGGATTTTTAGTTTCTCTGGTCCGGTCGTTTGCTTGGTTCGAGTCTTTGCTGTTTCCCTTGACATATTTGGGCGGTGGACGGATTTTTAGTTTCTCTGGCCGACGCCCCACAACGTATTAGGCTAGTTGGTCAGGTCGTTTGCTTGGTTCGAGTCCAGAGAAATAGGAGACGGTTGTGGAGCCCGAGAATGATCGGTCAAATAACTTGTTTTCCGACGACTGGCGGGAGGGGGTTTTTGGACAGATTCCTTATCTAAACACAGCCATTCCGTTTGGAACATTTGAGCTGAATATAAAGGGAAAGTAAGGGCATGATAGCTTAGCGGAACCGCGTTGTGTAGAAGCGGCTAACACGCCTAGTTAGGGAAATTTATTTTATTTTTGTTTGGGGCTTACATATCGGACGGTTCTTGACCGAAGAGAAACTTGAGAAGCAGAGGGAAGCACCCCCAGTTGATAAACATTCTTATTGTCGACTTATTCAGCGTTTACGTCGCTGACCGGGTATTTTGAAAAGAATCACGTAAAGCTTTTATACCAATCGTATAAATGAAGGGGGTCAAGAAGAAGGTCTTATTCCAACCCAGCACCGGAAGAGTGACCCGGGCAACAACGCGCGGTAAAAACCACCAACCCCGCAGTGCAAGCGCGCCAAGGCTAGGAGATTCACCTGATAGAGAGCCGTGGGAGCGCGCACAGGATCAGCCAGGACAGGTAGATACCCTGTCTGAAGAAAACTACCTGGACCAATATTCTGAAATGGAAGGAGCCGCCGGAGGGGAGAATCTACCCCTAGGACCGCCGAAAGGAAGATCAAGTATGCTTCCCCAATTTCAGAGGCACGAGGAGGACAACTTAGAGGCTGCTGAGCGACGTGAACAAAGATTGAAGGAGCTCTTAAGGCAAAGCAATGAAAAAATGCAGCGTGGGATGAGTGCCCAGATAGAAGCGCTGAAAGCACAGATAACAGAATTGCAGTCTCCGACAGCCAGGAGATCCGAACAGAAGGGACTGCCTTCGCCGCCCCGTACTGTCCCGAATTCAACGGACAGCTTTTTGAGATACCAAGAGACCCCGCCTCTGGAACCGGTAACACAGGACATGCTCAATAGCCAGATGCACCGGTTAAGAACACCCAGGCGGATGGACACTCCAGCACACAGGCAATTTAGAACAAACGAGAGGGAGTCGAGTCACCAACTGCATCCAGAGATCGATCGGAACTCATCATTCCAAGGACCGCGACCAAAAGATGTCAGATTGGACAGATGGAACCTAAAGTTCGATGGAAGCGGACGCGGCATGACAGTTGCGAGTTTCCTATTCCGCGTGGACCGACTACAAGAATTGTATGACCTCAGCCGTCAACAAGTCTCGTGAATTCCATCTTCTGCTGGCAGGTGCAGCCACGAAATGGTATTGGCAGATAATGGAGGACAAGGCAGAAGATTACGACTTTGACTACTACTCATTGACCCAAGAAATGAGACGGGCATTTTCCACTACCGGAAGTGACCTTATGAAAGTCAAGGAATTAATGGAACGCAAGCAAAGACAGCACGAAACCTTCAGCGATTATGTCTCCGATATGCACAACTTGAATTTCAAACTAAAGCATAAAATCGATGAAGATGAATTTGTTGAGCTTTTGAAAGACAACATGAACTCCCGGATGGGCGGCTTTTTGCTAACATCGCCATTAACTTCGTTAGCAGAGTTCAAAAAGGAGGGTCTCCGTGTGGATCGCTGGTTAAAAAATACTGCGAAAAACATGCCCAGCACTACAAAGCTTTTCTAGTAGTACAAAAGTTCTTACACCTTATAAACATATAAATCAAACAATTTCTAATAAATATGCTTTAATCGATCGTCAGTTAGATCAAAAGAGGAAACATTAAAACACAGATTCCATGCACCAAGTTTAAGAAAGATAATAATGTACAGAATAACCTTTAACATAAAGCAACAGCAGTGAAGATATCAGCCCGGACAGCTCAGCCGATAAAACATGAGACTCTTGATCACAGGAGTGGGTCGAAGCCACACGTGAATGGGCGCCTAAAAAGGAGAAGAAACACGGAACAGACAGGATACAAATTCCGACCGCTGAAGAGAGTGGACGTGTCTTGTGCGAGCTCCGCGAAAAGTGCAAGAAAGTTGATAAATTAAATGCAAACAAAACACAAAAACTAAACAGGTTAATTTCAAATAAGCGAAAAGACGCTAAAACCAAAAGAAATTTAGGTTTCAACCCACAAAATCGGTGTAATGTCTTAAACTAGCACATAATTATTTTATCTTATAACAATAAATAAGTGCCACGCTAATAAAAGCTCAATGAGCTACGAACAGAATAAAGAGCGACTCAGCTCCGCGAGCCGAAGAGACGGTTACTTTTCGTATGTCTCAACGCGTGATAGCGAAGTGCAAAAAACGACCCTACTGTCGGTCGATAGCCAAAGAGCACGATCTTGCTCACCATGCTTACTTACGGCTACCCCTACTCCGACGGCGTGGAGTCAACAATGCAAAACCCCCCCACCATCAGTTTCGACCCCTGGCGCACCAACAACATGCAACGGTAAAACTTCTGCATCCGCACTAAATTTGTCAGCAACAACTACAGCTACGGCAAAAAAACCAACGACAACCACAGCTACGACTATTATTTCGGAATCGACTGCAACCGCAGCTCTTAATACAACGGCAACAAAAACAACGACAACAAATCAAAACCAAAACAAAATTCAGCAAGCGGGTCCGGCCATACAGACCGGACTAGATCGGTACTTCCATATCAAGCGTAAGCTTAGCCCGCAGAACACCGCGGTAGGTAACAAGTCAAAAATAAACCGTGTCCAAGTAGAAGATATATTACCCGGGAGATCCGACAGCAATCGATTTGCGCTTCTAGCAGAAAATGAATCAGGACGGGCTCAGGAGACCCAACCGAAACCTAAGCCCCCACCAATTTACATTAGGGAGAAAATCTCGAACGCCCTGGTCAACAAAATTGTTGCGCTGACCGGAGACGGAAACTTTCATGTTGTTCCGGTCACAAAAGGGGATATCCATGAAACCAAGCTTCAGACCAAATCTGAAGAACATTTCCGAGCAGTATCCAAATACCTGGAGGAAGCTAGGAAAAGCTACTACACGTACCAACTAAAAAGCAGCAAGGGCCTGCAAGTGGTAATAAAAGGAATCGAGCCCGACGTAACCGCCAAGGAAGTTATCGATGCTCTCAAGGAAAAAGGGTTTTCTGCAAAGAACGTCAGTAACATTATAAACAGGAAAAAAGAACCGCAACCACCCTTCAGGGTCGAGCTGGAGCCAGTCAGCACAGTCTTGAAGAAAAATGAAGTGCACCCCATTTATATCCTGAAATACTTAATGCACCGAACAATTAACGTGAAAGAGCCTCATATCGTAAAAGGAACGGCCCAGTGCAATGCACAAATTGTCAGGAGTATAAACACAACAGTGCCTGCCAACAAAGAAGACCCCTAAAAGAAAAAATGCGTTAACTGCCAACGTAACCACACGGCAAACTGGCTGTCCGATCTACAAGGAGATGAAGGACCGCATGCGAAAAGTGATAGCAGCGCGTCATCAGAATACCCAAAATGCGTACACTTACTCGCGTACGACGCCGGAACTATTTTTCGGCACGGCTGCAAGATCCTCCTTTGGTCAACTAAATACCCAGGGATTCTCATACGCCGATGCCCTTCGATCGGGGACGGAAAACCCACTCCAGTCTAATCTAGGAAACGCTCAGCAGATCCAAGAACAGTCGCAAAGCACACTGGAAACTATGATGGTCACCATGCAACGAAGTATGATGGAACTCATGTCATTCATGAAAACGACCATGCAAACACTGGTTCAAAACCAGAACATGGTGTTACAGCTACTTGCAGCTAAGCAGTCCAAATAATCAGATGGCACATCTACGAATAACAATGTGGAACGCCAATGGCGTTTCACGGCACAACCTTGAAGTAACACAGTTCCTGAATGAAAATCATATCGACATTATGCTACTGGTAGAGACGCACCTCACAAACAAATACAACTTCCAAATAAGAGGCTACACTTTCTACCGCACAGACCATCCAGATGGTAAAGCCCACGGCGGAACCGGCATCCTAATCAGGGAACGCAGCAAGCACCACTTTCACCAAAGGTTTTCAACAAATTACCTGCAAGCCACGTCTATCAAAGTGCAGTCAGGCAACGGAAACCTCACCATAGCCGCTGTCTACTGCCCGCCTCGCTTTACAATTTCTGAAGGACAATTCATGGACTTCTACAACTTTCTTGGAGACCGCTTTATAGCTGCAGGGGACTATAATGCCAAACACACGCACTGGGGATCACGCCTTGTGACTCCCAAAGGAAGGCAATTATATAATGCAATCATAAAACCGAACAACAAATTAGATTATGTTTCCCCTGGCAGCCCCACATACTGGCCAACAGACCCCAGGAAAGTTCCAGACCTAATAGACTTTGCGGTGACAAAAAACATTCCCCGCAATATAATAAGCGCCAAAGCGCTTTCGGACCTGTCGTCAGACCATTCGCCAGTGCTAATAACTCTTCTTCAAAGCACAAGAACCACAGATCACCCCCTCAGGCTGACGTCGCACAGAACCAACTGGTTAAAATATAAAAAGTATGTAAGCTCACACATCAAATTAACCCCTCACTTCAACATTGAAGCGGACATCGACTGCCCTACCGATGGTCTTGAAGAAGTATTGGTGGAGGCAGCCACTATCTCAACACCAAAAGGCAGGGACGCGCAAACCAACCACTTGAAAACTAATCTGCAAATTGAACGGTTAGTCCTAGAAAAGAGGCGCCTGCGACGTGCCTGGCAAACCAACAGATCGCCGTCATCAAAACAACGTCTTAAGGAAGCCACTCGCTCACTAAATCGAGCTCTAAAGCAAGAAACAGAAAATGCACAGCTGCAGTACATTAAAAAACTATCGGCAACCAGTACAAAACATCCTCTGTGGAGGGCTCACCCAAATCTGAGCTCTCCAATCGAAACAGTCACTCCGATAAGAAACTCATCTGGCATCTGGGCCCGCAGCGACGAAGATAGAGCCGAAACTTTTGCGTTACATCTAAGAAACGTCTTCCAGCCGAACCACCACTACCACAAATCGAATCTGAATCTATTTCCCTACCAACATTGTTTCAGCCAAAGGAGATCGCGAAAGTCATTGGGGAATTGAAACCAAAAAAGGCCCCTGGCGGGGACCAAATAACCCCAAAAATGTTAATTGAACTTCCAAACTCTGCCGTTGAGGTTATCTGTAAGCTCTTCAATGGGATTATAACTCTCGGCTACTATCCGAAAAAATGAAAAAAATCTATTATCATTATGATACCGAAGCCCGGAAAAGACCACACAATTCCGTCATCCTACAGACCAATTAGTCTATTATCGTGTCTGTCTAAGCTGTTCGAAAAATGCCTTCTAACTCGCATAACACCATATCTAGGAGCACACAATGTTATCCCTGCTCATCAATTTGGATTTCGTCAAAACCATGGAACAATCGAACAAGTTAACAGAATAACATCAGAAATACGCACAGCCTTTGAGCATCGGGAACACTGCAGCGCAATATTCCTCGATGTATCTCAAGCCTTCGATCGAGTATGGCTAGATGGCCTCATGCACAAAATCAAAACACACTTACCTGATTACACTCACAAGCTTCTTGAGTCGTATCTATACAACAGGACCTTCGCAGTAAGGTGCAATACAACAACATCCGACGACTACATTATCAAAGCTGGAGTCCCGCAAGGAAGCACGCTAGGGCCTACTCTGTTCCTCCTATACACAGCGGATATTCCCACGAACGAGCAGCTAACAACATCTACGTTCGCTGACGACACCGCAATTTTAAGTCGCTCGAGGTGCCCAGGCCGAGCCACAACACAGTTAGCAAGCCACCTCCTCGTAGTAGAGAGGTGGCTATCTGATTGGCGGATTAAAATAAATGAACAAAAATGTAAACACATAACGTTTACTCTCAACAGGCAAACATGCCCTCCACTATTATTGAATAATACGCAGATTCCCCAAGTCAACGATATAACGTATCTCGGCGTCTACCTTGACAGACGACTAACCTGGAGAAGACACATCGAACGCAAGAAAGTACATCTAAAACTAAAGGCCAGCAGCTTCCACTGGATTCTTAACGCTCGTTCGCCCCTGAGTCTGGACTACAAGGTTTTGCTCTACAACTCCACTCTCAAGCCCAACTGGACATATGGCTCCCAGCTATGGGGGAACGCCAGCAGAAGCAACATATACATTATATGACATAGACATTATATCCTGCGAACTATCACTGGGGCACCATGGTATATTCGCAACCAAAACATCCACAGGGACCTAAGCATTCTTACCGTTAAAGATGAAATAGACAAACAAAAGGCGTCCTACAACGAAAAACTCTCTGTGCACCCCAATCGCCTCGCAAGTGGCTTGACTTGGGTTTCCAGCCGATCCCGTCTACAACGCAACGACCTGCCAAGCCAGCTATAACTTTCGGGCCCCTTTAGCACAACATCAGTCATACGACTGTGAGTTAGATTAATTAGTCTAAGATTTGATACACTTATTGTAAGTATCCAAAGGGAGAAGATTCAATAAATAAATAGTAAAGCATTTAAAAAAAAAAAAAAAAAAAGGAACAGACAACGATGGTCGTACGCAGATTCCTGTTGCGAAGTCATTCCATGCGGTCCGCATCGATCACTTCGAGCCTGTTACGTACGCCCTCCACATAGAAAGATTCACATAGAGAAACAACGACGAATCTTTAGCCAGGGGGAGGGGTGCATGTGACTAACCAGACTCATACTGGTAAAGGCAGAAGAAAAAGCAATTCGGCAATTCTCGGGTGTCGCGTGACCAGAACAACGGCCACTATCGACCTATTGGTAACCATACTCCGGTAGCTGGCAAAGGGCAACAGCCGGCCGTTGACTACCAACATAGCCGATATCAAGAAACAGTAATTCTAGGTGGGAACACCTAGTTTATCCGATCCGTACCCGCAGCCAAGTAAAAGCTCTAGTCTGGTATAAAACACCTAAGACAAATAGAGAAAGGGAGAGAATCCATTTGGGTGTCTTGCTGACGGAAGCCGGCAGCTTTGAGGGAAGGCGACTTTCCCTGGGGCAGTCGTCCATGAAGTCTTCTGCCACCAGGACCAGCCACCATATCCAACAGTCCTTGAGGAGAACACAATTGCAGCTCGAAATAATCTTGTGTCGAACCAGCGCCGCTATTGCCACCAAAGAACGTGGAGAAGATCAACAATAAGGACGACATCCGACGTACTGCGATGTTTGTGGACGCAGTATCCGTGATCTCCATGCTCCTGAAATTTGTTCAGCTGTAGGATGGTTCCGTTCAGAGCGTAGCGACCAATATCATACGTCGGAGAAAGTAGTTATGCAACATAAATGTGTTAATCGAGCTAACCAAAGCTAAAGTGAACTCATGCATAACCAAAGACCAATATCCTCAAATAATACAATTGGATAACAAGTGAAAATCAAGCATTCAAACATGCACTGAAATATATTTAAGCCAACCGAATCAATAGACAAAGTGCGAATCATGATAAACAAATAGAGAGGACAAATCTCTCCACCAGCCGTTGAAGAAGTCGCATGCCTGTGGCATAATATATATATATTTTGTGTTTAAGTGAATTGGTATACTTAAGAACAGCCGTATTTTGGTGCACGTATATTTATATATATATATCCAATATAATATTTTCCCAAAGCTCAGGATCCCGAGCGTCGAGATCTCATCGCCCAGGATTTAAAGAGGGGGTAAGTTTGTCGGGACACGGTTCCTTTCTTATAAACATACATATATAAATATTCGTGCAGTATCCTACAGTTTTATAGACTACTATAAACTTTTTCAGCGGCGAGTATCAGCCTTGTAGTTATATGATAATTGCAAGAGCCCTCTGAGCGACGTTTGTAGTCGTGAATAGTCAGTATTTTGCTGATGTGTGCACCTTCATAGGTGATAAATTCGATACTCTCCGCTAACAGAATAATTGTCAATTAAATTAGATTAATCAACAGACACAGATATAATTCGAAACATGGTGTGCTAGAACTCTAACAAAGGAGGTGTGCTGACGCAAGGAGTGGAGTAGGTCAAGAACAATGACATAACTTTCGACGGACAACCTTGACAATAGGGGATCGTATTGCGCGGCCCGCGACGATCCATTGGCACACGAATGTGTGAAGGGGAGGGAATATGGCCAAAACACAGCCCGATCGTATTGCGATCAAGCGACAACTAAGCTTGTTGGGCAGTGTGGACTGATGACTGACGAACTTGATTACTATTATTATTTTTCCAGGCACTTTTAATATTTATTCTCGTTATGTTGGAGAGGAGAGAGGCTTACCAAGATCCCACGACCCGAATACGACGTAGCTTATGCCGGCAAATGGTGCCTGAACATCGGACGCCTCTCCCTCGGCCCAAGTCCTTGTCAGGACTCGGGCACTAATATGCCCACGTAACACCTGAATATGTTATGTGTGTTATCCCTGGTTTTAAGTATCGATGTTTATGTAATAAAGTAACTCTTAAAGATAATTAGCCGATTCCGTTAATTGACGACTTGTTGGAAAAGTTATCGAATAAAAAATTCTTTTCGAAGCTTGATTTGAAAAACGGATTTCATCATGTGTTCATGGATGAAAATTCTATTAAATTTACATCTTTTACCACGCCACTAGGACAGTTTGAATTTCTAAGAATGCCTTTTGGCTTGACGAATGCACCACCAACATTCCAAAGATTTATCTTATATTATTTATACCAGATTTTACTGATGTGGTACAATCAGGAAAAGTTGTAATTTATCTTGACGACATTATAATAGCGAGCACTAATATGAGCACTTCTGAAACGCATAGTTGAAAACAAATTAGAGCGTAGGCTTGATAAATGTGAGTTCTTGCAATCGTGCATTGATTACTTGGGATATACAGTCAATGGAGATGGGATAAAAGCGAACGAAACGGGCTTAGAAGCAATTAGGTATTTCCAGTGCCTTTAAAAGTCAGCGAGGTTTCAAGCTTTATAGAGCTATGCTCTTATTATAGGAGATTTTTTAAGGATTTTTCTATTATTGCAAAGCCACTCTACGATTTGTTTTTAATAAAGAAGAACTAGATGCGTTCACTATACTTAAGGAAAAGTTAATAGAAGCTCAAATTTTAGCAATATATGATCCAAGAGATGAGACGGAGTTGCACTGTGATGCAAGCTCATTAGGCTATGGCGCAATATTACTACAAAGAAAAAGGGATAACAAATTTCACCCTGTCTTTTATTTTTCGAAGTGTACAACTGACGTGGTTCAAGATAGCACAGCTTCTCGTTGAAAACTTTTGCAATAATAATCGCACTAAAAAGATTTCGAGTTTATTTGCAAGGAACAAGTTTCAAAATTGTAAATGATTGCAATTCGTTAACTTTATTATACTCGTTACTAGTAGAGTAAAAGGGTATACTAGATTCGTCGGAAAGTATGTAACAAGCAAAAGGAAGCGTTTCCGACCCCACAAAGTATATATATATTTTTGATCAGGATCACTAGCCGAGTCGATCTAGCCATGTCCGTCTGTCCGTCTGTCTGTCCGGATGAACGCTGAGATCTCGGAAACTAGATTCCTGAGCTTCTTACGCAGCGCAAGTTTGTTTCAGCACAGTGCCACGCCCACTCTAACGCCCACAAACCGCCCAAAACTGTGGGTCCTACAGTTTTGATGCTAGAATAAAAATTTTAACTGAAATGTATTGTTCTCATCAATACCTATCGATTGACCCAAAAAAGAAGTTTGCCACGCCCACTTTAACGCCCACAAACCGCGAAAACCTGTGACGCCCACAATTTTCATGCTAGATAAAAAATTATAACTGAAATGTATTGGTCTCGTCGATACCTATCGATTGATCCAAAAAATTTGCCACGCCCACTCTAACGCCCATAACGCTTAAATCTGTCTACCGCCGGTAGGTGGCGCATTTTAATCTCGCTTTGCTGCTTGCATATCTCCATATAGCTGAGTAACGGGTATCTGATAGCCGAGGTACTCGACTATAGCGTTCTTCCTTGTTTTTAAATAAGAAAGACATAAGTCCCCGTATAGCTTTTTTATCTGCCGATGGGCTTTAGAGCTTTAAAACTATAACTACGAGCTTGAGCACAGGTTGGGAAAAAGAATGCAGTTTGTTGACGCACTTAGTCGAAGTAATAGCATTCTCGTACTTGAAACAAATACTTTTGAAGAAAATATAAAATTACGTCAGGGAAGAGATGAAAATATAAATAAAGTTAAAGAAATGTTATTGAATCAAGAGGATGAGCACTATGAACTACGAAATGGTGTCGTGTATAAGAAAAGTAACGATAGGCTACTGTTTTGTGTTTCACAGTCAATGGAAGAAAATGTCTTGTACAAATTTAGAACATTTAGGAATTGCCAAAGTAACGGACCTCATAAGTAAGAGTTATTGGTTTCCATGTATAAGAAAGAAGGTTGGGATTCACATAAACTGCCTAAAGTGTATAGTATTTTCCAATAAAACAGGTAAAACTGAGGGTTTTTTACATCCCATTCCGAAAGGAACAAGTCCGTTTGAAGTTTTTCATATTGATCACTATGGTCCGATAAATAGCAATGAAAAATATAAAAAGCACATACTAGTAATAATTGACGCATATACCAAATTCACCAGATTATATCCAACCAAAACAACTAGTTCCAGGGAAGCAATCGAAGCGTTACAAAACTATTTTAGATCGTACAGAAGATCTGATCGAGGCAGTTGTTTTACATCAAAGGAACTTGAGGAGTTTGTTGTACAAAACAATGTAATGCATGTTAAAATAGCAACAGCTTCGCCACAAGCTAACGGACAAGTAAAAGAGTAAATAGAAATCTAGGTCCAATGATAGCAAAGTTAGTAGATGTAGAGAATAATCAACAGTGCCACAAAGTTTTAGACAAGGTAGAGTTTAGAATGAACAACACAAAAAACCGTAGTTTGAGCCAATATTCAAGTGTTGATAGTTTAAAAGAAAATTTTATTGATGAAAGTCAAGAAATTTTGCACCAAGTCTTAATACGACTACAAGCTGATATATGCCAGAAAAAAGCGCAAGGATATAACAAAAACTATGTTGATTCAAAACGACAAAAACCGCAACAATTTTTGAAGGAGATTATTTTGTTGTACGAAATTTCAACTCTCAGCAAGGTGTGTCTAGTAAGTTAATTCCCAAATTCAAAGGGCCGTATGTTGTATCCAAGGTGTTAGATTATGATAGGTACTTAATTGAAGATGTAGAGAACTTTCAGCAGTCAAGTGCCATATTCTGGTATATGGGCGTTGCATAATATGAAACCTTGGCTTAATGGAAAAGAAAAAGTTGATGTTAATGAAATTTTAAATATAAAAGATAAGAAAATAGATCCTGCGGGGGAAATTGACAATACAAGTAAAGTTATTGTAAATAAAAACAAAACTAGCATTACTGAAAATAATAGTAAAAACATAGATGTAAACGACACTTGTAAAATAAATAAATATGGCCAAAGTAGCATTGTTACTACAGGGTGGCTCATCTGGCGATTGCTTTTTGAACTATCGATAATTTTGACTTTGACATTTCGAATGACATTGTCAATGTGTCAGATATTTAGTAAAAGGTTTGCGGTTTACGAAATGGTTAAGTTTACGCTCGAAGAAAATTGGGAAATATTGAAAACTTTCTTCCAAAGTGGTGAGTCTTCAACCGAAACTGCAAGAAAATTGCGGTCAAAATTCGGAAAAAATAAAGCGCCTTCCAGGCAGTTTGTGGATAGTTTTGTGAAGCGTGTGCGTGAGACTGGATCGTTGACGGATAAAACAACACATTTACGCGCTCGTTCAGTTCGGTCGGTCGAAAATATCGCTGCGGTGGCCGAAAGTGTCAATGACAATCCGTCGACGTCAACTGGACACCGTGCTCAAGAGTGGGACATTTCGCGCACTTCCCTGCAACGGATTTTAACCAAAGACCTCCGCCATATAAGATTCAGTTGGTTCAGCAGCTTAGGCCGCATGACCATCCAATGCGTTTTCGGTTCGCTTGGTCGAAGATGACCATTTTTACCGAAAAATCGTGTTTTCTGATGAGGCCCAATTCCACCTCGGTGGTTATGTTAATAAGCAAAACTGTCGCATTTGGGGTTCAGCAAATCCACACGTCGTCTTGGAGAATCCAATGCATCCACAACGAGTGACTGTTTGGTGCGGTATGTGGTCGGGTGGAATCATTGGCCGTTTTTCTTTGAAAACAAGGAAATAGCCGCCGTAACCGTTAATGGTGTCCGCTATCGCTGCATGTTGGAAGACTTTTTCTTTCCCCGAATGTAAGAGGAAGACTTAGACGACATATTGTTCCAGCTGAACAGCGTCGTGCCACACAGTCAACGTCACAATCGATCTTTTGCGCGGTACGTTCGAGAATCGCATAATCAGCCGAAACGGCGATGTCAATTGGCCGCCTCGCAGCTGCGATTTGACCCCGTTGGACTATTTTTTGTGGAGTGCCGTAAAGGATAAGTGTTACGCCAACCACCCAGAGACGATTGACGAGATTGAAGTCGCCATCAGGGCCATTGAGGGCCATACCATCGAAAATGTGTTTAAAATTGGGTCGACCGCATGGGCTACTGTAAAGCCAGCCATATGAACGAAGTGGTGTTTCATACATGAACTAAGTAAGCAATCACTCCTAGTATAAATATGGCCAAAGTAGTTTTAAGTTGATTATATAATATTATGCGTGTAACCCTGTATGTTATGTGTAATCCCTGGTTTTAAGTATCGATGTTTATTTTGCATCCCTAAGAAATGCACGAAGGGAGAAGAACGAAAACATTCGGAGAAACGTGGTCAGTGTGATCGGAACGAAAAAAAAGAAATAAGGATTGAGAACATTATAATATTTACGATTTTTTGAAGTTTATGGGCGGTTTGTGGGCGTTAAAGTGGGCGTGGCAAACTTTTTTTGGGTCAATCGATAGGTATTGTTGAGACCAATACATTTCAGTTAAAATTTTTATTATAGCATCAAAACTGTAGGAGAGGCTTGTGGTTGTTAGAGTGGGCGTGGCACCCTGCTGAAACAAACTTGCGCTGCGTAAGAAGCTCAGGAATCTGCACGCCAAATCTCAATAGCCTAGCTCCCATAGTTTCCGAGATCTCAGCGTTCATCCGGACAGACGGACAGACGGACATGGCTAGATCGACTCGGCAAGTGATCCTGATCACGAATAGATATACTTTATGGGGTTGGAAACGCCTTCTTCTACCTGTTACGTACTTTCCGACGAATCTAGTATACCCTTTAACTTCACGAGTAAAGGGTATAAAAACACAACATTTTGCCGCTCATGAAAATAGTAGTGACTACTAAAAATTGGAAACTTCACTTTAAAATACATTCATAAATTTTGATATCTTATTATGTAAAATCTAATACTTCGTGGAATATCCGTTATTGTACAACACGGAATTGCAACGGTGTGGAATGCCATTAATAAGGTTATTGCACTGCTTTATAGGAATGTTATACCAAACTTGATGAACCACAAGCTACAGCTGAGTTTTGCTTGATGATACAGCTTTCTTAACATCCCCCATTAGTTTTCAAGGGGGTTGGAAAGTCCTGTTGGAACGTCCACTTTAAGGGCATTTCCCAACTGGCATATGGTAGCATTAGGTTTTGCAAAATATCAACGTAAACATTTTTGTCTATGATGCCATCTATTTTATGGATTTTACCAAACCCATCATATAAAGAATCACAAATCTTGATGCTCAGACTAGTGATTAAGTAAAAGCTCTAGTCTGGTATAAAAGATCTTAGCCGATTAGGGAAGAGAGGAGAATCCGTTCTGGTGTCTTGCTTTCCGAGGAAAGGCGATTTTTCCGAAAATTTTCATTCAAATGTTTTGTTGATTTGCTTTACTATTTTCATTGTCGCAACTGTTTATCTTCAGCAGAGGTTCTCCGATCGACTTCGTATTTCGCTCGTTGCAGCAAGTAGGTCACCTCGATCACTCATATTTGATGCTTATGATAAGGGCACATTGCAAGATAGACTTTTTGATGATTTTTTGATGCTGCCAATTGTTGTTGATGATGATGAAGATAATACAAGCAATTCACAGAGCACTGAATTTCCAAGATGCTATTAACTACATAAAGAAGAAAAGAAAGTATATCCGCAGAATAGGCAGAAGCAAGCAAATAAGGTAGAGAACAATTCGTCCATATTAAAAATGTTTAAAGAAGGTCATATTGCAAAACAATGCGCCGAGGAAGTTATTTGATACAAATGCCGGACAACTGCGACCATTTCTAAGTAGTGAGGTGAGACGCAATACTTCTCTAGCCAAAAACCAAAGTTCTTGAGGATATATCTCCAAATCACGTCTTAAATAAAAAAGCTTCTGGTAGTGTTCTGAGTCTTGTAAGAGATGATGTTTTCAGAAAATTCGAAGGTCTTCAGCATAAACAAGGAAGAACGCTATAGTCGAGTACCTCGACTATCAGATACCCGTTACTCAGCTAAAGGGACCAAAGGGAAATGGAGATATGCAAGTAGCAAAGCGAGATTGAAATCCGCCACCTACCGGCGGTAGACAGATTTAAGCGTTATGGGCGTTACAAATTTTTTTTTATCAATCAATAGGTATTGACGAAACCATTACATTTCAGTTAACATTTTTTATCTAGCATGAAAATTGTGGGGGGCACAGGTTTGGGCTGTTTGTGGGCGTTAGAGTGGGCGTGGCATATACGCTGCGTACAAGGCTACGGAATCTAAATCTAGGATCCCAATTCTCTATCTTTGATAGTTTCAGAGATATCCACGTTCATATTTACGATTTTTTGAAGTTTGTGGGCGGTTTGTGGGCGTGGCAAACTTTGTTTGAGTCGATCGACAGATATTGATGAGAACAATACATTTCAGTTAAAAATTTTTTTCTAGCATCAAAACTGTAGGAGCCACAGTTTTGGGCAGTCTGTGTGCTGCTGAAACAAACTTGCGTTGCGTAAGAAGCTCAGGAGTCTGCACGCCAAATCTCAATAGCCTAGCTCTTATAGTTTCCGAGATCACAGCGTTCATCCGGACAGACAGACGGACATGGCTAGATCGACTGGGCTAGTGACCCTAATCAAGAATATATATACTTTATGGGGTCGGAAACGCTTCCTTCTGCCTGTTACATACTTTCCGACGAATCTAGTATACCCTTTTACTCTACGAGTAACGGGTATAAGAAGAGATTAAACATATAAAGGCATAGAGAACGTGAATTGATTACCATTGGACGTTTTGACTTAGATGTTTCACTTGAAAATATCAGCTGTACAATAATACAAACGGGATAAGTTAGCGTATACATCTATGACTGGAAACAATGTTCTTCAAATAGTCGACATTTCGTTTATCACAAAAGGAACTCATCTTATATTAAAAAACCAACGAGTCGAGTTTTTTGAAACATTCAAGGTGATTAAGTCTCCAGTCGAGATAAAAATAATATTGAAAGATATTAAAACAATATTCCAACATACGAGGCGAACACCCTACGAAAACGGGGTTCTATCGAAAACCAAGTTCAAGAATGGCTCAAGGCAGACATTTTTACTCCAACTAGCTCACCTTCTGTGCTAGTGTCAAAAAAATGGTTCAAAACGTTTTTCTTGCTATTATAGGAGGCTCAACCTGATAATAAAGAGGGACAACAACTAGATCGCTTGCAGGGTTCAAAAGTTTTCACTACCCTAGATTGAGCAATTTGGTCATTTGTGCCAATCGAAGTCCAGAAAGAGAACTTCCTTTGTAACACATAACGAACATACCAACAACTAATGAGGAAGCACGACTATCGGTATTGAAGAAAGGATTTAGAAGTCGCATCTAAAGCTGTGTTGCGCATTAAGTGGGAAAAATACCAGTTTTTAAAGCGAAAAATCGAATTTTTCGACTACGTAATCGAAAACGGAACGAGTGCTACCACAGACAACCATGTCAAGACAGTTCCCAGAAGCAGCAAGGTACTAAAGCGATTTTTGGGTTTATCATCATATTTGCGTCGTATCATGGAAGGCTATCTGGCAACGAAACCTATGGTTTTGTTAATGAATAGATGTAATACAATTAAGTATTAAACAGACAACCTCCCAATGAACAAATAATAATGCAAGCTTAGATTGTGTGAACCGCACGCTCTCAACGCCAGAATCGAAGTGAACGAGAATATCAAGAGAGAAAAAGAACAATGAGAAGATAGGAAAAAGAAGCACGATAGTCCCGTTTCCTTAAGCGGTTGCCTAGGAAACCAAGACATCGGAATGAGCGTCTACCTCTCGTACACATACATTCATACAAACATGAATTGCACAATTATCCATGTGACTTTTGTATATTTGAACATGCAAACTCCAACAAAACCTTTATGTGATCTACACGTGACGATCAAAAGACTCCGAAGAACGTAGGAGTAGTTTAATTCATGAGCAGAAAAACTACACAGCGGGAGGAAAAATATGTCATCTATGAGCTTGAAGTATTAGCTTTAATCAAAGCTGTAAAGAAGTGGCGGATTTACCTGTTAGGAATCAATTTTTTAATTGTCACCGACTGCTTAGCATACACGATGACCATGAAGAAAGACGATGTCCCACCAAGAGTCGCCAGATTGCCTATTTTTGTACAGGAATTTAATTTTTCCTAACAGAATTAAAGCTGAAACAACAGTTCTCGATAGCGTCGAGAGCTACGATGATTTTTTCGTAAAGAGCATCTATTCGTTCCAGAATCCATGCATGCGGACATAATAGGAATGGTGCTGGAGAGCTAGTTGAAAAATCTTATTAAACAGGTATTTTATGTGTTAGCGCCAATCGACAAAATTTAATAACTTGGGAACTTACCACATTGCTCATGTTGGACCTCTCACCGAAACCCAAAAGTTGTACAACCATGTTTTAGACGTGGTAGATGGATTTTATAAATTCGTTTGGTTTTAGACAACGCGATCAACAGAAACAGACGAGGTAATCAACAGGTTAGAATAACAATCAGCTATTTTCGGAGACGCTCGACGCATTTTAACAGACATAGGCACCGCATTTACATCCAGTACTTTATGGACTATTATAGTTGCTAGGGAATACAATTTTTGTACTTTAAAGGTTGAAAGGATCCATCATTCTGTTATCCCCATGCTATGCTTTGCCAGTACACACCTTCCAGAACAACAAAAAATTCTACTTTCTAAAACCTAAAGGCATAAAAAAAGCTGAAAAAAGGAAAAAAAAACATGGATATAAAAAAACATTTATTGAATTCATTCAATAAACTGGAAATCATCCTTATAAAATTCGAACAAAAGAAACAACTTTTTTTCCTTGTATTTGTCTCTTCTTCGAAGACCCACAAAGTCGATTGCTGTTTTGTTTCGGGCTCGTAAGCATAGTCCCAGATTCGTCGCCTGCGATGATCTTATAAACGTCTTTTGAAACACCGCAATTGTGTTTTTCCAAAATTTCTTTACAACAATCAACAAGAATCTTTTTTTGAGCGATTATCGAATTTTGCGGAATCCAACGACAGCAAACCCTTTTACGCCCATGTTTTCGTGCAATATCGAATGTATGCTGGTGAATGAAATGCCCAAGGATTACTCTTACTCACGGTATGTCATATGACGATCTTGCCATATCAGGTCACAGTGCTATAGGATGGTGCATCATCTCCATACAAAGATTTAAGTTCATCGACGCACTCTTGTCGTAACAATCCACGTCAAGTTGTGAACAATGATTGATTTTTGATTAATCGTTAATCGATATCAAACGTGGTTTTATATGAAAAAGTTGTGCGGAGCTTTTGTCAAATAAAGTCCAAACTTTTTTTTTGGAAAAGTCCACTCGGTCCTTATTTTGAGGGAAGTGACCTAGGGCAGAAACTTAGGTAACTTAGGTGCTATAAGAACCGAAACACAGAAGCCATCAAAATTGCAACAAACAGAAGAGAAAAGTTTATTACCTGCTAGGAACACCTCCTGGACCCCAGAACCGCACTCCCCTTTCTGCCAATCATAAACTCTCGTAAACACGATTCACATCCTAGACTCATGCCCAGCAAATACACAGATACTCTTGGCTAGTCATCATGATCAAGTATTGGGTTGGCAAGAAAGTCATGTCGTTTTTTTTTCAATATTTTCAAAGATGATTTATTTATATCAGGACTTATAATTAATCAATTATGTATTGGCCGTTTTGTTCGACCACTAATGACCATCTCTCGGGCAGCTGCATAATTCCGCGCTCGAAGAACTTTTGGTCTTTTCCAGCAAAGAATCGAGACAAGTGGTTTTCGACAGCCTCATCTGAATCAAAGTTTTTACCATTCAAAGAGTTTTGAAGAGAGCGAAACAAATGGTAATCTGAAGGTGCTAAGTCCGGACTATAAGGTGGATGTGGTAGCACTTCCCAATTCAGCTCCGTTAATTTTTGCCGAGTGACCAAAGATGTGTGGGGCCTAGCGTTGTCATGGTGAAAGACTATACCCTTGCGATTAGCTAGTGCCGGCTCCTTTTCTTTAATTTTTTCCGCCAAATTGGATAGCTGGCGACAGTACACATCTGAATTGATGGTTTCATTCCGTCCCAGCAGCTCAAAGTGCACTACACCCTTCCAATTCCACCAAACAGACAGCATAACTTTCCTCTGATGGATATCGGCCTTTGATGTGGCTTGGGCTGGCTCATCTTTCTTGCTCCATGATCTTTTTCGTTGGACATTATTGTAAACAACCCACTTTTCGTCGCCAGTAATGATCCGCTTCAAAAAAGGATCGTTTTTAATCCGTTGCAGCAGAGAATAGCAGATGTTGATACGCTTAGTTAGGTGAATTTCCTTTAAGTTATGCGGAACCCAAACATCGAGCTTGCTTACGTAGCCAAGTTTCTTCAAATGGTTTTCAACCGTTGTATGCGACACACTGAGCTTCTCTGACATCTCCCGCGTTGAATAGCGCCGGTTTTCATCCAGCAAAGCCTGAATTTGTTCGTCAAAAACGGCCGATGGTCGACCAGAACGTGGGGCGTCTTTAACTCCAAAATCTCCAAGCCTGAATTTGGCAAACCAGCGCTGACATTGGCGATCACTCATGGCATCTTTACCATACACTTCGCACAATTTTTCGCGAGCTTCGACCGCTTTTTTTCCTTTTCGGAAGTAAAAAAGCAAAATATGCCGAAAATGCTCACTTTGGTCCTCCATGTTTAATTTGCTATAGCTTCCACAAATGTTATCGAATAATTACCAAATTTTCGTCGATAGTACCTAAGACAATAAGCTTTAAAACGATACTAAAAAGTGTGACCCTGGTGCTCGATTAGTCGTAAATAAATTAGATTAAAAACGATTACTAAAAAAAACGACATGACTTTCTTGCCCACCCAATATATATACACTATATATAGGGTCGGAAACGCTTCCTATAAAAACTAATTAAATAAAATGTATTTTTCGCTCGATAGTGACAATAACTTAAACGCGTCAGCGTTACTTATCAAGTTACCTATCAAAAATTACAAGTACTGAATAGTGAAAATTTGGCTTTCAATAGTACAATTGAATTGCGACCGTAAGTTAACACTGAAAGTTATAAACAAAACTTTAGCGAAACTAAAATTTTGAAAGCTTTGAACCTTAAAATTATATAGTTCATGTTATTTTAATTATAAATTTGACAACAAATTATTAAAGTCCTAGCGGACTTTTCAAATTGTTGGATTTCAAACCAAACGTCTTCAACACCGTCGACGATTTTTGTTATTTATTTCTTCTTTAGTTAATGATTTATTTATCTTACCAGCAACAGAGCTTCCTTGATTGTATGGGTCATGATAGGAGTCGATTCCGCAAACCATGACATTTTTAAAAGGTATTTTAACCGTCCATAATGATCCTCCAATTTTACAATTCATTTGTAACACAATCTTTTGCACAACAGAACGATTTTTAGATTCGTTTAACAAATTTTTCGCAATTATGACCTGAAAAATTTTTAATACAATTAATACATTTATTTTAATTATTTTCACGTTAAAGGTATATGATGGTTGTTACAGGCAATTTCATTGTTCAGACAAATTTTTACAATAAATACATGTGCTGGATGCATATACTCACGACTTTGTCCACGTTCATTAAACGGCTTTTAACTGTAGTGAGAAAGATTTCAGCAAAATTTTTTTTTCAAATAATTATTTTAAACTGTCAGATTAAAACTTAAAAAGGACTTAAAAAAAACATTTTTCCCATTTTGCACCGTTCGTCCATTTCTACCGTTATCTCATAACCACGGTTGCCTTTTGCCCATTTTTCCCAGTTGCCTTTGCTCCTTTGCAATTTTTTTCCTCGTCCGCTTGTCCAGGACCCCTGGCCATTTTTAACAAACCGTCATTACTAAAACGACTTCAATTATATAATTAATGAAGGAAATTGGTCTGATGAAATGTAGTGAATAACATTCACATTTATATTTGAGCATTTAAACATTTTTTCAAACTTACCGTTTGCATACAGGATGATTTGTAAATTAAATGTAAATTTGTTTTAAGAACGGTAAAATAAAAGTTGAATGGAACATTTTTAAGGTAACGAGTTGGGTATGGTGTCGAACTGGTGAAATCTCATGCGACGACGTTACGTCAAAAATTCGAATCTTTAATAATGTTACCAAGAATTCGCGCAATTCGTGTAGAAAATAAAATGCTTTTATAGATGTCTGACCATGCTGGCATGTACTTTAGTGTCATCGAGCTCTTACGAAGATGATGCATCGACCAAGTAAGATAGTTGTATTTAGTAGTTTTAAGTTAGTTGCAAATAAACTCTTCATGTGAAGGCACGCACGGCGGCTTTAATTATAAGATTTGCCAGCTCAATAGGGGTTATGAGCCCAGGCACGGTTAAATCGGAAAAGTGTTTAAAAGCTATGAACTTTGTGTAACTCAAAAGACAAATATGAGTGGTCTATATTAAAAAGAAAAGTTAGCAGACAATAGCAATGATTCGTGGAGCATACAAATGAAATCTGTGTTGGTGCATTCTGGATTGTGGACTGTAACGTCCGGAGATTTGACTGCTACAAATACTCCTGAAGGCGTCGATTGGAGTGCTCAAGACCAAAAGACTTTGGCCACATTTACATTAAGTGTAAAAATATCGAAGTTGGCCGACATCCAAAATTGTCAAACTTCGCCAGAAGCATTGGCAAAGCTTCCAGTACGGAAGGTACAGTTGTACCAAAAGTTGCTTGGAAAGCGAATGGGAAAAGGCCAAAATATATCGAGTTTTATTGCTGAATTTTTGGAAGTTTTGGATGGTCTAATTTCAGTTGGAATTGACCTAAACGAGGAGATACGGACAATTGTTTTACTGTCGAGCCTTTTAGAACAATTCGTAAATTTTGTAGTGGCTAGGGTTTAAAAACGAATCTTTCTTCACTGTATCGTATATTCCTCAAGTATTTTCCAACAATTTTATAAAAGTCGACTTAAGCATCATTTCCAAGTTTTGGCTACATTTTTTATATATACTAATCGGTAAGCTTGATCGCTGGAATAGTAGAACGAAGGTACAAACATTTGTGACACTTGGAAAATTGAACTGCTCGAGCATAGCTTAACTAAAGCGCTCCAAAGCGGACCGTCGACGTAAGGGAGCGAGTGCGTGCAAACGAGAAAACTGACGCTTGACACTGCCTGCAGAAATTAAACGCCATTTTGGCGCGAACAGTCTGCACCCATTCCACACCCGTAGCAGTATCCTCAGGAAACTAAGCTCAGAAGCATGATGGAAGCGAAGATCGGTCGTCCGTATGTAGGAGAGTATTGTGGCTCTTTTCACACTTTTGCCAGTGATGACCACTGCGGCAAGTCTTTGGAAAGATTGTGAACGCTGTGAATATTACACATTTACACAATTTATGAACAACAGCCGATAGCCAATCTCCAAATAATCCTGCCTGACTCCGAGATAAATCCGTGGTCAGCTATTTCTCTCAACTACGCTTCCAAATTATTCCCACCCAGATCAGTTTCACTGACTTTGCACCAAACGAATACTGTAAACATCCAAGCCGATATTGTAAACTCAGAGTCCCAGAGTGAGCCCTGAAGTCCGCTAACGTAAACACAAGATCCCCAAAGCGGTCCCTAAAGTCCGCTAACGTAAACACAAGATCCTCAAAGCGATCCCTAAAGACCGCTAACGTACGCACCAGTTTCCGGCCAAATTTGAATTTCAAATTTTATTGCCCAATTGCATCATCCTATTTTTCCGACTCTTTTGAGCCACTCTCTTAATCAATTTTGAGATAAACAATTTTTAAACAAAACTCTTAAGCCGAGGTTTGATTATTGCCCAATGAACTCGAGGTAGGGCAATCCGTTTTTGGGAATCGAATGGAACAGTTGAATCGAGTGCAAAGTAAAGAGCAGTGAATAGCCCAACATTCGGATGTATCACTCGTAGGAGGGACTTTTTGGAAGGATCACAGCTCTGGAAGCTTGCGCTGAATAGGACAAAAATCTGTGTGGAATTGAGGCGGATACTGGCCTTGGAGGGTCGGATGGAATCGACGTAGTAGTAGGACCGCTGTTTTGATACAATTGTTGCCGATCCTGGCAAGTAAAACAGTTGTGAGCGCTTGTGGAATCCCGTAATTGATGGTTGCTTGTAAAGCAATTGCAGCACAACTGTTTTCCTTGGATATAGGCTGAACAATCATTTACTGTCATTTCGAGGAAGCGTGGACATTACGCACGGGGTGTTTCTTCTTTAAACACAGATCGCAGGCTTTTAGTACTGGAACGATTCTAGTCGTAAACAAATTTATTTTTGGAACAACTGCCAATCGATATGTGTCCTTGGATCGATGGTGCTTAGTCAAAAGAAATCAAGCTCGAACCACGTAGGAATTTCGGTTTTATGTCGGGTAAATAATAAGAGCGTGAGCTTTGGGACTTTTGTCGAGCACAAATAAATCAGGATAGGGTCCAAATTCTCAATATTAATGCCGGAAAATTGTAAGGATGTTATGCAACCTTGAATAGTGCGATAAAGTTCCTTTAAGGCTGCTCCAGACTCCTGTGCTATGGATTGCACATTAAAGAGAGTTTTCAGGGTACTGTTTACCTGCAATCGTTTGTTTTCGAAACGCTCAGTTAGGTTTTTTCAGGCTGAGCGAAAGCCATTACTGGCGAGAGGGGATTTCGAAACAATGGAATGAGCTTCGTCACTAGTTTTTGAATTTAAGTGGAAAAAAGTTTAACGGGCGTTAGACTCGGATTGTCTATGTATATCGCCGTGAAAAGGTCCCGGAAAGTCGGCCAGCGAAGATAATCGCCCGAGAAAACGTCTGTGTCGATGGGAGGGAGCCGATAGCTTTAATACGTGGAATGTTGGGGAAACTGCTGTTGGAGCTTGAGAAATTTGGGAGGAGCCCTGTTGGAGTACGTTTAATAATACTTGGATTTTAGTATGGATTTGGTGTCTGCGGGGCTCTCGCCTGAAACCACAACACATTCGGAGCATACGTAATATGCTTGTGATAAGGAATTGAAATGATCGCGACGGATTTTACAGGCGGATAACGTTGGCGTAGGAGCACCTGGAGCGTTTACAGTGTCCTCAAATTGGATCAGACTGTGGCCATAAATTGGGCTAAGGCGGTTTTCGCTGATAATGCCGTGACGGAAAAGAATTTAAGATTGTAATATATTGTCGGGAACAAATAATGATTTTTTGAAGGTGACAATGTCGGAAAAAATTTGTATGAAAAGGAGAAAAATATGGCTGAAATGCATGTTTCCAAAGATTTTAAAAAATTATAAAAAATATAATCAAAATGATTTTTACAAAATTCTTTTTGCAGTTACTATTATTTTTGTTTGAAGAAACTTTTTGTATCAAAAAATTTAAGTTTTCAAGACGAGGAAAAAAGTTTAAGAATTAGATTTTCACACAAATGTATCCTTTTCAATAAGTACTGAATGGGTTAAGAAAAATATTGCATCATTCAAACTGCATTTTAATTACCTTTCCATTGATGCCAAAGCTTAACTTTTTTTTCGTCAAAATACTTATACCGACCAGTGTATAGTAAGTATTGTAAGTATAATAAGTACAATAAGTATAATAAGTATAGTAAGTATAGTATTTATAGTAATTATAGTAAGTATAGTAAGTATAGTAAGTATAGTAAGCATAGTAAGTATAGTAAGTATAGTAAGTATAGTAAGTATAGTAAGTATAGTAAGTATAGTAAGTATAGTAAGTATAGTAAGTATAGTAAGTATAGTAAGTATAGTAAGTATAGTAAGTATAGTAAGTATAGTAAGTATAGTAAGTATAGTAAGTATAGTAAGTATAGTAAGTATAGTAAGTATAGTAAGTATAGTAAGTATAGTAAGTATAGTAAGTATAGTAAGTATAGTAAGTATAGTAAGTATAGTAAGTATAGTAAGTATAGTAAGTATAGTAAGTATAGTAAGTATAGTAAGTATAGTAAGTATAGTAAGTATAGTAAGTATAGTAAGTATAGTAAGTATAGTAAGTATAGTAAGTATAGTAAGTATAGTAAGTATAGTAAGTATAGTAAGTATAGTAAGTATAGTAAGTATAGTAAGTATAGTAAGTATAGTAAGTATAGTAAGTATAGTGAGTATAGTGTATAGTATATGGTAGTGCTTGACACTGCTTGATTACAATAAAGCTTTTGATACTGTCAATCATGACATTCTACGTTCAACAAGAGGAAACGCTGTAGTCGATGCCATCGACTATGAAGTACCCATTACTTAGCTAAGGGGAGTGCGAGGAGATAGATGGAGATATCCAGGAAAGCGACTGTTCACAATTCACTATGGGGACTTTGCCCTGTTTTTTTGGCATAAATCTGTTTTTCAAAAGTATTCAAAATTGCGAAAAGTTGATGTCATCGAATTAAGAACAGATCAAAATGTTATGTTACATAACAGAAATGTTAACTTAACAGGCCACTGTTAAAATAACAGCTGTCAAACTCAGCTGCTGCAAGCGAACAGCACGTGAGTCCGCTGAGCCTAATTATACCCGTTACTCGTAGAGTAAAAGGGTATACTAGATTCGTCGGAAAGTATGTAACAGGCAGAAGGAAGCGTTTCCGACCCCATAAAGTATATTTATTCTTGATCAGGATCACTAGCCGAGTCGATCTAGCCATGTCCGTCTGTCCGTCTGCCCGTCTGTCCGTCTGTCCGTCTGTCCGTCTGTCTGTCCGTCCGGATGAACGCTGAGATCTCGGAAACTATGAGAGCTAGGCTATTGAGATTTGGCGTACAAATTCCTGAGCTTCTTACGCAGCGCAAGTTTGTTTCAGTAGACTGCCACGCCCACTCTAACGCCCACAAACCGCCCAAAACTGTAACTCCTACAGTTTTGATGCTAGATAGAAAATTTTAACTGAAATGTATTGTTCTCATCAATACCTATCGATTGACCTAAAAAAAAGTTTGCCACGCCCACTTAAACGCCCACAAACCGCGAAAACCTGTGACGCCCACAATTTGCATGCTAGATAAAAAATTTTAACTGAAATGTCTTGGTGTCGTCAATACCTATCGATTGATCCAAAAATAATTTTGCCACGCCCACTCTAACGCCCATAACGCTTAAATCTGTCTACCGCCGGTAGGTGGCGCATTTTAATTTCGCTTTGCTGCTTGCATATCTCCATTTCCCTTTGAGTAACGGGTATCTGATAGTCGAGGTACTCGACTATAGCGTTCTTCCTTGTTTTTTTGTGAAATCTAAAACTTATATCTCTTGAACGACAAGAGGTAAATCCTTCAAATTTGAAATGGATATTTCTTCTGCATGTGTGTACTATATGTTAAAATGAATATATTCCTTATTTTGTGTGTATTTTTCAAACAATTTATAAATTTAGCAAGTGATGTCTTAATATAATTTTTTATATGAAATTTCCACTTTGAATAGAGCTTAAAAAAAATGTTGAAATTTGTTGAGTGAGTGTGTAAGTCCATCTTTTAGAGTGATTTATTCCTAGTTTAAAGAATCCAGCCTCAATCTGCGCTTTTTGCGACTTTTTACAAAAATTACATTTTTATGTAGCAACCTCGCGATATGCAATGCGGCCCTGTTAGAGGTGTGGCGCAAGCAAACCTACGGCCGTGATAAACAGAGTGCCGTATTCGCTTTTATTTGTGAGCACATCCTCGACATTACTCTTTAGATCTCGTTTAAAGGAGAAAGAGCATTAGTTTTCCGAAAATTTTTCAATTTTGCCAAAATTGCAATAGAAAAATGGACATCTTCACCATGGATGGACAAGTTCGCTTGGATTTAATTGGAAACGAAAGAAAAGTAGAGCCGAAAAGGTAATAAAATGGACGTCAAAAATTACATATTTTTTAAAAGGCACAGTACGCCAGAAAAAGGATGCAGCAGCCATCGCTCTCGGTTTGGAAACATAGGAGGGAGAGCTGTTTGTAAGACTTCACCAGGCAAGGAAGCACAGCAGAATTTGTGGTTTCACAGATGTGTTTCAAAGAGCAATGGACTTCCATAAATACCATGCATAGTTCAGGAGTTATTCATTTATGCCAAAAAAAACAGGTCAAAGTCCCCATAGTGCAATTGCACACCACGCAACGGCGCCACATAGCGTCGATTTCTTTATTTGCTTATAACTTTTTGATGGATGGTCCGACTTTTGGCATGAAGATTGATGAGCAAAACAAAATTGCATTTACACTTTTACAAAATGTTTAAATGTGTGGGAGCTAGACAGGTTTAAGAGAGGGCGTTTAGGCGTTTATGGGCGTTAGAGTCGTCGTGGCACCCTGCTGAAGCAAACTTGCGCTGTCCCAACTTTGTAGCTTTTATAGTTTCCGAGATCTTAGCGTTCATACAGACGGACATGACTAGACCGATCAATAACATATATGCATAAAGCATTTATAGGATCGAAAACGCTTCCGAATACCTGTTATATACTTTCCGACGAATCTAGTAAAGTCTTTTACTCTGAGAGTAACGGGTATATAAATTAAGTTTTTATATAATTTTACTCCCACTGGGGAATCCTTATTACGCTCCCACTTAATTAATCGTGTAACGCCGATATGTATGCCGACGATTTTCAAATGTAAACGTGCAGTTCAATGCATTAGTGCTACCAATAGGAAATTAGTCAAGAAAATATGGTCTCGGGCTGAACACAACCAAAACAAGAGAGAACGCAATAGTCTTTGCTATCGAGTATCAAATACCCTGTGTTCAGCTAAGGGGAGTGCGACTGTTTCCAAGATTGCACTCTTTATTTGCTTATAACTTAAAGAACGGTCCTATTTGAATTATTTTTAGGGCGCTAGAAAGTTTTTAACGGTATAAGCGTTTGTGGACTTTAGAGTGCACTATGGGGAATTTCACCACTTTTTCTGCCCAAAACAAATTTCTTATTAGTCGTATAACAAAAAATTCTGTTTTCTAGGATACTTAAACAGAAGACCAATCTTCAGTGAACCGTTTAAGAAAATTCGAAAGAGAGCGCTTCTGCTTAGACAACACCTTTATTTCAGCTGTTATAAGTTTTACTCTGACTTTAGAAATTTGACGTAAGGTTGAAACTTTTAAATTGCAAAACGGGAGAGTCTTAAAGCATTCTAAGAGGAGTTCCTGAAATTCAACGGACTGGTGTGTACTAAGCTTTTGTATGTTTAAACATTCTATATTAATAGTGTTGTCCTTGTAATCGAGAGTTAAAGTGAGTTGTCTAACACGTATATTATTTTTTTTTTAAAAAAAAATTTTTAAGTTGAGATACAAACCAATATCAGCATTTTGTGCTAAAGATATCAAGTTTATTTTTATTTAAAATGTTTATTAAGGTAAGGCGAAAACGCAAAAAAATGTAACCTGGCGTCAGCTGTTGTAAAACGAAAATATCGCTTTAATTTGGACAAGAAATGATAGATATGTGAAGAAAATCAAAAAACATTTTGTTTCTATGACAACTATAATCTTCTAATTAATTCTAAATTTACTTAAGCGGTTCTTTCAAAGTTTTATGCATATATCTCTAAAATAGCCAATTTTGCTTTGACATTTTTAAAATTAAGGGAGTTATGGATCCGTAGTTAAGTGGGCATGGCACCCTGCTGAAATAAACTCTCCTAACTTTCTAGTTTTTGCAGTTTCCGAGGGGAGGCACACTCCCACAACTAACTTACTGTCCGGATGAAGCCAGGTTGGTCAAATATGTACAAAATAACATGATTTACTTTAAAAAAAAATTCAAATGGCGCCACCGTGATTTTCGTCATTCATTTCATTTTTGATGATTAGGCACTAGACATTTTTGAGAGCTGGTTTATCGCAAAAGGCGATGAACGGTACTACAAGACAGTTTTATAGTAATAAAATGTATTTTAAACGGGTATTTTACCTGTGATGGAATTGGTAATTCCGAACAACATATTTTTTTTATTGCAGAATATCGATCATCCCTACTGTTATGACAAATACAGACGACAATTTGTGCATCCATAGTTAAATTTCGTCGCAAAGCTTGGATGTATGCATCGATTCGATCATGGTCCAAAGAAATCATTGTTGGTTTAGAAACGTTCATCCCAAGAGGCTTACAACACTGTTTCATATTATCAAGTAGGTTAGTTGCAGCTCGTGTATCATTCCTCAAATGAATTATAATCCATTTGTTAAGGTGAATTACTTCCAACATTTCATTGCTGACAGCATATTTAGAGAACTCCGCATTTTTTCCGGCTGACACGGCCATTTTCGAAAAATAAATTTGCTCTGCTTCCATTTGACGTCCTTTTAAATTATTGTAATTTATGGTTAGTGAAAGACCCCAGCTGTTCAGTATTTTTTGAGCTTCCGGACTTTTTGAGACATTTTCGTGGAACTTATTTAACGCCAGCTGTCGTTGATTCGGCGAAACTCTTGTAAAAGTAGCTATCTCACGCATAAGTTTGTTATCTGAACGAACTTCATCCCGCAGCCCAGTCAGATAACATAGTTCTGGAACTAGACAGAATTGTATACTTCCTTGGTCATGAGGTGTTGCTCTTGATTTTTTTATACTAAGAAGCAATGGTTGATTAATATCTTTAATGTTAATATTGTGGTATTTTTTGTAATATTCCATATAGCTTGTGGACCCAATTTTGGTTTGAAACTCGGATTTCGGACTTTGATCGAAGCAAATCTCATTTATTTTATATGTACGGTTGTTATATCTTGTTAAAACAATGTTTCCAATTAATGTCTTTCTGGCGCATTCTTGGTAATGATCTACATTTTGCTGATATAGATCAACCAACATTTCTAAAACAGTTTTTTGACAAAGTATACGGTGCGAAACGTCGCAACAAAGCATTAAACCACCTTTGTATTCATCAACGGCTGTAACATAGCCTGGCCAAACTTCTAATTTTGCCAGTGGTATAATTTTTGGACGTGTGGGATCAAACTGTTTCCGGTCAAATTTGACATAATTTAAAGTTTTCATAACTCTGTCGAACAAAATATTATATAAATGTATGCAATTCTTAAGGTCCTCTTTTTTTTTGAACAAAATTCGAATTTGCACCTCCGTATCTTCTACTTTTGAAACAAGGACGGTCATCTGATTTGGTAACAAAATTGGTAAATATAACGTAATGCCGTCGAAAGTTTTTGTTTCTCCGAGCTTATCCCTATGGTCGTTTAAATAGTTCATTCTTAAATGAACCGAATCAACGGGAGGGGAATAACGTACTTCGTAATGGAAAACTCCTTTTGATTCATCAGTCGTTAACTCTAGGTAATTACACGATATATTTACTGATGAACCTGCAAAAAAAATATTAGTAAATATTTTTGTGTGCAAAAAAAGATAACTCTATAGACGAGTGCCTCGACTATCATATACATGTTATTCTGTTAACCAACTTTACTTAACTTACGGTCCGATGTTATAATCTTTTGACACATCTTAGATTCTGACAAATAATATGAAATAAAATGTACGATAAGAGATCGTGAACAAAAAAAAAAAACTAAATTCGGCAAGCCGAAGTTTCTATACCCTACTATCTAAAACTAAGCTAACTTAAACTAAAAACTGAATACAGAAATTCTAAGATATTGTTCCATATCAATTTGCAGCCCTATATATTTACCGAAAACGAAATATAACGGTCTTTGATTCGATTTGACATTAACTATCGGAACGCACCAATGGCAGCTGTATGATAATGTGTGCGATTTTTAAAAATGTTTTTTACGAAATTCTGAAAAGATATAATCCCAAGAGTATAAGTTTATACGTCAAAAAACACCAGTAATCATTACCCTTTACCCGTAGAGTAAAAGAGTATACTAGATTCGTCGCAAAGTATGTAACAGGTAGAAGGAAGCGTTTCCGATCCCATAAAGCATATATATTTTAGATCAGGATCACTAGCCAAGTCCGTCTGTCCGTATGAACGCTGAGATCTCGGAAACTACAAAAGCCAGAATGTTGGGATTTGGCATGAATATTCCTGAGCCTCTTGCACAGCGCAAGTTTGTTTCGTAAAGCCCATAAACCGCCCAAGACTGTGCTAGAATACAAATTTTAACTGAAATGGTCTCAACAATACCTATCGATTGACCCAAACTTCAAAAAATCGCAAATATTAAATATCTCGGAAACTATCAAAGATAGAGAATTGGGATTTCAGTTTTAGATTCCGCAGCCTTGTACGCAGCGCAAGTTTGTTACGCGAATATGCCACGCCGACTCTAACGCCAACAAGCCGCCCATACCTGTGGCGGCCACAATTTTAATTTAAATTGTAACTGAAATGTATTAGTCTCGTCAATACCTATCGATTGATTGACCCAAAAAAAGTTTGCCACTCCCACTCTAACGCCCATAGCGCTTAAATCCGTCTACCGCCCAAGTAACCATATATTGAGATCGCGGGTAGAGATCTTGCTTCGCTGCTTGCATATCTCCACTTCCCTTTGCTCCCTTTAGCTGAGTAACGGGTATCTGATAGTCGAGGTACTCGACTGTAGCGTTTTCCTTGTTTTATGTTGAAAATAAGTTTTTTAATCCTTGCTATCGGAGCGATAGGATATAGTTGTCCGATCCGGCTCGTGCCGACTATGCAGCATGAAAAGGGCGACGTTTATATCATTGAAGAAATGCAAGATCTTCCACTGTTTAGTGAATTACGTATAAAGCTAACTTGCTGTAATGATAATTCTAACAGACCGTCACGAAGTCATGGTCAGATAAAGGGGTAGAGACAAGTGAGTCAGTGAAAGGGGACCAATAAATGTCAGGGAGATTGAAATCACCCAAAACAATCAAAAGATCCCTTTCGGAAAGATGAGATAGAACAGTTTTTATTGCAGCCAAATGTTGCTCATAAATTGTTAAGTCGGGTCCAGGTGGAATGTAAGAACAAGTTACATAAATAGAAAAAGATTTCAAAGAAACTTTAGCACCAACGAATTCTGTGTCATTGGGATTAAGAAAGTATATTCTCTCCGATGTTAAAGTAAAGGTAACGGCAATCAGCACCCCACCCCCCTATGAGGAGAGCGATCAGTTCTATACGTATAAAAATTTTGTACAGAACTTCAGAGTCTGATATCTCCGGTTTCAGCCAAGTCTCAGTAAAGGCCAGAATGTCTTCAGAAAAAGCAGAGGAGTCAGCATAAAGCTTGGGTAGCTTCATATTAAGTCCCCTAACATTTTGATAGGCCAAAAATAAACTGCTCAGTTTTATGGCGCGGGTACTGTCGTGGAAGGCCTATTATTAGTTCTCCGTCTGTTTGGAAAAAATTTTTCAATGACCAATTCATCGTTAAGCCAAAAACATTTAGAATTTAGTACATTAAATACTTCAGGAGGAGCAGATATTTTAAATGAGGATATCCTACGAACATATGGAAATTTAAACTCTTCCACTGTGATGTTTTGAGATGGGAATTCCTGGTGTGTAAATTCCAAAACATCTGCAGATGACGAGACACAAATAATTGCTTCCTATAAGGAACAACCGAGAGGCTCATTCCTCCGCCACCAGCAATCTGAACATCGTTCGTCTGATTATCGAGACTAGGGACTCCTATAGAGCTAACTTGACCCGTAGGCACAGAAAGCTGCGTAGTGTTTGACCCCTGACTAGCAGAAACAGGGGCTCCCCCAGAGCTTTTGGCTACCTATGGGTACTGCTGGCAGTGAAGCTTTAGGTCCCCCAGCGCCAGTAGATGCCGACATAGCTGCTGTTACCGATCGGGTAAAAATATTCGAAGCTAAGTTAGGATTTGGAACTGATGCCTTTACTTCAACAGATTTTGAAGGAGCGGTCTTTTTGCGTTCAGGTGACCCTACTGACATTTTTATATTATCCGCCAAAAACTCTATGAAATCAGCAACTCATAAGTTTATCAAACAGTTTCATAAAACGATCATTGGTCAGCGCAACATAGCCATCCAAATCACGGTCTATTTCAACGCATGAGGCACAAGTCCACGAAGAACCACGAATCAATATAGTCTTTTACTCTGCCAACAAGTCCAGAACACTTCGGATGTATGACTATGTTGCAGAGACGACAGTAAATAAGAACGTCATTAGGTGAAGATCCAAACCGACAATCTTTTTTGGAACAAAAAAGAGCCATGGAATGGATTAAATCATTTAATGTTTTCCATTTTAAATTTATGACGATCACTGTATCTTTGTTTTGTGTCGTTGGCGGATGTTTTAATTTTTTTCTCGGCCAGAAGCTTTTCTTTCTTAAGCTTCCAGAACTTTTATTTTTGTGTAAAATAAAAGCTTATGCTGAAATTGTCGAATCTCGTTGTGAAATGAAATTATGCCGACCGTTGCAATTTCATTGAAAATCAGAACGCAATATGATCGGAACTTAGGACGCAAATTCGGTCTCCGAAGTTTGGGCTTCGGACGGAAGCTTGCTTTTACTCTACGATTGGTTTGTTTATCTTAGCAGGACGGTCAAGCGCGGCCCTCGAAGTTAATGGAAAAGGCAAAGGCTGAATCTTAAGCAAGGGCAAAGGCAATGTCGCTGAAGGCAAGGGCAACATAGCTGAGATTGAAATCAAAAATTTCTTTATAAATTACATAAGTGCAACCGTTTTACGGGTTGGATAACTTATATGTTGATGATCTAATTATTGCTTGTTCCACAAAAGATGACCTTGGCGACATAAAACTTAAAATAGCACCGGGGTTTGATGTAGTAGATGGCAAAGAGCTGAACCATTTCTTGGGCACGGAGGTCAAACGGAATGGAAAGACGCAGCGTGGTAACTGGTCATAAGCAGTATATTGACGGCCTGTTACGGAAATATGGCACGGAAGACTGTAAGCCGAATACAACACCTTTGGAGGTCGGTTATCAGAGCCTGTGTACCATGGAAGACTGCCCAAGAGCCTACCAAAAGCAGTATCAATCACTTATTGGATTACTGCTGTACCTAGCATTGACTACATGACCAGACATTGTACATTCCGTGGCAAAGTTGGCTCAGAGGTACCCCCATAAGGAACATGAGGTGGATGCTAAACGTGTCTTTCAATACTTATTAAGAACTTCGGGCTTAAAAGTGCACTATGCTCGTACTGGTATGCCTGTTCACTGCTTTGTTGATGCAGACTGGGCAGGGGACAGTATTGACCGCAAATCATTCAGCGGTTGGGCGTTCTTAATGGCTGGAGCAGCGTTTTTGCGGGAGTCAGCACGAAGGCTGAGTATGTGGCGCTTTCAACATCAGCTAAGAAGGCTGCTTACGTGCTGGAGCTGATAAGTGAAATGGGTTTTAAGTCTGCGCCATTGATGGTATACAGTGACAATCAAAGCGCCCAATGTCTAGCTAACAATGCTAATTTTCATGCTGGAAGTAAACATATAGATATAAAGTATAATTTCGTAAGAGATTTTTGTAAGAAAAAAAGTCATTGATATTGAATATGTTCCAACCGAAGTTATGATTTCAGATCTATTAACTAAAAATTTATGTAAAGGTAAGTATAAAATGTATAGGCTCGCTGGGGTTAAAATTAAGAAGGACCAAATTCGAAATAGTAAAAACAAAGCTTAAAATGAGATGTTAAATTAGATATACTACGGTGAGGAGTGTTGAAAATATCTGAATAAGCACCACTATACAAGGGTGGTCAAAAGTATTTTCACAAAAAAAAAGTTAAATAAATATATTCATAATTTGAATTTACATCTTGTTAACTTTGGCATCAATGGAAAGGTAATTTAAATGCCGTTTGAATGATACAATACATTTCTTAACACATTCAGTACTTATTGAAAAGGACGAATTTGTGTGAAATTGTCCTTTTTGAACTTTTTTCCTCGACTTGAAAACTTAAATTTTTTGATGCAAAAAGTTTCTTCAAACAAAAATAATAGTAACTGCAAAAAGAATTTTTCAAAAATCATTTTGCTTATATTTTTTATGATTTTTTGAAAATGCCTAGAAACATGCATTTTAGGCATATTTTTCTCTTTTTCATACAAATTTTTTCCGACAGTGTCACCTTTAAAAAACCATAAAAAATATAAGCAAAATGATTTTTGAAAAATTCTTTTTGCAGTTACTATTATTTTTGTTTGAAAAAACTTTTTGCATCAAAAAATTTAAGTTTTCAAGTCGAGGAAAAAAGTTCAAAAAGGACATTTTCACACAAATTCGTCCTTTTCAATAAGTACTGAATGTGTTAAGAAATGTATTGTATCATTCAAACGGCATTTAAATTACTTTTCCACTGATGCCAAAGTTAACAAGATGTAAGTTCAAATTATGAATATATTTAAATTTTTTTTTGTGAAAATACTTTTGACCACCCTTGTATATCTTATTACTCTTTGTGTTCTGCACCAATTTACATTTCAAAGTAACAGTGCGTCCTTTTCTCTTGTTTTTTTTTATATTATTCCTAATTTCTTCGAATCAGAAAAGTAATACTAATTTAAAATAAGTCTTATTCTTTGATTTTTATTATAAAAAATGAAAATAAGTCTTATTCTCCCATTTTTGTTATAAAAATTTAAAATTCAAATGGAATGCCGCAAATATAAAACCAAGTTTAAAATGTAGTGCTCTAGCTAAGAAGAGAACGGTCTTACCAATGTGAAGATCCTCATGATCTTAAGCTATTGCGGTCAAAGTTTTTAAAATAATTTAATTAAAAAGATATTACCATTCAATTTTTATAAAAAAATCACAAAATAAGACTTATTTTAGATATTTATTATAAAAGTTTGAGAACAATACCTATTTTAAATTTTTGTTATTAAAATTGAAAAAAAACAACTTATTTTTAATTTATAAAACATAAAAAAGGAGGTGGTATTTTTCCTACCTTTTTAGACTCTGTTTTTTTTTAATTTATAGCTTGTTTTGTTATTTTTTGTATTCCTTGTTTTATTATTTTTTTTATTCCTTGTTTTATTATTTTTTTATTCCTTGTTTTATTATTTATATTTAAGTGTAGATGCAGCCATTTCGGTCGCGTTTCGATTTCCAGCGCGGAAAGAATAGCAGAATAGTAAGTTAATCGTATTGTGAAAAGTGTCTAAAGAACTTCCACCTAAATTAGTATTATAAATAACAATAGAAAAAAAAGGAAAAAAAATTATTTAAAAAAAAAACAACAACAAAAATTCTTGAGTGTAGTTGATTTAACAGTTTTTTATGTGTGTAGGGTCCTGCCTTGTTTAAGTGTGCCTTGTTTAATAGCCAATAAGCGCAAGGGTTTAAAAGAGTATGTTAAGAAAATAATACCTACAATAATACTTGTTAAATACCTAGAAAGATAAAGCTACCTTGTAACGAACTGATTTTGTGTGTCTGCTCGCTACGAGACTCGTGCAGCTAGCTCAGAAGATTGTGTGTTCGTCCCACCAAATTTATATGACGTGATTGCCCGTAGATCAGTGAGAAAACAAAGGGGTTCAAATGGTAACAGTGGGATTTATTCTCGTGGTATTAGTACAGCGGGTGTGTGGCTGGGCTGGCTTCCGCCGGCTGCTGGCGCTCCTCTTTCTGGCTCCTCGACGCGTTGACTCGGCTTCCACTGGATCCTGGGCTTCGGGACGCTCGTAGTGGCCGCCTGCGCTTGCTTGCCGACGCGCTGCCTCGGGGTCGCTTGTTGCGCCTTAGACCCGCAGAGAGTTCGGCCTTGTGGGCTTAGGGAAGCGTCACCGTTCTCAGACTAGGGTGAACAAGCCTTGCTCTCCAGGCCGACGCCTTTCGAGGCAATACCTGTCCCTTGCTCTGTCCCGGACGGTCCCGCTATGTTCTTGCTCAGTTCGCGCTGACAGTCAAGGCTGCCGCCAGGAGGCTGTCTAGCGGTTCACTTCGCTTTACGCCTAGCGCAGACGAACGTTCCACCCGGCTTCACCCTAATGCGTGACGTCCGCGACGCTCCTGCGCTCCCCAATGAGCTCCGCGCGGCGATGGTAACGTGGCTGCCGGAAATGGCTGCTGGTGTCCCTGTCGATGTCCTCTGCGCTGTCTTCTGACCAGTATCTCGTCGTTCTGGCGCTCGGGGAGCTGGGCGCTCGGGACCGTCGCCGGTAATCGCAGGGCTCTCCAGGCGGCCGCCTCTTGAAACCGCAAATCGATCTACCGCTCGTCCGTCACGCCAGGTCCTGCTTGGTCGGGCAAGGTACGCTGGGTCGCAGACAACTTTCCTCCCCAAGCTGTCGGTTCTTCGTCGTAGGACTCTTTTGCTTGTCTCTGACAGACCCGCCGGGCGACTCGCCAGGGTGTGGTCGTGACAAAGTTGGGAAAACAAACGCCTTGACTTAGCCGCGTGATGCCTTCCAGAACTCAGCCACCTGTGTGTCAATTCGGAGATTCCTGATGTCCTATTCCCGAACGCCTCGACGTGGCGATCTTGCTCCTTGTGTGCTTCCCACGGCGCTGCTTCCGACGACTCGCTTGGTTGTAGCTCCCTCGTAGATTATTTGCTTGACTGACTGATTACTTGGTACTTTAACTGATCTTAAAGGTTTGACTCCTCGTGGTCGACTGATCCAGCTGCCAGCGCTCTGCGGCCTTATATAGGGCCTCCGTGAACCGTTATTTCCCTTTTGCGCACGGCCCGCTGGATCTCTCCACTCTGGGTCCAAAGTCCGTGACTCCTGGTTGACCCACTTGTCCTTCACGTACCGCTTCCAATCGATGCTCCGTCCACTGCTGCCATCCCGCTGATTCCTGTGAGGCTTGTGGCACGCCTGTGTGCCGCTCCTCTGTCGAGATGTGGCACTTCCTCTCCCGGTCCAAAGTCCGGTGGAGTTCCGTTATCCTGTTTTTGCACACGGCACTCTTGCATTGCCCGCGAAGTCTCCATTATCTCTCTCGCTTGGTCTCCAAACTCTCTCGATCTCCATCCTTGGTCTCCAAACTGTCTCGCTCTCCATCCTTGGTCTCCAAACTCTCTCGTTCTCCATCCAAGTCTCCAAACTCTCCTCGCCTTGCCGTTACTACGCGTATTCGCCGCGTAACTGGTAAGCGGCCGGCCATCTGCTGCTGCTTCTATTTGTGGGGAGTTATTCAACACCTCACAACCTAATGGCCATTTTTCTATGGCTAACTGCATATTTCATTTTATAAGTTTTTTGTAAAATTTTTTAAATAACTTAAAACAGTCCAATGGTAATCAATTCACGTTCCCTATGCCTTTATATGTTTAATCTCTTTTTATACCCGTTACTCGTAGAGTAAAAGGGTATACTAGATTCGTCTAGAAGTATGTAACAGGCAGAAGGAAGCTTTTCCGACCCCATAAAGTATATATATTCTTAATCAGAATCACCAGCCGAGTGGATCTAGCCATGTCCGTCTGTCCGTATGAACGCTGAGATCTCGGAAACTATAAGAGCTAGGCTATTGGGATGTGGTATGCAGATTCCTCAGCTTCTTGCGCAGCGCACGTTTGTTTCAGCAATGTGCCACGCCCACTCTAACGCCCACAAACCGCTTGATGCTAGAATACAAATTTTAACTGAAATGTATCGTTCTTAACCTATCGATTTTTTTTGTATTAGTGGTGCTTTTATTTCTTAATAGCTGTATCTAAGTGCTGAAATCGTACCAATTACATTCTGTGGTGCTGGCATCAGTAGTGTATTCCGCGACAAAAAAATTCTGTGGAATTTAATTTTTTTAATTTTTAAACAGAGTAACTGGTTTCCGATAGTATAAGCACTTGACTATAGCGTTTCCCTTTTCTTTTAAAACTAGTTTACGTAATAATAGACAGACGAACATGGGTAGATCGACTGTGTAGTGATGCTGAATATATATATTTTATAGCAGCGGTGCTCAAATATGGCCCTATGACACACTCAAGGAAAAGACAAAAACAAATTACATTTGGATTAGAGACGAAAAAAAGAAATTTAGTATATTTGTTTTTGGTTTGTTTCGCTTTTTTCAGAGGACACTGGCACAAAGAGGAACAAGTGTGTGTGACTAGGAGGCCTTATGGGTGTGACCACATTACAACCTTTGGGTAACTTTAAACTACAAATGTGACCTGTGTGCATAGGGGTTGAGAATTCCTGCATTATAGGGTAGATATTTTCTCCTTCACTGCGTAGAAATCCTGTAGATGTTGCCATTAACAAAGCTTTGCAATGGCAACAATTTTGGAGCGTAAAGTTAGAGCATGCACACTGGCATGAACCTGTTTGAGTTTTACATTTTACCCTATACTAACAATAAGGTGTAAACCGCAGTCTTACTTGCAGTCTCTTTGATCTCTCCAATCGGAATAAATCAAGGCGGGAGCTTTTTATACCCGTTACTAGTAAAGTAAAAGTGATAATTGTATTCGGGGAAAATTATATTACAGGTAGAAGGAAGAGTTTCCGAATTTTTTTTTGTAGATCAGTTTTTAAAGGACACACTTTTTATACCCGTTACTCGTAGAGTAAAAGGGTATACTAGATTCTTCGGAAAGTATGTAACAGGCAGAAGGAAGCGTTTCCGACCCCATAAAGTATATATATTTTTGATCAGATCACAAGCCGAGTCGATCTAGCCATGTCCGGTTTTCCGTCAGTCCCTATGAACGCTGAGATCTCGGAAACTATAAGAGCTAGAGAGTTGAGTTCTCGATTCCTTAGCTTCGTACGCAGTTTGTTACGCTAATGTAATAACAATTGTGCTAAACCGCACAAAACTGTGTCGCCCAGTTTTTATGCTAGAATACAAACTAAACTTAAATAAATTACTATCGGCAGTACCTATCGATTGATTAAAAAAAGTTTTCTATGTCCACTGTAACGCCCAAAAACGCTCATAACGCTTGAATCTGTCCGACGCCCACATTACCATATATTGAAATATATATTGCTTTGCTGCTTCCCTATCTCCATCTCTCTTTGGTCCCTTAAGCTGAGTAAAGGGTATCTGATAGTGGTGGAACTCGAGTATAGCGTTCTTCCTTGTTTTTTACTGTGTTCCAGCTGCGTGTTTACATAAATATTCTAGTACAGTCCATTCCAACTACTTTTCTCGACATACATTTTACTAAATTTACTAATTTACTCCAGCAAATCGTCTGCAATTAAATTGTGCATATGAGAAACAAACGCACCGACAAAAAAACAAACGAGGTCTTCACAATTCCCGCAACGTTGTTTTGCTATTCGCACCCCACATACATATGTATACTGTACATACATGCGTACATCGATAATTTCTCCAGCGCAAAAATCCGAAAATCCGATAATAAATATATATTGAATTTGCCTATTCGACAGTGTGACCGTATACTTATAAGGGCTTCTATTGGTTCCTAAATTCCAATAAGTTTCTATCCCGGTTCCGTTTCCTTACTTCTGAATTAAAATTCTAAGTTATTTTCCTACATAGCATCATCAGCAAAATCCGCTTTAGCCCAATTTATGGCCACAGCTGACTGTAAGATCCAATTTCAGGCCACTGTGAACGCTCCAGGTGCTCCTACCCCGACGTTATCCGCCTGTAAAATCCGTCGCAATCATTTCAGTTCCTTGTGCCAAACGGTAAAGGCAGCATATGACATATGCTCCGATTGCGTTGTGGCAGTGTGCAGGCGACACGAAATCCATACTAATATCCAAATATTATTGTATTGAAATCCCCACTCCACAATGATAGTTTTCGGTCAGCCTGGAGAAACCTAACTGAGCGTTTCGAAAATATGCGATTGCAGGTGAACATTAACCTGAAAACTCTCTTCATTGTGCAACCCATAGCACAGGAGTCTGGAGCAGCCTTAAAGGAAATTCAACGCACTATTCAAATTGCTTAACATCCCTAATATTGAGAATTTGGACACTATTTCGGTTTAATTGTGCTCGACAAAACTACCAAAGCTTACGCTCTCATTATGCGAGTAATCCATACAAAAAATTGCCGAAATTCCTACGTGGCTCGAGCTTGATTTCTTTTTGACTGAGCGCAATCGAACCTTTGAGGCCGTCGATAGCTTCCGATCTGCCTATTCCATTCACGTCTAGTCCAAGGACACATATCGAATGGCAGAAGTTCCAAAAAAAAATTCGTTCACGACTAGGATCGTTTCAGTACTAAAAGCCTGTGATCTGTGTTCAAAAAAAACCTATCTTACTGGTCTAGTCCAATTAAAATCCTCGGGACCGCATTACTGCACGGCTTTTTCGGCAGGCATGAACTTACTTTGTCCGCTTTGACATCTTTTTGATGCAACCTTTGCATCGGTTGATTGAGGTTATGGACCGCATACACATTTTTCAGACCACGGTGTGCCCTCTCCACTAATCTGGAGCCTGACCATCTTTGCGTTCTCTTTTGCTGACTTGCCACCAAACGACACTCGACCGTCCGTTTTTGGCCTTGGAATGAGCTCTCCCTCGATCAGGGTTACGGAAGAACCTTAATAAAACAGCGCGTAGGTGCTTATCTACGTATTTTCCCCCTGCAGAGTTACGGGTAAAATAAAGAATAGTAAGAGTCTTCCATACGACTCGACGCAGCTTACGTTCTCACTTGGCTGACGTCTTTCATCCCGCTTGCGCCATGCTTCATGGACATGTGTCCACTCTCCATTCATAAGAAACAAATTCGATGCTTTCTTTCAATTTCAATTGGTATATTTGACTAATGCTGGCGTGCAACACCCTTAACTTAGGATCCTTGCTGTCCCGCTTGTTATAGTGGGCACTAGCTTAGCGAGCTTGTTCAGCCATTCATTAAGTGCTTTACTGTTGGGTAGCACCCTATTACGGAGGGGTCTTGGCCCTGTTCAACCTTTTGCTTAGAGGATAGCTTGACGATCAGCTCCTTGATTAATGTAGGGGCTACTCCCCGATCAGAGTTGACTGTAGAACCGTGTGGTAAATGGCAGGATCTTTACTTTGTTGTGCTCTTGGGTCGGCTGCACTTCTCGCACGCTCTGCAGTTGGCTACGAATCAATTGCTCCGGACGTCCGAAACGAAAACGTAGCTGATCTATTAAAGCCTAAACGTTACTCGTGTGTATAACAGCGGCTTAACAGATACTCGCGCTTCACCTTTCAGGTGTTTTACTAGCCTCTGGTTGTTTTCAAAAGTAGTACAATTATACGCCAAAGTCGTCTTGATTAACGCGCTTTGGAATATTGGCCATTGGTCTCACCTTCGATCTCTGGAAGATCAGGCAGTCTGCGCCCAATTAAAGGGCTCGGAGAAGCTGCTCCAGGGGAACCAACCGATTGCGGGTGTACCATCAAATTCCCGTGGGGCTTGCACGTAGTTCAGTACTGGCTGCCCGTAGTTGACACGCAACATGGTGACGAACAGTTTAGCGTTGTACACTTTGTGCTGAGTCTGATTTCTTCCACTCGGTTGTGGCGGCAAATTTCGTCTCAATTATAGCGGCAACTGTTTATGTAAAGATGGCGTTAAAGACTTAGACAAATTCGACGCAGATTTCTACTCAGTAATGGCGGCAGATTTCCACTAAAGTTCTTCTCTGACGTTTCACTCAAACAATACTTGGCATTCGTCGCCCCGCTCGCTCCATTACCGCTTGATCCGTTCCTAACGGAATCCTTTCCGGCTGCATCTTGCCCTTCCCATGACCTTGCCTTTTGAAGATCCTTTTCCAAGGTTGCGATCCTTTCCTTTGGCACCGATAATTTGGATGCCGTGTCGTCCGCGGCCTTTGCTGATCCATCAGGCTTTAGACCGCCACTTGTGTTTGAACTCTTAGGCTTCGCAGTCGCTGACCGTTGCAACTAACCGCCAAATACAACATGGACATTTCTCGGTGTGCCGACTGATGTGGTCGTGGTGGTCACCGGTTCAGTCGCGGTAGTCCATGTCTATCCAATACTAGGGTTCCGCCGGTACCGTCAAAACCTTTTTTGTCACTTTTAATTTGTTCTATTTAAAACAAAAAATATATTTTTTGACCAAAAACGCTTTTTTTAGTATAAGAAGTTGCAAAATTAGAATTAAAAATCTTTCGGTGGCTGCGCCGCAAAAGTTTATTCAAAAATATGATTGCCGAAAATGTATATAGTTTGTTTTGTGCGGCATCTTTACTTATGCAATTTGAAAAAAAATACTTCCTTTTGAAATCTTCATTAAAAAGTCGGATCACCGATATTGGCACTTCTGACGCCTAGATTCTATTGTACCCGGTAACCTTAGAGCAGTGGTCGGCAGCGGCCTATCTAGTGAGCATAGGGAAGTGTTCTGCCCATCCTCTGCTCGCTCACGTATAACGTACATGTTCGTGTGACTTCGGCATGGGTCTTCGGGTCATTTTTTTCTCAACTTCGGCTCGCTTTTTTGTTGCTGCGGCAGAGGATCTCAGTGCAAAGCAGAGAAACGTCTCGCTTCAGCACGCCGCGCGCATACTTCGTGTTTGTTACACTCACATTAATGCAAGGCAAACTTGTGATGGTATGTGTGTGCCGACCACTGCCTTAGAGTAAAAGGGAATATTACATTCGTCGGAGAGTATGTAATAGATAGAAGAAAGCGTTTCCGACTCCGTTAAGTATGTATATTCTAGACCTACCTATGTCCGTCTGTCTGTCCGTCCGTATGAACGCTGAGATTTTGGAAACTGTAAAAGCTACAATGGGACTTGGCATGTAGGTTCCTGAGCTTCTTGCGCAGCGCAAGTTTGTTTCAGCAGGGTGCCATGCACACTAGGTAGCGCTAGGTGGTGATAGCCACAAGCAAGCATATTTATCCCACTCGTACTCTCTTCAGCTGAGTAACGGGTATTTGATAGTCGATGGTATCGACTATAGCGTCCTCTCTTGTTTTTACTTTACAGAAGCGAGCACTGACGAATATTTTAATATTAAATAAATATTCCTGGAAGAGTGCTTTTAGTTCTGCGCCTGCTTCGAAAAAAATTAAGAAGTCCAAGCAAAACCAGCATCCATATCTGCCACAAAAACCAATAGGTTATGTTTAAAACATTGTAAGCCGGGATGGAAAGTAAAGTTTTACGCTATTGCTTGGAAAAACTTTTTGCTTAAAAATATTTTAAGGTTTAGCTATCTTTGCGTAATTTTGCAAAAATTTTCAGTAATATCCTGTAAGGCCTAGGAAGCTTCTAACCTCTCGAATATTTTTTGGGATCGGATATTTTAAAATTGTAGAAATCTTTTCGGGATCGGTTTTGATCACATTGTGAGAAGCAACGTAACCGAAAAAGTTTGTTTCCAATTTAAAGAACTTAGATTTTTCAATCGAAATGTTCATGTTTGCGTTCAGCAAAATTTTAATAATGACAATTAAATCTTTGTAATGTTTCTCAATTCTTTTTGAAAATATTATTATGTCATCCATATAAACATGACATGTTTTACCCACTTGTTCTCTCAAAATATCGTCCATCGTTCGCATTCTTAGGAACTCGTAATTCCCATTATTTATTGAAAATGAGGTTTTCTGAATGTCAGGTTCTTTCATGAGAATCTGATGAAATCCAGATTCCACTTCAATTTTTAAAAAGTATTTGCCTTTCCGAGATTAAATCACTGAAGGGTTGTGAGGAGTTGAATAACTCCCCACAAATAGAAGCAGCAGCAGATGGCCGGCCGCTTACCAGATACGCGGCGAATTCGCGTAGTAACGGCGCGGCGAGGAGATCGAGAGAGTTTGGAGACCAACGAAGGAGAGCGAGAGAGTTTGGAAACCAATGAAGGAGACCGAGAGAGTTTGGAGACCAACGAGGAGATCGAGAGAGTTTGGAGACCAACGAAGGAGAGCGAGAGAGTTTGGAGACCAATGAAGGAGACCGAGAGAGTTTGGAGACCAACGAAGGAGAGCGAGAGAGTTTGGAGACCAATGAAGGAGAGCGAGAGAGATTGGAGACCAAGGATGGAGATCGAGAGAGAATGGAGACTTCGCGGGCAGAGCAAGAGTGCCGTATGCAAAAGGGGATAACGGAACTCCACGGGACTTTGGACTCTCCCGTGAACTTTGGACCGGGAGAGGAAGTGCCACATCTCGGCAGTGGAGCGGCACACAGGCGTGCCACAAGCGGCCCGGGAATCAGCGGGACTGCAGCAGTGGGCGGAGCATCGAGTGAAAGCGGTACGTGAAGGAGAAGTGGGTCATCCAGGAGGCACGGACTTTGGACCCAGAGTGGAGAGATCCAGCGGGCCGTGCGCAAAAGGGAAATAACGGTTCACGGAGGCCCTATATAAGGCCGCAGAGCGCTGGCAGCTGGATCAGTCGATCACGAGGAGTCAAGCCTTCAAGATCAGTCAAAGTACCAAGTGAGCAATCAGTCAAGCAAGTAATCTACGAGGGAGCTACAACCAAGCGAGTCGTCGGAAGCAGCGCCGTGGGAAGCATACAAGGAGCAAGATCGCCACGTCGAGACGTTCGGGATTAGGACATCAGGAATCTCCGAATTGAGACACAGGTGGCTGAGTTCTGAAAGGCATCACGCGGCTGTCAAGGCGTTTGTTTTCTAACTTTGTCACGACCACACCCTGGCGAGTCGCCCGGCGGGTCTGTCAGAGACAAGCAAAAGAGTCCTACGACGAAGAGCCGTCAGCTTGGGGAGGAAAGTTGTCTGCGACCCAGCGTACCTTGCCCGACCAAGCAGGACCTGGCGTGACGGACGAGCGGTAGATCGATTTGCGGTTTCAAGAGGCGGCCGCCTGGAGAGCCCTGCGATTACCGGCGAAGTTCCCGAGCAGCGACCGCCCAGCTCCCCGAGCGCCAGAACAACGAGATACTGGTCAGAAGACAGCGCAGAGGACATCGACAGCGACGCCAGCAGACATTTCCGGCAGCCACGTTACCATCGCCGCGCGGAGCTCATTGGGGAGCGCAGGAGCGTCGCGGACGTCACGCATTAGGGTGAAGCCGGGTGGAACGTTCGTCTGCGCTAGGCGTAAAGCGAAGTGAACCGCTAGACAGCCTCCGGGCGGCAGCCTTGACTGTCAGCGCGAACGGAGCAAGAACCTAGCGGGACCGTCCGGGACAGAGCAAGGGACAGGTATTGCCTCGAAAGGCGTCGGCCTGGAGAGCAAGGCTTGTTCACCCTAGTCTGAGAACGGTGACGCTTCCCTAAGCCCACAAGGCCGAACTCTCTGCGGGTCTAAGGCGCTACAAGCGACCCCGAGGCAACGCGTCGGCAAGCAAGCAGAGGCGGCCACTACGAGCGTCCCGAGACCAAGGATCCAGAGGAGGACGAGTCAACGCGTCGAGGAGCCAGAAAGAGGAGCGCCAGCAGCCGGCGGAACCAGAGCCAAGAGATACCGAAGCCAGCCCAGCCACACACCCGCTGTACTAATACCACGAGAATAAATCCCACTGTTACCATTTGAACACTTTGTTTTCTCACTGATCTACGGGCAATCACGTCATATAAATTTGGTGGGACGAACGCACAATCTTCTGAGCTAGCCGCACGAATCTCGTAGCGAGCAGACACACAAAATCAGTTCGTTACAGGGTCCTGCATTGGATACTTATCATTTGTATTTTCATTAAGTTTTTCATTGAAACCCTTTTTTGGTACCACTAGTACAGGGAAATTATAAGGACTTCTACTTGGCCTTATAATTTTTTCTTTTAGCATTCATCAGATTTTTCAACGACGGCGCGTTCAGGATTTTTAATTCCCAAACTTTTATTTTTGTCGGATATTTCATCGACGGCGTGTTTGGAATTTTTTACTTTCAAACTTTTATTTTTTTCGGATTTTTCAGCGACGGCGTGTTCAGGATTTGTATATCCCAAACTAAATTTGCTTTGATTACCCTTTTCATCAAAGTATTTTTACAATATAAATTCATTTAATGGAAGAATGGTGTTTTCTTCTGTTACAGATTGTTGGTTTAAAATGTCTCCATTGTTGTAATTGTTGTTTTGTTGTCTTGGCTTGTCGTTCAAATGTGTTTGATATTTCCACTAGAGTTTGGCTCACTATTTTTTCTTTGAGTGGTTGAGAAACTATTTGCGAAATGCGCCCTCATGTTGTTGCTTTCCAATTCCTGAACTATGACCATTGCATTCGGTAGGTCAGGTGGATTCATTGAGAAAATTGTATCTGAAATTTGGCCGTTGAGGCCGGTAATGAAAACTCTAAGAGCAGTCTTCCTATGTTTTTCATTCATTTCTGCTGTTATCGGTTTGTTTCTACCGTAGGTCATAATTGTTTTATTAATAAGTAGAGTTATTTTTCTATACTATAATAATCCATAATGGATAATTTTCCCTGACTCAAAACACTTAATTCCTGTTCAATAATATGAATTGGACGTTTGTCGCTAAAGACAAAGTCAAGTCTGGCCATTATGGCATCGAAATTTAATACCGTACCGTTATGGGTTAAGGCATCGTTTCCCATTCCCGTTATTTTGTTTCTTAATATTGATAAGGAGGAATAAAATCTTTCACTCCCTCTGGCATATTGCCCCATGGCTATTTCAGCTGATTCTCTCCAGCTTATTTATTTATTTTCTTTACCTTTATACTCCCTAACAGATTTGATGATCTCATAAGATGTGTCGCACTTAATATTTGGATCTACAATCTCTATCTGATAATCCTCAACCGATTTAATTTTATGAGAAAGCTGCGATCTTAAGTTAACGATCTCTTCCTTTAATGGATTCAATTCAAAATTTACCATTTGTTTAATTAAATCTGCTACATTTAACATTGTATTGTTTGTAATCGCCTGATGATGTTCTTGAGGCGGATTTATGTGGAGTCTTTTATTTGCTCCAGTCTGGCTTGTTGAAGGTTCTGACATTTTGAGAATATTTTCGAAATCAGAAATTAATTCTTCCACTTTGTATATTTATATTTCGAATCGTTTTTCTTCTCGTTGTTTTTTGATCCAGTTGGGGTCGTCCTTTTCTTGGATGATGATCCTGCTTGGGGTCGTCCTTCCTTTTTTGTATCTTGGGGTCTTCCTTCTTTCTTTGTTTTTTAAATTGAGGTCTTCCTCCTTTTTTCAGTGTTTATTTCTGGCGAGGGATTGCCCTTCAGTTTTTTTTTTTTAAATGTCTTTTTGTTGATGATTACGAATTTTTTTTTTTTTAAACATTTTTTTAAATGAAATTGTTTTTCACAATGGTTATTTGTTTTGATGAATTTTGTTGTCACTTTTTAATTTTTTTATATTGTCCGAGCAGTGAATTTTTGTTACGATCACTATTTTGTAATTTGAGATGTAAGGGGATTATTCCAGTAATTATTTTTCACCTTAGTTTTTTTGATCAACACAAACTTTTTATTTCTTGGCCGGTTGTATAGAGTTTAAGGGGATTAATGCATTTATTGATTTCCACCTTATTTTTATCAACACAGGCTTTATATATTCGTCGGTTGTATCGGATTGTTGGCCGCGCAAAATTCTTTTTTCACTTTTAAACTTTTTTGCGTTTATTTAAAAGCTTTGTTTTAGAATTTTTTAATCACACGGCCCACGTTGGGCGCCAATTAAGTTTCTCACTGGTGAATCGATTAAAAAAAATAATTTTTATTTTTAACAGTCCCTTATTCACTATTACAATTTTTTAATAGGTCGAACTTATTTAATTCACTGCTCTTATACCTTTTCTCGAATTGTTCTACTGCTCGATTCGGATCTCAAAAACGGACTGTCTGCTCTCTAGTTCAATGATCAATAATCAAACCTCGGCTTAAGAGATTTTATCCCCAAATATTGATAAAGAGAATGACTCAAGAGAGTGTTTACATTAGCGGAGTTTAGGGACCGCTTTGGGGCTCAGGGCTCAGGGCTCGCTTGGGACTCCGATTGTTTACAATATCGGTTTAGATGTTTACAGCATCCGTTTGATTCGTACTGCGTGAAATCGATCTGGGTGGGAATGATTTGGAGGCCTGCTTGACAGAAATAGCTGACCACGGATTTATCTCGGGTCTGTCAGAGGTATTTGGAAATTAGCTCTCTGCTCAAAGTTGTTTATAAATTGGGTAAGAGACCCTAAATAATGTGTCATATAACTTGCATGTTCTGACGCATCTGAGAACCCATGATTTGTCCAGATTGCTGAGGTGATAATTTACAAATCGTGGTATTTTGATGTTGACGTAAAGACGAGCTAGGATTGAAATTAATCCCCGCTTGGTAACTTCTCCGCCAGATGGCGGAAAACAAAATAGTCCGATTGTGGCTTCCAAGACATGCCGAGGAGTCTTCGTCACACTGTCTCCATTTTTCTTAATATAGAACTCCCATTTTGTTTTGATGAGGTGACTGGCGTTCAATTTTGCAAGTGATAATCCTGACTCCGCGAGAATCTTGTTAACTTCGTGGACCTTCTGCTGTAGCTCTTCAATGGAGTCTGCCATTTCGAGAAGTACAGACGCACCAATAGGATGCTGTTCTTGTTTCCGTTGGGCGATAAAGTGAAGACTTCTTATTGCTAGGAATGGTACGCATGCCATTCCATAGGTCACCGTTTCTGAGTGTACCATAAATTGTCGGCAATTGTTGCAGTGAGAGCATATCTGTGAGTGCGAAATGAGAGGAGTGTTTATACGAGTGCCTGTTAAATTGTTGGGCAAACCATAACAATATCGTTGAGCGATATGTTCCTCGATGTTGTAGCTGACGCGTCAAATACTACACCTAGCTTTGATGTTAAGATGTCTGGACGTAGAACTCGATGCTCTTCTAATATTCGCTCATGAACTGACGGCACATTTCCTTTAGCAAAGGATCGCGCTCCAGACGCTTCTCCAAAAGTGCCAACAGTTTCTTGAGGGTGCTTAAATGGTAGGCATACCTTAACGCGTCCGGAACCAAGGACTGTCCTAGCATCGTCGATTCTGCCTCCAATAAAAGTTTGACCGAAAGATATTTTTCCTTCTTCCAAGAGCTCGAAGAACTCCTGGGTTTTGATTAGAATACCGATCTTGCTTGGTTTGAAGATGAAGGGGTCTGCCAATTAGATTCCGACCGGAATTTACCAGCCGTTGGTTTCAACAATGCTCCCCGGTTGGCTCTGAGTGATGGATTTGGTTGTGACAAATTCAAGCAACCACTCTCCGTGTCCAATTCTTGACTTTATTGTTGTAGTGACTGAGAACTTCATTTTAGCATTAGCATTGCAGATGCATGCCGCAGATCTCACACTGCTGCCGAGCACGGGTAAGTTAAAGTCGCTGAATGGCTAAAGGTAGAGTGGGCAAGGAAGGTGCTTCCAAACTACGGGCAGGAAAAGCCCACTCAAGAAGGGACTCAGGCGAAAAGGCAGCGATCCCTCGAACTACCCGGACCATCGGCGAAGAGATCTAAGATCCAGCCATCGGTCTCTTTCGCCGAAATCACGAAGAACCGTGTACTACTCGGCCTGATTGACAGGGGGAATCCGGAGGGCAGGATCCCCAGAAACAAGTGGAAGGCAGTGGAGTCCCACCTCTCCCTCATTTGCCTGCGCATGGTACGAGAGAAGCCAGGCACCTCGCCCTGCTGCATGGACGCGGGCTGGTACCAGGGCAGCGTCAAGGTGGTGGCCTGTGACTGTCAGCGGTCGGCTGACTTGTATAAACAGGCGACAAGCAAGCTCGGCGAGGTATACGTAGGGGCGAACATTGTTGCGCTTGACTGGTGCAATGTCCCCAGTAGACCCCGAGCCAGGATCTGGCTCCCAGCAGCGATCAAGGCGCAGGAGGACATCCTCTTCATGTTGCAAGAATGCAAACCGCACCTCCCCACGAAGGACTGGAAAGTCGTCAAGGTGGAGGAGCATGAAGGGGATGTCAACCAGGCGGTTTTGGTCCTGAACAAGGAGTCAGTAGCTCCGATCGAGACTGCTCGAGGAGTGCTGAACTTCGGGTTCAGTGCGATACACATCAAAGTGTATAAGGGCGACTCCAACGACGCTAGCAGCTCTGCCGGCAACCAACCGAGCAGGTGCTTGCTGAGGAGTTGGAGGCACCTGGTGGGCCGGAGGACGGCTACTCTACCGATTCGTCGCTAAGCAGAGAGATGCGAGCGCTCGGACCGGCAATCGAGGACGTAGACCTCAGCGACACAGAGGAGGCCGACGTCACTGTGGTGGAGGTTGAAGCTGTAGATGTCACTAAGACTTCTACAAATAAACCTTCACCACAGTAAAGCAGCGTCTGATGCACTTCTGCTTCGCCAGACCGAAGGCGGAGCCGACCTAGTCCTTGTACAGGAACCTTGGGTAGTAGGAGGCAAGGTTGCTGGATAAGGAACAAAGGAATACAAGCTTATGCTTGACCCCAAAGAAGGTAAAATTCGAACCTGCTTATTAGCCAAAAGGCATCTTAGTATATTTCTACTTCGCAATTACAGCAACGGAGACAACACCGCGGTAAGCCTGAAGCTGCAAAGTGGGTCTATAAGGGTCCTATCGGCCTACTTGGCCTTTGAAAAGGAAAACCCCCCAGATGCGCTGGTCAGAGGACTGGCAGAGGAATGCGAAAAGCTCAGGAAAGGTTTGGTAATAGGCTGTGACGCCAACGCCCATCACACCCAGTGGGTTTTCCCAAACAACAACGACAGAGGTGAGTCTCTTTTTGATTTTATTCTAAATTCGAACCTATTCTTATGCAATAGGGGCAATGCCCCTACTTTCATAACTAAAGCTTGCCAAACGATCATAGATCTAACTTTGGTATCAGATTCACTCGTAGGCGCAGTCAAAAACTGGGCAGTGTCTGACGAGCACTCCTTTTCGGACCATAGATTTATAGAAACCGTATTGTCCCTTGATTCGCCCTTGCCGGTCAGCTTCGCCAACCCCAGACGAGCGGACTGGCACAGGTACAAAGAAGTTCTGACAAATATCCTTCCCATGGAACCGTCAGAAAGCATCACAAACCCACAGGAGCTGGACGAAACAGTATACAAATTCACAGAGGCATGCAACACTGCCTTCAACGTGGCATGCCCCACAGAGAAACCAAGAGGAAGGAAAAAACCCCCCTGGTGGACCCAACAACTATCTATCCTCAGAACCAACTGCAGATGCCTGTTTAACAGAGCAAAGGCGGGAAATGAGGACACTAATTGGCTGAACTACAAGTATGAACTAACCTCCTACAAAAAGGCCATTAGAAGAGCAAAACGAACGGCATGGCAGACCTTCTGCTCTGACATGGAAAAAACAACTGATGCCGCAAGGCTCAGGAAAATACTCTCTAAGAAAGCCGCGCCTTTAGGCTATCTTGGATATAGAGGGAGCCTTCAACAACGTGCTTCCCACTGCTATATCAGAATCTCTCACAGAACTAGGGGTTGAGCCGCCAATGGTGAGGCTAATCCATAAATTGCTGATAAGCAGAATGGTCACAGCCACACTAGAGACCTCAACCCAGACTAGACTAGTGAACAGAGGCACCCCGCAAGGAGGTGTACTATCACCCCCCGCAGTAAATCGATAGGTATTGATAGACCAATATATTTCAGTTAATATTTTGTATCAAGCATGAAAATTGTGGGCGACACAGGTTTGGGCGGCTTGTGGGCGTTAAAGTGGGCGTGGCAAGCTTTTTTTAAATCAATCAAACTACTGCGGATTCTGAAAGGAGGAGGTTGTAAGGTTGTGGCATACGCAGACGACGTCGCCATCATCTTTAATGGAAAATATCCACAAACACTTTTCGATCTTATGACCGCTAAACTTAAAATACTATCGGAATGGACGATAGCGAACGGACTCGGGGTAAATCCCTCGAAAAAAGAACTTGTTCTATTTACAAATAGGTACAAAATTCCACAATTTACTCCACCCATTTAAAACAATTGTAATCTCTCTTTTAGCGATCACGCCAGGTACTTGGGGTTAGTACTAGATGAACGCCTCAAATGGGGCTTAAACAACCAAGAGAGAACCAAAAAAGCGACCATTGCACTTTACTCCTGTAAAAAAGCAATCGGGCTAAGATGGGGCATGTCCCCAAGAATAGTGGAGCCCTTCGAACCACCCCGAATGAAGCGCTGAATGCGATCTTGAACCTCCCTAGCCTGGACTTAGCAGGCATGGAAAGGGCCTGCTATTCGACTGAGGAACACAGGGCAGTGGAAAGCCAATTTTATGGCTATGCTTAAATTCTCCAGCATGATAAATCGATTCCGAAGATCACGGATCTATGCAAATCTATTGAATATAGTCACACACCCTTTGAGGCCCTGATTCCTGATAGAGAGGCATGGGAACAGGGCCGACTGGGCACGACGGACGCAATCTGTTTCTATACAGATGGCTCCAAATTAGAAGGACACGTTGGCGGAGGTGTATACTCCGAACAATTAGATATCAGGAAGTCATTCAGGCTCCCGGACCACTGTAGCGTCTTTCATGCGGAGGTCCACGCTATAAAAGAAGCACTAACCTGTTTAGGAAACTTTAGCCTCCAGAGAAGACATCTAAACATATATAGTGACAGCCAAACGGCTATTAAATCGATCTACTCGACAAACACCAACTCCCGTACAATAGCAGACTGTCGCAGATCTCTCCACGAGATGGCAAATCAGTTTACTATCAGCCTAATATGGGTTCCGGCTCCCCGGGACATCGTAGGCAACTGCATAGCGGACGAATTAGCCAGGCAGGGCACCACCAAGCCTCTCCTCCCAGGAGAGGAGAATGTCGGTATGCCCATGGCTACTTGCAAGCTAAATATTAAAAACTACTTCAACACACTAGCCAACACCCATTGGCAAAACGCACCACAGTGTCGTATCTCTCACCAGACATGGCCTGTGATAAACAACAACAAAAACAAACTCAGCCGCACAGAGTGTGGCATGTTGATTCGAGCTCTTACAGGCCACTGGGTTGTTGGCGCACATGCCGGCAGGCTAAAAGCCCCGCAAAATTATTTCTGCAGAAGCTGTAGGGATGAGGAAGAAGTGGAAACGGTAGAACACCTTCTCTGTTTCTGCCCAGCCCTATACAGACTCAGACTGAAACACTTAAGAAGCCCCTTCATCGACGATCTTACCGAAATATCGGAGATTAATCTCAAAAGCATAAGTGCCTTTATTAAATCTTCAGGGTGGAAGACATGCTGATCAGCTTAACACACGCTGAAACTACTAGAAACGGGACCCTAGAGACGGAAAAAACGAGATCATGCGGTATCACAATGGACCCATTGAGGTCTAAGTGTGTCGGACTATAGTCCGACAGCCGCCCTAATCTAACCTAACCCTAACCGCCTTATTGACGCTGAGCGCATCAAATGTGGGACATTCACCGATGTTGCGACTCGCACTTGAGACAGCTGATCTGGGCTGCAACGAAAGCCTCACGTAAGTTGCCATGGCGTTTCTCATATGATTTCTCATGGCGCTCTTCTGACAGCCGCTCCGTCAAAGTGCGTGGCGCGCTGCAGTCCAGGAATTCGCTGTGTCGGCCTTGCGTCTTGTAACAGTTGTCCCAAGTTGGCAACGTGTCATTATCTTGAAATCGATTCTGTGCATGCCAGGCATATCTCAAGCCACTTTTAAGGAACATTGTGAATTAGAACTACATTGATTATATTAGTTTCTGAACCGAGTGATAGCAATGACCCGCGCAGTGCAGAAACAGTGTCCAAGATACTACGCACTAAATTTGCGTCTGCTGGATCCATACTGGGTAGAGCGCACAAGGTGGATATGTGCTCCAGAAAAATGAGTACATTGTTTGGTGACGCAAGGATATAATATGAATTCTCCCGAATGGCGATTACTTCGAAATACGAGTTAGGTAACATTGGCGCGTGACCGATATCTCGCCACAAACGTTGTGTGTTGACCCGAATGGTTAAATCTATACTTGACCTTTCTTAAACAAACTGCGGAGGTATGCGAATTGAACTTGAACTATAAGTTTGTTACAGAACCGATGTCCGGTCATCTAGAATCTAGGGTTTAGTTAACTATATGTTAAATCTGAATTGAATTCCAACCATGTTTTTCGTTTGTAAAAAAAAACAAGGAAGAACGCTATAGCCGAGTATCTCGACTATCAGATACCCGTTACTCAGCTAAAGGCACCAAAGGGAGATGGAAATATGCAAACTGCAAAACGGGATTGTAATGCGCCACCTACCCGCTATCTCAATATATGGATATGTGGGTGGCAGACAGAATTAAGCATTATGGGCGATAGAGTGGGCGAAGTCAATTTTATGTCGACCAATAGGTATTGACGAGACTATTAAGTTTTAGTAAAAAAAATTTTATAGCATGAAAATTGTGTGCGATCGTTAGGTATTGGATGAGAACAATACTTTTCAGTTTTATTCTAGTACTAAAACTGTAGGAGCCACAGTTTTGGACGGTTTGTGGGCGTGGCACCTGCTGAAACAAACGTGCGCTGCGCAAGAAGCTCAGAAATCTACATAACAAATCCAAACTTTCTAGCTTTTTTAGTTTCCGAGATCTCAGCGTTCATCCGGACGGGCAGACAGACGGACATGGCTAGATCGACTCGGCTAGTGATCCTGATCAAGAATATATATACTTTATGGGGTCGGAAGCGCTTCCTTCCACCTGTTACATACTTCTCGACGAATCTAGTATACCCAGAAGATTAGTGTAATTAATAGTGAAATAAGTTGTATTCTAGAGTTGGTCAATGACTTTTTATTATGCTAACAGTTTGCGTAGTTGGCTCGACTGACACTGCAGAATGTGTGCCGTCGAGTCGTACGGCGAGTTAGTGAAATGTCGAGTTATGTCATATAATATGCTGATCAGCAATTGTATAGTAAGCAGCTAACAAATCATCACCATGGCGGATCTTTCCTTCAGCTGCGGAGGTACATGTTTATGACTAGGTCATCTTGCTGCTGCTGAACGCACCTTTTTGCGAGGATTCTTTGCGTAGTCTTTGTGTAGCATTGAATGATGCCGTTTGGCAGACTCGACAGGTTTTAAGTGGTCAGTGCTCAACAGCTTTTAACCTTATGAGTTGTAAACAAGCAATTTGTGCATGCTCCTACTTGAATAATAGCTTGGCGCAGCGTTTTCGGATCTATTTCCTGAACACGGCTACACGCCTTAAAGTAAAACGGAATAGAACATGAAGTTTCTGGCTGGCTGAGTATGGTTTATTATGTACTAATTTCAGAAAGAAGTCGTGAAACCGGGACCAATCTTGATGGATTTAGATTCAGGCTCAATTGAAGCAAGGTCATATTACATTTTTCATATAAGGTCTGAAATGGATTTCTGCGGCCTCTGTTCCTGGCGTATTATCGAGATCATTATGGGCCTGTCTCAAACACTCCCATTAGATATAATTGGCTCATTTGACGCCAGAATTAGAAATGATTATAATTCGTTGCATCGTCTCTGTAATTATCGAATAACCGTGTCGATCGATGAGTCACTCTTGATTTGCTTGACAAACGGGTGCTTTGGGTTATTCTGGATACGCCAGGGTATCTTTTGAGGGCCGCCTGCTGACGCCATGTTGTTTTTAAGAACATGCTGATATTTTTCTACCAGCTCCCTTAATCCTGTTAGTCTCGAGGCATACTCATCTTCAGTGGGTAATGCCGCTTGCTGGACTCCTTCATAAAGGTCACACAACTGTTGCCAGAGATCGTTCAACTGGCTTAGCTTACCACAACACCGTATTTTTCGACACACGGTTTATTGGGAAATATTTCTTTGAATTTCCCATAGTTTGTGTTTCCTCCGCACGACTTATAACTTTTTTTGTAGATAACAATGTCCCAAATTCAAAGCTACTGAGATATTTTTCATAGAAAACAGTATTTTTCTCTTGGAAATGGGGAGGGTCAAACGTGATTTTCAATGCATAGATTCTTTTGGCAACATTGCTTATAAATTGTGCATAGATTACATTCCAACCATGTTGTCTTAAAAGCTGTTTTTTGGTAGACGCGTGTTTTCAAATTATCGGAATTGTGTATATAAGGAACAAAACTACTTATAACAGTTTCTAAACAGGTTTTAATTAGCTGGTGAACAGCAAGTAGCTAACAGCTGGATACCGATATTATCAATTCCGAGCAGCTTTACCATCAACATGAATCAGGAAAACAAGATGAGCATTGTAACTAAAAAATTTAATAAATTATTCGATTTAGCGTCGCTTGTTACCGGTTGTGTTTATCTTGCGCTCTGTGATTTTTGTCAAGTTGTCATTAATATATGTGTTACTGGTGCCTTGCTTTGTGACTTAGTGCAACATAACCAGCCGTGTTTGTGTTTTAAATCGTCTGTTTATGTTTAATTGTCTATTTTATTGTAGCAATTTTAACAAAACCTAACTCTGTTTTTAACCTGTGCAATTTGTTATTGTAACTTCTGTACGCTGCGGTGCATTTGTTTCAATAGCTTTTGTTGTTGTTTCCCATAACTTTCTTGTAATCTCTCTCCCGTTTCTTGTCGTCTCAACTGTTGTCGTGTATATTTTTTATTTGTGTTTCGCAAGCCACGCTCAGTCGTCAGTCACTCTGTCGCGCTCTCTCGCTTTCGCAGTCTCTACGCGCTCTTATACTTTTGTGTTTTTGTGTGTCTACATTGTTATTGTTTGATCCCAGTGTCAAATTAAGTGAGGTATTTATAATTTTTTTGATTCTTTGGTTTTATAAATAACTTTTTTTCTTAAATTTAAATACTTAAAAATGGCTCTTTTTTGTTCCAAGAAGGATTGTCAGTTTGGATCGTCCCCTAATGACGTTTTTATTTACTGTCGTCTCTGCAATACAGTCATACATCCAAAATGTAAAGGACTTGTTGGCAGAGTAAAAGATTTTATTGATCTGCGTGTTGATTTTTCGTGGACTTGTGCCTCATGCGTTGAAATAGACCGTGATTTGGATGGCTATATTGCGCTGACCTATGATCGTTTTATGAAACTTTTTGAAAAACTTATGAGCGTAGTTGCTGATTTTAAAGAGTTTAAGGCGGACCTTGATAATAAATAAAATGTCAGTAGGGTCACCTAAACGCAAAAAGACCGCTCCTTCAAAATCTGCTCCCGTAAAGGCATCAGTTCCAAATCCCAACTTAGCTTCGAATATTTTTACCCGATCGGTAACGGCAGCTATGTCGGCATCTACTGGCGCTGGGGGACCTAAAGCTTCACTGCCAGCAGTACCCATAGGTACCCAAAAGCTCTGGAGGAGCCCCTGTTTCTGCTAGTCAGCCTAAGGGGTCAAACCCTACGCAGCTTTCTGTGCCTACAGGTCAAGTAGCTCTATAGGAGTCCCTGGTCTCGATAATCAGACGAAGGATGTTCAGATTGCTGGTGGCGGAAGAATGAGCCTCTCGGTTGTTCCTTATAGGAAGCAATTATTTGTGTCTCGTCATCTGCAGATGTTTTGGAATTTACACACCAGGAATTCCCATCTCAAAACATCACAGTGGAAGAGTTTAAATTTCCATATGTTCGTAGGATATCCTCATTTAAAATATCTGCTCCTCTGGAAGTATTTAATGTACTAAATTCTACAAGTTTTTGGCTTAATGATGAATTGGTCATTAAAGAATTTGTTCCAAACAGACGGAGAACTAATAATAGGCCTTCCATATGTTTTGAGTGATTTCAATCCCCCTGACATTTCTTGGTCCCTTTCAACTGACTCGCCTGTCTCTACCCCTTTATTTGACCATGACTTCGTTGACGGTCTGTTAGAATTATCATTGCAGCAAGTTAGCTTTATACGTAATTCACTAAACAGACAATTAGATCTCGTATTTGTTTTAGATCCGTCTGAAGTCACTGTATCTAGAAATGACCCACTAGTTGTGCCTGAAGACCAGTATCATCCCACATTAGAACTTACAATTTGTCTTCCCTGCGTTGATACCCTCTCTCCTTCACTTTCCCCAACTAAAAGTAGATGCTTTCGTAAATGTGACTTTAGTAAACTCAACAACTTGATTTCACAATATAACTGGACAAATTTATATAATTGCTTGGATATTGAAAGTGCTACGGAACTATTTTATAGTGTCCTAAACTCTTTTTTCTGTGAATGTGTTCCTGATAGTTAACCTCCTAAGTTAGACAGGCCACCTTGATTTACCAATCAGTTGCAAAGACTTAGAAACCTAAAAAAAACTTCTGTAAAATTACAAAAAGTCGGGTAGGCCATCCGATTTTGCAAGATATGTGGCTCGTACTAATTTTAATGTACTTAACAGTCATTGCTATTCCATGTATTTGAACCAATATAAATTTGAATTTTCAAAGGATCCGAGGCAATTTTATAACTTTGTCAATGCTAAGCGAAAGTCTTCTGCATTGCCATCATCCGTACGATTAAACTCTATTGAGGCATCTGCGGATCCCGAAATTGCAGATTTATTTGCTGAATTCTTCCAATCTACTTATAATTCTGTTTCTTGGTCTAATTCAAGCTACCCTATTCACTTAAACAGGGCAAATGGTATTTTTTCTCCTGTAATCACCGAGAGTTCTCTCTTAGGCGTTTTAGAAACTATAACGCCAACCTATTCTCCGGGGCCAGATGGACTCCCTGGGTGTGTTCTTAAGTTTTGAGCCCGAACTATTTGTAAACCCATTCTTAAACTTTTTCATTTGTCTATCTCATCATCTGTTTTTCCTACTATCTGGAAAGATTCTTTTATTATTCCACTCCACAAAAAGGGTGCGAAGGTTAATGTTCAGAACTATAGAGGAATCTCCAAATTGTCTGTAATTCCTAAAACATTTGAACGCATTATTACCTCTCAGTTGCAACATTTGTGCTCCTCTTTAATGTTAAGCGTAGATCGACCACCACTAACCTGCTCGAATTGACATCTTTTGTACTAGATGGATTTAACAAAAAATTGCAGACGGGCGTTATATATACAGATTTTAGTAAAGCCTTTGACTCTGTCAACCACTCTCTTCTTTTAGTCAAATTAGATCAGCTCGGGTTTCCGAATAATCTGTTAACTTGGATTTCAAGTTATTTGAATGGTAGATCTCAACGTGACATCTGGAGTGCCTCAGGGCAGTCATTTAGGCCCTTTGCTGTTTATTCTGTTTATAAATGATCTTCCTTCTATCGTAAATCACTCTCGTGTACTAATGTATGCTGATGATGTTAAGCTTTGTTTTTCATATAATAATATTGAATCTGGTTTCTGCTTGCAGTCAGACATGAATAGATTTCAGGAATGGTGTCAGTACAATCTTTTGAATTTAAACTATCTTAAATGCAACTTTATGACTTTTTATAGGGGTACGCCAACGTTCATGAGTTACTCTCTTCAGAACATGTCCTTGGACCGAATATACTCAGTAAACGATTTAGGTGTTCTCCTAGATCCTAAACTTAAATTTGACTCCCACATAACCTCTGCTGTAAATAAAGCAATGAGTGTTCTTGGGTTTCTAAAGCGTTGGTCTAAAGAATTTGATGATCCATACACTACCAAATTATTATATACCTCACTTGTCCGTCCTAATTTAGAATACTGTTCTTCCGTTTGGATACTGAGGACTAAGTATCAAGTGCACATTGACCGTATAGAGTCCGTACAGAAACAATTTCTTCTTTTTGCCTTACGTGGTTTGAACTGGGATCAAAACGTCAGGTTGCCTTCTTACTCGAGTAGATTGCTATTAATTAATTTGCCTAGTCTAATAAGCCGTAGAATTATGCTTGGTACTATTTTTATGAATATTGATTCTGTAGATTTGGTAAGCCGCCTAAGTTTCAATGTTCCTGTTAGGCTAATGCGAAACTACCATCCTATCAACTTCCCACGATGTTCATCTAATTTTAGTCAGCATGAGCCCTTTCGCGTTCTTTCTAATAATTATAACAACCTGTATCATTAAATTTGTTCCTCAACTTCTATCCCTGTACTAAAAACTAAAATCTTAGCTCATTTGCTTTAATCTTGTTGATCTATGTTTTGTCCTGTCTTTATTTGTAATATGTACCTTCTTCGCAACCGTATTTGCCCGAAATAAAAATGGGCCCGCGCGTAATAAGCACGTGCTTGGTGTCGTTTGGGCCACTTGTTTGTACTGCTCTTAGTGCATCAACGTTCAAAAATATATAAATAAAAAAGACGATGCTATCTAAGCAAGATTGTATTCGAAACATGTTATAATGGGTATATACTTAAAATTTTCTGCAGAAATTGATTGTTTTAAATTAAGCTATCAGCTATCTATCCCTTTTGAATAATGTGCTTTGAATACTAAATTACTAACACATGTCTTTGACTTATCAGGCTGATCATGTTTTCTCGGTTTCTGAAGGTTCAAATGGAACCAAATTGATGTTTTGAAAATACTTCAGCAGATTTAATTCCTTATCAATGGTCTTGAGATGTATCTTATCAGTGATCCTGCGTCTTGGATCTTGGGTATGTGACTTTTATGACGGTCATTATAGGTTACTGCAAGTCGGTCTTTGCTAAGTGAAGTTTATGGTCAGGGTAGGTCTTGTGTGCGTCCCTGTTATTGGTGACATGTTTTTGTACAAATCAACACCTGTTGAACATTAATTACCATCGACAATAGCGTTTTCTATTTTTATACCCGTTACTCGTAGAGTAAAAGGGTATACTAGATTCGTCGGAAAGTATGTAACAGGCAGAAGGAAGCGTTTCCGACCCCATAAAGTATATATATTCTTGATCAGGATCACTAGCCGAGTCGATCTAGCCATGTCCGTCTGTCCGTCTGTCCGTCTGTCTGTCCGTCCGGATGAACGCTGAGATCTCGGAAACTATGGGAGCTAGGCTATTGAGATTTGGCGTGCAGATTCCTGAGCTTCTTACGCAGCGCAAGTTTGTTTCAGCACAGTGCCACGCCCACTCTAACGCCCACAAACCGCCCAAAACTGTGGCTCCTACAGTTTTGATACTAGAATAAAAATTTTAGCTGAAATGTATTGTTCTCATCAATACCTATCGATTGATCCAAAAAAAAGTTTGCCACGCCCACTTTAACGCCTACAAACCGCGAAAACCTGTGACGCCCACAATTTTCATGCTAGATAAAAAATTTTAACTGAAATGTATTGGTCTCATCAATACCTATCGATTGATCCAAAAAGAAATTTGCCACGCCCACTCTAACTCCCACAAACCGCGAAAACCTGTGACGCCCAAAATTGTTATGCTAGATAAAAAATTTTAACTGAAATGTATTGGTCTCGACAATACCTATCGATTGGTCCAAAAAAAAAAATTTGCCACGCCCACTCTAACGCCCATAACGCTTAAATCTGTATACCGCCGGTAGGTGGCGCATTTTAATCTCGCTTTGCTGCTTGCATATCTCCATTTAGCTGAGTAACGGGTATCTGATAGTCGAGGTACTCGACTATAGCGTTCTTCCTTGTTTTTCTTTTGAGTTTGAGATTATTTTTAGATTATTTTGATCAAGTGATTCATAAAAAAATGTTATCTAGCATGAAAATTGTGGGCGTCACAGGTTTGGGCGGCTTGTGGGCGTTAAAGTGGGCGTGGGAATCTTTTTTTGGGTCAATCGATAGGTATTGATGAGAACAATACATTTCAGTAAACATTTTTATTCTAGCATCAAAACAGTTTTGGGCGGTTTGTGGGCGTGGCACTCTGCTGAAACAAACTTGCGCTGCGTAAGAAGCTCAGGAATCTGCACGCCAAATCTCAATAGTCTAGCTCTTATAGTTTCCGAGATCTCAGCGTTCATCCGGAAAGACAGACGGACATAGCTAGATCGACTTGGCTAGTGATCCTGATCAAGATGGGGTCGGAAACGCTTCCTTCTGCCTGTTACATACTTTCCAACGAATCTAGTATACCCTTTTACTCTACGAGTAACGGGTATAATAAGTGTGTCTCAAGTCTAAGTGAACTCTCAAAAAAAATTTTTTTTTGTAAGCAAGTGTTATTGCTCTTTCAAAACTTAGATTCAGCTATTTGTATACGATAAACTCGACATTATTGTCAATATAATAAATCGAATTTTTTCTCTCAATATGGAACTTTAGTTTAAGGGCACATATCCGTATATCTAAACTTGACCTGAGTCCCAACATAAACAAATATTCATTATACATTGTAAGGAAGCTCTCTGGCCGGGTACAGCTCTCAGTCGGATCCAGAGGTCATTTTTCAAGAAATTTGTATAATCATTGAAACACTGGGCTAGAGAGTAATGTCCGCAGGGCGAACGATGATTTTTAATTAATTACCCCGAAGATTTACACCTAGCCGCCCGGGGGGTATTTCAGGCGGACAGGACTTGCGATTCTCAGGCATGATCGTCACAATATATGAATTGTAATAAATTCAATAATTTGTAAAAAAAAAAAATGTTAAAAAAAACTTAATGCTTTTAAAAGCCAATATATCTGCATTATTGAAATGTTTAGTTGTACCTTTTGATCCATGCACTACCGTGGGGTAAAAAAAGTCATTTCTTGAAGTATTTGGTTTTAGTGGCGGCAATTTCGAATTATCAGTATGGTTATCTTTCAAATTCTTGAATTCTTTTAATTCACCAGGATTATTTTCTGTTAATGTGGTGGGGCCATCCTTTTTTAATGTACGTATAAGCTGGGCACGCCCTCGACCGACCGAAATGTTTAAGTTTTGCAGAGTGGTTATAAGATCCGATTCCATTTCCTTTTCTAGTCGAATAGATTCTCCACTTGAACCTGAATGGTCGACATCCAAGCCACTGTCAAGATCATGATCATCGCTCAATGATGAAATAATCGAGGGACCCGCCTTTTTATTAAACAAACTTAGTATATTTCCTCTGCCAGACATGCTCTGAAAAACATTGGGTATAAACAAAAAAATTGAGTTTTAATAAAAAAATAAAATGGAAGGAGGTGAAGAAATTGAGTTGGGTTCGGCGTTCCAAAAATAACAGAACCTTAAAATATTTTTAAGCAAAAAGTTTTTCCAAGCAATAGCGTAAAACTTTACTTTCCATCCCGGCTTACAATGTTTTAAACATAACCTATTGGTTTTTGTGGCAGATATGGATGCTGGTTTTGCTTGGACTTCTTAATTTTTTTCGAAGCAGGCGCAGAATCAAAAGCACTCTTCCAGGAATATTTATTTAATATTAAAATATTCGTCAGTGCTCGCTTTTGTAAAGTAAAAACAAGAGAGGACGCTATAGTCGATACCATCGACTATCAAATCGTTACTCAGCTGAAGAGAGTACGAGTGGGATAAATATGCTTGCTTGTGGCTATCACCACCTAGCGCTACCTAGTGTGCATGGCACCCTGCTGAAACAAACTTGCGCTGCGCAAGAAGCTCAGGAACCTACATGCCAAGTCCCATTGTAGCTTTTACAGTTTCCAAAATCTCAGCGTTCATACGGACGGACAGACAGACGGACATAGGTAGATCTAGAATATACATACTTAACGGAGTCGGAAACGCTTTCTTCTATCTATTACATACTCTCCGACGAATGTAGTATTCCCTTTTACTCTAAGGTTACCGGGTACAATAGAATCTAGGCGTCAGAAGTGCCAATATCGGTGATCCGACTTTTTAATGAAGATTTCAAAAGGAAGTATTTTTTTTCAAATTGCATAAGTAAAGATGCCGCACAAAACAAACTATATACATTTTCGGCAATCATATTTTTGAATAAACTTTTGCGGCGCAGCCACCGAAAGATTTTTAATTCTAATTTTGCAACTTCTTATACTAAAAAAAGCGTTTTTGGTCAAAAAATATATTTTTTGTTTTAAATAGAACAAATTAAAAGTGACAAAAAAGGTTTTGACGGTACCGGCGGAACCCTAGTATTGGATAGACATGGACTACCGCGACTGAACCGGTGACCACCACGACCACATCAGTCGGCACACCGAGAAATGTCCATGTTGTATTTGGCGGTTAGTTGCAACGGTCAGCGACTGCGAAGCCTAAGAGTTCAAACACAAGTGGCGGTCTAAAGCCTGATGGATCAGCAAAGGCCGCGGACGACACGGCATCCAAATTATCGGTGCCAAAGGAAAGGATCGCAACCTTGGAAAAGGATCTTCAAAAGGCAAGGTCATGGGAAGGGCAAGATGCAGCCGGAAAGGATTCCGTTAGGAACGGATCAAGCGGTAATGGAGCGAGCGGGGCGACGAATGCCAAGTATTGTTTGAGTGAAACGTCAGAGAAGAACTTTAGTGGAAATCTGCCGCCATTACTGAGTAGAAATCTGCGTCGAATTTGTCTAAGTCTTTAACGCCATCTTTACATAAACAGTTGCCGCTATAATTGAGACGAAATTTGCCGCCACAACCGAGTGGAAGAAATCAGACTCAGCACAAAGTGTACAACGCTAAACTGTTCGTCACCATGTTGCGTGTCAACTACGGGCAGCCAGTACTGAACTACGTGCAAGCCCCACGGGAATTTGATGGTACACCCGCAATCGGTTGGTTCCCCTGGAGCAGCTTCTCCGAGCCCTTTAATTGGGCGCAGACTGCCTGATCTTCCAGAGATCGAAGGTGAGACCAATGGCCAATATTCCAAAGCGCGTTAATCAAGACGACTTTGGCGTATAATTGTACTACTTTTGAAAACAACCAGAGGCTAGTAAAACACCTGAAAGGTGAAGCGCGAGTATCTGTTAAGCCGCTGTTATACACACGAGTAACGTTTAGGCTTTAATAGATCAGCTACGTTTTCGTTTCGGACGTCCGGAGCAATTGATTCGTAGCCAACTGCAGAGCGTGCGAGAAGTGCAGCCGACCCAAGAGCACAACAAAGTAAAGATCCTGCCATTTACCACACGGTTCTACAGTCAACTCTGATCGGGGAGTAGCCCCTACATTAATCAAGGAGCTGATCGTCAAGCTATCCTCTAAGCAAAAGGTTGAACAGGGCCAAGACCCCTCCGTAATAGGGTGCTACCCAACAGTAAAGCACTTAATGAATGGCTGAACAAGCTCGCTAAGCTAGTGCCCACTATAACAAGCGGGACAGCAAGGATCCTAAGTTAAGGGTGTTGCACGCCAGCATTAGTCAAATATACCAATTGAAATTGAAAGAAAGCATCGAATTTGTTTCTTATGAATGGAGAGTGGACACATGTCCATGAAGCATGGCGCAAGCGGGATGAAAGACGTCAGCCAAGTGAGAACGTAAGCTGCGTCGAGTCGTATGGAAGACTCTTACTATTCTTTATTTTACCCGTAACTCTGCAGGGGGAAAATACGTAGATAAGCACCTACGCGCTGTTTTATTAAGGTTCTTCCGTAACCCTGATCGAGGGAGAGCTCATTCCAAGGCCAAAAACGGACGGTCGAGTGTCGTTTGGTGGCAAGTCAGCAAAAGAGAACGCAAAGATGGTCAGGCTCCAGATTAGTGGAGAGGGCACACCGTGGTCTGAAAAATGTGTATGCGGTCCATAACCTCAATCAACCGATGCAAAGGTTGCATCAAAAAGATGTCAAAGCGGACAAAGTAAGTTCATGCCTGCCGAAAAAGCCGTGCAGTAATGCGGTCCCGAGGATTTTAATTGGACTAGACCAGTAAGATAGGTTTTTTTTGAACACAGATCACAGGCTTTTAGTACTGAAACGATCCTAGTCGTGAACGAATTTTTTTTTGGAACTTCTGCCATTCGATATGTGTCCTTGGACTAGACGTGAATGGAATAGGCAGATCGGAAGCTATCGACGGCCTCAAAGGTTCGATTGCGCTCAGTCAAAAAGAAATCAAGCTCGAGCCACGTAGGAATTTCGGCAATTTTTTGTATGGATTACTCGCATAATGAGAGCGTAAGCTTTGGTAGTTTTGTCGAGCACAATTAAACCGAAATAGTGTCCAAATTCTCAATATTAGGGATGTTAAGCAATTTGAATAGTGCGTTGAATTTCCTTTAAGGCTGCTCCAGACTCCTGTGCTATGGGTTGCACAATGAAGAGAGTTTTCAGGTTAATGTTCACCTGCAATCGCATATTTTCGAAACGCTCAGTTAGGTTTCTCCAGGCTGACCGAAAACTATCATTGTGGAGTGGGGATTTCAATACAATAATATTTGGATATTAGTATGGATTTCGTGTCGCCTGCACACTGCCACAACGCAATCGGAGCATATGTCATATGCTGCCTTTACCGTTTGGCACAAGGAACTGAAATGATTGCGACGGATTTTACAGGCGGATAACGTCGGGGTAGGAGCACCTGGAGCGTTCACAGTGGCCTGAAATTGGATCTTACAGTCAGCTGTGGCCATAAATTGGGCTAAAGCGGATTTTGCTGATGATGCTATGTAGGAAAATAACTTAGAATTTTAATTCAGAAGTAAGGAAACGGAACCGGGATAGAAACTTATTGGAATTTAGGAACCAATAGAAGCCCTTATAAGTATACGGTCACACTGTCGAATAGGCAAATTCAATATATATTTATTATCGGATTTTCGGATTTTTGCGCTGGAGAAATTATCGATGTACGCATGTATGTACAGTATACATATGTATGTGGGGTGCGAATAGCAAAACAACGTTGCGGGAATTGTGAAGACCTCGTTTGTTTTTTTGTCGGTGCGTTTGTTTCTCATATGCACAATTTAATTGCAGACGATTTGCTGGAGTAAATTAGTAAATTTAGTAAAATGTATGTCGAGAAAAGTAGTTGGAATGGACTGTACTAGAATATTTATGTAAACACGCAGCTAGAACACAGTAAAAAACAAGGAAGAACGCTATACTCGAGTTCCACCACTATCAGATACCCTTTACTCAGCTTAAGGGACCAAAGAGAGATGGAGATAGGGAAGCAGCAAAGCAATATATATTTCAATATATGGTAATGTGGGCGTCGGACAGATTCAAGCGTTATGAGCGTTTTTGGGCGTTACAGTGGACATAGAAAACTTTTTTTAATCAATCGATAGGTACTGCCGATAGTAATTTATTTAAGTTTAGTTTGTATTCTAGCATAAAAACTGGGCGACACAGTTTTGTGCGGTTTAGCACAATTGTTATTACATTAGCGTAACAAACTGCGTACGAAGCTAAGGAATCGAGAACTCAACTCTCTAGCTCTTATAGTTTCCGAGATCTCAGCGTTCATAGGGACTGTCGGAAAACCGGACATGGCTAGATCGACTCGGCTTGTGATCTGATCAAAAATATATATACTTTATGGGGTCGGAAACGCTTCCTTCTGCCTGTTACATACTTTCCGAAGAATCTAGTATACCCTTTTACTCTACGAGTAACGGGTATAAAGTGTGTCCTTTAAAAACTGATCTACAAAAAAAAATTCGGAAACTCTTCCTTCTACCTGTAATATAATTTTCCCCGAATACAATTATCACTTTTACTTTACTAGTAACGGGTATAAAAAGCTCCCGCCTTGATTTATTCCGATTGGAGAGATCAAAGAGACTGCAAGTAAGACTGCGGTTTACACCTTATTGTTAGTATAGGGTAAAATGTAAAACTCAAACAGGTTCATGCCAGTGTGCATGCTCTAACTTTACGCTCCAAAATTGTTGCCATTGCAAAGCTTTGTTAATGGCAACATCTACAGGATTTCTACGCAGTGAAGGAGAAAATATCTACCCTATAATGCAGGAATTCTCAACCCCTATGCACACAGGTCACATTTGTAGTTTAAAGTTACCCAAAGGTTGTAATGTGGTCACACCCATAAGGCCTCCTAGTCACACACACTTGTTCCTCTTTGTGCCAGTGTCCTCTGAAAAAAGCGAAACAAACCAAAAACAAATATACTAAATTTCTTTTTTTCGTCTCTAATCCAAATGTAATTTGTTTTTGTCTTTTCCTTGAGTGTGTCATAGGGCCATATTTGAGCACCGCTGCTATAAAATATATATATTCAGCATCACTACACAGTCGATCTACCCATGTTCGTCTGTCTATTATTACGTAAACTAGTTTTAAAAGAAAAGGGAAACGCTATAGTCAAGTGCTTATACTATCGGAAACCAGTTACTCTGTTTAAAAATTAAAAAAATTAAATTCCACAGAATTTTTTTGTCGCGGAATACACTACTGATGCCAGCACCACAGAATGTAATTGGTACGATTTCAGCACTTAGATACAGCTATTAAGAAATAAAAGCACCACTAATACAAAAAAAATCGATAGGTTAAGAACGATACATTTCAGTTAAAATTTGTATTCTAGCATCAAGCGGTTTGTGGGCGTTAGAGTGGGCGTGGCACATTGCTGAAACAAACGTGCGCTGCGCAAGAAGCTGAGGAATCTGCATACCACATCCCAATAGCCTAGCTCTTATAGTTTCCGAGATCTCAGCGTTCATACGGACAGACGGACATGGCTAGATCCACTCGGCTGGTGATTCTGATTAAGAATATATATACTTTATGGGGTCGGAAAAGCTTCCTTCTGCCTGTTACATACTTCTAGACGAATCTAGTATACCCTTTTACTCTACGAGTAACGGGTATAAAAAGAGATTAAACATATAAAGGCATAGGGAACGTGAATTGATTACCATTGGACTGTTTTAAGTTATTTAAAAAATTTTACAAAAAACTTATAAAATGAAATATGCAGTTAGCCATAGAAAAATGGCCATTAGGTTGTGAGGTGTTGAATAACTCCCCACAAATAGAAGCAGCAGCAGATGGCCGGCCGCTTACCAGTTACGCGGCGAATACGCGTAGTAACGGCAAGGCGAGGAGAGTTTGGAGACTTGGATGGAGAACGAGAGAGTTTGGAGACCAAGGATGGAGAGCGAGACAGTTTGGAGACCAAGGATGGAGATCGAGAGAGTTTGGAGACCAAGGATGGAGAGCGAGAGAGTTTGGAGACCAAGCGAGAGAGAGAATGGAGACTTCGCGGGCAATGCAAGAGTGCCGTGTGCAAAAACAGGATAACGGAACTCCACCGGACTTTGGACCGGGAGAGGAAGTGCCACATCTCGACAGAGGAGCGGCACACAGGCGTGCCACAAGCCTCACAGGAATCAGCGGGATGGCAGCAGTGGACGGAGCATCGATTGGAAGCGGTACGTGAAGGACAAGTGGGTCAACCAGGAGTCACGGACTTTGGACCCAGAGTGGAGAGATCCAGCGGGCCGTGCGCAAAAGGGAAATAACGGTTCACGGAGGCCCTATATAAGGCCGCAGAGCGCTGGCAGCTGGATCAGTCGACCACGAGGAGTCAAACCTTTAAGATCAGTTAAAGTACCAAGTAATCAGTCAGTCAAGCAAATAATCTACGAGGGAGCTACAACCAAGCGAGTCGTCGGAAGCAGCGCCTTGGGAAGCACACAAGGAGCAAGATCGCCACGTCGAGGCGTTCGGGAATAGGACATCAGGAATCTCCGAATTGACACACAGGTGGCTGAGTTCTGGAAGGCATCACGCGGCTAAGTCAAGGCGTTTGTTTTCCCAACTTTGTCACGACCACACCCTGGCGAGTCGCCCGGCGGGTCTGTCAGAGACAAGCAAAAGAGTCCTACGACGAAGAACCGACAGCTTGGGGAGGAAAGTTGTCTGCGACCCAGCGTACCTTGCCCGACCAAGCAGGACCTGGCGTGACGGACGAGCGGTAGATCGATTTGCGGTTTCAAGAGGCGGCCGCCTGGAGAGCCCTGCGATTACCGGCGACGGTCCCGAGCGCCCAGCTCCCCGAGCGCCAGAACGACGAGATACTGGTCAGAAGACAGCGCAGAGGACATCGACAGGGACACCAGCAGCCATTTCCGGCAGCCACGTTACCATCGCCGCGCGGAGCTCATTGGGGAGCGCAGGAGCGTCGCGGACGTCACGCATTAGGGTGAAGCCGGGTGGAACGTTCGTCTGCGCTAGGCGTAAAGCGAAGTGAACCGCTAGACAGCCTCCTGGCGGCAGCCTTGACTGTCAGCGCGAACTGAGCAAGAACCTAGCGGGACCGTCCGGGACAGAGCAAGGGACAGGTATTGCCTCGAAAGGCGTCGGCCTGGAGAGCAAGGCTTGTTCACCCTAGTCTGAGAACGGTGACGCTTCCCTAAGCCCACAAGGCCGAACTCTCTGCGGGTCTAAGGCGCAACAAGCGACCCCGAGGCAGCGCGTCGGCAAGCAAGCGCAGGCGGCCACTACAAGCGTCCCGAAGCCCAGGATCCAGTGGAAGCCGAGTCAACGCGTCGAGGAGCCAGAAAGAGGAGCGCCAGCAGCCGGCGGAAGCCAGCCCAGCCACACACCCGCTGTACTAATACCACGAGAATAAATCCCACTGTTACCATTTGAACCCCTTTGTTTTCTCACTGATCTACGGGCAATCACGTCATATAAATTTAGTGGGACGAACACACAATCTTCTGAGCTAGCCGCACGAGTCTCGTAGCGAGCAGACACACAAAATAAGTTCGTTACATGGTAGCTTTATCTTTCTAGGTATTTAACAAGTATTATTGTAGGTATTATTTTCTTAACATACTCTTTTAAACCCTTGCGCTTATTGGCTATTAAACAAGGCACACTTAAACAAGGCAGGACCCTACACACATAAAAAACTGTTAAATCAACTACACTCAAGAATTTTTGTTGTTGTTTTTTTTTAAATAATTTTTTTTCCTTTTTTTTCTATTGTTATTTATAATACTAATTTAGGTGGAAGTTCTTTAGACACTTTTCACAATTAGATTAACTTACTATTCTGCTATTCTTTCCGCGCTGGAAATCGAAACGCGACCGAAATGGCTGCATCTACACTTAAATATAAATAATAAAACAAGGAATAAAAAAATAATAAAACAAGGAATAAAAAAAATAATAAAACAAGGAATACAAAAAATAACAAAACAAGCTATAAATTAAAAAAAAACAGAGTCTAAAAAGGTAGGAAAAATACCACCTCCTTTTTTATGTTTTATAAATTAAAAATAAGTTGTTTTTTTTCAATTTTAATAACAAAAATTTAAAATAGGTATTGTTCTCAAACTTTTATAATAAATATCTAAAATAAGTCTTATTTTGTGATTTTTTTATAAAAATTGAATGGTAATATCTTTTTAATTAAATTATTTTAAAAACTTTGACCGCAATAGCTTAAGATCATGAGGATCTTCACATTGGTAAGACCGTTCTCTTCTTAGCTAAAGCACTACATTTTAAACTTGGTTTTATATTTATCGTTCCTTCAAAAACCGCGAATTCTTAAGAACAAGGGGGATTTGCAGCAGCTATTTTAAGTTTTATGTCGCCAAGGTCATCTTTTGTGGAACAAGCAATAATTAGATCATCAACATATAAGTTATCCAACCCGTGAAACGGTTCCACTTATGGAATTTATAAACAAATTTTTGAATTCAATCTCAGCTATGTTACCCTTGCCTTCAGCGACATTGCCTTTGCCTTTGTTTAAGATTCTGCCTTTGCCTTTGCCATTCACTTCGAGGGCCGCGCTTGACCGTCCTGCTAAGATAAATAAACCAATCGTAAAGTAAACACAAGCTTCCGTTCGAAGCGCAAACTTTTCCGTTCAAAGCCCACAGTATTGCGTTCTAAGTTCAGAACATATTGCGTTCCGATTTTCAATCAAATTGCATCGGTCAGCATAATTTCATTTCACAACGAGATGCGACAGTTTCAGCATAGGCTTTTATTTTAAACAAAAATTAAAGTTCTGGAAGCTTAATAAAAGGAAAGCTTCTGGCCGAGGTTCATTGGATAATTTTTTAGAATTAAGAGCCAGTCCTATTTTATCCGAGACCGCGATCAGTTCACAGTTTATAAAAAGTGTCTTGTATTAATTGAGTCTTAAGAATAAAGGTTTATCACCCGAGTTTTAAAAATAAAAAAATAAATTTTTTTAAATCATCTACTAACGACAAATTTAATTGGCGCCCAACGTGGGGCCGCGTTAAATAAAAAGTTCCAAAAATAATTTAATGAAAAATAAGTTAAATATAAACGGAGCTCGCGCGGCCAACAACTCAACATTTCTAGTGGAGAAATTAAAAAATCCACCAAACATCACAACAAAGTGACAGTGGTCGTTAACAATAATTAAATGGATATTGAAAAATGAAATAATCCATTTAAAGGTGAACTTAAAAAAAAAGGTGGACCAAAATCTTAAATGAAAAAAATACAAGAACACAAAATAAAGCAAAACCAGAAGTGCACTAAACAAAAACAGTTAAACAAACCAGCTCTTACAACAATAACAACAAAATCATAACTCGCTGAAACAGGAAAAATTAAAGAAGGAAGGAAGGGCATTCTATTGCCAATAATTTCTACTGAATCCAGGAAGGAAGATCAACCGACAACCTCACAGAAGAAAGACCCCATCGGGACAGTCTCGTGAGGGAATTAAAAAAAAAAATAATATAAGAATTAAACATTGATAGAAAGTAAGATAGATTCACGATTTAATAAAAAATATTGAGAAACAATCTGGAATATTTAATAAATAGCTTTGGTGAAATAAATCTAACCATGGAAACCGGAGGTTCAGCACCAAATTTTTCTGCAGGTAGTATAGCCACAGCAGGTGGCTTAACAGTGGAATTAATAAATAGATTGATAAATGTTCAATTAAATGAAGTGAGCAGGAAAATAGAAGGTTTAGAAGAAAAGTTAGCCACAGATGCAAACACTGTGGAGGATTATAAAATACAAATAATCGACCCAACAACAAAATGCGATACAACACTTGAAGTGGTAAAATCTTTACCAAAATTCACGGGGGAACCAACACAATATGTAGGTTGGAAAGAAGCCGCAGAAACTGTAATGAGTCTCTATAAAATTCAAAGTGAACAATATTTTACCGCCTTAACAATTTTACGAAATAAAATTTTGGGAGCTGCCCATGATGCTCTTACCAATCATGGCACCGTTTTAAACTTTCGAGCAATCTTATCTATTTTGGACTTTATATATAGCGATAAACGACCAATACATATTCTCGAGTCAGAACTAAGTATCCTCAGGCAGGGACGAATGACAGTTACAGAATACTATAATGAAGTCAATAAAAAAAAATGACACTACTAATAAACAAAACCATAATGACATACGGAAAGAAACAAACAAAACAATAAGGAGCAATGCTTTACGAATTTTTATATCTGGGCTAAATGGGTCTATCTCAAAAATTCTTTTCTCATTAAATCCACCAGATTTACCCAATGCTTTGGCAAAAGTCCAAGAACTAGAATCAAACAATTTCCGTGCTCAATTTGCAAACAGGTTTAATGGATTTAAAAATGAAAATAAATATCAGGGAAACAACTTACGATTTGATCAAAAAAGACAGAACAATAATACTAACAAAACGGGAAATTTTTGGAGTAATAACCAGAATTATAATTGGCCACAAAAGGGAAATTTTTGGCAAAACGATAATCATAATAATACTCAAAAGCAACAAGCCGTCGAGCCAATGGATGTTGATCCATCGATTCAACTCCAGAATAAACCTAGTTACAATCGACAGCCGAATAATAATTGGCAGGCAAATAATAATCGAGGTAGATACAATAATAATTATTATCAAAATAATAATCGATCACATTGCTATCGCGCTAATCAAAATAAAGAGCAAACTCAAGCTCAGAAAAGGGAACCAGATGGAACAGTAAACCAGCCAGCTAATAAAGTAGCCAGATTAAACAATATCAATGAAGATCATTTTTTAGACCAGACCCCTACAGGGGAATGCCTTATTTAAATAGGACAGACCGAAAAACCAAGAAGCAGTTAAAGATTTTAATAGATACAGGAGCCACTGCTTGTTATATAAAAAAGGGAATTTTCGAAAATAAAAATGAGTTATCAATATACAAAAAGGTAACTACAGTTCATGGGTATTCAATTATTAGGTATTACCATATTATAAATATATTTGAAACAAGACAATTATTTTATGAAATCGAAGGATTAGAATCTGATCTGCTAATTGGATTTAATTTATTAAGAAAAATTGGAGCTACAATAAATATAGAAAAGGGAGTCTTGGAATATAAAGGGAAAACAGAAAAGTTAAAATATTATGATAATGAGGAAAAAAATGAAATAAGTTTAATTGAAGAAAATAATATTCTTCCGTTAAAAGAATTTATTATAAAAAAATATTTTGATGAAAAAATAGCGAAAACACAGATTCATTATTTGTGGAAAATAGTGAAAAAAGCTTGGGAATTCAAAATCCTGAGAGTGCCGACGAAGTAAATACCGTCAATAAAAATACAAATATCTTGGGAATTCCAAATCCTAAGAGTGCCGACGAAGTAAATACCGTCAATAAAAATACAAATATCTTGGGAATTCAAAATCCTAATAGTGCCGACGAAGTAAATACCGTCAATAAAAATACAAATCAAAAATCAAATAAATAAAAATCTATTGAAATATAAAAATTTCAAGCCCGTCGTCGTTGAGTTATCCGACAAACAACAGATAAACAATAAACAAACAATAAATAAACAATAAACAATAAGCAATATATATCAATTAGACGGACTAAAGGAAAAAATAGTTCTCTATATTGAAAAAGAGCATTCAAAGATAAATATGCAAATTCCTTTTAGAACAGACATAAAGGGGGAAATAAATCTTATTCACGACAGGCCAATATACGGGAAACAATATCCGTACGCTTTTTCTGTCACCGACTTCGTGAACAGTGAAATCAGTAGAATGTTAGCAGAGGAAATTATAAGGCCTAGTCGAAGCCCTTATAATTCACCAGTTCTGGTAGTACCAAAGAAAGGAGAAAATCATGACGGAAGCCGTAAATTAAGACTCGTCATTGACTATAAAAAATTAAATGAAAATACCATACCTGACAGGTACCCCATGCAAGACTCATCAGTAATTCTATCGAATTTGGGAAAAGCAAGATATTTTTCAACAATAGATTTAGAATCAGGTTTTCATCAGATATTAATGAAAGAATCTGATGTAGAAAAAACATTCTTTTCAATAAATAATGGAAAATACGAATTTTTAAGAATGCCACTCGGACTAACAAATGCACCAAGAATTTTTCAGAGAGCAATGGACGACATCCTAAGAGAACAAATAGGGAAAACATGTCATGTCTACATGGACGACATTATAATATTCTCAAACTCGATTGAACAACATTATAAAGACTTAAACAAAATTATAAATATATTATTAAAGGCAAACATGAAAATTTCAAAGTTTTTTAAACGCGAAACCAGTTTTCTAGGACATATCGTATCTTATAACGTCATCAAGACAGACCCAGAAAAAATTGACACCATAATTAAATATCCGCTTCCAAAAAATATTCGGGAACTAAGAAGTTTCTTAGGCCTAACGGGCTATTATAGAAAATTTGTTTTAAATTACGCCTCTATAGCCAAACCTCTAACCAAATATCTTGGAGGTCATAATGGCAAAATTTCAAAAAGAATGTCAACAAAAATGTTAATTCAGCTGGATGACCCAGGTATTAAAGCTTTTAACGAGCTGAAAGAAAATCTCATTGCTCAAGTAGAATTAGTTCAACCGGATAATAATAAAAAATTTACCCTGACCACCGACGCTTCGGACGTCGCAATTGGTGCAGTATTATCTCAAGAAGGTAAACAAATTACTTTTATTTCAAAAACCTTGACCAAAACGGAACAAGTTTATGCAACTAATAAGAAGGAACTTTTAGCCATAGTATGGGCTCTTAAAAATCTAAGAAACTACTTATACGGAGTGATTGGAATTGAAATCCAAACCGATCATCAACCATTATCTTTCGCAATCTCTGATAAAAATCCTAATATTGAAATGAAACGCTGGTACTCCTTCATAGAAAGTTTCACTCCTAAAGTCATTTATAAGCCAGGTACAACTAATGTAGTTGCAGACGCCTTATCAAGAATTCAGATCAACAACTTAACTGACAGTAACGAATCGGTCTCAGATCAAATCACTCGGCATTCAGCAGAGAGTAGTTTTGAGAATGTTATACAAGAAACCCGTAAACCCTTAAACCAGTTTAAGCAACAATTGCTATTAGCAACGGGGAGGTATACAATACATTTGTCGATTAATATATTCGAAAATACCAGACATAATAGAATTTGACACTCCCGAAAATTTGATATCAATCTTAAGAGAATATATTCCTCCTAACTTAACGGTAGGTATTCATTGTACTTTAGAGGACTTTTATAGAATTCAAAAACCACTTAAAGATAATTTTGTGAATAAATTTTTGTATACAAAAATATTTGTCCAAGATGTAGAAACTCCTGAGGACAGAGCACTTATAATCGAAGAAACACATTGCAGAGCACACAGGGGACTTGACGAAAATTGTAAACAAATCAGTAGGTTGTATTATTGGCCAAACTTACTTACAAAATTAAAAGAATATATAAAAAATTGTAAAATTTGCAATGAAAACAAATATAACAGACACCCAACTAAAATTCCAATTGGAGAAGCCCCAATCCCGAGTAAAGAAGGCGAAAATTTACACATCGACATATATTACGCACAAAGTCTTACTTTCATAACTTGTATTGACGCTTACTCAAAATTTTTAGTAGTAAAAGATATCCAAAATAAATTAAATATCGAAAACAAAGTAATGGAACTTCTTCAACAATATTCACAAGCCAAAGTAATAATGACCGATACTGAACCAAGCTTCACCTCGGCCCAATTTAAATCTTTTGCACAAAGGTGCGGTTTAACTTTACATTACGCAGACCCGAGGCACAGTACCTCAAACGGACAAGTTGAAAGGGCACATTCTACACTAACAGAATTAGCTCGATGCATTAAAGAAGAATTTAATCTAACCGACTATTCCGAAATAGTAATAAGAGCCGCTCAAGAATATAATCAGAGCATTCATTCTACAACGAACCAAAAACCTTTTGACGTACTATATAATAAAATAGAGCACGATAACATTCCTCAAATTTTAAAAAATACACAAGAGAAAATGTTAGAAACACATAATGAAAACAGAAAAGAAAAAGTATATCATGTAGGACAGGTAATTTATGAAAAGAAACACGGGGAAAGAAATAAACTTAAAACTAGATATAAAAAACAAGTAGTTAAAGAAAATTTACCTAACAAAATAATAATCAACAATAGAAATAGAATTATTCACAAAGATAATATATAATTCTAAAAATTTATATGTTACTTTTTTTTTTTTTTCCTTTTCCAGAAAATGTTTTATCAGGTGCTCATACTACACCTTATTTTATTAACAAAATCAGAAATAATAGACTATACAAGTCACGAGTGTCTTTTATTCAAGGACAATAAAGACGTATTGACGTACGATTCATACGCAGAATTATTCCACGTAACTAACTTAAGTTTTTATAAAGAAATAATAAAATTGGAATCAGATAATATAAAAAGGGATACTAATAAAAGGTCACAATGGGAAATTAAATATGACATAGAAGTAATCGAATTAATTTTATCCCAATTAATATCAACTAGGTCAAAAAGGGGGATAAATGAGATAGGCACTGTGTGGAAATGGTTAGCTGGAACTCCGGATCATGATGATTTTATTAAAATACAGAATAAAATCGATGAATTAATTGAAAATAATAATAAGCAGTTTATTATCAATTCCAAACTGTTTAAAGAAATAGAATCTCTTTCTGATGATTTTAAAAATGTTTTTATTGATCAAGATTTACCACTGCGAAAACATCGCTTACGATTATTAACATTTGATCTGCAAAATTTAATTGACACAATCACACTAGCAAAAATTGACGTTTTTAATACCAAAATATTAAATAATGATGACATCATGGAAATATTAAAACATGAACAAAAACCAGTAATTATCGCTGACCTAATGGACATCTCTGTTTTTAAAATCGCACTGCATAAAGAACTAGTAATAATTTATATAAAACCCAATAATAAAATACAGATGCGAAATATATCACGCTAGAGCGATTTCCCAAATCGATGGGAAACTAGTATTAAGCAATCAAGTCGCAAAATGCGCAAATATGTTTTATGAAATGTCTAACTTTAAGAACGAACTTTTTAATAATTATTGCACTTTAAATAATGAAAAAACTTGTTTTACCCGCTTATTAAATGGCAAGAAATCCACTTGTAAAAAAATAAGAGAGAAAAATAAAAAAATAGACATCATACAAGATGGTGCCATTCTTATAAGAAACTACATCTAAAACTAAAAGCCAGCAGCTTCCTGCTCTACAACTCCACTCTCAAGCCCATCTGGACATATGGCTCCCAGCTATGGGGGAAAGCGGACACCATGGTATGTTCGCAACCAAAACATCCACAGGGACCTTGGCATTCTTGCTGTAAAAGATGAAAAAGACCATCAAAAATCGACCTACAATGAAAAACTCTCTGTGCACCCAAATAGTCTAGCAAGAGGCTTGAATCAAGTTTCCAGCAGATACCGCCTACAACGCAACGACCTCCCAACCCAGCATTAATTTTCAGGGCCCCTTAACTCAATACCAGTCATATGACTATTATAAACACATCATTGAAACAAAACTTAAATACAACAGTTTTAATTATTTATTTTTAAATAATTAAGCTGTCTTTTCCTGTTGGGTACTTCAATATTTTAGCAAATATGGATAATAACAAAAAAGAAAGACTGAATTATGGTGTTCATTGAAATAGCAGTCTTAAAAGAAAAATATGATAAAATTCAATAAGGCTCATTAATAACTTAATCCTACTAAATATCGATTTGATTATGACCAAATATTTTGTTGTATGGCCTTTATTGGCTATTACAGGCTAAACCCTACGTGGCATGGAGTCCACCAAGTCCTTGCAACATTTGCGGGAAATCTGACCCCTTCCCTCCTGCACAACTTGCCAAAGCTGCGGCAAAGAAGTCGGAGATTTCTTGACAACAAAACGCTTATGTCCCTCGATAAGTTTTCAATCGGATCTAAATCCGGGGACTGTGCTGGACAAGGCATTACGTCAATTTGTTTTTGGCTAAATGTTGGTGTGGCCAACTTGTTGGTGTGTTTAGGATCATTGTCCTGCTGAAATGTCCATATTAAGGACATTTCATCATCAGTATACGACAGAATGATGTTTCTCAGTATATTTACGTAAACATGTTGGTCCATGATCTCATCGATCAAACGTATGGGGCCCACACCGCTCTATGAGAAATTTGCCCATACCATGATTTTAAGGCCATCTGCTTAACGGTCTTGAGATTTTATTTTGGGTGGTACCCGGTGTTTGGTGGTCGACGGACATACTATTTTGAACCTGTTCCACCAAAAAACACCAGCTAAGACTCATCTGTCCAAAGGATATATCGACCTTTTAAAAGTGGCTAGTTCAAGTGCCTTTGGCAAACTTCAACCTGTCTTTGGGGTGTCTTTTAACAAGTAATGGCTCCTTTCGTGGACTTCTAGCATTCAAATTTTCATCGAACAGACTTCGGAGAATAGTGCCATCCCTGATTCCCAAGCTCAGATCCGCTTTTATAGTCCTACAGGATGCAAAAGGATAAGTTTTGCTGAAGCGCACTTTGCGAACGTCCTCTATAATTGTGGTTTTCCGTACCGCATAACATCTTCGGGCTTCGGTTCATAATTCATGGCATTGTAAACCATATTGGCTGGACATTTTAAGAGACACTAAATACATATAGATACGTTTTGCCCTCCTTACTTAGCTCAATCATTTTTTCCTTTCTCCCTTGAAGCAATGAGGACCTCTGCCGACTAAAGTTAATTTTTTTCCATATTTATAGCGTATTATCGTTCAATTTATAATAATGGTCTCTAATAAACCCAATTTTCACCAAGTTACAAAAATTTCCGGGACGAAAGTCAAAAACTGCTATTTCAGTGAACAGCAAAAATATTGCGCCCGTGTGCAAAAATATTGAAATAACCCAAAAACGGACCAAATCTAATGGGGCTTTTGCTTGTTTTGTATCCCTATGATCCATTCTTCAAAAAAAATGTACCAACCTATATATAATTTCGCTTCTGTCGCACTGCTATTTTTATGAACACAGCTGTATGTACAGGGACGAAAAGTGACGAAGTATTGGCACACTTAGTATCTTGAACTTTAAGTGCGCTTTTCTACCTTTATAAATGTGTTATAAAATTCAACAAAATTATTTTGGATAATGGGAATACTTAACAATCAAATTAATTATGTTTCATTAAATGATCTCTTTAAACAAAATTTTTTAAATTAAAATACAAAAAATAAGCACAGAGATAAAGGTATTTATTATACCCGTTACTCGTAGAGTAAAAGGGTATACTAGATTCGCCTGTATGTAACAGGCAGAAGGAAGCGTTTCTTGATCAGGATCACTAGCCGAGTCGATCTAGCCATGTCCGTCTGTCCGGATGAACGCTGAGATCTCGGAAACTATGAGAGCTAGGCTATTGAGATTTGGCGTGCAGATTCCTGAGCTTCTTAAGCAGCGCAAGTTTGTTTCAGCACAGTGCCACGCCCACTCTAACGCCCACAAACCGCCCAAAACTGTGGCTCCTACAGTTTTGATGCTAGAATACAAATTTTAACTGAAATGTAATGTTCTCATCAATACCTATCGATTGACCTAAAAAAAAGTTTGCCACGCCCACTTTAACGCCCACAAACCGCAAAAACCTGTGACGCCCACAATTTTCATGCTAGATACAAATTTTTAACTGAAATGTATTGGTCTCGTCGATACCTATCGATTGATCCAAAAAAAATTTGCCACGCCCACTCTAACGCCCATAACGCTTAAATCTGTATACCGCCGGTAGGTGGCGCATTTTAATCTCGCTTTGCTGCTTGCATATCTCCATTTAGCTGAGTAACGGGTATCTGATAGTCGAGGCACTCGACTATAGCGTTCTTCCTTGCTTTTTTTATTTTTATATATAAGCACTTTTAATGTAATTTAAGGTAGTAAATCGATTTTACGATACTAATTTAGCGTTATACCACTTAAGATATAGAGAAATAGCTGATTTGGCAAAAAAAAAGCAAACCAAGTGTGCCAAGACTTTTGTGCAGCTAAGACTGCGCATATTTTGGTTTCTTAATTTTTAAAATTTAGTTTTAAGAGATAATTCAATGAAACAAAATTAATTATCCAAAATAATTGTGTAGAATTTTATAACACATTTATAAAGGTAGAAAAGCGCACCTAAAGTTCAAGATACTAAGTGTGCCAACACTTCGTCACTGTTCGTCCCTGTACATACAGTATATTTCTCATTAACTATATGAGTGTCCTGAAATGGATTACAAAGTTAAGAATGAAGAAGGTTTATTGAGTCTATATTATGTATAACCCAGAGCGTGGAAAACGTGAAAATTTGATCGCTTTGCTGGAAAACTTAAAAACTTACAGTGCGTTTTCCTCGAAATTTTATTGTCTTGTGGTAGATTACTACAGTAATTTTTAAACGAATACTTACGAGATAGTTTATTTCAGAACCAAAACCGTTAAGTTTTTTTTTTATTAAATTTTTTCTCAAAATTAATTTGTATTGAGGAAACAAAACTCGACAGAATTTATTCCTTCTAGGAGCACATTTGCAAATATGTAATATTAACTGCTATCGATTAACATTATGGCTATGGTACATATTAGGGCACGCTCATCTGAATAAAAGAACCAGGCGAAAAGCGTTAGCCGCGTATATAAACAAACCAAGAGTCCGGATGCTTGGTTCACGCTATAAGACTTCTAATCCAAAACAAACTTCTTTGTTACAAAAACAGTTTCAATTTTTACCAACATCATTCTGCTTGCAAATTTTTTCCGCTAGGAACAAACTAACAATAATTTGATATTTTTCGTACATTAATGATTTTTTTTTATAATTTTACCGGCATTGGTTTGATTACATTATTGTGGTGAAAGTTCCACTTCTCCCTGTCAAGAGGAGGAATTTACAGTTACACCCAAAAATATCTTCTAACTGTCGCATATAAGAGTCCGTCAAATTCGGATGGCGGACTAACGGGAAATTTTTGGAGAGGAAAACCTTAAGCCTTGTACTCAGTTCGGCTAAGGGTTTCACTAGTCAAAAAATCTTATTCTTTGTCGTGTGACCGAAGTTTTCAAAGTTCACCCGCGATGCTTGAGGCACGGTCTTACTGTCAAGCAGCTGGGTTTGTTGTCCAACGGAAAACAAATCAATTGGAACAATTAAAAAAATAATAGTTCTGGTGAAAGAAATTAAAATACAAATAAAAGGAATGTTTAACGAAGGTTTTTATTTATGTAAATTAGTATCTTAAAGCTTTCTTCTCGTCCCACGGATGCTTCGACATCTTCCCCGCGCCATCTGTATTGCCGCTCCGAGTCCCAATAGTCATATTGGACCTTGAGGAAGTGGGAGCCGAATCGAGAACGAGGGTTGATTCGCTTGATGCGGCAGGAAGTCCCCCAGCATCCTGGCATTGGCTGGTAATGGCTCCTCTAGCTGTCCCTTAGCGGGCGACCCTAGATTCTCCTCCCTATAGAAGTCGGCGCGTCCTCCATCTCCGCTTAAGCTGTCAAGTAGCTGGTGGAAGTTTAGTCCTGTGGTTCCCCAATGGCGGGGTCGTCGGAGGTCGTATTAATGGTGATTCTGCTAAAAAGATACCGGCATTAGTACAACGTAACCAAATTCTTGTGGCCAGAACTTAGTAACTTTGCGAGGACACTCCCGATAGAATGGCTACGTAGGGCGCCAAGTCCCACTGGAATGCTCTAGTTGATCTCGTCCAGCACTTCATATATTCTGCGAATTTGCCTAGTTGTGGTATTGGTTCCTGTCGGTGAAGTCTCACAATAATGGGCAACAGCTTGGATTATACATCTTTTTTGATGTGTAATGATATCCTGCAAGCGTTTTCGGGGTTTTCCTACCATTTTAATTTTTTTTGTTTCCACACCGCTTCTCTACGAACACCGCCAAAGATTACATTTCTTATTCTTTGAGTCGCGGCCAACCGCGTTCATCGAAATTCACTCGCTTAACCTGGTATTTTTTCTGGTATTTCCTTAGCTCATCTGAGTACCGCCCTGAAAAACAGAACCAACGAAAGTCGTTAGCCGCGTAATTGGCTTTCGCTCACTCCTATGGTTAGCTCGCGTTTTTCGTCGATGTGAGTACTAGGCGTTATGGACAATCCGTTGAATGAATGGGGGATGGTGGGGAGAGGTTAGGGATGGATTAAAACAAAATATACTGTGTATTCCCGCAATTGCTTAATTAAAACATTGTTGATTTTTCAACAACAAATTTTAGCATTAGAGATGACGACCCTAAATGATGAATTAAAACAGCTGTGACTAGTTTTAAACCTATTCGGAACTAAAATCAGTTTGATTTTTTATTATTAGTAACTGTCTAATTCAAATAAAGATTTATAAAAGAAAATAGGTAAGATATAGAGATTATCAGCTATTTGACAGCTAAAGCGGTGATGTGGGACACGCTTGCTTCAATAGGGAGGAGGAAAATAGGGCACCCGTTATGGTACAGCTGAAGGAGCCATTGCCAGCATGCTGGGCGACTTCCTGCAGCATCAGACGGAACAACCCCCATACTTCACTTTCTTAAGGTCCAATATGTCTACTGGGATTCGGAGCTGGACTAAAGATGGCGAAGCATCCGTGGGACGAGGAGGAAGTTTTACACTACTAATTTAAATAAATAAAAACATTCGTTGAACATACTATTTATATTTATTTTCATTTCTTTGTGCACCAGCAGACTCTGCTTTTTAAGTTAGTCCAATTGATTGGTTTTCCGTTTGGCAACAAACCCACAAAGAAAAAGATTTTTTGACTAGTGAAACTCTTAACCGATCTGAGTACTAGGCTTATGGAACTTTTTTTTCCATTCTAACTAATTAATAAAGGTATCCCTAAAGAAAAGGCAAACAGCTCCTGCAGCAACAACGCCTCGACATACAAATAAAAAAAAATCCGAAAGTTGAAAATAAGTTGAAGACGCGAGCTAGGTATGAATTCGGAAAATGAGGGACCCCAAAGTTCCATTTGTTTTTTTTTTTTTTTTGCCTTTCCACTGTTATAAATGTTAACAAAGTGGTTTTAAAATGCGATGCTCATAATATTAAGGCATACAAACAAATAACTGCATAACATTTGTTTGAAAATTAAGCCTGCTACACCAAGTCATTTCCTCCACATCTATCTGCCTCGAACTCTGGCATATGAAAATAGTCAAGCCGTTCAAAATTAAAGCATACAAACAAAATACCACATGTACTAATTAAAAACCTATTTTAAATAAACGTCTAATTGAACAAAAAAATGTGCGAATAAGTCTAATCGAGGTGGAAAACTAATGAAAAAAGAAATAATGAAAACAAGATAAGCGTGCGTCTGTGTGTGTATATTTGCACTCTTAGCTGACGGGGAACATGAGAGTCGTTTAAATAAAAATTCTTTATAATACCCACTGATATCCTTTTGATAAAAAAATTTCATTTGCAAATCTTAAACAGCTTTAGCACATATCTTTCAAAGCCAAAACTATTACAAACCAATATATTATTTTACAAACTAATTTTGTCATTCTCAAGTTTAATTATAGCAAATAGATTCACGGCTTTCCCTCACACATTTCCGGTACATTATTATTTATAAAATAAATATATATTAATACCCCCTTCCGTTCGAAACGGTTGGAATTTTTGACAATTGTGAAGCTACGTTTCCCACAGAGCACATCCACCATCTACCATCCGATAACAGCTGATCTGGCTCGTTCAACCCAGCCTGTTGCTTCTGCCCCTTCCACTTTCGATTGTTCCCTGTCTTCATTGTTTACGTTTTCGTAATAAATGTTTCAATTTTAACTGTCAAGAAGAAGACCTCAGAGTTGCACCAAACAAACATCGCCTTCCTATCGCATAAAAGAGTCCGTTAACTTAGGATGAGGAACTAACTGGGAAATGTTCGGAACGGCAAAAATGGTGGAAGGATATCTTTGGGACCACCAGTGAGACAATCCGAAAATATCGTTTATTGGAAATTCTTCCAGAAATTGTACAATTAAGATATTAGGAGATAAGAGTTCAATAAAATGTTTTATCCATTTATTTGTAGTCACTCAATTTGCACGTCCTCTTCTTCGGGCACGGTTTGCTTATGCCGAACAGCTGTTCGCTATAGCGAACCCTATTTAAACAAGAATACGCTCAAATGTGAAAAAGCCATTTAAAGGTGTGCGCAGAGGCTATGCGCAAGGTACGTTCATAAAACAAATCGTTTTTATAATTAATACCCTCTGCACACTGCATCAATTGCATATGCAGATCAAGTAATCTCTATATGAACAAGAATCCCCTTGAAAGTGGAACAGCAATCTTAAGCGGCTGTGTACATAACGTATGAGACAAACGGTGCGCGAGGTATGTTCATTAGGGCGGTCCAAAAAATGAAATCTTGTTCTCACCCCATCATATGGTTGATCAAAGTGTACAACACATGTCTTCAAAAACTACAATTTTTTGGTTGGGTGTTAGACCTTGCTATACGTCCTCAAAATTTCTTTTAAAATTACTCAAACGACATGTATACCAGCCATAACCTTTTTTAAAGAGATCGATATCCTTTCCCCTACATTGTCAACACTAATATCTCAGACAATTTGATTTAAAAAAAATTTACGACAAATACCGAAATGTTTTTGGAGGGAAAACTAAACTCAGAATTATACACAACGGACTTTCGATTCAACTCAGGGCCACCTACATATATAAAAAAAATATTTTTGATCAGCCCCAATAGTGCGTATGAGTTTTAAGCTTTGAAACCGATTCGCAGACCCTATGAACCGTTTTTGAAAAACTTTCGTTTGGTATACCATAAGTTGCTCAATGCGCACCTTATAGGCGGATAAAAGTGGGACCTTAAAAATTTGCATACCAATGCGGATCGCTCTAATGTTCATAAATAAGAAACGCGTTTCCTGTTCACATAGAGATTCGCTGAAACGAACAGCTGCTCGGCATTAGCAAATCGTACCCGAAGGGAGAGGACGTGCAAGCTCAGTTGCTCCGAAAAAAAGCAATACAACTCAAAACTAAATATAATTTAAACGCAAACATGTGTAATGCTTTCAACGCCAAATGATTATATAATTGATATTTCCAAATTTATCAAGGATGAGCTGTCCATTCAGGTAAACGCAGTGAAATGTATAGGGACTATTGTGTACAAAGAGTGTTGCCACGAGAATTTTCCCGTGATAGAACCAAAGACATTAGAATACAAAGATGCGTAACACCATACGTTTTTTTTCACATCATTTTTTTATTCTGGCTCAAGGCTCTCTTGAAATTTTAAATTTACTTATTTTATATGTATTGATTTTAAAATATGTAATATTTGTATAATATATGTTTAATCCCTAAAGATTTATAAATGGAAAGAGCGAAAATTCTGGGGATACGCCCTCAGCCTAAGCCGAATAAGCTAGAGCATCCACTAAGGTTTGACCTGACCCCCCAGTGGCCCCAAACAGCACAAAACACAATATTTACAAAGAAATATAAAATTGATTTGTAATGCTTAACTCCTAAAATTGTTAGAATTTCGACATTTCTTGTTTACCAAAATGTGAGCTTTGAAAATGCTTTATTATATATATATACTTATAGGTGATTTTTTTTATAGTTTTTTTGAAAAGTTATTTATTAATCTTGAGATTAGCATTTTAGACCAAGTATGTATGTGTTCACGCCAAAAGGGCGTTTAATTTCAGGAGACAGTGTCGAGCGGCAGTTTTATCCAGATTTCTATATCTCGCGCGCTCGCACTGCCGTCCGCTCTCCCTCTCCATCTCTCCCCTAAGTCTCCGCTCTGCTCTGGAGCGCTTAAGTTAAGTTAGGCTTAAGCAGTTCATGTTTCAAAGTGTACGAATAAACACCTACGCACGTCGCGTAAAAACCCCAAAAGTACCCGCGTATTTTCATGCGTACCACTCGATCTTGGGGCTTCAATTATTTCATCGATCAAGCCGCACCGCCCCAACATTTTGGTCCAGTTCGAGCAGGATTTCAAAATCTTTGGACTTTCCTCTCCTGGAGTTTCCTTTGATTTTGTCCCAGCAGGCTTGAAACACTCCAGATAAGTTCCGCTTACTTTAATTGCCGGTCATACAGCCAGTTTTTCGAACCCTATTTCTACTAACTTTCTGTATGATATATTGTCTAAATCCAAAAGTGATTAATCCGACGCAACGGCATTTAATATATGTATTTCTATTCCGTTACTTGTGCCCGACAATATTCCAGTTTCCTTTGCCCACAATTGTACACTTGAAACAATTCCAGAAGATATTTCAGTGCTACTATTCAACAAAAATATTTCTCAAATATATTTTCAATTCCAATTGTGTGTAAAATATAACTCAGCCACAGTAAAAAATTCCCGATCATAAAAATTTTCCCTTAAGATTTGCACTCTTTATTTTTTACTGTGTTCCAGCTGCATGTGTATATTTACAAAAACAATCTAATACAGTCCACTCAAACTACTTTTCTCGACCTACAAATACGGCTAAACTATTTCTAAAATTAAAAACAAAGTGACGATATCCACAAATTTACTCCAGCAAATCGTTTGCAATTTAGTTGTGCAGGTGACAAACAAACGCACCGACATACAAACATAAGCGAAGTCTTTCCAATTCCCGCAACGTTATTCCGCTATTCGCACCCCACATATGTACATATGTACAGTGTACATACATACGTATATCGCCAGTGCACAGTGGGTCAAGAGCTCACAAAAAGTGTTCCTTTCAAACAAACAATATTAAAGTCCTTAATTCCTTACATAAGTCCGACCATCCGATATATTAAATATTTATTGCCTATCCGACAGTGTGACCGTATATATTTACAATCTTAATTGGTTCCTAAATTCCAATTTGATTCCAATCCGTTTCCTTACATCAGAACTAAAATTCTAAATTATTTAACGTCATGGCAACATCAGTAAAATCCGCTTTAACCCGATTTATGGCCACAGCTGACTGTCTGATCCACTTTGAGGCCACTGTGAACGCTCCAGGTGCTCCTACACCAACGTTATCCGCCTATAAAATCCGTCGCGATCATCTCAATTCCTTGTGGCAAACGGTAAAGGCAGCATACGACATATGCTCCGACTGCATTATAGCTGCAGGCGAGAGCGCCGCAGAAACAAAATCCATACTAAAGTCCAAGTATTATCAAACGTACTCCACTTACGAAATATTTGCCGCGCAGCTGATGGAACAAATCCAAAAGGGCTCCTCCCAAATACCTCAAGCTCCAGTAACTCCGTTCCAAAATTCCACGTCTTATGGCTGTCGGCTCCCTCCTATCGACACAGAGGTTTTCTCTGGCGATTATCTTCGCTGGCCAACTTTCCGGGACCTTTTCACGGCAATATACATAGACAATCCGAGTCTAACGCAAGTTGAAAAATTATTCCATTTAAACTCAAAAACAAGTGGCGAAGCTCACTCCATAGTTTCGAGATCCCCACTCACCAATGATGGCTTTCGCTCAGCCTGGAATAACCTAACTGAGCGTTTCGAAAATAAGCGATTGCAGGTGAACAGTCACCTGAAAACACTTTTTAATGTGCAATCCATAGCACAGGAGTCGGGAGCAGCCTTAAAGGAACTTCAACGCACTTTTCAAGGTTGCTTAACTTCCTTAAAATTTTCCGGTGTTAATATTGAGAATTGGGACCCTATCCTGGTTTATATGTGCTCGACAAAACTACCAAAGCTTACTCTCTCATTATGGGAGCAATCCATCCAAAATAAAGCCGAAATTCCTACGTGGCTTGAGCTTGATTCATATTTGACGGAGCGCCATCTAACTCTTGAGGCCGTCGATAGCTTCCGATCTGCCAATTTCCACCACGTCCAGTCCAAAGACACAAATCGAGAGGCAGAATTTCCAAAAATAAATTCCTTCAACACAAGGTTAGTTCCGATAACCAAAGGCTGCGATCTGTGTTCGAAGAAGAACCACCCCGTGCGTATATGTCCACGCTTCCTACAGATGACGGTAGAAGATCGCTTAGCCTATATCCAAAGGAAGCAGTTGTGCTCCAATTGCTTTGCAAGTAGCCATCAATTCCGGGATTGCACAAGCGCTCACAACTGTCTCACTTGCCAAGATCGGCATCACACATTGCTGCATCGAAACAGCGGTCCTACTACTCCGACGATTCCATCCGACCCTCCAAGGCCAGTATCCGCCTCAGTTCCACACATCATTTCGTCCTATTCAACGCAAGTTTCCGTACAAAAAGTTCCTCCTAAGAATACTCCATCCGAATATTGGGTTCCATACCCCGCCTTGGATGGCAGACGTACTCGAGGTATTAAATCCTACCAATGCCGAGTCTGCCAAAAGATCCATCCTCTACGGAAGTGCCACCACTTTCTACGGCTAAGCCCCCAGAATCGGCTTCAGGAAGTACAAATCCAGAAGTACTGCTCCAATTGCTTGGCTCACAATCATTCCAAGGACTCCTGCCGCAGTGGTCATCACTGCCACAAGTGTGGAAAGGCCCACCACACTCTCCTACATACGGACGACCGATCTACACTTCCAACATATTCCTGAGCCTACTATCCTGAGGTTCTTGCTACGGGTGTCCTCGCAAGGGGGGGGAGAATGTTCACGCCAAAAGGGCGTTTAATTTCAGGAGACAGTGTCGAGCGGCAGTTTTATCCAGATTTCTATATCTCGAGCGCTCGCACTGCCGTCCGCTCTCCCTCTCCATCTCTCCCCTAAGTCTCCGCTCTGCTCTGGAGCGCTTAAGTTAAGTTAGGCTTAAGCAGTTCATGTTTCAAAGTGTACGAATAAACACCTACGCACGTCGCGTAAAAACCCCAAAAGTACCCGCGTATTTTCATGCGTACCACTCGATCTTGGGGCTTCAATTATTTCACCGATCAAGCCGCACCGCCCCAACAGTATGTATTTATTGTATTATAAGCAAGCAAAAACAATAATTTTCAGCTATGTATGTATGTTTGGATATGCTTTGCTTTGCTTATATTGTGTGTGTGTATGTTTCTATTTGTAAGTTTAAATACATACAAAAACGATATGAACTTTCTTTTAGCCAATGCAAAATATATCTAAGTTATTTGTCAAGCTTAAAATTAATAATCATCGATTAAATGTGGAACCATGAATATGAAGTTCTTCTCTACCTTTTTTATGGTATACAAATCTTCACGTGTGTTTATGTATGTATGTACACATGTTTCAATTTAATAAAATTTTTTTTTTTAATGTATTTTTACACAAATATTTAATGCATTTATAATTTCTTAACAAATAGAAATGTGTACATATGTACATATTTAAAACATAAATACATATGTATACATACATTTTTACGTATAACCGATGTTTAAAAATAACTACACAAATATGAAAATATTGTTCCATCTCAAATTTCTAGCGTTTTTGTTTTACCAATAACAAAATATAACGGCTTTTGTATTTTTATACCCGTTACTCGTAGAGTAAAAGGGTATACTGGATTCGTCGAAGTATGGGTGACACGCCCACTCCAAAGCCCACATACCGACCAAAACTATGACTCCTACAGTTTTGATGCTAGAATACAAATTTTAACTGAAATGTATTGGTATCGTCATAACTTATCGATTGATCCTAAAAAAAATTGACACGCCCACTCTAACGCCCATAACGCTTAAATCTGTCTAACGCCCACATAACCATATAATGAGATCACGGATAGGTGGCGCATTTCAATCTCGCTTTGCTGCTTGCATATCTCCATATTCCTTTGGTCCCTTAAGCTGAGTAACGGGTATGTGATAGTCGAGGTACTCGAATTTATGTTAATCTCAATTTTTAGTTGTGGAATATTAAATAATTGCGTACGCCTTAGTGGATGCCCTCTACTGCCAAATACCCGTTAATCAGCTAAGAAGGGTGCAAGGGAGATGGAACTGAAATTTGCGTTCAAGTTAGTTTTAAAGCAAAAAAGATGTTTAGCTTGCTGTTTGAATATTTCATAAAATTTTATTTTTGTGTGTATATTAATCTTCGAGTAACGGGCATAAAAATGCTATGTACCGTAGTAGAAGAGAACATGATGACAAATAACAAAGCTTTAATTATTTTTCCATTGATAATACGATCTGTCATATGGCAGCTCTATCATTTGTTTGGCTTAGCTCAGACGTATGCCTAGCTTAATTTTGGTAAGAAGGGATCATTTTTTTTAAGTAAAGCTTCACTAAACATGAAGGATAGCATAAATCGTCCTATAATTTAAATATTTATAAGACATGGTTAAAATCAAACGAAAAAAAACTTAACAAGGTAAGATTAGTGACGATCGCACGTTCAACGTACACAAGTTCTAAAATCAACTTTCGTGACGAAAAATGAATTTAATATCTTAAATTATAGACGTTATGTTCGCAAAAAATGTCAATTAATTCATACACATTATCAGTATATTTAGATTCACGTCGCAAAGAGATATAGTATGTTCGTCGTGCATGGTAACACGAGATTTTAAGGAATCACTGTCCATCGAGGATATTTAATTCGCGGCCATAATAACAATTATAGATTTTTTTCGAAGTTTTAAAAATGATTATTTAACAACGGATGGAATGTTTATATATTTGTATACTTTGCTTTAAAATTCAATTACAAGAGAGCCATGCATTTCCGCAGAACAACATTTGCACCTAAATTCTTAAGTTTTGGGGGCACATTCCTCTGTTCTAGAACATGGTTTTGTTAAGCGAAGATCGACCACCACTAACCTGCTCGAATTGACATCTTTTGTAATAGATGGATTTAACAAAAAATTGCAGACAAACGTTATATATACAGATTTTAGTAAAGCCTTTGACTCTGTAAACCACTCTCTTCTTTTATTCAAATTAGATCAGCTCGGGTTACCGAATAATCTGTTAAGTTGGATTTAAAGTTATTTGAATGTTAGATCTCAGAGGGTTTTATTCAAATACGCTGTTTTCAAGATGATCAACGTGACATCTGGAGTGCCTCAGGGCAGTCATTTAGGCCCTTTATTCTGTTTATAAATGATCTTCCTTCTATCGTAAATCACTCTCGTGTACTAATGTATGCTGATGATGTTAAGCTTTGTTTTTCATATAATAATATTGAATCTGGTTTCTGCTTGCAGTCAGACATGAATAGATTTCAGGAATGGTGTCGGTACAATCTTTTGAATTTAAACTATCTTAAATGCAACTTTATGACTTTTTATAGGGGTACGCCAACGTTCATGAGTTACTCTCTTCAGAACATGTCCTTGGACCGAATATACTCAGTAATCGATTTAGGTGTTCTCCTAGATCCTAAACTTAAATTTGACTCCCACATAACCTCTACTGTAAATAAAGCTATGAGTGTTCTTGGGTTTCTAAAGCGTTGGTCTAAAGAATTTGATGATCCATACACTACCAAATTATTATTTACCTCACTTGTCCGTCCTAATTTAGAATACTGTTCTTCCGTTTGAATACTGAGGACTCAGTATCAAGTGCACATTGACCGTATAGAGTCCGTACAGAAACAATTTCTTCTTTTTGCCTTACGGGGTTTGAACTGGGATCAAAACGTCAGGTTGCCTTCTTACTCGAGTAGATTGCTATTAATTAATTTGCCTAGTCTAATAAGCCGTAGAATTATGCTTGGTACTATTTTTATGAATATTGTCAAACACATTTCAACCAAAAGCAAAGACAACAAAACAACAATTACAATAACCAGCGAAATAGTAATAATTTAAGGTTTAATCATGACAACAACCAGAACAAAAATAATTATGGTTATTATAGTCAGAACAAAAATAATTCCTGGAACCAGGGTAGATTTAATAATAACCAACAAAATCAGTGGAACACCTATAGGCAGCCACAAAATAAGCCAGAACCAATGGAGGTAGACGAGTCTATCCAGGTTCAGAATAGGGCTAACAACGGCTATAATCAAAATTATAATAAATATCAAAATAATAATTATAGCCAGAACAAGTGGGATCAAACAAAAAAATTTGAGACCCAGAATACTCAGCAAGGACAAGCCCAAAATAAAAGGGTACCAACTGGAACTGTTAACCAACCGGCTAACAAGACAATGAGACTAAACAACATTGAGGAGAACCATTTTTTAGACAAAAGTCAGGAGTAGGCTTACCCTACTTATTTAGAAATGACCCGAAAATAAATAAAAAATTAAAAATATTAATTGACACTGGGGCAACCTCGTGTTATATTAGAACTGGAGTTTACAAAAATAAGAATGAGCTTCCAATATACAAAAGTGTATCCACAGTGAATGGATATTCAATAATTAAATATTATCATATGATAACTATTTTTGATACACGATATACTTTTTATGAAATAGAAGGGCTAGACTCAGATCTACTGATCGGCTATAACCTATTGAAAAAAATAGGAGCTGTGATTGATACAGCTAAGGGAGTTATTAAATATAACGGAATAGAAGAGAAATTAAATTATGACAGCGGAAACAATTTAAACCAACATTCTTTAACAGAAGAAAACACCATATACCTAGGGCGACATGGTCCACCGTCGAAACCTCAAATATATTGTTACCTTCAAAGCAGCATGATTTTCTTGACGGTTTGCTTGATATTTCATTGCCTCAAGTAAATCATGTATTAAATTTCTTAGGACGATTACTGGATCTATGCTTTGTTTCCAGTCCAGATTGTGTCTGCATAGCTAGAACCTCTGCAATTACTTTACCAGAAGACCCTTATCACCCAACGCTAGAGCTGACTATTGACACGGGTACAAAAGTGTATGAAGTATCTGAAAAAATAGCTAAACGCATCCCCTGCTTTCGTAAAGCGAACTTTGCACTCATTAATAGCCTTATAGCTTGCTCGGATTGGTCCAATCTGTACTTAAGTACTAATATAAATGAAGCGGTTAATATATTTTATAACATATTAAACGAAGTTTTTGATACATGCGTTCCTACGTATTATCCTAAAATTTCAAACCAACCTCCGTGGTTTAACAAAGAGCTGGCACGACTTAAAAATGTAAAGTCTAGACTCTACAAAAAGTTTAGAGCTTCAGGTTCACAAGCTGCCTTTTCGGTCTGATTTCACCGTGCTTAACGCCCAGTGTTATAAAAACTATTTAGCTCGTTGCAAGACCCAGCTTACACTGGATCCAAAACAGTTTTATAATTTTGTTAACACAAAGCGTAAATCTTCTAGTTACCCATCATCACTTAAATTTCAAAATTCGGCTGCTAGCACTGATCAAGCCATAGCCGATCTTTTTGCACAGTTTTTTCAAACCACCTATTCAACATCAAGTCCTCCAGATCAGTCTTACCCATATGTCATTCCTAAATCAAACTTTATTTGTTGTCCTGTTATAAGTAAAAGCTCACTTCTTTTAGAATTGCAAAGGGTCAAACCAGTCTACTCTCCGGGTCCTGACGGAGTCCCTGGATGTGTGCTTAGGTATTGCGCTGAGACTTTGTGTAGACCATTGCACAAACTGTTTACTTTGTCTTTAGAAACATCCGATTTCCCACACAGATGGAAGGAATCGTTTGTTATCCCGCTTCATAAAAAAGGGAGTAAATGGAACGCATGTAATTACAGAGGTATTTCAAAGCTATCAGCTATACCGAAGCTCTTTGAGAACATTATTACGCCTCTTTTACAACACAGTTGTAGGTCCCTTATTTCCTCTCGTCAACACGGATTTATAAAACGTAGGTCAACGACAACCAACCTTTTGGAGTTTACTTCATTTGTTACAGGAGGTTTTAGAAAGAATCGTCAGACTGATGTGATCTACACTGATTTTAGTAAGGCGTTTGATTCTGTAAGTCACCCGATTTTAGTCCGGAAATTGGACCTTTTAGGGTTTTCAGGTGATCTTCTTAGGTGGATTTTAAGTTATTTGAATGATAGGACTCAAAGGGTCATTTTTAAAAACTCTTTGTCATCCCTAATCCGAGTTACTTCCGGTGTAGCACAAGGAATTCATCTTGGTCCGCTCCTGTTTACATTATTTATAAATGACCTTCCATTAGTCTTAACGAAGTCACGGGTTCTTATGTACGCAGATGACGTTAAGTTGTGCCTGCAATGTAATGACCCCGCACAAAGTTTAGCTTTACAATCGGATCTAAATGCATTTCAAACATGGTGCATGGATAATGAATTGAATTTAAATGGTTCTTAGTGTAAACTAATAACCTTTTTTTGTGTCAGCCCCCACTACTCAACGTATAATTTGAGTGGTTGTGCGTTAGATAGGATAACGCATGCTGACGACCTTGGAGTCTACATGGATCCTAGACTTAAATTTTCCGATCACATTACTACTATGGTAAATAAAGCCAGGGGCGTGCTCATTCCAAGGACTCCTGCCGCAGTGGTCATCACTGCCACAAGTGTGGCAGACGGACGACCGATCTACACTTCCAACATATTCCTGAGCCTACTATCCTGAGGTTCTTGCTACGGGTGTCCTCGCAAGGGTGGGGAGAATGTTCACGCCAAAAGGGCGTTTAATTTCAGGAGACAGTGTCGAGCGGCAGTTTTATCCAGATTTCTATATCTCGCGCGCTCGCACTGCCGTCCGCTCTCCCTCTCCATCTCTCCCCTAAGTCTCCGCTCTGCTCTGGAGCGCTTAAGTTAAGTTAGGCTTAAGCAGTTCATGTTTCAAAGTGTACGAATAAACACCTACGCACGTCGCGTAAAAACCCCAAAAGTACCCGCGTATTTTCATGCGTACCACTCGATCTTGGGGCTTCAATTATTTCACCGATCAAGCCGCACCGCCCCAACAGTATGTATTTATTGTATTATAAGCAAGCAAAAACAATAATTTTCAGCTATGTATGTATGTTTGGATATGCTTTGCTTTGCTTATATTGTGTGTGTGTATGTTTCTATTTGTAAGTTTAAATACATACAAAAACGATATGAACTTTCTTTTAGCCAATGCAAAATATATCTAAGTTATTTGTCAAGCTTAAAATTAATAATCATCGATTAAATGTGGAACCATGAATATGAAGTTCTTCTCTACCTTTTTTATGGTATACAAATCTTCACGTGTGTTTATGTATGTATGTACACATGTTTCAATTTAATAAAATTTTTTTTTTTTAATGTATTTTTACACAAATATTTAATGCATTTATAATTTCTTAACAAATAGAAATGTGTACATATGTACATATTTAAAACATAAATACATATGTATACATACATTTTTACGTATAACCGATGTTTAAAAATAACTACACAAATATGAAAATATTGTTCCATCTCAAATTTCTAGCGTTTTTGTTTTACCAATAACAAAATATAACGGCTTTTGTATTTTTATACCCGTTACTCGTAGAGTAAAAGGGTATACTGGATTCGTCGAAGTATGGGTGACACGCCCACTCCAAAGCCCACATACCGACCAAAACTATGACTCCTACAGTTTTGATGCTAGAATACAAATTTTAACTGAAATGTATTGGTATCGTCATAACTTATCGATTGATCCTAAAAAAAATTGACACGCCCACTCTAACGCCCATAACGCTTAAATCTGTCTAACGCCCACATAACCATATAATGAGATCACGGATAGGTGGCGCATTTCAATCTCGCTTTGCTGCTTGCATATCTCCATATTCCTTTGGTCCCTTAAGCTGAGTAACGGGTATGTGATAGTCGAGGTACTCGAATTTATGTTAATCTCAATTTTTAGTTGTGGAATATTAAATAATTGCGTACGCCTTAGTGGATGCCCTCTACTGCCAAATACCCGTTAATCAGCTAAGAAGGGTGCAAGGGAGATGGAACTGAAATTTGCGTTCAAGTTAGTTTTAAAGCAAAAAAGATGTTTAGCTTGCTGTTTGAATATTTCATAAAATTTTATTTTTGTGTGTATATTAATCTTCGAGTAACGGGCATAAAAATGCTATGTACCGTAGTAGAAGAGAACATGATGACAAATAACAAAGCTTTAATTATTTTTCCATTGATAATACGATCTGTCATATGGCAGCTCTATCATTTGTTTGGCTTAGCTCAGACGTATGCCTAGCTTAATTTTGGTAAGAAGGGATCATTTTTTTTAAGTAAAGCTTCACTAAACATGAAGGATAGCATAAATCGTCCTATAATTTAAATATTTATAAGACATGGTTAAAATCAAACGAAAAAAAACTTAACAAGGTAAGATTAGTGACGATCGCACGTTCAACGTACACAAGTTCTAAAATCAACTTTCGTGACGAAAAATGAATTTAATATCTTAAATTATAGACGTTATGTTCGCAAAAAATGTCAATTAATTCATACACATTATCAGTATATTTAGATTCACGTCGCAAAGAGATATAGTATGTTCGTCGTGCATGGTAACACGAGATTTTAAGGAATCACTGTCCATCGAGGATATTTAATTCGCGGCCATAATAACAATTATAGATTTTTTTCGAAGTTTTAAAAATGATTATTTAACAACGGATGGAATGTTTATATATTTGTATACTTTGCTTTAAAATTCAATTACAAGAGAGCCATGCATTTCCGCAGAACAACATTTGCACCTAAATTCTTAAGTTTTGGGGGCACATTCCTCTGTTCTAGAACATGGTTTAGTTAAGCGAAGATCGACCACCACTAACCTGCTCGAATTGACATCTTTTGTAATAGATGGATTTAACAAAAAATTGCAGACAAACGTTATATATACAGATTTTAGTAAAGCCTTTGACTCTGTAAACCACTCTCTTCTTTTATTCAAATTAGATCAGCTCGGGTTACCGAATAATCTGTTAAGTGGATTTAAAGTTATTTGAATGTTAGATCTCAGAGGGTTTTATTCAAATACGCTGTTTTCAAGATGATCAACGTGACATCTGGAGTGCCTCAGGGCAGTCATTTAGGCCCTTTATTCTGTTTATAAATGATCTTCCTTCTATCGTAAATCACTCTCGTGTACTAATGTATGCTGATGATGTTAAGCTTTGTTTTTCATATAATAATATTGAATCTGGTTTCTGCTTGCAGTCAGACATGAATAGATTTCAGGAATGGTGTCGGTACAATCTTTTGAATTTAAACTATCTTAAATGCAACTTTATGACTTTTTATAGGGGTACGCCAACGTTCATGAGTTACTCTCTTCAGAACATGTCCTTGGACCGAATATACTCAGTAATCGATTTAGGTGTTCTCCTAGATCCTAAACTTAAATTTGACTCCCACATAACCTCTACTGTAAATAAAGCTATGAGTGTTCTTGGGTTTCTAAAGCGATGGTCTAAAGAATTTGATGATCCATACACTACCAAATTATTATTTACCTCACTTGTCCGTCCTAATTTAGAATACTGTTCTTCCGTTTGAATACTGAGGACTCAGTATCAAGTGCACATTGCCTTACGGGGTGCATTCTTTTTGCCTTACGGGGTTTGAACTGGGATCAAAACGTCAGGTTGCCTTCTTACTCGAGTAGATTGCTATTAATTAATTTGCCTAGTCTAATAAGCCGTAGAATTATGCTTGGTAATATTTTTATGAATATTGTCAAATACATTTCAACCAAAAGCAAAGACAACAAAACAACAATTACAATAACCAGCGAAATAGTAATAATTTAAGGTTTAATCATGACAACAACCAGAACAAAAATAATTATGGTTATTATAGTCAGAACAAAAATAATTCCTGGAACCAGGGTTGATTTAATAATAACCAACAAAATCAGTGGAACACCTATAGGCAGCCACAAAATAAGCCAGAACCAATGGAGGTAGACGAGTCTATCCAGGTTCAGAATAGGGCTAACAACGGCTATAATCAAAATTATAATAAATATCAAAATAATAATTATAGTCAGAACAAGTGGGATCAAACAAAAAAATTTGAGACCCAGAATACTCAGCAAGGACAAGCCCAAAATAAAAGGGTACCAACTGGAACTGTTAACCAACCGGCTAACAAGACAATGAGACTAAACAACATTGAGGAGAACCATTTTTTAGACAAAAGTCAGGAGTAGGCTTACCCTACTTATTTAGAAATGACCCGAAAATAAATAAAAAATTAAAAATATTAATTGACACTGGGGCAACCTCGTGTTATATTAGAACTGCAGTTTACAAAAATAAGAATGAGCTTCCAATATACAAAAGTGTATCCACAGTGAATGGATATTCAATAATTAAATATTATCATATGATAACTATTTTTGATACACGATATACTTTTTATGAAATAGAAGGGCTAGACTCAGATCTACTGATCGGCTATAACCTATTGAAAAAAATAGGAGCTGTGATTGATACAGCTAAGGGAGTTATTAAATATAACGGAATAGAAGAGAAATTAAATTATGACAGCGGAAACAATTTAAACCAACATTCTTTAACAGAAGAAAACACCATATACCTAGGGCGACATGGTCCACCGTCGAAACCTCAAATATATTGTTACCTTCAAAGCAGCATGATTTTCTTGACGGTTTGCTTGATATTTCATTGCCTCAAGTAAATCATGTATTAAATTTCTTAGGACGATTACTGGATCTATGCTTTGTTTCCAGTCCAGATTGTGTCTGCATAGCTAGAACCTCTGCAATTACTTTACCAGAAGACCCTTATCACCCAACGCTAGAGCTGACTATTGACACGGGTACAAAAGTGTATGAAGTATCTGAAAAAATAGCTAAACGCATCCCCTGCTTTCGTAAAGCGAACTTTGCACTCATTAATAGCCTTATAGCTTGCTCGGATTGGTCCAATCTGTACTTAAGTACTAATATAAATGAAGCGGTTAATATATTTTATAACATATTAAACGAAGTTTTTGATACATGCGTTCCTACGTATTATCCTAAAATTTCAAACCAACCTCCGTGGTTTAACAAAGAGCTGGCACGACTTAAAAATGTAAAGTCTAGACTCTACAAAAAGTTTAGAGCTTCAGGTTCACAAGCTGCCTTTTCCCGATACTTAAGTGCTCGGTCTGATTTCACCGTGCTTAACGCCCAGTGTTATAAAAACTATTTAGCTCGTTGCAAGACCCAGCTTACACTGGATCCAAAACAGTTTTATAATTTTGTTAACACAAAGCGTAAATCTTCTAGTTACCCATCATCACTTAAATTTCAAAATTCGGCTGCTAGCACTGATCAAGCCATAGCCGATCTTTTTGCACAGTTTTTTCAAACCACCTATTCAACATCAAGTCCTCCAGATCAGTCTTACCCATATGTCATTCCTAAATCAAACTTTATTTGTTGTCCTGTTATAAGTAAAAGCTCACTTCTTTTAGAATTGCAAAGGGTCAAACCAGTCTACTCTCCGGGTCCTGACGGAGTCCCTGGATGTGTGCTTAGGTATTGCGCTGAGACTTTGTGTAGACCATTGCACAAACTGTTTACTTTGTCTTTAGAAACATCCGATTTCCCACACAGATGGAAGGAATCGTTTGTTATCCCGCTTCATAAAAAAGGGAGTAAATGGAACGCATGTAATTACAGAGGTATTTCAAAGCTATCAGCTATACCGAAGCTCTTTGAGAACATTATTACGCCTCTTTTACAACACAGTTGTAGGTCCCTTATTTCCTCTTGTCAACACGGATTTATAAAACGTAGGTCAACGACAACCAACCTTTTGGAGTTTACTTCATTTGTTACAGGAGGTTTTAGAAAGAATCGTCAGACTGATGTGATCTACACTGATTTTAGTAAGGCGTTTGATTCTGTAAGTCACCCGATTTTAGTCCGGAAATTGGACCTTTTAGGGTTTTCAGGTGATCTTCTTAGGTGGATTTTAAGTTATTTGAATGATAGGACTCAAAGGGTCATTTTTAAAAACTCTTTGTCATCCCTAATCCGAGTTACTTCCGGTGTACCACAAGGAATTCATCTTGGTCCGCTCCTGTTTACATTATTTATAAATGACCTTCCATTAGTCTTAACGAAGTCACGGGTTCTTATGTACGCAGATGACGTTAAGTTGTGCCTGCAATGTAATGACCCCGCACAAAGTTTAGCTTTACAATCGGATCTAAATGCATTTCAAACATGGTGCATGGATAATGAATTGAATTTAAATGGTTCTAAGTGTAAACTAATAACCTTTTTTCGTGTCAGCCCCCACTACTCAACGTATAATTTGAGTGGTTGTGCGTTAGATAGGATAACGCATGCTGACGACCTTGGAGTCTACATGGATCCTAGACTTAAATTTTCCGATCACATTACTACTATGGTAAATAAAGCCAGGGGCGTGCTTGCATTTATCAAAAGGTGGTCGAAGGAATTCGATGATCCCTATGTCACAAAGACCTTGTTTATTTCATTAGTCCGACCAATTCTTGAGTACTGCGCTCCTGTTTGGAGTCCCCAATATGGGGTGCATATAGACCGGGTTGAGTCTGTGCAAAAAAACTTCTTAATATTTGCCTTACGGAGACTTAACTGGGATACAAGCCTAATACTACCATCCTACTCTAGTAGACTACTTCTAATTTACTTTCCATCGTTAGCTAACGGTAGAACTATGCTTGGTATTACGTTTATTAGAAATCTTATTCATGGTGATGTAGAGAGTCCCGAGTTACTGGGTCGCCTGCATTTTAATGTGCCAAATAGATTCACTAGAAACTATATTCCTTTAGTATTAAATCACTGTATCTATAATTACGCAATGCATGAACCTTTTAGAGTACTTTGCAATGATTATAATAGACTATTCATCTAATATCTACTACTGGCTCACTTCATATCTTTAAATCAATAATACTATCCTCCCTAGTAACTAATTAGTTTTACTTGATGTATTTTGTCTATTCGTATATTGACCTGTATTTTTAAATGGCCTATTGTTACATTGTCTTTTTCCTTGTCCGCGATTATGTTTACTCGCCCAAAACGGTGATGGGCTCCGCGCGTAACAAGCTTTGCTTGGTGTCGTAGGGCCACTTGTTTGTACTGACCATAGTGCATCAACGTCCATATTAATAAAAAAAAAAGTTCTAATTCGAAAGCTTTTGCTTGTGACCGTTCTTCGGTTGAGCGAGAGCGAGAAGGCAGTCACTTGATCGCGCTGAGAGACGTCGGTCCGTTGCGGAACCGCGGCATATTTTTGTCATGGAGCCGTGAATTTGCCTGAAAATTAAGCTAAGACTTAAAAGGGGAAAGAAAGCGGAATCGGAAAAACTAACCCTCCATCAGTTTTTGCGACACCAAATGGCCTGCAAGCAGGCAGATCGAGATGTCAAGTTCTCTCCTTGTGACTTTTTAATGGAAGCTTTACTTTAATCATTTATTTCGTATCCTTTGCACCATTAATTATACAAGGTTGTAATTTAAATTGAATTAAGGAATAGCTATCGCCGAGTTTTGTGATGATGTTAATTGTTTTTTAAAGTTTCATGATTGCATTTAAAACTATGTCTATCTCCCTGAATCGTAACCATATTTAAATTTCGTAACCCTGCATGGACTAAGATATGTGCTCACCTTTATTTACTTTCTTAGCTGGTAATAAAACCTTTATAATGAACTAAGTTAGCATTCTGTTGCCGCAGCTAGGTTGATTCAGCGATAAGTTAGCTTGCATTTGAAGGGGTCGTTCGGACGTTTGAAAGAGGACGGCCAATGGTTGGGTGGGTATTAAGGGACCTCGGGAACATCTAGCAAGACTCGGTCAGGGTATTGTGGAATTTTTCGACTTTTCTTTTATTTTTATGTGTTGTTGCTCATTTCCGAGTTTAGGTTAGGGTTAAGCATTTACATTCACTTCCACAGCCGACAACCAGCCAGCCGAGCATGCCCGCGTGCGCTTGATTTCCATGGTACGACCTCCGCCTGAATTTTATTTTAATGTGGCGACTCGTAACATTTATAAATAATTTATTCCAATATTAATGATAATAAGTCCAGGCTCCCAACTTCAAGGGCCACATAAACATAATGTGACTCATGTACACCTGTACGATTTCGACTTAGCAGAAATTCGTTCCTTGCTGATAGCTACTTTGACCTAAATAAATAGGTGATTATATCTTGGTCTGCGCATATCTGCACATGATAATCGGGTCACAAGCCATATGCATCCATCCGACGGACGTGTCTTCACACCATTTGGTAGATGTAATTGTTTATTTAGGCTATTTTCCTGTAATCTGTGATAAAACATGTTGTCCATTTGTATCTTGACTAGACCTAAGTAAATATCCTTGTAACCCCAAATCATGTATATAAACCCGGATCCGTGCTCAATAAAATCAGTACGAAAAGAAATCTTGACGTATTCACTTCTCCGCAGACCAATTTATTCTGTATTTATTGCGGCGACTATTGCCACTGGTTCTGTACTTGAAGCACGCAAAAAAAACTTTTCAGCAAAACCAAATCCTACATTTGGTGACCCCTGACTTTAAACCGCAACAATTGTTCAAATCGGGAGCCAAATTTGAACATGCATCATCTGTCATAGTTTGATCAACCAAAAGTCAATTTGGTAAAAATTTAAGCCGCATATTTCGGTCAAATACAATATCATTTGATCCGACTTTACAAATTCGATTACAGTCTTCAACGGTCAACAGAGCGACCAAAAGACGGTAAATTCAACCACTTTAGGTATGCGATCAACATATATATCCATATATGCAAGTTATATGACACATTATTTAGGGGCTCTTACCCAATTTATAAACAACTTGGAGACGAGAGCTAATTTCCAAATAACTCTGACAGACCCGAGATAAGTCCGTGGTTAGCTATTTCTGTCAACCAGGCCTGCAAATCTTTTCCACCCATCCAATCCGATATTGTAAACATCCGCCAACGTAAACAAAAGATCTCCAAAGGGGCCCCTGAGACCGCTAACGTAAGCAAAAAGATCCCCAAAGCGATCCCTAAAGTCCACTAATGTAATCACCAATTTCCGGCCGAATTTGGACTTCAAATTTAATTGGCAAATTGCATCCTTCTGTTGTCCGACACTCTTGAGTCACTCACTTTATCAATTTTTGGGGATAAATCTCTTAAGCCGAGGTTTGATTATTGATCATTGGACTAGAGGCAAGGCAGTCCGTTTTTGAGATCCGAAACGAGCAGTTGATAAAATCGAGTGAAAGTAAAAGAGCAGTGAATAAAATAAGTTCGACCAATAGAAAAATTGTAATAGTGAATAAGTGATTATAAAAAATAAAAACAAATTTTTTTAATTAGTTCACTAGTGAGAAACTTAATTTGCATGAGTTTCAGGCTAAACTAGCAACTACCAAAAACTTTTCTGTATATGTTAAGCCAAACTTTTCTTGCCCTAATTCTTCTCTAATAAAACAAAGTTGAGTTGCGCGGGACTTCAACGTTCAGGCCATGATTAAGAAAAACTGCTGTATAGGCGTAGAATCGGAAAAAAATAAAATAAAATGTTAGGGGTCATAATTTCATCAAAATAAAACAAGATAGAACGCTACCCGTAATCCAGCCAACGGAGGGAGATAGAGATATGCATCTTGCGAACCTACTGTTCCCAAGATTGCACACTTTATTGCTTATACAGCTGCGATCATGAAAATAGTAGTGAACTTGAGCTCACCACATTAGGCAGGAAAATCGATTGATAATCACAATTTATTTCAACGATGTTTTCAAAATAACAATTTACATACTTAATTTAATCAGTTCATCTGATTTTGTTATTATAAATTATTATAGTTTGCACTACAGGGCTTATAAACAAAAAAATCACAAAATTTGGCCGCTCATGAAAATAGTAGTGACTACTAAAAATTAAAAAAACTTAACTAAAAGCTCCAAAATATCTCAAAAAATCATAATCTTTTATTATCTAGAATCCAATATTTAGTTGAATATCCTTTATTCTGCAACACGGAGGTGCAACGGCGTGGCATGGAATCGATAAGGTCTTGGCACCGATTTACAGGAATGTCATGCCAAGCTTTCTGAACCACCATCCACAGCTGAGTTTTGTTTATTGGTTTTACAATAGATACAGCTCTCCTATTATCCCCCCAAAAGTTTTCAATAGGGTTTAAGTCCGGAGACTGAGCTGGCCTTGTCATTAGGTCGATCTCTTGTGATGCAAACCAAGCCTTCGCGTGCTTACTTGTGTGTTTCGGATCATTGTCTTGTTGGAACGTCCACTTTAAGGGCATTTCCCAACTGGCATAAGGCGGCATAGTGTTTTCCAAAATTTCAACGTAACCATTTTTGTCCATGATGCCATCTATCTTATGTATCGGACCAACCCCAGCATAAGAAAAACATGCCCAAATCATGATGCTCAGGCCACCGTGTTTAATGGTCTTTTTTGTGAACTTTGGGCGAAATTCCTGGTTAGGTGGACGTCGAACATACTCTCTAGAACCAGTACCATCAAACATAACAATTTTACTCTCATCGGGCCAAAGTATATTGCGCCATTTTTAAATGGACCAGTCTTTATGCACTTTCGCAAACTCCATTCTTGCAACTATGTGCTTCTGTGTCAAAAGGGGTACCTTTCTTGGACTTTTGGCAAATAAATTACTTTGTCTCAGACGTCTTCGAAGTGTTTGAAGACTAATTGCCAGGTTTAGTTATTTTTTAATCTGCCCTGCAGAAGCAAATGGGTGGATCGTGGCGTACCGCACAATATGTCTGTCGTCTACCGCAGCAGTTTTAAGTGAATGGCGTTAAATATCATGGTAGATGAGCATCCAACTATGTTTTCTATATCGTTGTACGTTTTCCCCTCATTTTTTAATTTTATAATTAAATTTCTCATTTTGGGCGAACAGTGCTTTCCCCGGCCCACTAAAAAAAATGTTATTTTAAATTTTCATCATTAAAATAATTAACAAATATTTTAACTTACTAATTGCGTTCTTAACTTTTTAAGTTTTTTTTTGAACTTCTCACATCAAGCACTACTATTTTAATGAGCGGCCAATTTAGCTTGCATATTCTAATTATAATCAAAAATTACTCTTTCCGTGGCAAATCTAACGGATCTTTCTCTCTTTCCTCATCCTTACGTTCCATTCTAAGAAAAAAGTGGAAACACGTTCCAAGGAAAACGGTAAAAGTACCGAAGGCTTCCTTTCCAATGTTATTTCAAGTTGCACTACTATTTTCATGATCGTAACTGTAACTATTAAATTTGTGGTCGGATTTGAAAAATTTTTGCAATTTCTATCTTTAATAGTTTAAGAGATCTCAGCCATAATATGGACGGACATACAGACGGGCTAGCTCGGCTCGGCTAGTGATCCTGATCATGAATATATACACCTTAGAGGGTCGAAAAAGCTTCCTTCGGCCTGTTACATACTTTCCGACGAATCTACTATATCCTTTTAGTCTACGAGTATTTTTCAGTATCATTCGTTCAGAGCCAAGATAATTCTATGATGATAAGTAGCAAAAAATAGGAAAGCGATCTGACTTATAGTTTTTTCGGAATCGTGTCCATCGCAAAACCATTTTCAAGAGAACATTAAGGGTTATATACCTTTTTGAGCGAAAAAATTGAGGGAACTTTGGATTTTTTTTCAGGTGTGTAGCAATTATTTTATGACACTGAAGTTATTATTTATTGATATTACATGTTTTTATCGAAACAACAAGCGTTTGTTCTTAAAAAAATATAAATAATTTACGAAGCTATGGCAATTCTCTCGGAACCCTTTTTTTATAGCGGCTTGCGGTGACCACGATGGAAGTCCAGCAGGTCAACTGATATCAAAAAACCAAAAAAATTTTATTAGTATAGTATTATTTCCAGTTCGTGAACGATTATTTTCAAGAATATTTGGTTTTTTCTGCATACAGTAACGATTTTTCCAAAAAGTTGATTTTTCGAGTTCTAAAAATTTTATTAAAAAATTCTGATCTGCAAAATCAAAATTGGCGCATAAAAACTGAATCGTTCACGAACTCGGCACAATCATTACGAATAATTTAAAAAAAAAATGAAGAAGATCAATCAAATAGTTCTTGTGCAATCGCGGTCACAGCAAAGGCACTTTTGGAAAAACACGACTTTGAGATAATCGCATTCAAAGTTTTACGTTGAGTATATGCAACTATTGAAGTCGAGCAGACAAACTTACAAGTCATCGTCAAACTATTATTCGGAACTCTATGAAAATTTGGGAAAATTTTCTCTAGGGGATATACTTTAGGATTCAACAAAAAAAAAATTTTTAGTTTTTTTGAAAAAAAAAAAAAGGTATATAACCCCTTAAGTTGGCTGCTAAAAAGTATTGAGTATTCTTAAAACTGTATCCTTAAAGAAAATGGTAAAATTAAATCGCATTTTCTAGCTGGTACAAGTGTACATAATTTCTTAATTTAAATAAGATAGAACGCTATAGTTGAGTGCCTCGACTATCAGATACCCGTTACTCAGCTAACCAACTCAAAACCAAGAAACGGTGTTTTGTCTATTGACCAATTTTAAAATAAAAATCTATTGCATATATTGTTTTTATATATATGTTGTATTAGCAAATGGGAAAGTATTTATGACATTAAAATTTAATGAGATTAATAAATACAAATATGGTTAATATTATTAATAGAAGTGTATCGCTCGCTGATTCAATACGAGGTCGTGAGTGCCTCACGAATCTTCGTTCAAAAATTGTACTTGATCTCGACTTTCTTATGTCCTGTCTTATGGTAAAAATCGTTTTCCCGCCTGACAATCTCATAAGAGCCAGTGTACGCGTATCTTAATCGATTCCTTTTAATAAGAACGTCTTCTGCTTTGTATGATGTACAGTTTTTGTCGGTCGCGCTTTCTGTATGTGCTCTCGAAAAACACTAATGATGTGGGGTCAACAGCATCGTCCAACCCTCTAAAAAAAAAGTCGTTTGACAGACGAATACTAATTCTATATACCAGTTCTACCGCGGAAAATTGGATGTCCACTTTGAAACGGGTACGAACTCAAAGCAAAACTATTGACAGTAACTGCGGCCACAGGTTATTGCTCTTACACATCAAATATGACTGAAAGGATCTGTGCCACCTCTCTGTGAGTCCTTTTGACTAAGGATGGTAGTCCGCCGTGTGTATGTGTTTACTTTCAACCAGATTAGCCAGATGTTTAAAAACAGCTGACTCTAAATGTGTTTCTTTTTCCAACGTTATTGTTTTTAAAGAAACAAATCGAAATATCCAGCGAGTCCACAACGCCAACCTTTCGGCAAAAACATTCGATAGAGGTTGAGTTTCCGGCCACCGTGTAAATCTATCAATCATCGTCAGACAGTGCCGATAGCTTGGTTGTAATGGCATAGCATTAATGTCTCTGGTGAGAAGTGGTTGTGTTTATGAATCTTAGAGCGCTGTCAGGGTAGACAAACTCTGCAATATCGAGGGCCACACGAACTTCTGGTGCACTTGACGTACTGTTGAGCGACCACTGGGGATGAGACAAACTGTGAATGAATGTAAAAACAGCATTGCGTAAAGTTTGGGTGTAAAAGGACGAACGCTCCCTGTAGATGCATTAAACTCTTCGAAGTTTTAAAGATGCGGCTCCCAGCAAAAGGTGTAGCAGCACAGGATCTAACGCTTGATCCTCTTCAATTTGCGATAATTTAATGGTTGTCGACATTATTATAGAGCATAATCTTGAAAAAGGGTCTGCGACTGCATTCTCGGATCCATTCACAAAATAGTAGTACAGAACTGGTAAATGTTAGCCAAATGTCATAGCTATCTTAGCGATGTTTGTGATCCGTTCTGATGACAAAAATGCGTCCGTCAAGAAGGTGTTTAAAATATTTAATGGGTTCGCATATAGCGAGTAATTCTCGGTCGTTAGTCAAGTTATTCTCCGTTGTGCTCAGATTTTTCCTTCAATTTTCTTCTGTGCACTAAAAATGCTTAAATTGCGAAATCGAAAACATACACATGTAGGCTTATTTATAGAGGTGCGGAAACATCGATGTTACATCGACAACATGCTGCATATACCCATAGAATGGATGCCAGAAAATTTAAATAACTGCACATTTTTTTATGAATGGATCCAATTTAGAAGACTAGTCACAACTTGAGTATTCGCAAAATATGGTGAACGAACGTAGAAATGCTTAACGGTGTAAGAGGTATGGCAATTATAAGTCAAAATCAAAATAAATCAAAATTTGATTTTTAATTTTAAGCCTCTCTAATAAAACCCAAACGCAGTCAAATTCAAAGAAATTTAAAACATTTCGATGTGTACTTGCACTTGAAGTCCAAATTGTGGTTACATTTCAAAACACAAAAAAAATGTTCACAATATTGTTTATTGTATTTTCAATTCAAAACTGACTTTTCTTGTACTGAAAAGTTATTATCTTCCACAAATCTGGTTTGCGTAGTTTTTGGCGCATTCAAATAAACCAGAAGAGTTATTTGCTATAAACTGAGTTCTAGTGTTTGACGCTCAATAATTTCTAAACGCGAATTTTCTTAATATGTGTAATACGTCTAAAGTCGAGGTGTTTTGAAAATCGACCGTCCAGTTCCAGCACTCAAATATGTAGCTCGACTGAACGCGGTTATAAGATTTATGTCAGAGTAAAGTGTGACATGACACTTATATTTTTCCCGCTGTGAGGAGTTTAATAACTCCCCAAAAATTGCAGTGGCAATTATTCATGGTGGCCTGCCTGCTACCAGGTACGCGGCGAATCAGCGCATAGTAACGGCATGGCGAAGAGAGTTTGGAGAGTGAGAAGTTGGAAGATGAGAGTTGGGAGAAAGAGAGTTTGGAGAACGAGAAGTTGGAGAACGAGAGGTTGGAGAACGAGAGGTTGGAGAAAGAGTGTTTGGAAAACAAGAGGTTAGAGAGAGAGAAAAAAGAGAGAGTGGAGATTTCGATGGCAGAGTGAGGGTGCCGTGTACTAAGGGAAATAACGGAACGCACCGGACTTTGGACTCTGCCGTGGACTTTGGACCAGAAGATGTGCCACATCTCAGCAGCTGGACGGCGCGCCTGCGTTGCACATGGCATAGGAGGATCAGCAGGACAGCGCCAAGACATTGGACTCCGTGGGTCTAGGACAAATAGGCCAAAAAGGATCCTTGGACGTTGGACCTGGAGTGCAGATTACCTGCGGGCCGTGTGCAAAAGGGAAATATCGGTTTCGGGACGCCCTATATAAGGCCGCAGAGCTGTAGGAGCTGGATCAGTCGATCACGAGGAGTCAATCCAACAAGATTACTCAGTTATCAAAGCCAAAGAACCAAGTCGACCAGCAACACGTGAACACCAAGTCAAGAACAACCAATCAAGTGGTCGGAAGCAGTTCCGTGGGAAGCCTACAAGGAGCAAGATCGCTACGTCTAGACGTTCGGGATTGGGACATCAGGAATCTCCGAATTGAGACACAGTTAGCTGAGGTCCAGAGGGCATCACAAGGCTTAGGCGATCTCTCTGCGAATCCAAGGCTGGACAAGCGGCCTCGCGTCAACGCGTCGGCGAGCGAGCAGAGGCGAGGGACACTACGAGCATCCCGAAATACAGGAAGGAGGGAGTGATCACCGAGTCAACGCGTCGACGAGCCAAGACGAGCAGTATCAGCAGCCACCGGAGTCAGCGCGTGGCGACACCGACACCAACCGAGCCACCGCTGTAATAAGTAAAACGAAAATAATCCCACTGTTATCCCTTGAATTCTGTGCTTTCTCGCTGATCTACGGGGCAGTCACGTCAAATCAATTTGGTGGAACGAACACACAATCTACTGAACTACTCGCACGAATCCCGTACTGAACTATCGGATTTTGTATAATGTCGAATAACAAACGCTTTTCAGCTAAATCCATTCAATCAAAAAATAAGGCAAACCAAAAAACATATTATTAGGTCTACATTTAAGTTGAATAACTCTGCAATTCAGTATCGCATTGAAATGCTTTTGGTACTAATCGAAGAATATTAAACAAGGAAGATCGATATAGTCGAGTACCTCGACTATTAGATACCCGTTACTCAGCTAAAGGGATGAAAGGGAAATGGAGATATGCAAGCAGCAAAGCAAGATTGAAATGCGCCACCTACCGGCGGTAGACAGATTTAAGCGTTATGGGCGTTAGAGTGGGCGTGGCAAATTTTTTTTTGGATCAATCGATAGGTATTAACGTGACCAATACATTTCAGTTAAAAAAAAAAAGTTTTACAATTTCTGAAAGACATTCCAAAAACGATATTTTTGGATTTTCCAGCTAGTTATAATAATGTAACGGAAATGTGTGAGGAATCTATTTTTATTCCCTTTGCTGCTTGCATATCTCCATATAGCTGAGTAACGGGTATCTGATAGTCGAGGTACTCGACTATAGCGTTCTTCCTTGTTTCATTCTATAAAATTGTGGTTATAGATTTTCGCCGCGGAGGACCGCATTTATGTAATTATACCTGTTACTCGTAGAGCAAAAGGGTACACTAGATTCGTCGGAAAGTATGTAACAGGTAGAACGAAGCGTTTCCCCAGAATGTATATATATTCTTGATCAGGATCACTAGGCGAGTCGATCTAGCCGTGTCCGTCTGTCCGTCTGTCTGTATAAACGCTGTGATTTCGGAAACTATAAAAGCTGCAATATTGAGATTAGGCAAGCAGATTCTAGAAATTACTGCGCAGCGCAAGTTTGTTTCGCCAGTGCGCCACGCCCAATCTAACGCCCACAAGCCGTTCAAAACTGTGGCTCCAACAGTTTTAATGCTAGAATAAATATTTTAACTAAATGTATTGTTCTCATCAATACCTATCGATTGACTCAAAAAAAAAGTTTGCCACGCCCACCTTAACGACCAAAAACCACCCACAAACTTTAAAATATCGTAAATATGTACGCGGATATATCGAAAACTATCAAAGATAGAAAATTGGGATTTGGATTCCGTAGCTTTGTACGCATCGGAAGTTTGTTACGCGAATATGTCACGCCCACTCTTACGCCCACTATGCTAGATAAAAAATTTTAACTGAAATGTATTGGTCTCGACAATACCTATCGATTGGTCCAAAAAATATTTTCCACGCCCACTCGAACGCCCATAACGCTTAAATCTGTATACCGCCGGTAGGTGGCGCATTTTAATCTCGCTTTGCTACTTGCATATCTATATTTAGCTGAGTAACGGGTATCTGATAGTCGAGGTACTCGACTATAGCGTTCTTCCTTGACCATTTTAAAGTAGTTTCATTGACAATTATAAATATTTATATTTTCATATTTAAAATTTTTTCCATCTCTAACGCCCATAAACCGCGCAAACTTGTTGCGCCTACAATTTTCATGCTAGAAAAATTTTTTAGTGAAATGTATTAGTCTCCTCATTACCTATCGATTGATCCCAAAAGAAAGTTTGCCACGCCCAATCGACGCCCACAAACCGCCTAAACCCGTGGCACCGACAACTTTCGTGCTAGAAACAAATTTTAACTGAAATGTATTAGTCTCGTCAATACCTATCGATTGACAAAAAAAAGCTTGCCACGCCCACTTTAACGCCAACAACGCTCAAATCTGTCTGCCGCCCATATAACCATATGTTGAGATCACCGGTAGGTGGCGCTGCTTGCATGTCGCTACTGTAACAGCAGTCTCTTCATCTGTGACCAATTTAAAGGGCTTTAATCTTTCTTCCAAAGAATCAGCGAGTTCCTTAGCTATTTCATCATCTTAATTTGCCCAAGTACAGTCCGATCGAAGCAAAAGAAACTTCTGAAGAGGCTGTCACTTAAGCCCGCAAGTGCATTTTCACAGCACGAAGCCTTGATCAGCATCCGGATCGATAGCACTAAACTTACGGAGGATATTTAGCTGTGGAACATCAAAGTGATTACCGTTAGCAGTGGATGCAGCAGCGGCATACTGAATCTTAAGACTCAGATCATTAACGGCAGAATCGAGTGGACAACTCAGATCAGCAGATTCATCGTTCTTAAGAAGGACTGTAAGATGATTCCTTAAACGTCCAATGTTGGACCGACAAGACAGCAGACTTTGTGTTGTAAGTTAAGGTGAAGCAGCAGCGCATACAAGTACTTAAAGCGAAATGTGATCGGAACTAAGATCATGTGATTCATATACAGTTATAAAGTTGGACGAAATATCCTTATAGAAAGCCAAATCAATTTCCGTTGGAACCTTGCATCAGAAGGAAATTGCGTTGGTCCTCTTGTAGCTAAGACTTGCAGACTTTAAGACTTAACATGATCTAAAGTATCAACACCTCTCGGTGAAGAGCGGTTACAACCCCAAAGTTGTCACTAGCTATGACAAAACGATTTGAAAATTTGCTGAAATCACGATGTCCCTAAGTCCGTGCTTAAGGTAATTGCAAAAGCTTGACAATTTACTGTTCAGTTTGACAGTTTGATTGGCCGTCAATAAATCATATCCAAAAATTCTGAGATGTAAGCGGCTGTTGAAATGCGTTTCGTTTATTAGCATCAATTCAATTGAATTAGCGGTAAAATAGTGCTCAAACTCGAGTCTTTTGTCAGTGAGATCACTGGCGTTCTAAAATGAGAATCGAATTCCTAAATTATACATGTATGCATGACGCATCAGACGGCAAACTGCCGGTTCATAAGCGCAATCATTTTTATCATCATTGACATTATCTGGTCAATACGGCAGATAAGTACTTCAAAGCCAGCACTATACGAAGGAGCCACAAGTAAGTGAAAGTGATAGGACCAGAAGACGGGGAGGGTATAGCTCGGCCCCAAGCATTCTGAGCATGAAGACGGACAGATACATATTTAATTGATGGTTGTTTTTTGGTTGTTCCAGATTTGGGACGATCAGAAATGCTTCTAAAAAGCATTTTGGTGGGATCAGCAGTTAATGCACTTAAATTAACCCTGAGACCTAGCGGTGCAAACAGGGTTTCGAGATTCATGAACACCACGTTTAGCGAATTTGGGAGGCTAAAAACAGTATGTTTTAGTGTGTCCAATATCCTGACAATTATAACACCTGACAACTTCATATCGGCGTTCAGGAGGGACAATAGAAATTGACTGATATGCCAACGACTTAATGTCGTAGACTTTAACATTATTTGGCGACGACTCTAGCTCAACAAAAAAATTATTAACAACTATACATATACTTCAACAAAATTCGTATTATAATATATAACGTTCAACTATCCTTGCCCCACAAGTTGTCTTTTCAGTTGTTTCGAAATATCTCCAAGAATGAAATTAACAAACTAAATTAAAACAAGGAATTTCGCTTCAGAATATATTACAAAATTCTCGCGAGCGATTAATGTCCAAAAAAGTGTCTCGACCAGAATGGAAATAGTTTATCAAATCTGACATAGCCAGAAACTAATTCATAACTTTATCAACTGAGTGAGTCTAAGCAATGCTTTAGTGTCGCCCCCTAGTTTTCTAAGGTACTTTCATTAAAAACGGCGCGCATTTTAAGGTAGCCATTTAGTCGCTAGGGCCACAAACTGACCCTTACCCCACCCTCCTCTACACTTGACCCATCTCTATATTACGCCTGCGAACAATACTTTCTGTTAGGTCGGATTAACGTACGAACTCCTTTATACTTGTGGGCGCTAGGCGGATTGCGAGCAGTTTTGTAAAGTAAAATTAATATTGCTAAGAAATACTTGTCGAAACTCAATATTGAATTGAAACTATGGTTTATTTGTATTTTTACCCTTAAAAATAAAAAAAAAGTATATGAAAAACTTGCAAGTCCCAAGAATTCAAAGGTTAACTCAGTGAATGCAGTGTGTTGAAATGCTAAATAGTTGTGCTTAGGAAATAAATATAACCAATCATGACCTTAAGTGTGTTAACTCAAAAAAATGTTTTTAAATGAAACCTAACTAAGTAAATAATTTCTACGCTTTATAGCATCATTTTACTTAGAAGCTACATATTGGTAGATTTAACTTTTTATTATTTATTTAACATTTTCTGTATTTCAAAAATCTGCGGTGATGGATAGGGAAGATTTAATACAAATATTAGCATTGATAGTGCATGAACGTGGTGTGGCAATCCTGCCATACTACCCAGTAGTATTAGTTTGGGACCCTACGCCGACTCCTACTGTTGGAAAAATATTTTGTGGCTTCTTCATTATTGATTAACCATCAAAATACTATATAAATATTATGTTTTGATAAAAAATTTAAATTTATATTTTAAACATCTTAGAATAAACAAGAGAAATCGCTACAGTCGACGTCCACTCATAAAAAGCTTTAAAGCTCAAAACCGAGGTATGACCGTCGAAGAAGTTTATGAAAAGAAGCGAGTTCAGTTTGAGATTTGTGAATAGCAAGTCGGTGTTCTTCCAACATAAAAATAAGATTATAACCAGTTTAAAATTAAATTAAATAAAGTTTTTTTTATATTAAACTTATGGTGCAAACTTTATTGGGTCGGAAACGCTTCCTTCTACCTGTTACATACATATTTCCGACGAATCTAGTACACCCTTTTACTCTACGAGGTATAAAAATACATTTTTTAATATAATTGATGGGTTAATCCTATTCTAGACAATTTACATTTTTATTTGATACTTTGCTCATTCAAATATTGCATTGCGATCCTTATGAATATGTTTAACGCATCCACATGCATGCCCAAACGGGTACTCGGGAACTCATTACGGAAAAAAAGGTCTAGGACCCACTTTTAAAAAAAAAACCTTCTTATTCTATTTACACGGGTGCGGTACAAAAGAGAAGGTATCTGTTGCATGCACATAGGTGCATATATTTAATTTGCGCCTATTTAAACCAACTAAACGCGTTATTGTGCGCATTAATTTAGAATGCACCTGTAAGCTGTACCCAGGATGCACCTTTATGCACCAAGAACTACATTCTGTAAGCATTTATTTAGAATGCGCCTGTAAGCTGTACCCAGGATTGCACCTATATGAACCAAATACATTTTTTAGAATGCGCCTGTAAACTGTATCCAGAAGAAATATCAGTTAGGTTCCCAAGCAATACATTCAACAGGATTCCAAATTCATAATTTCTTTTATTTTCGTTTTTAGGAATCCAAATAGTTACTAGCTAAATCGCTAAATTTAAATTTAATTATAGATTTAAGGTTCTTAAATTTACTGCATTAAAAAAGAAATTGTGAAAATCTTCTTCGACTGAAGTCCACTCTGAGAAACGAAAAGAAACTATTAAATTTAAACAATTTCAATATAAGAACCTGTACAAAATAATAAAATAAAAATTAAATTAAATCAAAAAGAGATATAATATTTATATTGAAGTATAAGGAGTCATATTTTTTAGACCATACGCCACCTTCGGGTTTCATCTTTGTTTTTTACATTCCCATACAAATAAGCCCGAATGTATCATATTTAAGCATATGTAAAAGGCACCACAATGCGCTGCACCTAGTAAGCACATTTGCCTTGGAAAATTTTCATGTGTGTCGTTTTGTGTAAAAACAAGAGAGAACGCTATAGTCGAGTACGTCGCTGTACGCTTTCAAAAAAGAAATATCAGTTAGGTTCCCAAGCAATACATTCAACAGGATTCCAAATTCATAATTTCTTTTATTTTCGTTTTTAGGAATCCAAATAGTTACTAGCTGAATCGCTAAATTTAAATTTAATTATAGATTTAAGGTTCTTAAATTTACTGCATTAAAAAAGAAATTGTGAAAATCTTCTTCGACTGAAGTCCACTCTGAGAAACGAAAAGAAACTATTAAATTTAAACAATTTCAATATAAGAACCTGTACAAAATAATAAAATAAAAATTAAATTAAATCAAAAAGAGATATAATATTTATATTGAAGTATAAGGAGTCATATTTTTTAGACCATACGCCACCTTCGGGTTTCATCTTTGTTTTTTACATTCCCATACAAATAAGCCCGAATGTATCATATTTAAGCATATGTAAAAGGCACCACAATGCGCTGCACCTAGTAAGCACATTTGCCTTGGAAAATTTTCATGTGTGTCGTTTTGTGTAAAAACAAGAGAGAACGCTATAGTCGAGTACGTCGACTATCAGATACCCGTTACTCAGCTAAAGGGACCAAATGGTCCCTTCTGCAAGCAGTAAGCGAGATTGAAATGCGCCACCTACCTGCGATCTAATACATGGTTATGTGGGCTGCAGACAGATTTAAGCGTTATGGGCGTTTGAGTGGGCGTGGCAAACTTTTTTTGGAGTCAAACTATAGGTATTGACGAGACTAATACATTTTAGTTAATAATTGTATCTAGCATAAAAATTGTGGGCACCACAGATTTGGTCGGTTTGTGGGCGTTAGTGGGCGTGGCATGTTCGCGTAACAAACTTGCACTGCGTACAAGGCTACGGAAAATCTGAAATCCCAATTCTCTATCTTCTATAGTTTCTGAGATATACGCGTTCATATCTACGATTTTTTGAAGTTTGTGGGCGGTTTGTGGGCGTGGCAATCGCCCACGGCGTGGGTCAATCGATAGGTATTGATTTGAGTTTATCAAATCTGACATAGCCAGAAACTAATTCATAACTTTATCAACAGAGTGAGTCTAAGCAATGCTTTAGTGTCGCCCCCTAGTTTCATCACTTTCATTAAAAACGGCGCGCATTTTAAGGTAGCCATTTAATCGCTAGGGCCACAAACTGACCCTTACCCCACCCTCCTCTACACTTGACCCATCTCTATATTACGCCTGCGAACAATACTTTCTGTTAGGTCGGATTAACGTACGAACTCCTTTATACTTGTGGGCGCTAGGCGGATTGCGAGCAGTTTTGTAAAGTAAAATTAATAATGCTTAAAAATACTTGTCGAAACTCAATATTGAATTGAAACTATGGTTTATTTGTATTTTTACCCTTAAATAATAAAAAACTTTTTGAAGTTTGTGGACGGTTTGTGGGCGTTAAAGTTTGCGTGGCAATCGCCCACGGCGTGGGTCAATCGATAGGTATTGATGAGAACAATACATTTCAGTTAAAATTTTTATTCTAGAATCAAAACTGTAAGAGCCACAGTTTTGGGCGGCTTGTGGGCGTGGCACTCTACTGAAACAAACTTGCGCTGCGTAAGAAGCTCAGGAATCTGCACGCCAAATCTCAATAGCCTAGCTCCCATAGTTTCCGAGATCTCAGCGTTCATCCGGACGGACGGACAGACGGACATGGATAGATCGACTCGGCTAGTGATCCTGATCAAGAATATATTTACTTTATGGGGTCGGGAACGCTTCCTTCTGCCTGTTACATACTTTCCGACGAATATAGCATACCCCTTTACTCTACGAGTAACGTGTATAAAAATGCCAGCTAGAACGATGGAATGCTGGAATCACACAAGCGTTTACACTGTAAACATTACAGTGGCGGTGTAAGTAGAGCGAGGAATTCTGAAGACTCGCGAGTCAGGTCAGGGGGCACCGCTTGTTTTAAATCCAATGCAATCTAGCGTCAAAGTTACAAGTAGCTACTGCATAATAATAATAATGAGTAATAATTTAAAAGTATACTTACATATAGCACAATACAACATTGAATAAAATCATCAAATAGAATTGTACCATGTCCAAAGCGATCAAACTTGCGAAGCAAAACCTCAATTAATTGGTCGGATAAACGATATCCGAATGAGGTGAGTGCTGTTTTCAGCTCAGTTTTGTCTATGTTTCCCGAACCGTCACGATCGAATGATCGAAAGCAATTTTGCCAATCCGTCACATATTTCCATAACGCTCCGAAGTCTTGGAAAGATACGGTACCAGTACTTTCGCGATCAAACATTCCTATCATCAAACGGATCGTTTCGGGATTAAATGCAGACCAGGTACCATTCGAAAGGGCCACTTGTAGCTCATCCGCAGATATATGACCGCTTCTGTCTTTGTCCACTCTGAAAGCAATTCAGTATTACCCAATTCTAAACGTTTCATATCTGATGCTTGCCTTTGAAAAACATCCCAAAGAAATTGTTGATCTGGCATTCCGCCATTGTTATATGCCATATTTGCTGATTTGTACTTATTAATTTATTCCACCTAGAGGTGGAGAAACTTCGATAAAATCATCCGATACATGGCGACTTCCGATGCTTTCGTCATACCACTAATGTAATACCTATTCACACAGAAAAGGTTTCCGCTTATAGCCTAGTATTCACATCGACAAAAACCGCGAGCTAATCATAGGAGTGAGCGAGAGACAAATAGGTAGCTAACGCTTTTCGTCGGGTCTGTTTTTCAGCGCGGTACTCAGATGAGCAAAGGAAATACCAGAAAAAATACCCGTTTTCGCCTAACGCCGTTAGCCGTCACGCAAAGAATAAAAATTGTAACTTTGGTGTGTTCGTGCAGAAGCTGTTTGAACCAAAAAGTTAAAAATTGAAGGCAAACCCCAAAAAAGGAAAATAACAGTTTATGTTGACATTACCTTTGAAGAAGAAGAATGCAACAATTATTTCCAGCAGCAAGGACAAAACCCTCCAAGCGAAAGCGAAATTCATTAAGTTTAAGTTAAGCATTTTTGACCAAGACCCGGGATTTATGTTGCTTATCAATAAATTAAATTAAAAAAACCCTCTTTGGTCAGATATTTGTTTATATATGTTTGGATACGTTTTGTTTTGTTTTGCATATAAATTATCGGTTGTCTAATATAACGATGAGAAACGTCTTCCGCCTTGGGTGGTCCCGCGCTGCTGTCGTTATATTGGTGTGTCTGGACAACGGTCGTCCAGTTGGTGTTGGTGGCCGGTTTGCCGTAGATCTCCCAATGCTGAATTATGTTGATTGGGATGAAAGGGTGACTGTCCCTCATAAACCGCTGGCCTAGAGACTCAGACAGTTTGAAATAATAAAATGTTTACAGCGGTTGCCGGAGTTAAATCAATTGGAGCGTAAGCTCTTTATTCAATCAATGTCAAATGAGAAACTATAACCTAAAGTTAACAAAAAGACAAATGCATGGCCGGATGCCCGGCAGACCGCTGAACACGCACAAATTGCAGAAGTACGATCACGGCTCATGGCGGCGCACTTTGCTGGCTCGGCTCTCGGTCACCGTATGAATGGTTCAATATTAGGGTGGTCATGCGTTAGTGAATATAAAAAATGTAAATGTTATATATAAAATATGTTAAGATGAAAAAATACAAGAATGAGATTTATGTTAATAAAAAGATATAAGATGGAATGGATAAAATATAAGATTGGCCTGCTTAGCCTCCGCTAAGATCTGGTTGTTAACTACTCCCCCCTTAAGTCTGTCGCCGTCCTCGGCGATGACCAATTCGTCGATACTCTTCTGCAATTTGAATGCTGCTTGTTTTCGACTGCAGTGTTGTTGAAGCAGAACCAAGCCGCACGGTGCGACTCCTATAGCGAACCAAATCCTCGGGGATCCTCGGGGATCCTCCGGCCGACAAGTCATCTCTAAGCTCAGAATGTGGTCGTGTCCCGTAATGTTAAGTAGAGGGGGAGTTGCAATCCCCGGACTCTTATTCACAGAGTAGTTGAGGTTTAGGTAAACGGAGTCATTTATAATTGCCTTCCTCTCGTAGGTGATGAGGTGGGTCCACTTTATAGTTGCTGTGGGCTCGTCATCAACAGTAATCCTTGTCTGTTCTTCGTTGACGATTATTACTCCATCGTCCACGATTGTAAGGGGTTCCAGATTGCTTGTTCGCGTACGGCTGGTGGCCGCACCGTCTGCATGCAGTTGCCGGGCGCAGGTGTCGTGAAGCGCCCTCTTGCAGAATGCGGCCAGGTCGGTAGACGCGCAATCGGAGACTGCTAGGATGCCATCAGCGCATTTCGCTACGATGTTGTCTTCCAGTTGTAGCATGTTGTGGTAATGTGCGACAGGGAAGAGCAGGACTTTCTTACAAAAAGACTTAACCTTAGGATACTCAACTATAACATGAATAAACATGTTAAATTGAAAAATTTTTATTTTAGATACACCCATAAGACTAACTATGGGGACCTCCGTGAGCTGTTCGTCAAAGATAGATTTTAGGTCGTTATGATTAAAAATGATTGGGTTTATAATAATATTCTTTGCAAAAGTGATATTGAGCATGCAATTTTATAGTTCTGAAATGAGTATTCTATTTCTGGCAAGAAGTGTTCGGAATAAGTGGCCGGAGTCAACTAACCCGTCCTTAAGGTTAATTCATCCAGCATGTTCTGGGCGTGGTTGATGTCGACTTCCAGTAACTTCCCCATGTTGGACTGTAGGAATAGCTCAAGCATTCTGTCCGTTGAGTCAATTCTGCTGGAGAACTCGGACAAATTAGTCGAGTCTTGTTCCCATACTAGAACCTTCCCGTCCAGTACCGGGATGTACTTTGCGTGAGAGTTTTGTCTTGTGTTCTGTCTTGAAGGGTTAACTCTGTCGAGGTTGGTCTTTTGCGCCTTGTCAATCTTGGTTTTAATTGCCATCTTGACTTCGTCGCTACTGGCTTGGATAACTTCTACTGGCCTACATTCCGTGACTGGCTATTTCCGCCAGGGTACTGTGGAATCTCTCCACTTAGCCGTTGGAGCTACTGTGTAGCGGTGGGGCATTAACTACATCGATGCTGTATTGGTTTTTCAGCAAGGACGTAATTGTATCGGAATTAAAGGAAGCCTTGTTGTCACAATATATTGTTTTGGTAGTTTACCAATTGGAGTATAGGGGCCCGTACATCTATTATTGCTCTAGACGATATTTTGAGAATTTTGAGAACTTATCAATGCAAGTTAGGAAGATTTTTTTGTCAGTAGATAAAACGTCGAAGTGTAACATTTCCCCTACATGTGAAGGAATTGGGGTGCTTCCTAAGTCCTGCCTTTTGGGGCGCCGATCATACTTGGCTTTATTGCAGACTTTGCAACATGCGACAACTTCGCTAGCTAGTTTTGACATGTTCGGGAAGTACTAATCCCGGAGAATTTGTTTTGCGTTCTCCTGCGCAGCCCGATGGGCGCGATTGTGCTCGGTATAAGTAATTTCAAGTGACATTGGTAATGTCATTGACAAAGTTGTTACAATGCACACTGAGCCAGAAATTTTTTTTTAACCAAAAATCTGTAATTTCTTTCCTGGGATAGTTGGAAGGATGCAGTTTTTGCATTTCTCTCTTAAAAGATTGAACTTTTCAACGAACTAAAAGTAAAATTTATTTGAATTTTATATGGTACAGATAATCCAAACCAATATCGGAAAATTGTACATACTTTTCGGTTTTTTATTCTTAAAAAAATAACTAGAAGACGCACACAATCTACTTTCATACACGATTAAGTATAAGAGATTCGGCCAAAGAGCTAGTAGCTGAAGGCTACCGAAAGGGTCGCAGGTTGCGGATAGCGAGCGCCCTGGTTCTCCAGGGTAGCTACGAATAAGCGTGGAATTTGGATACGGTCCGGCTACCGCCAAGCCCCCAACACGAAGCGTAAATAAGTAGCCCCGGACAGTCAGCGGGTATCTGCGCCGTAGCAGCTCCGACGTCGCGCTTGTGCTGCCGCCTCCGACAAATAGCTCACACATACCCCCTTCCCACACTCTTTGTACCTACCTCTTCCCTACCCACACAACTCATCTCACCCCTGGCTGGACTAAGGTGTCATTCGAACCGTGCAGAGAGTCAATCTGGCTGGCAGCCCGAGTTATCAAATAACAAATAACAAATAAGTCTCAAACGGTGAGCTCAGGCAAGTGGCGACCGCCTGTTCTAAGTCAGCCTTACCCGGGTACAGCGGATCTCTGCCCGGGTGGACCTGTCCCTTCTCCGCAGCTCGTGGGAACTAACATAGAGAATTTAACTAATAACAACAAAAAAACAGGCAGCAACAACAAAAAAGTGCCCGACACTCTCAAAAAGTCGGAAGTCGTTACCAACGGTGATAAGAAGAGCAAGATCACGGCTCCGATTACCCTAGTCCCTGTGACGTCGACCTCTGCCAAGGTCAGCGAACAACACAGCCGGCTAAGCCCAGCTCACCACAACGACAAGCCCAAGCCTTCCACCAGCGTAGGTGTGGCTAACCAGCTACTCCAGCCTGAGGGGATCGCCAAAGCCGGTCTCGTGGTCAGTACCAGGGCAAAGGAGTTCAAGAGGGTACCACCTACCCAGGCAGGACCTCTTGATCGCAAGAAAGCTTTTCGGATCCTCAAACGGCTGGCCACCAACCCGATACGAGAGGATCAAGCGTAAAAATTGGATTACCTAAAAATCCAAGAGGACATAGCCTGGGCAAAGGCGGTAATCCCATAGCGAGAAAGGTCGATGGAGACAGCTCAACCAGCGAGCAAGGAGGCCGCGGCACATGGTGATCAGAAGATCATTGGAGTCATCGACCAGAGCGATGAAGGCGGAAGGATCCCAAGGAACCAATAGGGTCTGGTTAGACGGGCCCTTGCGTCAGTGTCCTTAAAAGTGCTGGACGAGAACCCAGGTCCGCCACCCGATTGCACAGATGCAGGGTGGTACCAGAGCAACGTTAAGTTGATCGCCTGTGAAGACGAGAGGTCGGCAGCACTTTACAAGACTGCCATTAACAAGGTCGGCGAGGTCTACCCCGGGGCCAAGCTGGCAGTTTGCGAGGCCGCAGACATCCCGTCTCGACCAAGAACGAGGGTGTGGCTGTCGTCGGAACCCTCGGAACCAAAGGCTATACTCAGCCTGCTGACCAGGTTCAATCCGAAACTTCCAACAGACGGTTGGAAGGTGGTCAAGGTGGAGAAAACAGAGCGCGTCACAATGAACGTGGTTATCCTCTTGAACCAGGCCTGCATGGAACCCCTCGCAGCCCAACAAAACCGTGTGAACTACGGGTTCGATAAGGTGCAACTGCGCATCTATGACACGGATAAGCTAGTGGAAGACAACCTGGCTGTCTGTGCGTCGTACGAACCCCCGAGCGACGACGAACTGGAGCATGAGGAGGCCACCCTCACCGGCTACGTGTCAACCGACTCGGAGCTGACAGAGAGCCTGAAGCAGCTGTGCACTCGGGACACAACCCGACCAGGGCGCACTGTCCTCCAGGACATAGCGGAGGAAGCGGAGGGTACCCAGCCCGACCACGGCCCTAAAGATAGTGCAGTTTCTGCAGATTAACCTGCACCACAGCAAGGCAGCATCCGCTGCGCTCCTCACCCGCCTGGCAACAGGCAACATAGACGTAGTCGTCATTCAAGAACCATGGATTGTTGGTAACAACATCTGTGGCTTATCAACCCCCCTATACAAGCTATTTTACACCAAGTATAAGGGTAAAACCAGAACCTGCATTCTTACAAAGACACACTTTAATACATTTCTTATTCCACAGTTTAGCGAAGGCGACCTCACCACGGTCAGACTGGAACTAAACTAACACACTCATCACACCATAGCATCATTCTACGAAGGGCCACTACCAAACACCACTACACAACAACTCATACACACTCACTCATCTAAGGAACTCATCCTGGGTGGGGACGCCAACTCACACCACACACAATGGGGAAGTACAAACACCAACGAAAGGGGTGAGTTACTCTACGACTATCTCCTTCAATCAAATCTATTCATCTGCAACAAGGGTAATGACCCAACTTTCATCACTAGAAATAGGAGGGAAGTACTAGACATTACACTAATATCTGATCCCCTACTTAACCAGCTAGAAGCGTGGAAGGTGGGGATCGAACACTCATTCTCAGACCACCGATACATAGAATTCACAATAACTCTAAACTGTCCTCCCGCCGAGAACATCACTAATCTAAGATTAACCAACTGGGGATGTTACAAAAATCTCCTCAACAGGAACCTACACGCTCCACTGACACACATACGCAACCGTCAAGAACTAGATAACCTAGCTAACACTTTTACTGATATCTGCGGTGAGGCCTTAAAAGGGCTTGCCCAAGCATAACAGTCAAAACAAAGCACAAACCCCCCTGGTGGAACGCAACCCTGGCGAACCTTAAAAGAGAGTGTAGAACTTACTTCAATAGAGCTAAATACAACAATAGCGAATCCTCCTGGAATTTATACCATACAAAACTAAGCCTATACAAAAAGGAAATTAGAATATCAAAACGAAGAGCTTGGGCTAACTTCTGCAGTAGCATAGAATCTACTGCGGAGGCATCCAGACTCAGAAGAATTCTAGCAAAAGCTCCAGCAACCATTGGCTATCTTAAAAGCAATGCTCTTCCACGGCTGCTTTGATCTAAACCATATTCCAACAAGGTGGCTGGACGTTAAGGTAATTTTTATACCGAAAGCCGGCAAGCCCTCCCACACCAACCCAAAGGACTTCCGCCCGATTAGTCTCTCTTCCTTCTTGTTGAAGACCCTGGAAAGGCTAATTGACACCCATATCAGACTAACCATCGACCATAGCCTACTCTCTGACGCACAGCATGCGTACCGTAAAGGTAGATCAACAGATACCGCCCTCCACTCTATAGTGTACAGTATAGAGAGAGGTTTCCGCAATAAGGAATACTTTCTTGCAGCGTTTCTAGACATAGAAGGCGCCTTTAACAACGTCACCCCAACGGCGATTACTGGGGCTCTGACTGAACTGAGCATTGAGCGGCCCATAGTGGGACTCATACACACCATGCTAACCAGCAGAGTAGTGCACTCCACTAAGGGATCGGCCCACTCGACCAGGAATGTCAGCAGAGGAACCCCACAAGGGGGCGTACTCTCACCTCTTCTATGGGTTTTAGTGGTCAACAAACTGCTATAACTTCTAGAAGAGGCGGGCACAAAAGTGGTAGCCTACGCGGACGACGTGGTTATCCTACTGCAGGGCAAGTTCACGCGAACCCTTTGCAATCTAATGGAGACAGCCTTATCCACCCTCTCCCGGTGGACGGCTGGCTGTGGACTGGGAGTTAACCCAGTATTAGGTACCAATACTAGTTCCCCCAAAACTACACCAAACGCGCCTAACCTTTAGCAACCAAGCAAAGTACCTAGGTGTCGTCCTTGACAAAACGCTCCTCTGGACAGATAACATCCTAGATCGCACACGCAAAGCGGCCATAGCCGTCTTCGCTTGTAAAAAAGCCATAGGGAGGAAGTGGGGTTTCTCCCCATGATAGTTCACTGGCTATACACTGCAATAGTCAGGCCCATTCTCCTCTACGGAAACATCGTTTGGTGGCCTTCTCTAGATAAGAACTGCAACCTCCGGATCCTTCACAAGATCCAAAGAAGCGAAGAGCTCTGCATCAGTGAGGCGCTTCGCACTACCGCCACTGAAGCACTAAACAAAATTCTCGATCACCAACCCCTGGACCTACTTGCCAAACAGCGCTGAGGCTCCGCGAAGCCGTCGACATATACACAGACGGCTCCAAGCTTAACTCCCAAACAGGTGGGGGAGTCTTTTCCCCCGAACTAGACATAAAAGTCTCATTGCGCCTACCAGACCACTGTAGTGTTTTCCAAGCGGAAGTCATGGCAATTCAGAAAGCCATTACCCACCTGAACACGTCTGTACATCAAGACATAGATATCTTCATCTTCTCGGATAGTCAAGCAGCCCTCGACTCCTACACAACGAACTTAAAAACAATCTCTGAATGCCGCAAATCTCTTAACGAGATGGCCACTCATCTGAGAATCAACCTCATCTGGGTGCCTGGACACCGCAAAATTGAGGGCAACTGCATAGCAGACGAGCTAGCAAGACAGGGGACAACCGCCGATATCCTTCGTGATAAGGACACGGTAGATATGCCCATGGCTACCTGCAAGCTCCATCTCAGGCAGAGATTGTATACACTTTCCAACAACCGTTGGAACTCCATCTCAACATGCCACAATTCTAGACTCACATGGCCAAACTACAACTCGAAAAGAACAAAAACTCTCCTACAATGTAGCAGGGAGGAAATCTCCACTCTCCTAAATGCCCTCATGGTCCACTGTCTTATAGGGACTCATGCGCTAAGGCTGGGACTAAGTAACCACGACTTCTGCCACAGCTGCAAACAGATAGACGAAGAGGAGAGCATCGAACACCTCCTATGCTTCTGCCCAGCGCATAACCTAAAGCGCTTTCAAACCCTAGGTAGCTACACACTTCCGAACCTTGCGGCCATTCAGGACGTAAGCATCCAAAAACTCTTATGTTTCTTAAGAAGAACAGAATACTTCGCGAAAGCAGATAACCCATGAGCTAGGGAAACGGATCTGTTCAGAGATCATGTGGTATCACAAGGCGCCCATTGTGGCCTAAGTGAGGGGATTAGTATCTAATCTCCAACCACTCCTACCTAACCAAACAAATTATAAAAAACTAACCCCACTATAAAATATGATGTCGTTTGAGATTTATGAACCGTTAAAAATTGCTACTTTCGGAGACTCCCACTTAAACGTTTATTTAATAATCGACCTAACAAAATTTGATATTTTTTTCTTCTTGTTATCCGTTTAGATTCTTATAATCAAATTATTAGAAAAAAATTGTTTGTAAAATATTGTTTTTTAATTTGTTTAATGTTAATTTGACATTTGCTGAAGTCATCACAAAAGTATGCTTCATTTATTTATTAATTTGAGATCATAGTAAAGTTTAAAAAACTAATACTAACATATGAGGTGTAGTGCTAGCTACGAGGCCTTTGACTACGTATTTGTTTATGCTACATTTATATTTGTATAATATATTTTAGTTTTTCTCCGAAGAAAGCACAAGAAATGCAGCATACCTTTAGACATACTTAAGTCCTCCCTTAAGCGCTCTGCCAGGCATTTCATCTCTGCGCTGTAATTTCCTCTTTAATAGTTTCCGCGCGGAAACTATACAGATTTCGAAAGGGACATGAACGGTTGGCGTACCTTTCTGTACCAATCACATGAAATTCCACATAAACGGTCAACGTGGCACTCACAACATTTTTCAACAAAAAAAACGAAACGGGTTAGATTCGCTTGCCTTTAAGCACAGCTTGCAAGCGGTATTGAAACAGAAGCTGACAGTCTGCCTATTCTAGTGATCATGATCCTTCTGTTAAATGTTGTGGGCGCCACGTTGACCGTTTATGTGGGATTTCATGTGATTGGTAAAGAAACCGAGAGTTGAACGGACGAATAGATGGATTTTAGAGATTGCAAGCCTTTAATATTCTTCTTCTGACAATTCTAGGGAGTTTTGGTCCTCTGAGTCTGAATCGGAAAAGTCTGAGTCGCTTATGTATAAATCTTCATTTGGGTTTAACATACACAATGCTTCTTTTGGAAAGTGCTGTTCTCGTTCCTTGCAATTTTTTAAACGTAATGAAGAAATAACAGGGTCGGAACAGTCCATTGATCTATAAAACAGGTCTGAATCGTTGATATGCGATCACACTTTCTGGTATGGTTTATCCGATCATTTTTGTAAAATTTGTTTTTAGCCTCAGGGGCTTCTTCGCCCAACATACCTACCGGTAAAATACTGGTTCAAATTATATCTGCTCCATGAACCAATATTTTATGTAAAGTAGCGGTCATTAGGTAAAGCATATTTTTCAAATTTTTGATCATTTATGTCATGTTTTGAGTTAATACCTATTAAAATAATTTTTAGCTTATAAAGGAGCTCGGATTTTAAGCCCGTTATTTTTGAAAGAACGTCGATATCCTTGAAGGCTCTTCTGTCAGTATTTCCTGTGTTGGTGTTGCCGTACCCGCCGGGCTATGGCTGGCTTACCCTTAGGCTCAGCTTTTCCCAAAACTGATTTTGATTTTTGAATAAAAGCCTTTCTGAAATTAAATTCCAGTTTGTCTTCCTCGGACCGAACGTGATGTCTTTGGATATTCAGCCTGTACGATATTTGTAGGCACGTTTCAAAAATCCGAATATAAGAATGCAATGGGCTTATGCCGAAGGTAAGTCCAGATTTTATTGACCTTTACATTAAAATCCTTGGGATTTCGATGACAAATAGGGCATGTTTGCATGAATTTTGTTCCTGTCAAAACGTTTAGAACTTTTCCGTCTATTAATGTAAGAAATAGCACGAAGTCTACTAAAATATTGGTATTTTCAGTAATCGTTTGGAACAGTTGTAGACTAGAAATCTCCTTTTCCAAATTATTGTACTCCGATAAAATAAATTCTTTACTTTCATTCACGAATTGTAACTTTATCGGCCTACAAAATTTGTCGGACTGAGCCGATGTGTTGTTCCACATTATTTCGCCAGATGGTCTTACAATAATTCTAAGAGGAATTAGAGTTGTTACGAACAAATTTTCATCCTTTCCAGGCCCATTCAAAAAATTTTGGTTATAAACAGAATGTCCGCTGCTACCGTCAAACCCATAGGAAAATGTAGCCTGAAAGTCAAGTGAATTGCTGCCTAAACTTATTATTAAGTCTGAACATAAAGTTAAAAGCCGTTGGGTCGTGTGATTCACTAAAGCTTGTAGCTTAACTTCAGCTCTGTCTTCGGAAATTTTCAGTCTCTGCGGACGGCATTTATGTTTAGCCTCTCTTAAAGAATTATAAGAAGGCCAGATGTCGGCACCAGATTCCTTCGACGATATTCGAATGGCAGTATATTATGCTATGCAAAACGAATTATTTAAAAAAAAAACCAAGTCTTCCGGTCTATTAGAAATATTGTTCAATGCTGAACTTAGATTCTTATCCCCAGACCTCTTTGCAGCATATGTCACAGCTTCGAAAAGCTTCTGTGAATCATTTTTATGATGTACACTTATATTTGAAATTTCTCGACGAATTTCGGACGACCCCTCTCGGATGGACCACGATTTAAGGGCATTGCAAATAAGAATAATGAATTTAACCAAGTCGTATGACGTTCGTTAAGATTGAGACTTTATTTTTTCAAATTACTCCTTTTAACATGGTATTCGAATCTCAGTTTGTATACTCTAAGTTTAATAGCTTTAATGCAATTGTCATCAGAAATTCCAGCTTTTAATGCAATAAAACCAGCTACTAAAGATATATCATTGTTGTATTCAGGAAGTATATCCACAATTTCCGCTTTTTTAAAGTTAGCCATGGTGTGTTCGCTTCGAGTTTCGAGTACCGAATGACAGAAATTGTGAACATTTTTTAGAGAAGAGCCAACAAAGTTGATATTTCACTTTTCGATATATCGATATAACATTCGATTGTTGGGTTTCAGAAATAAAAGAAGCGGGAATGAATGAAAAAAGGAGATTTTAGATGTTAGGCAGACTAAAATCAATTTTTGGCGCGCAAAACGTACATTAAAACCTGACGAAAAAAATTCGGCATACTTTTAGGCATTCTTCGTAAAGCTCATCAAAATGGTTCGACTTAAAATTAAGCCATCAATTAAAACTAAAATTACTGAAAACTAAGGCATAACCGCATCGAGTCGGTGATGAGCGATTTTAGTAAATTAATTAAAGAATTTATTTTTGATGTAATGACTTCATTCGGGGTGCATGGCACTCAAAAGTACTCGAAAAGCAAAGTACTCATTTGCTAAAAAAAGCAGTAAAAATCAACGAAAGAGTTTCTTTTAGGAAACAAGTAAGACATACGAGCTATTTAATATTTTTAACTTGTTGAAAATAATGACTCCTAAAAGTTTTGTGAAGAAGTCGAACAGCTACATCAGCTTCTTTGACTTCAAGATTTTTTTTAATTTCCATTAATATTTGATGAATTTTTTACTTTAAAAATACGGTAAAAGAAAACTACTTGCCCGAATTCTTTGAAACTTTGGCATAAATTAGATTAATGTATTATAAAAAGGACTCCATACTCTTTTAAAAAAAAAACGTATTTTTGGCCAAAAATCGGATTGACTGGCCCAGTGTGCATTGTAAAAGAAAATCATGCTTACTTCGGCAGCTCTACAGATTATTTTGTTTGGACCAATGACCTTAGGGCGATATTTTGTAGGATATATTGGTATGGGATCGAAAAGATGTTTAAACTATTTTAAACCCGGTAGAAACTATTTTAAAACAGGTAGAAAGATTAAGTCCGACTTCCAAATTTGGTATTGCTGAAAAAAAGTTTTCTTGCTGTACAAACATTGCAAGTGGTTTGACTCCCAAGATAAATGTTAAAGTAGCAATAAGCTATTCTTTGCCATAAATAAATAATTAACCAACGATTTTTGAAAGTTTTAACAGCAAATCTTGAATCTAATTATTAAATATGTTTATTTTATGTAAAAGCACTCATCATATTCATCAAACCACATAGGTCAAATAAAAAAAAAATAATCAAATAAAATGCAGCTAAAAGATAAAAAATAATAGAAAAACAATATATATCTAGAAAAACGATAAGAAACTAGTATAAAACAAATCAGCCCCATAGCGAAATTAAGCCACAAACCAACTTCCGCAATTCGCTACAGCCCATTTATAATTGTTAAGCGCAATGTGCCTTTTAGGTTCCTTTTCGTCAACATAATTCAAGAATTGACGAATGAGCCAAATATTGAATTTTGACTTTTCGGAATTGCGAGAGATTCCTATACGTTCCAGCTTTGTTTATGTTCGATCGCTGCTGAACTTGTTATTGTTCACTGGGCGCAGTACAAGAATAAAGATTAGACGGTTGAATTTGGTCGATGCGTGGCAAAATCAAGTGCAAGAAGTGCAAGAGTTGGAGTAGGTCAGCTGATAAGCCACACTTTTTTTTTTTTCTCGCCCAAGAATGACTCCAGTGACTCTTGCCAAGTTCCAGAATTGCGGAGGAAGATAGTCTTTGTGTACAATTACGTGTTGGCCGACCTGGATGCTAGCTTGCGGCTTGGTCCCTTTTCCAACTGCGCCAGAAATGTTGCTTGATGAATATCACGCGTTGCCATCCAGTGAGGTAGCGCAACTTGGAGTCTTCGTCTACCTCTGCTGGTGAAGAGATTCATCTGGTGCAGACAATAAAGGTGACCCAATGAGGAAATGGGCTGGCGACTTGCAGCTTCATCATTTGGGTCATCCGATATTGCCTCGATGGGGCGTGAATTTAAAATCGCTTCGACTTCTGCGAGGACAGTCAGAGGTTCTTCGTATTTAAAGTTTGATTGGACGATGTTTTTGAGCAGAAGCGTTTTAGCTGATTTAACAGCCGCTTCCCATAGGCAGCCGAATTGAGGGGATCTGGGAGAAATGAAGCAGAACGAAAATCTCTTGCAAGCGCTGTACGACTCCAGAAGGTTGATGGCATCGAGCTCCAGTAATGCAGTTTGGAAGTCTTTCATTTTGTTGGCAGCTCCAACGAAGTTTTTTGCATTGTCACAGTAGATGCTTTGCGGCAATCCACGCCGGGCGATGAACCTTCGAATGCAGGTCAAGAAAGCACTAGTTGTTAGCTCGGAAACTAGTTCGATGTGGGTAGCATTCGTCGCATAGCAAACAAATATTGAGGCGTAAGTTGTATAGGGTGACTTGCTTCGAATTGTACGAGGTCAGGAAGGGCCCAAAGAGTCAATTTCTGACACCTCGCTCGCCGTAAAGTTGATACGGAGGAACATATCCCATTATTTCTGGCGAGGCTTGTAGTGGAAGCAGTGTGTGCATTCCCGAACCACTTTACGCATAAGAGCTCTACCGATGATGACCCATACCTTCTCGCGCAGTAACGAAAGCAAGATCTTCACTCCTGCGTGTAAATTGCAACGATGGACAAACTCGTCGTATAATCTTGTATAGTGATGTTGCCTAGGTAGAATGACTGGGTGTTTAGCGCTGTATGGCAGATTTGAATTGTCCAATCTTCTTTAGCGCTGTATGGTAGATTTGAATTGTCAAATTTTCCCCATACTCTCACGACCAACAGGATTGCATTCCCTACGTTTATTTTGTCAATAAATTGTGTGAGTTTTTGAAGACGATTTCTTTGCTAAATACCGTTTGCTGAATTTGTGGTACGATCCAAAAAGTCTAATTTAGCTCGTAAATTACCTCTCGAACGGTTGAATTTATAGCTGCAGGAACTCTATTAACTAATCCATAAACAAAAGAAAAGCTTCGCAAAATTCGGAAGTATGACGATAATCGATTGATAAGATCGTCTATAACTATGTACCACCATATGTCTCGAAGGGATACGATGTCTGCAGGATTTTCGTTTGCTGATACCTAGCGCCATTCAACGTCATGACCCACATGACTGCAGCTCAGCGATCCTGTGAGACTCGAAAGTTGTCAATTGAGATGAATGCTCAATTCTGCTCTTTGCGTCGGTCCAAAAATTTACCTTTGAGATGTAAGGCTTGAGTTTGTATTTAAACTTTTGGTACGTTCTGTTAAGCAGCACACTGCTTCAGCTTTGGGATCGACAAGAATTGAATCGTAGCGACTCTTGACATTGCAATTAGTAAGCTGATCGTAACAACGCCATTGACTACACTGCGAACGTAAAGACAACAGCCGGGTCCACGTTTGCTGGCGTCTGCAAACCCGTGAAGCTCACTCAGGTATTGTTGTGAGGTTAATACAAAAGATTCACTGTAGATAAGTTAAGCATGCCTTTTTTTTAAGTTACCCCATACGATACCAAGATCGTTGGGAATCGGCTCATGACAGGCAAGTTTCCGTATAACTAGATCCCGAATAAACATTTTGCAACTCATGATGATGGGTGCGATGACACCCAGCGAGTCAAGTATCCGTAATACTTCAGATAAGACAGACGGTCTAGTAGAGGTCTCAGAAAATTAGAAAATGAATACATCGTCAGATGGTTGCCATGCTAATCCAAGCATTTTCGTTGATTTTAATTCCTCCAGCTGCATTGAAACCTTGCCGTCTGATGAATTGCCCAATAAGGTTGAATTGGTCATCGTCAACCCAGCCTTACTTAGTATAGGTTTCAGACTTCCTCCTTTTCTTATAGTGCGGTGTGCAGATCATCTGCTCCTGTTAAAAGATCATCGACATATAGGTCAGTTCTTAATACGTGGCTGCAATCTTGTTCGTTTAAATTGGCTATAGGAAACAGACTGCGAATAACGAGGAAAGGAGCTGCTGAGACACCGTAGGTCACCGTATTAAGCTGATATATCAGTATCGTTCAGAGAATCTGTCCCGCTCGTCGACTACAAATTGACGGTACATCTTTGAGATGTAACCAGATAAGGCCTAGCAACGGAGGCGAAATGAAAGCAGTATCGTAATAAGGTATTCTTGGATGGTGGGACCTACCATGAGTATTTCGTTTAATGCTACGCTATGCTAGAATTAAACACTACTCGTAGTTTTGTGGTTAAGCTCTGAGGCCGTAGCACACAATGGTGGGGAATAAAGAAATGGGGCTCTCCTTTGTCATTGCCCTTAATGAATGGCATGTGACCTGTGGTAATGAATTCGCGCATAAATTGAACATAGGATTGCTTTAACAAGGGATATCTGTTTAACCTTCTTTCAAGTAGGGAGTTTGCGGTGATTCCTTGATTGCAAGTCGAGCTGTAATGCGATAGTCAGACCCGATAGCAACGGTGTTTACGTAATGCTGTTAACAGAGCCTTTCTTCTTCGATAAGCGTTTATCATGGCGTTTAGAAATCCTCTACCTTCCAAAAATGATTTCATCTAGAGAGTGTTGATCTTGAACTAAATTGCATTTGTATCGCTCAGGTTCAGTAGGCAACATAGTAGTAGGCAAAACTCGTATTGATGAGCGTGGGAATGTTTGCACCCATCGTGCACTTTCCAAATCGGATGGCTTCGAAGAATCCTTCAATTCAGATCAGAATGTCGATTTTGCTGGACTGATAGAATGGTGGATCAGCTAGGACGATCCGCTCTGGCATGTCCGCTACTAGGTTGCTGTGCACAAATGGGTGCGATCACCGCGATATTCGATGTCCACTAAAAATCCGAAACTCGTGACTTGAGAGTGGTGTGTAAGTTAACGTTACTGAAGGGTAACAAACAGTCGGTAGAAATCTTGGATGATTCTTGGATCACCCTAGTGTTTCTGGATGCCGACTCAGCATACACGCCTTTGGGGGCCGTGCCTGTGTCCCATCGGTTCCCGGTATGGTGGGTTATGCTCATTCTGCAATCGTCAGCATTTTCCACTGACGCGCGGTCGGCCTGCCGACCAAGCGAGCGTTTATCGTACAGTTAAGTCCATCAGATCTGTTTTACATTTATTTGAATAAAGAGCACTTGGCCCGGCCATCGCCGTCATCTTATTTGTATTTCACCCACTGAGCTTAAGGCCAGGGGTATAGGGGGGCAGTCACCCTCTCACCATAAACTTCAATTGACACATCAGCAAGCACCCTACCGATGTCACGCCATCAGCGGCCATCTAGAAGCAGCACCGCCACCGGGCACTAACATGTAACATAATTTGTACGCTAAAATTGATATGCTTTGAAGTGCTTGGCAGTCTCCCCGTGATCAAGTTTAACTTCGACCCGGAGTCTAAGAACGCTCTTACTGTCCGTTTCTATCTTTGATCTGGACTACCGCTGTTGGTATAAAACTCTTTCTTGGCTCCTGGCTGAAGATCTGCTGCCTGACTCTAAAGCGAAACTGTTGAAAGACCTTCGAAAGATGCCGTATGATCTTGTTGTGTTGAGAATTCATGTAGAAGAGTGTGATACGATGTTTGGCATACCCTGCACCTTGAATTCCACGGGCACTCGGCTACGGTGTGAGATTTTCGTAAACAGTTGAAGCAGATGCCTCTTTTACGTGTTCCTTGCGTTGAGCTAGGTTTAATTAAGCAAAGAAATTGCTGTAAACGCAGCTGGCCTGGGTAGTAATAAATGACTTTAACAGCGAAGTTGGGAACGACTTCGGCTTTTGATATTAATCCCCTTGGCGGTTTTTGATTGAACTACGTTGACGACCTTCTAAGAACTGGCATCGTTGAGTGAGGGTTTTGCAGAAGTCGTCGCAATTAGGGAGCTGATCGAAAGATTGTTTCTCATCGTCGCTCAGTCGAGTGTCTGCGTCCACCTTTGAGAGAACCAGTGTTATCATTATTGCAGTCATAATATCATTCGCACTGACTAAAGATAAGAGAGACCCTCGAAGAGCTGACAATGTATCTATGAGATGCTGAAGGCCTGCTGCATCTGGCTTGACGATCGGTGGTAGGTTAAACAGGTTTGTAATGGAGCCTAGAAAGATTAGTACACTATTATCATAAGGCTCCTTCAGTCGATCGAATGCCTTGGAGTCTCAGCACTCCGGAGTAGTTATCTTCTGTTACTTGATACGCCCTTACTTCTTCAAGTGCTGGTCCTGACAAGCAATTCAACAAATAATTGAATTTGCTCGTTTGATGTTGTCCTAGAATTTTATCGTTGTTGCCGCAAAGAAGGCAGCTTGTTGCTGGGGCTTGTGTCACCTTTTTTGTTTGGACTCATGACGTTGAGCGTGAATATACCTTGTACGGCAACTTGATAACAGAGGCCTACAGTTCGAAAAACAACCGTTCTGCTACGGGGGGCGTTAAGAAATTGGCAAATGCGTAGACACAAATTTCAGCAAAAGCTCCCTGAGCAGCGGTACGCGAATTAGAGAACTGAGGTAGATAACGACTAAGCAGTGTGTGTGTGTATACTCACGGCACGCGTGTTTTTTTTTTTGTATTCCATTTTTTAACTTTATTACTACAACTCATAAATATACATTTAGAAGATAAATGGGCGTAAACTGCAGATGTTGTGCGGTACGGCCGCCAAGCAATGCTTCGCACAACCGCGGCAGCTTACGCGTCCAGGCCTCTCCTCTCTCTCTCAGCTATCCTGAGTTTTCGCATTAGAGACGCAGCGAAATTGGTCGTCGCGTCCCACTCCGTTTGGCCTCTTAGCATGGTTGGCACTAGCGTGCTGGGGCTAGTGCTGACACCGGTCGCTATTTCCAGGGCGGTCCTGTCCTCTACGAATCGCACGCACTCGAACAGGACGTGGCGTGCGTTCTCCTCGATTCCAGAGCCGCAGGATGGGCATCCGTCACTCGTGTCATGACCGTACTTCTTCAGGTACGACCGGAAGCATCCGTGCCCACTCAAGATCTGGGTCAGGTAGAAGTCCACCTGCCCGTGCCTCCTTTCCAGCCACGGACTCAAGACGGGAATCAGATCGTGGGTCCAGCGTCCAGAGGTTGCGGAATCCCACCTCTCCTGCCACCGAGAGATGGATCTCTCTCTCGCGGGCCGTCTTGCCTCGCGCCTAGTTTGGTCGTCCGTGGTCGTGACCGTTTCCTCCACTTCTACCACCTCTCTTACCAGTTCTTGCACCGGAACTAGACCAGCTATGACCAGCGCAGCTTCCTCAGAGATTGTCCGGAAGGCACACGATATCCTTGTTGCACATAGTCTGTGCGTGCGAGCCACGCCACTCATGTACGAGGGCGTCGTGGCGGCTTTATCCCATACCGGGGCGGCATAAAGTACTTGGGACGTGACGACGCTCGCTATGAGTTTCCTCCGTTCCTGCTTTGGGCCCCTTGTGTTCAGGAGAATCCGCGCGAGCGATCTGGCGGTCGCAGCGGCCTTCTTATTGGCGTACTCTAGGTGCTCTTTGTAGGACAGCCTGGTGTCTATCATGACGCCTAGGTATTTTATGGCTCTTTGACAGACTATGTCAACCCCTCCGACCGTCAGCTTGGCCGTCTCGACGAGTTGCCGGCTGCTTATAAGAACGGCCTCTGTTTTATGTGCCGCGAGTTGGAGCCCGGCAAGTGAGAGCCATGACTCCACCTTCCTCACCGCAGTGTTTGCCATGTCCTCCACTTCGGCTATCGTCTTGGCCACGATCGTGATGGCGACGTCGTCCGCGAAGCCAGTCGCGTGGACGTTTGCAGGCATGGGAAGCCTCAGCACTCCGTCGAACCCCAGCAGTTACGAAGTACTCTTTCGGGCCGTCGCTCGTATCGAAAAGCAGCACCCTTTCGCCGAGGTAGCTGTCGACTATCCTGGTGAGGTACTCCGGAATCCGTAGCCGCCTTAGTGCCTGCATGATCCTCGTCCAGTTCGCCGTGTTGAACGCGTTTTTGATGTCGAGCGTGACCAGAAGGCAGTACTTCTTCGTGCCGCCTTTCCAACGCTTCCCGCGTATGGCTTCCGCAGCTATCCCGGTGACCATTCGGATCGCGTCCAGCGATGGTTTCCTTTCCGGAAACCAAACTGGGCGGTGGATAGGCCACCAGCCGCATCTACGGCCAGGTTAAGCCGTTTCGAGATGAGCTTCTCGAACACTTTGCCAACAGTGTCAAGCAGACAAATTGGCCTGTAGGAGGAAGCTTCACCAGGCGGCTTCCCAGGTTTGTTGAGTAGAAGCAGCTTCTGTGCTTTCCATCTCCGGGGAAATGTTCCCTCGCGCAGGCAGGCGTTGTAGAGGTCCGCGAAAGTGCCCGGCCGAAGCCCAAGCGCCAGCTTCATTGCTCTGTTGGGCACTGCGTCAGGACCTGGGGCTTTGTTGTTCTGCAGGCTGCGTCCTGCTTCAGCAACCTCGGCCTCCGTGACTTCCTCGATCTCCCACGTAGGCGCCGTTTCGTGCTGTTCGCTTTCCTTGGCGCTACCCGAAGGAAACAGTGTGCGAACAATATCGCTAAGTGTTTCAGGGTCCGTTGGAGAGCGGCTGCCTGCGCTTACTCGCTTTACCACGAGTCTGTAGGCCCCACCACACGGATCCTGTTCGGCTGCGTCGCACAGCTTCAGGAAACATTCCCGTTTGCTGTCCAGGATGGCGTGCTTCAGGGTCCTCTTGGCTTGCTTGAAGGCGACGTGTGCGGCCTCGGCCCTGTCGGTCCTTCTTGACCGTTGAAAAGCCCTTCTGGCTCTGAGGCAGATCCTTCTGAGGGTCGCTATCTCCGAGTTCCACCAAGGTACCGGCTCGTGGTCTCTACTGTATGGTTTGCGCATCAGCATCCCTGTCCTGCACGCATCCTCCAAGCTGGCTGCTATCGCGTCCGCGTTGGTGTTCGCGTCTGCTTCAGTGGAGCAGTGCATGTCGGCGAGGCACCTGCTCATCGCCTCGGCGTTTAGCGTCTCCTGGCGGTAGCCCTTGACTGCTCTGTTACGGGTTTCTGGTCCTGGCCGTGTGCCCACTGTGCATAAGATTGCCTCGTGGTCGCTGGCCGTGAAGAAGTCGCCGATTCTCCAGTGAGAGCGCTGGGCTAACGCGGAGTTCACAAATGTGAGGTCTATGATAGACCCAGCTCCAGCCCGATTGAACGTCTCCTGGGTCCCTTCGTTTAGCAGCGTGACGTCTAGCGTTGCAAAGGCATTGAGGAGGGTGTGCCCCCTTATGTTGCTGCTGGGGCACCCCCATTCTTCGGCCCACGCGTTGAAGTCGCCTGCGATATAGCGGGGTAACGGCCCCTTGCGTCAAAGGCGATCGTGTCCAAGGCATGGCTAAAGTCCGTCGTGGAGAGGCTAGGTGCTAGATAGCAGCTGTATACCCACATTTCGCCTATACGAGCTCGGACGAAACCCGAGCCCTTGTGCACGTCCAGAAAGGATTTACCGTTTCTTCTGCACAGCCATATCGCGGCCTTGCCCGATGTGTCCGTTATCCAGTCGCCGTCGTCTTTGACTTTGTAGGGTTCACTGATGACAGCCAGGTCCGCCTTGCTTTCCCTCGCGGACTGCAGGAGTAAGTCCTGCGCAGCCCGGCAGTGATTCAGGTTTATCTGGATCACTTCCATTCGCGGGGTTTGGCTGCGGCTCTTTTTGCGGCGTGAGGACACCGCCTGCTTCCTGCTTGGTGGTTCCTCGACTTCGTTCCTCCTTCGGTGCATATAAAGCATACGCTCTCGTTGGGACACTGAGCGATTTTGTGCCCCGTCTTGCCGCACTTAATGCAGCACCCACTTCTGTCCACTTTGGTATGACACTTTATAGCAATGTGGCCAATCTCTAGGCACTTGTAGCACCTGGGCTGCGAGTCCCTCTCCTTCACCTTGCAGATAGACCATCCTAACTTGATTTTACCCTTGCAGAGAACCGCTTCTGCGTCTCTGCTGGGCAGTCCAACCACTGCCGTCTGGGTGTCTCTGTGTGATGGACGTAGACTCCTCAATTTGACCGATTCGGCGTTCACGGCGAATTGGTCCACCAGAGCTTTGGTGACATCTACGGCCTCAACTAGCGGGTCAAGGTCGCTAATCACCACCGTCCTTGTCCTCGCGTTTTCGGATAGCGCTCGAGCCGCAGTCGCTTCTCCTAGGACAGCCTCAAGGCTCTCTTTTATTTCCTCCGTGCTGGTGTCCTTGCTTCTGTTGAGCTCCAGAAGAAGGTTCCCGTTCGCTGTGCGCCGGACCTTGTTTAGCCGGGTGCTGAGGCTTTGTAGCTTGCCGTCGTCCCTACGGGTTACCATCGCTAAGACTTCGCTGTAGGTCTTGCCATTTGCCTCCACTATAAGGGCGTCCGGGCGGTGAGGCTTTCGCGCCCGCTTTTTTGGAGCAGCCTTTCTCCAGGCGGTGGTCGCGTCCTTTCCATCGTCCTTTCCAGCGCTGCCTCCCGCGGCTGTTTTTCCTCTGGGGTCCCGTTTTTTGGCATGCTCCTCATGTGGGTTTCTCTTCTTTTTCTGCTGGGATCCCGCTGGCGCTCTTCGCGCAGACGATTGCGCTGGTGAAGTCGGGGGCTCTCCCCCGTCTAGAACCGTGCCGGGTTGGCTAAGCCTTCGCCACGGGTCTGTTTGCACCGCGCTGGTGACCATGGGGCCTTGTGTCGCGTTTCGCCAGAACTCCGTTTGAGCGGCGTTATCCTTTTGAAGACAAACCGGAGTCTGTTGCTCCTTGCTCTCGCTGTTTCGGAGAGGGCCTTTGCATTTGTTGCACTCCGTGGTCTCTTTTTGCTGGTGGGAGTCTCCAACTTGGTTGAAGGAGATCACTGCACCTTCTTGGAGGGACTTCACCCTCGAGAACATCGCTTTCATGGTCACATTGATGTGACGCACCTGCATTACGCTCGTGAGGTGGAGGACTTCGTCGAGAAGCGCTCCAATCTCCGCGAGCTGTTCTGGTCCAGTGAGCTCCTTGTCCGCTTTGGGCCTCTTGGCAGAGGCAGTTCTTTGCCCACCGGTTGGGCTGCCTGGGTCTCTTTGGCGCTTGGCCGCGTCCTGCAACTTATCATCTTCCCGCGTGGACGGCTGGCCCGCGGGCTTTTCCAGGACTGGTGACCTAAGAAGCTTCGAGCTGCTCTTGAACGCTCCGGCTGCTTCCGTACCTTTGTTTTCGATCCTCCTGCTTAAACTTGGTGCATTCACTGTCGAGACGGACAAGTTCGGCACCGTCTCGCCAGGTTTGTTGTTTGGAATGGGATTTAGGGCCTCCAGAATTCGTGCCCTGGCCGTGGGGTTCCCACGGGTGGATTTCCACTTGTGTGGTTGCCACCTGGAGTAGTTTCGTTTTTTGTCGACATTCCTTTCATTTGTTGCATTTTATACCTACTGCCAGGTTGTTTGCATTTTAAACCTACTGCCAGGTTGTTTGCATTTTATACCTGCTGCCAGGTGACGTGACTGCCGGCCAATATGGCACAGACGCAGACCACGCAGCCGCCCAGTATGGGTCAGACGCTACGTGGGATTTTTGCGATAAGTTCGGTGTGCGCGGATGGAGGTTTCCACCGGTGGCCGCGGATTTCCCCACGACTTTCCGATGGAGGTTATACCGCCTCTACTCGGTCGCCAGAGCCCCGTTTCACGGTGTACCGCGTTAGCGGGGGGGTTGGCAGTCGGTCTGCTCCTTGACCTTTGGCACCAGGAAGACCTCTGCCGTGCAGACGTGGTGACACTCGTTCGGTCCCGGGCTCCTTGCCAAGGAGTTCGATCAGCAGCCCTTAGATGTATGCTACTGCTGAGCGCCGATCGACAAGTGCAACCCGTAGCGGGTAGCAGTCGTCAGCTAGCAGCAACGCTCAAATGTAGGCAGTACATTCCTACGCTGGGTGCCGCACCAACACGACATCTACATGTAGGGTCTCGGTCTATCATGGCAGGGAGCTTTTGCCAGCTTGCCCTACGATCAGCTGGATCTGCTGACGTTGTGCAACACTGCTGAGGCCAGCTGAGCGTAATGCGGCACAAAGCGTGGGAAGCTGGAGAGAAGGTGCAACAACAATATTTACCCGCCATCTAGAATCACTCAAGAGAGTGCTACTTGGTGCCGCTTGGTTCCCGAGGAATCTCGATGTCAGCCTAGATGCCTTCTGGAGTTCACGGTGGGTTTGCCTTCATGTGCGGAGACAGGTTAGTCCCTAAGCCGCCCGCTGGAAGCCGCGTGCTGCCGCGCCGCTGCATGTGGACGCTGCTGGCCGACTTTTTCAGCGGAGCGCTGTACCCCACACCTTCACTCACTGCACACACTTCTTCCGTCTTCCCACGGCACGCGTGTGCGTGTGTATGTGCGCTGTAACGGAGTTGTTCGTCCGCTAAGCCCAGAAAGATGCTGTGCTCCGTAGTCCCCGACGCTAGCGAATGTGGTTGATGATTCTATGTCATTATCATATCATTCCGTTGATGATGTACTCCTTCTATGTTTGGTTGCCGATGTAGTCGGTCGTTGGTCTTCGGTGCGATGCGCTGGACACTTAATTAAAATATACAGCTAATTTCTTAACCTTATCCCATTCTTGACTGCGTCCTGCCACGGTCACCAAAATGTTCGATCGTTGCAGAACTGTTTTTTTTTTTAATATTAAGTTACATCCTTTCAGAACTTGTTATTGTTCACTGGGCCATGAACAAAAGGTCAGGCCTTGAATTTGGTTGCGGTCTTATTGGTAGAAAAAGACGCGTGCATGCCAAAATCAAGAGCAAGAAGTGTAAAAAGTATGGTAGGTCAGCTGAGAAGCCACCATTTTTGCAACACTAGAAATAGTAGTTGCAACGCGTTAGCTAAGCTGTAGCTTAGTTAAAAAATGAATTTTAATATTACGGTATAATTCAATTGTACTCCGACAGCTTGCAAAAATGACGCCGCCTACGTAAATTTTTTTGCTCCTGGTAATGCATCTTGGTATTTTAAATTCTTTGGCGCAACAGCTGTCAGTTCATTCCGAGTAAGACATGAACTGGTGGTTGGTCATTTTCTTCAACAAAGCATTTCAATATTTCTGTTTACGATGGGATCATTTGCAGAGCAACAACAACTTCCGAGTAACGATGCCATTGCTGTGCAAATGCATTTTCTTCTCAAAAAAATTCCTGTGGATTCTTGTTATTCGATCACCCCGAAGTCCGTCCATGTTCTCTGACCACAAATCCAACAGGAATTGGGTGGCATCCACTGACAAAGTAATTTTTCTATATGCTCAGAAGAGAATCATTCAATAAAAATTCTAAGAATAAAATGAAATACTTAAATAAATGGATGCAAGCGCGACGCGCTCATAATGCAAACGGGAACTAACAACAATTTAAACAATATGTTTATCTTGGCTTGGTCACATCATCCGTTATCTTAAAATGGTTCCACCTATTAGAGCCTTGATTGCCTTTCGAAGGCGGAGACTCGCAGATTTCCTTTGGAGTCCCTGAAATAAGCAAAAAGGAAATTATGATACGTGATATGTGAGAGCTCACTTTGACAGAGTTGCAGACTCCCTGTTATGTCTGTATAAAATGACAGCGCGACCTCCAGCTCTGCATTAGCTGCCAAGTAAGATCGTTTTAATGGTAAATCTGCTAAAAAGACAATTATATTAGTACAACGAAGCCAATTTCTTTTTGGGCATAACTTACTTTCCTTGCGTGAACCCGCGCGGCAAGATATCCATGTAAGGAGCGAAGTCTCTCTCGTCAGGCTCCTTTCCTATGGGCTTCTCGACTGTATTACCTCCAACACTATTTGAATCGCGCTCACTCCTATGGTTCGCTCGCGGTTTTCGTCGATGTGAGTACTAAGCTTAACGTCTTAAGAAGTTCTCCTTCTTCACTATTCGAAATATAGTATTCCTTGTAGTGTGACCGAAGTTTTAAAAGTTCACCCCCAATGCACATAGCACGGTCTGACTGTTAGGCAGCTGGGTTTGTTGACAAACGGAAAACAAATAGATTTGAGCAATTTTAATATGAACATGAATATTCTACTGGTCCACAAAGAAATTAAAACATAATCAAAGAGAAAGATTTAGTCGATGCGATCGACAATCAAATACCCGTTACTTAGCCAAAGAGATTGCGAAAGGGATGGAGATATTTTTGCTTGTAGCTAGAGCAATCCAGCGCTACCTAGCCCATAACACCAACTGGCCTATAGCGCCCCAAGCGGCTTGGTGGCATTTAATAAAAAGAAGTGATTTGCTGCTGACTTTGCAAAATATAGACTTTTACTTGGCTATAACTTTTTAATGAATTGTGCGATTTCAATAATTGTTGGCATGTAGGTGGGTATTGATAATAAAAACAAGGAAGAACGCTATAGTCGAGTACCTCGACTATCAGATACCCGTTACTCAGCTAAATAGAGATATGCAAGTAGCAAAGCGAGATAAAAATGCTCCACCTACCGGCGGTATAAAGATTTAAGCGTTATGAGCGTTAGAGTGGGCGTGGAAAATTTTTCACAGGTTTTCGCGGTTTGTGGGCGTTAGAGTGGGCGTGGCATATTCGCGTAACAAACTTGCGCTGCGTATAAGGCTACGGAATCTAAATCTGAAATCCCAATTCTCTATCTTTGATAGTTTCCGAGATATCCACGTTCATATTTACGATTTTTTGAAGTTTGTGGGCGGTTTATGGGCGTTAGGGTGGGCGTGGTTTGGGTCAATCGATAGGTATTGATGAGAACATTACATTTCAGTTAATATTTTTATTCTAGCATCAAAACTGTAGGAGCCACAGTTTTGGGCGGTTTGTGGGCGTTAGAGTGGGCGTGGCACTCTACTGAAACAAACTTGCGCTGCGTAAGAAGCTCAGGAATCTACACGCCAAATCTCAATAGCCTAGCTCCCATAGTTTCCGAGATCTCGGCGTTCATCCGGACAGACAGACGGACAGACGGACATGGCTAGATCGACTCGGCTAGTGATCCTGATCAAGAATATATATACTTTATAGCGTCGGAAACGCTTCCTTCTGCCTGTTACATACTTTCCGACGAATCTAGTATACCCTTTTACTCTACGAGTAACGGGTATAAAAATAATAACAAAAAGAGTGCGAGACGGGTTCTACCGTCGTTTGTGGGCGTGGCACCTTGCGGAAAAAACTTGCGCTGCGTAATAATCCCTAGAATCTGCATGACTTATCCCGAATGTCTAGCTTTTGTAGTTTCGCAGCGTTCATACGGACGGACAGACAGACGGACAAACGAACATGACTAGATCGCCGTCGTTTATTTCCTTAGCTCTTCTGAGTATCGCGCTGAAAACCACACCCGACGAAAAGCGTTAGCCGCCTATTTGCCTCTCACTTACTCCTATGGTTAGCTCGCGGTTATCGTCGGGTCTATTCGCGTTGCCGGATTTTATTGAGGAGAAAACGCATTTGAACTGCAATGGCTCCGTTATATGGAATTGTTGCAGGTGACGGCCCAAGGAGCCCTCCAATTGCTCGGAACCCAGCAACTAATCTCATCTTAAAAGAAATAAAGCTCAATGAATTATCATCCTCCAGTTAAATTTCTTCTTGGCAAGACTTGGCACCTGTTTAACCAAATCGTTTATTAGTATTTTTAAGGAATCCGGAAATGAATGCTTAATAATGGGTATAGTCAAAGAACACTATGCGAGGTAGGTGTTAAAAATACTTAAAAAGGTCCAAACGGTTGTATGAAAGACCAATAGAATAAAGTCTGTTATAATCAGGAAATCAAAATGGTTCATGCAAGTCATAGTTAGATCTTATTACTTTAGTTATTGTTGGGGTAATTACCTGTTAAGGGTTATACCGATTCAGGAATATGGGGCTCGAAAGACCGAGTTCTAGCCCACACAAACCACAGTCGTTGTAGTCGTCGAATGGATTGTTTGATCTCTTCTGTCCTTTTCTTTTTGATTTGTTGAAAAATTTGAGCTTCTTGCTCTTGTCCACTGGTGATATTTTTTACTTTTTTCACGCAAGTGGCGTCTTTTTTTTCAGACGAGAGAGACCAGTTTTAAATCGGTGGTACTGTGAGGAGTTGAATAACTCCCCACAAATAGAAACAGCAGCAGATGGCCGGCCGCTTGCCAGATACGCGGCGAATTCGCGTAGTAACGGCGCGGCGAGGAGAGCGAGAGAGTTTGGAGACCAAGGGTGGAGATCGAGAGAGTTTGGAGACCAACAAAGGAGAGCGAGAGAGTTTGGAGACCAATGAAGGAGAGCGAGAGAGTTTGGAGACCAAGGATGGAGATCGAGAGAGAGTGGAGACTTCGCGGGCAAGGCAAGAGTGCCGTGTGCAAAAGCGGGTAACGGAACTCCACCGGACTTGGACCGGGAGAGGAAGTGCCACATCTCGGCGGTGGAGCGGCACACAGGCGTGCCACAAGCATCACGGGAATCAGCGGGATGGCAGCAGTAGGCGGAGCATCGATTGGAAGCGGTACGGGAACGACAAGTGGGTCATCCAGGAGGCACGGACTTTGGACCCAGAGTGGAGAGATCCAGCGGGCCGTGCGCAAGAGGGAAATAACGGTTCCCGGAGGCCCTATATAAGGCCGCAGAGCGCTGGCAGCTGCATCAGTCGATCACAAGGAGTCAAACCGTCAAGATCACTCAGATACCAAAGTGAACAATCAAACAACCAGATAATCTACAAGGGAGCAGCAGCAAGTCGAGTCGCCAGAGAAGCAGCGCCGTGGGAGCCTACAAGGAGCGAGATTGCTACGTCGAGACGTTCGGGATTGGGATACTAGGAATCTCCGAATTGAGACGCAGGTAGCTGAGATCCAGAGGGCATCACACGGCTAGGTCAAGGCGGTCGATTAACCCGGTCCACAAAGTCCTGGCGTTACGCCTGGAGAAAGTATAACAAGCCAGAAGGGAGAGCGGTCGATCGGTAAGGTCTCGAGTGGAATTGTCCAGGAGAGTCCTACGGATTCGACTTGCGAGGTCCCGGAGCGGCGTGCCCGAACCACGAGTATAACAAGCCAGAAGGGAGAGCGGTCGATCGGTACGGTCTCGAGTGGAATTATCCAGGAGAGCCCTACGGATTCGACTTGCGAGGTCCCGGAGCGGCGTGCCCGAACCCCGAGTACCAAAAGCCACACGGAAACGTCCCGGACAAAAGGCAAAAGGGTGAGGCTAGGGTGGAACGTTCGTTTACACTAGGCGTGGAAGCGAAGTAAGGCGCGAGGCAGCTTCCTGGCGTTCCGCCTTGACTGTCCGCGCGGGCTGACCAGAAACCCAGTGGGACCATCCGGGACAGAGCAAGGGACAGGCGGCGGTGTGTCGAAAGGAGCGATCCTGGAGAGCGCAGCTTCTGTTCACCCTAGTCTGAGAACGGTGACGCTTCCCTAAGCCCGTACGGCCGATACCCCTCGCGATTCCGAGTCGTTACCAGCAGTCACCAAGCCACGCGTGACAAGTGAGCAGCGAGCGAGCGTCTTCAGGGAGCTGCGAGGATCGTCAGGGAGCGGCGAGGATCTTCAGGGAGCTGCGAGTATCTTCAGGGAGCTACAGGACTGGAGCACCGAGTCGTCAAGGCGAGAGGTCGTCGAGTCAATCAGGGCCGTCGGAAGCACCGAGGGTCACAAGCAACGAGTCAAGGCCAACCAAGCGACTAAGACACTTGTAATAATATACCCGCAATAAAACCCAATACGAACCCAAGCAATTTAAACAGAATGGGGAAGTGGATCTACCGACTTAAAAAGGAGGATTTCGCCAATGTCGCACAGAGGCTTAATGTCACCATGGACGGCAGATTAGAGGACATGAGAAAAGCATTATCCGAGTATTACTCAGAAACGGATAATGACCCACAACTCGTTGACATCTGGGCCGATTTGGAAGCCACATACCACGACAAAGCCGGCCCCAGCATCACGTTAACAACCGCCGAAGGGGACAACTTAGTGGCAAGCCTGAGCGTTGACAACCTACAAAAGGAGGCAATTATCCAGGGAATGACCTCAACATCCTTGGACTTGATGCGACGTGAAGAGATTTTGAAGAAGTAGTTACTGCCACTTTGCGAGTCATCCACCTGAACCACACAGGCCGAGAGTAAGGCCTTAACCTGCTTGTCCGATTCAAAGATGATGTAAACATAGCCCTTGGGCTGCGCAGCCTGCTGCTCCTTGCCGGGCCACTCCACTTTGATGGATCCAAACGGCTTGAAGATCTGGATGAGCGACTGCTTACTAATGTCCCACGGAATGCCGCCGAGGAAGACCTTGGGAGAATAGTTGAGCATACGGTGCGAACGTGGCGGCAGCTGACCGCTCCAGGTGCAGGTGGCATCGCACAGGGCTGCTGAGCTCCTATGGAACTTTGCCACGCGATCCAGGTGGCCATCGTTGGTGGAGCCATTGCCACCACCTTTTCCCGTCATATCCGACACGATGGACGCTCCGGCCGTACTCATCAAGCTACCGAGATTGGTTCCCGGGACACTGCTCATCGTGCTCCCGGCATAACTCTGCAACAACTGATTGATCAGAGGCATCTGCTGCGTTTGGGCCTGCAGTAGCTTTAACGTATTGATGCGCTGCAGATTTTGCAGTTTGGCCAGCTCCATGTCCACGCTGGCGAGGTTTTCCAGGGTGTACTGGCTGAGGCAGTTGTCGTTGCTTCCGCTGGCCACTCCCACGCCGTTGTGTTCGAAACCGTGCTGTTGGCCACCTCCATTGGCGGCCATCTGCTGCTCGTAGTTCCTGTTCAGGTTGGCGTACTGCTGCTGCAGCTGATGTTGCTGCTGCTGCTGTTGCTGCTGATGCTGATGCTGTTGTTGGTGGTGATGTTGCTGCTGCTGCTGCTGCATGGAGGCTAGTTTGTTGCTATTCACAGACAGCAGATTAATCATGTCCAGTAGGTTTGGCTCGTTCATCGACTGGCCGCTGTTCTGGCTCTCTGGTGAGTTTGAGCGCGTGGAAGCGTTTGCTAGGCTGAGACCCAATCCGCTGCCCATGGAGGACTCTAGGTTAGTGTATCCCTGCTGCTGGGGCTGCTGTTGCTGCTGCTGCTGGTGGTAGAGCATGTTGATCGAGTCCATGGAGAGGTCGTTGCCGCTTGAGGAGTTACTGCTATCGCTGACTAAAGGTGAACTGTGAAAGGAGCGATTGTAAATAGATGTAGGCGTACTTGGCGATAAGGGTGCAGAGCAATCGAAGCTGATGTTTGTTCTTTGGAAAGCCTTAAGTGGGTTACTTTGTGCAACATTTTCAAACTGGAAGTAGTCAAAACTGAACTTGGTGCCCGGCGAGGCCGACGACTGGGTCGAGCTGGGCGTCAGTGGAGCGTAGACCGCCGCATTGGCGGACAGTTGGACGCCATCACCGGCGGCAGCGGCAGCAGCAGCGGCTGCGGCCGCACTGGCGAGCAGCAGATTATTGACGTCGCTGCCGCTTCCGTTGCCACCGAAGCTGGCGGATGGGTTGTCCGTGGCGGTAGTTGGACCCACGACTCCTCCTCCCTGGCCCGATCCGACTCCTGGCCCAGGTGGTAATGCTCCTCCAGATCCGGCTCCTCCCACTCCCGTTGTTGCAGCACCGCTTGCTGCAACTCCTGGTGCTCCTCCGCTTCCACTTCCTCCTCCTCCTACCAAAGTTGAGGGGCTCTGGCCAATACCGACCACTCCATTGGAACTGCTGCCGTTCAGTGTGATTGGATCGTTAATGAAGGATATCAATCCATCGTCGTTGCATCTGTCCAGCAGATTGTGTTGCAGTTGCTGCTGTTGGTGGTGTTGCAGTTGCAGCTGATGCTGCTGTTGCTGCTGCTGATAGTGATCCAGGTAGGAGCTGATCGAGTGTTTCTGCAACAGCTCCGAGGTGGAGCCTCCGCTCAGGGCTCGCATGTTGCCACCAGAACCAGAGCAATCAGGGGTGTCGTACTGTTGCAGCAGGGGCATTGTTTTGAATAAAAATTCCAATTTCCACACTTGTTCACGTTGTGCTCCCTGTTCGTTCGTGCTCGTGCGCGTTCGTTCGTGTTCGGCAGGAGCGGCAGGAGCAGCATCCGCTGACAAAGCGGCAAAACAGATGTCACCATTTCCGCCTCTCGTCCTTGCGCTCTCTCCTTCCCTTCTTCTCTTCCTCTTCCCCAGCCGGCGGAGAGTCCTCTCGCGCAGTGTCTCTCTCTCTCTCTCACTCTCTCTGTCTCTCTCCTGCGCAGGCCTTCCGGTTGGAGTCTGGGTTTGTGTTGTTGTTGTTGCTCGCCGCTCGGGGCTCCACAGGATAACGGGACGAGTGAGCGAGCGAGAGGGGGCGAGCGGTCGCAGGGGACCCAAGACAGCTGGCAGATGTGGCCGTATCAGCAGCAAATAGTCATCGATTCATTATTCCGCCTCGTCAACGATGCAAATTTCGAAGGTCCTGAAAATATCATCGGCATCGGCTTGAATTAATAATATGTACGCACACCTCTTTGTAGTTTCCGAATCACTGGAGTTTAAAGAAAACACACGCGTACGCACTTGAGCGTTAAATTACTCAACTACCGAGAAGGAGTGCTTGGCAATCGTCTGGGCAATCCGAAAGCTCAAGCCGTATCTGGAAGGTTACCACTTTAAAGTAGTAACCGACCACATGGCATTGAAGTGGCTCAACAGCATAGAGAGCCCTTCAGGGAGGATCACCAGATGGGCCCTGGAGTTGCAGCAGTACGACTTCGAAATAGCGTACAGGAAAGGGCAACTCAACGTGGTGGCAGACGCTTTGTCAAGGCAGCCACTGCCGGAAACGCTTCGAGGGATCAAGGAGACGTCGGCGACGGAAGCTTCTGCAGCATGCAGCTGGATTCTGGAAATGCGCGAAAAGATAAGGACCCAGCCGCAAAAGTATCCAGACTACGTGATGGAGGGTAACACCCTGTACAGGAATATACCTCATAGAGCGGGCAGCGAAGATGTTGCAACATGGAAGATGTGCGTCCCGAAAGCTCTACGGGAAACGGTGCTGAAGGAGAACCACGACTCACCGGCGGCTGGCCATGTAGGAAGCCGAAAGACAATAGCACGTCTGGCAGCCCGGTACTACTGGCCAGGAATGAACAGAGACGCCCGAGCCCACGTGCGAGCATGCGAGACATGCATGAGGTTCAAGCCGAATCAGAAGCAAATGGCTGGGAAAATGCTTACGCAGGTGCCAGAGGAACCATGGGCTACGGTATGTGCGGACTTCGTCGGACCCCTGCCGCGTTCGAAGCACGGCAACCAAATGCTGCTGGTATTGATAGACAGGTTCTCCAAGTGGACTGAGTTGGTGCCGCTGCGAAGCGCGACGGCCGAATCCCTAAAGAAAGCTTTTAAATAACGCATAATCGCGAGGTATGGGGTCCCCAAAATAGTCATAACGGACAACGGAGTCCAGTTTACCAGCAAAACCTTCAAGAGTTTCCTGGCCGAAATGGGAGCCAGGCAACAGTTCACAGCTCCATACACCCCACAGGAGAACCCGACTGAGAGAGCCAATAGGACGGTGAAAACAATGATTGCGCAGTTCGCAGGGCAGAACCAAAGAGACTGGGACGAAAAATGGCCAGAAATCATGCTGGCAGTAAACACGAGCGTTTCAGAATCCTCAGGTTACACACCGTCGTTCATTAACCAAGGCAGAGAACCAAGACTACCGAGCGCCCTATACGACAGAGAAACCGTAGGAACCGGACGACCGACAGAGACCCCGGAAGAGAATGCTAACAAACTCAGGGAAATCTTAGAGATTGTAAGGCGGAACCTGGAGAAAGCATCCCAGGACCAGGCTAGGCATTATAACCTAAGGAGGAGGCAATGGACGCCAAAGGTGGGTGACGTCGTGTGGGCCAAGGAACATCATTTATCAAAAGCGGCCGAGGGGTTCGCAGCAAAATTGGCCCCAAGATACGACGGACCTTACCAAGTCATAGGTTTTGCGTCACCAGTAATCTGCAAAAACACATAAACACAAAGAAAGAGCGGACCATCCACGTAAGCGAGCTGAAACAGCAACAAACGGAAAACACAAGCGAGCGGCTACAGCAAGCAGACACAACAGATGCAAAACAACATTAAAAGTCCAAGGATACCTACAAGGATGCCCAAAGGATACTACGAAGGGAGTCCAAAAATACCTCCAAGGATGACCAAAGGATACTACGAAAGGATCCCAAGGATACCTCCAAGGCCAAAGGATACTACGAAGGGAGTCCAAGGATACCTCCAAGGATGACCAAAGGACACTACGAAAGGATCCCAAGGATACCTCCAAGGATGCCCAAAGGATACTACGAAAAAAGTCCAAGGATACCCCCAAGGATGCCCAAAGGATACTACGAAAGGAGTCAAAGGATACGTCCAAGGATTCCCAAAGGGTACTACGGAAAGAGTCCAAGGATACCTGCAAGGATTCCCAAAGGATACTACGAACAAATTCCAAGGATACCTCCAAGGATACTACAGGGCATCTACAAAGGCGCGATGAAACACATAAAGGACATCAGGAGAACGTTAAGAACACAAAGGGAGCGAACCAGAGCGTCTAAGGTCTCGATTGGGACTGATCGGAGGAAAAGAAAAACACGCATCAAAAGTCTGCCGAAGGAAGGGGGAAGACGGCACAGAGCAGAGAGCTGTACCGTAGATCTGGGTAGTAAGAAGGAGAGGCCGATGGAAATAGCGGGATTGAGCAAAGAGGAAGGCTCGGAACCGAGGTGTCGTTAAAGGGAGCCCAGGCTCCAGCTGCACAATCAAAATCAAAGAGCTTAATGAGCACACGTGTGACGAGGAGCGAAGCGCGCAGGATGATGGCTGCCCACCAGCCGTCCGGAGGATCTAGCCCGGGGCAAGGATGGTCGGCAGCCCGGCCTACCCGAACCTCGCGGCGGATCTCCGGGCGGGGCGTCCGCAAGCCGGTGATCAGCTCCGACAGCGACGTCGAGTTGGTGGAGGACCCGCGGGTGGAGCAACGGCGATGGCGGCTTCGCAAGGCGTTTAACCGGGCCGACGGACGCATCCCGACTGGCGCGGCGCAGGTGGAGTGTGCCAGTGAAGAGCCGCCCCAGGACCAGCCGGCTCCCGTTAGCCATACCGAGGCTGTGGCAGCGGCTACGTGGGAGTTCCGGCGCAAGTGCGAGGCGCGAAGGCGAGACGAGGAGCAGCGGTTGAAGGAGATGGAGGAGACGCCGGAGTGGCAGGCCCAACTACGGATGGCCGAGGAGGAGGAGACGCAGCTGTGGGAAAACCAGGAAAAACCAAATCAGTCGTCATCTAGCTTTCTTTGCGTCCATACGTGCTTAAATTCTCGCTATGTTACTTCCCCGCTGTCCCGAGTGCAAAACCGATGTTACATTGGCCCAGCTTCGCGCTTCGGATGCTGTTCGCTGCTCTTCTTTGTGCCGTCGCGCCTATCATACTTCTTGCGTAGCCCTACCGGATGATGTGCTCAAACTCTTATTAAATCCAAATATACTATGGCAATGTGATAGCTGTGTGGTTGCGAATGATTCGCATTCTAAAATAGATGAATTCGATGAAAAATTGAAAGCCCTGGAGTGCTTATATCAGGGCCTTCAAAATAAATTCATGGAGGCGTTCCCCCCTAAAGATGATGCATTGCATCAGAATGTAAATCCGAAACCTCGTCTACCGAGGCCTACCAACGTAGCTGCAGCTCCCCTGTCATATGCGGCTGCTGCTGCTACGGCTTCCGCGGTCGTTGACCCTTCTAATCATGCTCTGGATATGGAGAGAGGAAATTTCATACAAGTACGAAATAAGAGGAGAAGGAACAACAACAAGCCCAATAAACATGTTGTTGGAGTGGCTCCTAATGCTGAAGACCTTCATGTTTTGCCGACCAAGAAATTTTTGCATGTCGGAAAGTTTGCAACTGATACAGAGCCGAATGCTGTTTTAAAATATGTGTCCACCAAGCTTAAGGTGGATGCTAGTTCTCTCACTTGTGCAAAGCTTGTAAAAAAAGATGTCGACGTTCAAACTTTAAAATTTGTAAATTTCAAGCTTGGTATCCCTGATCAGCTTTACGATATAGTCTTCAAAAACGATTTCTGGCCGAACTCAGTTAAGGTCAAAAGATTTATTCATAGAGAGCGGGCCACTGTGGTAGGGGATGGAATTTTATCTAATTTGCCGGAGCCTGGGCCAACTTCATCATCAAGTCAGCCGTCAAAAAACCCCTAGTGTTCGACGCCACTGGCGTCGATACTTTTGCGGGACATCGTCTGCAAGCCTTTCCTCATTTGTCGGAGTCGTTTTCGCAACAACATCGGCAGCTGCTTGCGTTTCTCACTGCGCTCTCTTCATCTTCTGACTCTCTCCTAACGCACCATCAACAACATCAGCCGGAGCTTTTGTTGTCCACTTTGTGCGACATTCGCCGTCCGCCTGGCTTGAATATCGGCACGCTCCTCGGAGTTGCGCTCACATCACTTTCCGTGATGCTTCATCAACAACATCAGCCGGAGCTTTTGTTGTTTGCTTTGCGAGACGTTCGCAGTCCACCTGGTTCTAATATCGGCGCGCTCCTCGGAGTTGCGCTCTCATCATCTTGCGCCTCTCTCCCGTTGCACCGTCAACAACATCAGCTGGAGCTTTTGTTGTCCGCTGTGCGCGACATTCGCCGTCCGCCTGGCTCTAATATCGGCGCGCTCCTCGGAGTTGCGCTCTCATCATCTTGCGCCTCTCTCCCGTTGCACCGTCAACAACATCAGCTGGAGCTTTTGTTGTCCGCTGTGCGCGACATTCGCCGTCCGCCTGGCTCTAATATCGGCGCGCTCCTCGGAGTTGCGCTCTCATCATCTTGCGTCTCTCTCCGGAAGTACCTAGAAAATCGGGTGGATTCTTACTCTTCATCGCCTAATAGTTATGCGCTCTCCGTCTCTACCTTTCTGACGTTCGACTTTCTACAACAACTCTCTAAGAGTTCTCTCTCTGAAGGTGCTCTTTGGAGATGCTTTCGCCATCAACAACAACAATGGACTGCGGCTGCTGTAGAACGTTCTCGCTCATTATTACCAGGAGTGGATTCACCTGCGTGCAGTTATATCTTGAATGCTAATATTGACTGCCCACCTAATATTTGGAGCGCCGATCACCAGCCTATTCGTATCCGTACCACTACTTTACTGAAGGTTCTTACAAATAATTTTATTAATTATGATAAAATCCCAGCGAGGCCTCTTACGGATTCGGGCCATGATGCTGGACCAGTTATTGATAGCATGACCATGGATGACCGGATATGCGCTAACAATACAAATTTCAATATTTATTTTCAAAATATCGGTGGTATGCGTACGAAAGCTCAATCCCTTTTCCAGGCAACGTCTCATGGTGATCATGACGTCATCATTTTTGTTGAAACCTGACTCAACATGGATTTCTTCGATAATGAATTCTTCGATACAAATCTTTATCATGCGTTCCGTAAGGATCGAGATTCCGTTAAAACACGATGCTCCCGAGGTGGCGGAGTTTTAATTGCTGTGCGGCGTGAGCTGCGTTGCATTGCTATTTGTCTCCAGAACGAGGATTCTCTGCTCGACCAACTCTGTGTATCTCTCGCTGGTCCTACGGAAACAATTTTCCTGACAGTATCATACATACCCCCAAGCAGCAGTTTTGATTTATATAAAGCGCATGTTGACAACATTGCCCACCTATACCAGGAGCTGGAAGATGGCCAATATATATGTGTTTTGGGCGACTTCAACCTATCTTCGCTCGTGTGGGCTCATGATCTTGAGTCTTCAGCAATGGTTCCCAGTAATCTGCATCTTCCTCATGAAATCTTAGTCATCGATGAGCTTCTTAGTATGGGATTAGTCCAGATTAACCATGTTTTTAATAACTTAAATAAGCTTCTAGATCTAATTTTTGTACACCCTGATTTATGCCTTACTCTATGCTGCAGCGATAATCCGCTAGCCGCGTGTGATGCTCATCACAAGCCCCTATTAATCTTAATTACTTGTTATATTTTCTCACCAAATAATTCTCGCTTGCCTCTTACCTATATTAATTCTAGCAGTTTAGATTCTATCCGTAGTGATATTTCTAATATCAGATGGGCGGAAGTCCTCTCGCATGCGGATGTGAATACAACCTATGAAGTTTTTATATCTTTTCTCTCTACTATTATAGGCAGATATGCTAAAACTAGAGTTCAAAGTTCTTATAGACTACCATGGTACACACAAGGACTAAAAAAATACAAAAATCTCCGAAATAAATTCTATAAGCGCTACATAGAAAGCGGTGAAGCTGCCGACTTTGATCGGTACAAACAACATAAGCGTGAGTTTGAGTTCCTCAATAAATTCTTATACAGCCAATATATTGCTGATATAGAGTGTAAACTAATTACCAATCCTAAGTCATTCTGGCACTTTATCAATTCTAAACGTACAACCTCCTACTTTCCTTCCCATATGTCATATGAAAGTCTTTCAGCTTCTTCTGATATTGGGGTCGCTAATCTATTTGCTAAGTACTTTGTATCTAACTTTGAACCGAGCTCGCTGTGGAATGACGATGATTCACTCGGTGCCATTGCCACGATGCTAAATATTGGGTGCTTAGATGTTACTGATTTGGACTGTCATATGGCGGCTGAGAGTTTTAACGACTCAGGAAAATTAGACTGCGATGGCCTTTCTCCATTTATTTTGAAAAACTGTATAGGTGTTCTTTGTGAGCCCCTAAAAATGATCTTCAACAAGTCTCTTTCCACTGGCGTATTTGCGCATAGATGGAAACTTGCCACAGTTTCTCCTATATTCAAGTCGGGTTACAAAAACATTGTTTCAAATTATAGGCCAATTGCAAAGCTAAGTAATGTTTCAAAAATGTTTGAACGAATTGTAGCTAAGCAGCTAACTTTTCTTGCTGGTCGGATCATCAGTCCTAACCAACATGGTTTTATGCCTGGAAGGTCAACTACCACTAACTTAGCTACGTTTAATCTTTTTTGCATCCACTCGTTTATCAGTCATCATCAAGTTGATGTAGTCTACACCGACTTCGCCAAAGCATTTGACAAAGTCTCCCATAATGCTTTATTGGCAAAATTGCAGAAATTGGGATTTCATTCATCAATATTAAATTGGTTTAAATCTTATTTAAATGGGCGGATTTATAGAGTAGAGTGCAATGGTGTTTTCTCAAACCCGTATGTGGCTACTTCTGGCCTTCCTCAGGGAAGTGCATTGGGTCCGTTTCTATTCATCATCTTCATTAATGATTTAAGCTATTGCATAACAAATTCTGAATTCCTGTTGTTTGCGGACGATCTTAAAATATTTAGGTCTGTGAATTCAATCTCCGATAGTGAACTTCTTCAAAATGACCTAGTAAAAGTGGGAAATTGGTGTTCTCGTAATAAGTTGCCTCTGAACGTGTCAAAATGTTTCTACGTTAGGTACAGCAAACGATTAATTAATGTCCTTAGCTCTTATTCCATTAGTTCCCATGTTCTTTCCTTAAGAAATGAATCACTGGACCTAGGAGTTATGTTTGATACCAAATTTACTTTCATGGATCACATAAACTACATAATTCCAAAGGCATACGCTATGTATGGTTTTGTAAAACGAAATTCCACGCAATTTAAAGATCCGTACACGAAACTAAGCCTATTTTCTTCGTTCATTAGGTCCAGACTGGAATATGCTTCGTTTGTCTGGAGTCCGACTGGAACTACACACATCAATCGTATTGAGCGTGTTCAAAAAAAATTCCTATCTTTTGCCCTTCTTTCTCTAAACTTTAATGACCCGGTTCCCTCTTACTCTGCGAAATGTCGTCTTGTGCACCTTTCTTCCCTACAAGATCGTAGAACAACTAGCGCACTAGTTTTTATTTGTGACCTGCTGTCCTCCAAAATAGACTGCCCTGCATTGCTGAGTAGCATAGGCTTTTCCGTACCTGGTAGGTCTTTAAGGTCATTTGAACCTTTTTTTATTCCGGCATATAGAGCTAACTATGCTTTTAATGAGCCTCTGTGTAGAGCCTTGTTCTACTGGAACAAACTTCCATCTCACATGCGGCTGGACCCATGCTCTCCTAGGGAATTAATTAAGAAAACCCTTTACAATTACCTTTCGTCCCTTAGTATTTAGTTTAGTAATATACAAGTAGCCAGTTAAGGTACCAACTGTTGGCGAAATAAATAAATAAATAAATAAATAAAACCCGGAGTACCCACCTACGCCGAGGTATGCGCCCGAACCCTGCACCCCGCCGCAAGAAGTGGCAGACGATTGGGCGCCCTCGCCTCCGCGGTGGCTGCCCGAAATCCCGCCCACACCGCGGTACGAGGGGTCACCACGGTGGACGCCAGCGCGACCGCCCACGCCGAGGCACGAGCAGCAGCCACCGCAGCAGCAGCCACCACAGCAGCAGCAGCCACCACAGCAGCAGCCACCACCGCAGCAGCAGCCACCGCAGCAGCAGCCACCACCGCAGCAGCAGGCACCACAGCAGCAGCCACCACCGCAGCAGCAACACATCCGGACAGACATACCGGCGGCCCACGTGAGCCATAGCACCCGGACGTTCGTGGCCGAAGGAGTAAGGTGGCGACAGCAGACGGTTGTCTGGACCTGGCCGGAGGGACCCGCGGAGAAGACGGCAGCGACGGAAGAACCCCGGATCTGGGAAGAATGTGGTCCCCGGGTGAGCCCGCTGGACCCCAGGACCCGTGGCAGACCGGAGCAGTGGGCACCACCGACGCCGAGCACCGGACCAACGACGCCGACGCCTACCGGGAGCGCAGTAACCGCGGAGCCTCTGGAGCGAGGACCCTGGGTGTGGCCTGAGCCCGTGGAAAACGGACGTCCTCCGCTCAAGCGGCAGCACTCGGCGCCCGAAGTGTCCGAGGTGGTGGCCCGGCCGAAGTTGTCGCGGACGGTGTCGGCGCCGGAAGGCCAGCGATGGCGAGAAACCGCGGAGACGGAGTGGCCCGAAGGGATCGCGGAGACACCGGTGGTACAGGAGGCTCGCATCCTGGGCGGCAGGCGCAGCGTGCGCGTGTGGAGAGAGAGGCGCGCGTTCCGCGTCCGGTTGGGGCTGGCGGGCATGAGAGTGTTCGAGGAGCAGAAATAAAAGTTAAATAACACGAAAAACAGAGTTTAAAAAAAAAAAAAAAAACCGGCATAGAACGGGAAACGCGGCTGAAACAGGGGCCAGAAGTAAGGGGCATACATGGCAGCTTCAGCGTCCTGAAATCAATATTGGATTAATACAGGAAGCAGCCAAGCGACACCAAAATACTTACCTGCAGCGAAGCAAATGCGAAGTCCTCTCCGCACCAGCTTTCGAGTGTTGCCAGCGTAAAGCCAGGCTCAGCCGGCTGAGGACGATTGAAGGGCGAGAGAGAGAGACGAGAGGCGAGAGAGGTCGTGTGGAGAGAGAAAGGATGAAATAGAAAGGAGTGAGGGAATGCGAAAACTTACCTAGAAAGTTGCAAAATCACCATGAGCCAGGAAAGGGGGCGCCTCGATAGGCGATCGATTTTCACTAGATAAAAGTGCGATCGATGGGTACACGTCAAATGGTAATATCGGCCAAAGGTGGAAATATCGCAACGACCAGGTGGCAACGCCGCACCGTCGATATCGATATCGCACATCGATCACACACGAATGGTGTGACCAGGCGGAGGAAGCAAATAAAAGGAGTAGAACGCAGCGATGAGCAGCGAGCTGGGGATCGATAGCACACGAGTATCGATGTCCCAGTGGAGTCAGGAAAGATATCGGCGCGGGAGATTCAAGTTGCTACGAGGAGGATGGCCAGCGCTGTAGAAACTCAACGGAGTTAAGAGCGTCGTGGGAGCATCGAGGGAGCAACGAGGGAGCGCCGCGGGATTCACAAGGACTCGAAGGCTAGGATAAACAAGAAAACGCCGGAGAGTAGGAACAAGTTTAAAATGTTTCCCGAAGTAAGGGGGGAATGTGAGGAGTTGAATAACTCCCCACAAATAGAAACAGCAGCAGATGGCCGGCCGCTTGCCAGATACGCGGCGAATTCGCGTAGTAACGGCGCGGCGAGGAGAGCGAGAGAGTTTGGAGACCAATGAAGGAGAGCGAGAGAGTTTGGAGACCAACAAAGGAGAGCGAGAGAGTTTGGAGACCAAGGATGGAGATCGAGAGAGAGTGGAGACTTCGCGGGCAAGGCAAGAGTGCCGTGTGCAAAAGCGGGTAACGGAACTCCACCGGACTTTGGACTCTCCCGTGAACTTTGGACCGGGAGAGGAAGTGCCACATCTCGGCGGTGGAGCGGCACACAGGCGTGCCACAAGCATCACGGGAATCAGCGGGATGGCAGCAGTGGGCGGAGCATCGATTGGAAGCGGTACGGGAACGACAAGTGGGTCATCCAGGAGGCACGGACTTTGGACCCAGAGTGGAGAGATCCAGCGGGCCGTGCGCAAGAGGGAAATAACGGTTCCCGGAGGCCCTATATAAGGCCGCAGAGCGCTGGCAGCAGCAAGTCGAGTCGCCAGAGAAGCAGCGCCGTGGGAGCCTACAAGGAGCGAGATTGCTACGTCGAGACGTTCGGGATTGGGATACCAGGAATCTCCGAATTGAGACGCAGGTAGCTGAGATCCAGAGGGCATCACACGGCTAGGTCAAGGCGGTCGATTAACCCGGTCCACAAAGTCCTGGCGTTACGCCTGGAAAGAGTATAACAAGCCAGAAGGGAGAGCGGTCGATCGGTAAGGTCTCGAGTGGAATTGTCCAGGAGAGTCCTACGGATTCGAGTTGCGAGGTCCCGGAGCGGCGTGCCCGAACCACAAGTATAACAAGCCAGAAGGGAGAGCGGTCGATCGGTACGGTCTCGAGTGGAATTATCCAGGAGAGCCCTACGGATTCGACTTGCGAGGTCCCGGAGCGGCGTGCCCGAACCCCGAGTACCAAAAGCCACACGGAAACGTCCCGGACAAAAGGCAAAAGGGTGAGGCTAGGGTGGAACGTTCGTTTACACTAGGCGTGGAAGCGAAGTAAGGCGCGAGGCAGCTTCCTGGCGTTCCGCCTTGACTGTCCGCGCGGGCTGACCAGAAACCCAGTGGGACCATCCGGGACAGAGCAAGGGACAGGCGGCGGTGTGTCGAAAGGAGCGATCCTGGAGAGCGCAGCTTCTGTTCACCCTAGTCTGAGAACGGTGACGCTTCCCTAAGCCCGTACGGCCGATACCCCTCGCGATTCCGAGTCGTTACCAGCAGTCACCAAGCCACGCGTGACAAGTGAGCAGCGAGCGAGCGTCTTCAGGGAGCTGCGAGGATCGTCAGGGAGCGGCGAGGATCTTCAGGGAGCTGCGAGTATCTTCAGGGAGCTACAGGACTGGAGCACCGAGTCGTCAAGGCGAGAGGTCGTCGAGTCAATCAGGGCCGTCGGAAGCACCGAGGGTCACAAGCAACGAGTCAAGGCCAACCAAGCGACTAAGACACTTGTAATAATATACCCGCAATAAAACCCAATACGAACCCGTGAATTCTATGCTTTCTCACTGAGCTACTGGGCGGTTACGTTAATATAAATTTGGTGGGACGAACACACAATATACTGAGCTAGCCGCACGAATCTCGTAGCGAGCAGACCATAAAAATAAGTTCGCTACATCTGGCGCCCAACGTGATTGTCCCAGCAGTGAAAGCAATTTAAACAGAATGGGGAAGTGGATCTACCGACTTAAAAAGGAGGATTTCGCCAATGTCGCACAGAGGCTTAATGTCACCCTGGACGGCAGATTAGAGGACATGAGAAAAGCATTATCCGAGTATTACTCAGAAACGGATAATGACCCACAACTCGTTGACATCTGGGCCGATTTGGAAGCCACATACCACGACAAAGCCGGCCCCAGCATCACGTTAACAACCGCCGAAGGGGACAACTTAGTGGCAAGCCTGAGCGTTGACAACCTACAAAAGGAGGCAATTATCCAGGGAATGACCTCAACATCCTTGGACTTGATGCGACGTGAAGAGATTTTGAAGAAGTAGTTACTGCCACTTTGCGAGTCATCCACCTGAACCACACAGGCCGAGAGTAAGGCCTTAACCTGCTTGTCCGATTCAAAGATGATGTAAACATAGCCCTTGGGCTGCGCAGCCTGCTGCTCCTTGCCGGGCCACTCCACTTTGATGGATCCAAACGGCTTGAAGATCTGGATGAGCGACTGCTCACTAATGTCCCACGGAATGCCGCCGAGGAAGACCTTGGGAGAATAGTTGAGCATACGGTGCGAACGTGGCGGCAGCTGACCGCTCCAGGTGCAGGTGGCATCGCACAGGGCTGCTGAGCTCCTATGGAACTTTGCCACGCGATCCAGGTGGCCATCGTTGGTGGAGCCATTGCCACCACCGTTTCCCGTCATATCCGACACGATGGACGCTCCGGCCGTACTCATCAAGCTACCGAGATTGGGTCCCGGGACACTGCTCATCGTGCTCCCGGCATAACTCTGCAACAACTGATTGATCAGAGGCATCTGCTGCGTTTGGGCCTGCAGTAGCTTTAACGTATTGATGCGCTGCAGATTTTGCAGTTTGGCCAGCTCCATGTCCACGCTGGCGAGGTTTTCCAGGGTGTACTGGCTGAGGCAGTTGTCGTTGCTTCCGCTGGCCACTCCCACGCCGTTGTGTTCGAAACCGTGCTGTTGGCCACCTCCATTGGCGGCCATCTGCTGCTCGTAGTTCCTGTTCAGGTGGGCGTACTGCTGCTGCAGCTGATGTTGCTGCTGCTGCTGTTGCTGCTGATGCTGTTGCTGTTGTTGGTGGTGATGTTGCTGCTGCTGCTGCTGCATGGAGGCTAGTTTGTTGCTATTCACAGACAGCAGATTAATCATGTCCAGTAGGTTTGGCTCGTTCATCGACTGGCCGCTGTTCTGGCTCTCTGGTGAGTTTGAGCGCGTGGAAGCGTTTGCTAGGCTGAGACCCAATCCGCTGCCCATGGAGGACTCTAGGTTAGAGTATCCCTGCTGCTGGGGCTGCAGTTGTTGCTGCTGCTGGTGGTAGAGCATGTTGATCGAGTCCATGGAGAGGCCGTTGCCGCTTGAGGAGTTACTGCTATCGCTGACTAAAGCTGAACTGTGAAAGGAGCGATTGTAAATAGATGTAGGCGTACTTGGCGATAAGGGTGCAGAGCAATCGAAGCTGATGTTTGTTCTTTGGAAAGCCTTAAGTGGGTTACTTTGTGCAACATTTTCAAACTGGAAGTAGTCAAAACTGGACTTGGTGCCCGGCGAGGCCGACGACTGGGTCGAGCTGGGCGTCAGTGGAGCGTAGACCGCCGCATTGGCGGACAGTTGGACGCCATCACCGGCGGCAGCAGCAGCAGCAGCGGCTGCGGCCGCACTGGCGAGCAGCAGATTATTGACGTCGCTGCCGCTGCCGTTGCCACCGAAGCTGGCGGATGGGTTGCCCGTGGCGGTAGTTGGTCCCACGACTCCTCCTCCCTGGCCCGATCCGACTCCTGGCCCAGGTGGTAATGCTCCTCCAGATCCGGCTCCTCCCACTCCCGTTGTTGCAGCACCGCTTGCTGCAACTCCTGGTGCTCCTCCGCTTCCACTTCCTCCTCCTCCTACCAAAGTTGAGGGGCTCTGGCCAATACCGACCACTCCATTGGAACTGCTGCCGTTCAGTGTGATTGGATCGTTAATGAAGGATATCAATCCATCGTCGTTGCATCTGTCCAGCAGATTGTGTTGCAGTTGCTGCTGTTGGTGGTGTTGCAGTTGCAGCTGATGCTGCTGTTGCTGCTGCTGATGGTGATCCAGGTAGGAGCTGATCGAGTGTTTCTGCAACAGCTCCGAGGTGGAGCCTCCGCTCAGGGCTCGCATGTTGCCACCAGAACCAGAGCAATCAGGGGTGTCGTACTGTTGCAGCAGGGGCATTGTTTTGAATAAAAATTCCAATTTCCACACTTGTTCACGTTGTGCTCCCTGTTCGTTCGTGCTCGTGCGCGTTCGTTCGTGTTCGGCAGGAGCGGCAGGAGCAGCATCCGCTGACAAAGCGGCAAAACAGATGTCACCACTTCCGCCTCTCGTCCTTGCGCTCTCTCCTTTCCTTCTTCTCTTCCTCTTCCCCAGCCGGCGGAGAGTCCTCTCGCGCAGTGTCTCTCTCTCTCTCACTCTCTCTGTCTCTCTCCTGCGCAGGCCTTCCGGTTGGAGTCTGGGTTTGTGTTGTTGTTGTTGCTCGCCGCTCGGGGCTCCACAGGATAACGGGACGAGTGAGCGAGCGAGAGGGGGCGAGCGGTCGCAGGGGACCCAAGACAGCTGGCAGATGTGGCCGTATCAGCAGCAAATAGTCATCGATTCATTATTCCGCCTCGTCAACGATGCAAATTTCGAAGGTCCTGAAAATATCATCGGCATCGGCTTGAATTAATAATATGTACGCACACCTCTTTGTAGTTTCCGAATCACTGGAGTTTAAAGAAAACACACGCGTACGCACTTGAGCGTTAAATTACTCAACTACCGAGAAGGAGTGCTTGGCAATCGTCTGGGCAATCCGAAAGCTCAAGCCGTATCTGGAAGGTTACCACTTTAGAGTAGTAACCGACCACATGGCATTGAAGTGGCTCAACAGCATAGAGAGCCCTTCAGGGAGGATCACCAGATGGGCCCTGGAGTTGCAGCAGTACGACTTCGAAATAGCGTACAGGAAAGGGCAACTCAACGTGGTGGCAGACGCTTTGTCAAGGCAGCCACTGCCGGAAACGCTTCGAGGGATCAAGGAGACGTCGGCGACGGAAGCTTCTGCAGCATGCAGCTGGATTCTGGAAATGCGCGAAAAGATAAGGACCCAGCCGCAAAAGTATCCAGACTACGTGATGGAGGGTAACACCCTGTACAGGAATATACCTCATAGAGCGGGCAGCGAAGATGTTGCAACATGGAAGATGTGCGTCCCGAAAGCTCTACGGGAAACGGTGCTGAAGGAGAACCACGACTCACCGGCGGCTGGCCATGTAGGAAGCCGAAAGACAATAGCACGTCTGGCAGCCCGGTACTACTGGCCAGGAATGCACAGAGACGCCCGAGCCCACGTGCGAGCATGCGAGACATGCATGAGGTTCAAGCCGAATCAGATGCAAATGGCTGGGAAAATGCTTACGCAGGTGCCAGAGGAACCATGGGCTACGGTATGTGCGGACTTCGTCGGACCCCTGCCGCGTTCGAAGCACGGCAACCAAATGCTGCTGGTATTGATAGACAGGTTCTCCAAGTGGACTGAGTTGGTGCCGCTGCGAAGCGCGACGGCCGAATCCCTAAAGAAAGCTTTTAAATAACGCATAATCGCGAGGTATGGGGTCCCCAAAATAGTCATAACGGACAACGGAGTCCAGTTTACCAGCAAAACCTTCAAGAGTTTCCTGGCCGAAATGGGAGCCAGGCAACAGTTCACAGCTCCATACACCCCACAGGAGAACCCGACTGAGAGAGCCAATAGGACGGTGAAAACAATGATTGCGCAGTTCGCAGGGCAGAACCAAAGAGACTGGGACGAAAAATGGCCAGAAATCATGCTGGCAGTAAACACGAGCGTTTCAGAATCCTCAGGTTACACACCGTCGTTCATTACCCAAGGCAGAGAACCAAGACTACCGAGCGCCCTATACGACAGAGAAACCGTAGGAACCGGACGACCGACAGAGACCCCGGAAGAGAATGCTAACAAACTCAGGGAAATCTTCGAGATTGTAAGGCGGAACCTGGAGAAAGCATCCCAGGACCAGGCTAGGCATTATAACCTAAGGAGGAGGCAATGGACGCCAAAGGTGGGTGACGTCGTGTGGGCCAAGGAACACCATTTATCAAAAGCGGCCGAGGGGTTCGCAGCAAAATTTGCCCCAAGATACGACGGACCTTACCAAGTCATAGGTTTTGCGTCACCAGTAATCTGCAAAATACGACACATAAACACAAAGAAAGAGCGGACCATCCACGTAAGCGAGCTGAAACAGCAACAAACGGAAAACACAAGCGAGCGGCTACAGCAAGCAGACACAACAGATGCAAAACAACATTAAAAGTCCAAGGATACCTACAAGGATGCCCAAAGGATACTACGAAAGGAGTCCAAGGATACCTCCAAGGATGACCAAAAGATACTACGAAAGGATCCCAAGGATACCTCCAAGGATGACCAAAGGATACTACGAAGGGAGTCCAAGGATACCTCCAAGGATGACCAAAGGACACTACGAAAGGATCCCAAGGATACCTCCAAGGATGCCCAAAGGATACTACGAAAGGAGTCCAAGGATACCCACAAGGATTCCCAAAGGATTCTACGAAAGGAGTCAAAGGATACGTCCAAGGATTCCTAAAGGGTACTACGGAAAGAGTCCAAGGATACCTGCAAGGATTCCCAAAGGATACTACGAACAAATTCCAAGGATACCTCCAGTGAAGAGCCGCCCCAGGACCAGCCGGCTCCCGTTAGCCATGCCGAGGCTGTGGCAGCGGCTACGTGGGAGTTCCGGCGCAAGTGCGAGGCGCGAAGGCGAGACGAGGAGCGGCGGTTGAAGGAGATGGAGGAGACGCCGGAGTGGCAGGCCCAACTACGGATGGCCGAGGAGGAGGAGACGCAGCTGTGGGAAAACCCGGGGTACCCACCTACGCCGAGGTATGCGCCCGAACCCTGCACCCCGCCGCAAGAAGTGGCAGACGATTGGGCGTCCTCGCCGGACAGACATACCGGCGGACCACGTGAGCCACAGCACCCGGACGTTCGTGGCCGAAGGGGTAAGGTGGCGACAGCAGACGGTTGTCTGGACCTGGCCGGAGGGACCCGCGGAGGAGACGGCAGCGACGGAAGAACCCCGGATCTGGGAAGAATGTGGTCCCCGGGTGAGCCCGCTGGACCCCAGGACCCGTGGCAGACCGGAGCAGTGGGCACCACCGACGCCGAGCACCGGACCAACGACGCCGACGCCTACCGGGAGCGCAGTAACCGCGGAGCCTCTGGAGCGAGGACCCTGGGTGTGGCCTGAGCCCGTGGAAAACGGCCGTCCTCCGCTCAAGCGGCAGGACTCGGCGCCCGAAGTGTCCGAGGTGGTGGCCCGGCCGAAGTTGTCGCGGACGGTGTCGGCGCCGGAAGGCCAGCGATGGCGAGAAATCGCGGAGACGGAGTGGCCCGAAGGGATCGCGGAGACACCGGGGGTACAGGAGGCTCGCATCCTGGGCGGCAGGCGCAGCGTGCGCGTGTGGAGAGAGAGGCGCGCGTTCCGCGTCCGGTTGGGGCTGGCGGGCATGAGAGTGTTCGAGGAGCAGAAATAAAAGTTAAATAACACGAAAAACAGAGTTAAAAAAAAAAAAAAACCGGCATAGAACGGGAAACGCGGCTGAAACAGGGGCCAGAAGTAAGGGGCATACATGGCAGCTTCAGCGTCCTGAAATCAATATTGGATTAATACAGGAAGCAGCCAAGCGACACCAAAATACTTACCTGCAGCGAAGCAAATGCGAAGTCCTCTCCGCACCAGCTTTCGAGTGTTGCCAGCGTAAAGCCAGGCTCAGCAGGCTGAGGACGATTGAAGGGCGAGAGAGAGAGACGAGAGGCGAGAGAGGTCGTGTGGAGAGAGAAAGGATGAAATAGAAAGGAGTGAGGGAATGCGAAAACTTACCTAGAAAGTTGCAAAATCACCATGAGCCAGGGAAGGGGGCGCCTCGATAGGCGATCGATTGGCACTAGATGAAAGTGCGATCGATGGGTACACGTCAAATGGTAATATCGGCCAAAGGTGGAAATATCGCAACGAGCAGGTGGCAACACCGCACCGTCGATATCGATATCGCACATCGATCACACACGAATGGTGTGACCAGGCGGAGGAAGCAAAGAAAAGGAGTAGAACGCAGCGATGAGCAGCGAGCTGGGGATCGATAGCACACGAGTATCGATGTCCCAGTGGAGTCAGGAAAGATATCGGCGCGGGAGATTCAAGTTGCTACGAGGAGGATGGCCAGCGCTGTAGAAACTCAACGGAGTTAAGAGCGTCGTGGGAGTATCGATGGAGCAACGAGGGAGCGCCGCGGGATTCACAAGGACTCGAAGGCTAGGATAAACAAGAAAACGCCGGAGAGTAGGAACAAGTTTAAAATGTTTCCCGAAGTAAGGGGGGAATGTGAGGAGTTGAATAACTCCCCACAAATAGAAACAGCAGCAGATGGCCGGCCGCTTGCCAGATACGCGGCGAATTCGCGTAGTAACGGCGCGGCGAGGAGAGCGAGAGAGTTTGGAGACCAATGAAGGAGAGCGAGAGAGTTTGGAGACCAACAAAGGAGAGCGAGAGAGTTTGGAGACCAATGAAGGAGAGCGAGAGAGTTTGGAGACCAAGGATGGAGATCGAGAGAGAGTGGAGACTTCGCGGGCAAGGCAAGAGTGCCGTGTGCAAAAGCGGGTAACGGAACTCCACCGGACTTTGGACTCTCCCGTGAACTTTGGACCGGGAGAGGAAATGCCACATCTCGGCGGTGGAGCGGCACACAGGCGTGCCACAAGCATCACGGGAATCAGCGGGATGGCAGCAGTGGGCGGAGCATCGATTGGAAGCGGTACGGGAACGACAAGTGAGTCATCCAGGAGGCACGGACTTTGGACCCAGAGTGGAGAGATCCAGCGGGCCGTGCGCAAGAGGGAAATAACGGTTCCCGGAGGCCCTATATAAGGCCGCAGAGCGCTGGCAGCTGCATCAGTCGATCACAAGGAGTCAAACCGTCAAGATCACTCAGATACCAAAGTGAACAATCAAACAACCAGATAATCTACAAGGGAGCAGCAGCAAGTCGAGTCGCCAGAGAAGCAGCGCCGTGGGAGCCTACAAGGAGCGAGATTGCTACGTCGAGACGTTCGGGATTGGGATACCAGGAATCTCCGAATTGAGACGCAGGTAGCTGAGATCCAGAGGGCATCACACGGCTAGGTCAAGGCGGTCGATTAACCCGGTCCACAAAGTCCTGGCGTTACGCCTGGAAAGAGTATAACAAGCCAGAAGGGAGAGCGGTCGATCGGTAAGGTCTCGAGTGGAATTGTCCAGGAGAGTCCTACGGATTCGACTTGCGAGGTCCCGGAGCGGCGTGCCCGAACCACGAGTATAACAAGCCAGAAGGGAGAGCGGTCGATCGGTACGGTCTCGAGTGGAATTATCCAGGAGAGCCCTACGGATTCGACTTGCGAGGTCCCGGAGCGGCGTGCCCGAACCCCGAGTACCAAAAGCCACACGGAAACGTCCCGGACAAAAGGCAAAAGGGTGAGGCTAGGGTGGAACGTTCGTTTACACTAGGCGTGGAAGCGAAGTAAGGCGCGAGGCAGCTTCCTGGCGTTCCGCCTTGACTGTCCGCGCGGGCTGACCAGAAACCCAGTGGGACCATCCGGGACAGAGCAAGGGACAGGCGGCGGTGTGTCGAAAGGAGCGATCCTGGAGAGCGCAGCTTCTGTTCACCCTAGTCTGAGAACGGTGACGCTTCCCTAAGCCCGTACGGCCGATACCCCTCGCGATTCCGAGTCGTTACCAGCAGTCACCAAGCCACGCGTGACAAGTGAGCAGCGAGCGAGCGTCTTCAGGGAGCTGCGAGGATCGTCAGGGAGCGGCGAGGATCTTCAGGGAGCTGCGAGTATCTTCAGGGAGCTACAGGACTGGAGCACCGAGTCGTCAAGGCGAGAGGTCGTCGAGTCAATCAGGGCCGTCGGAAGCACCGAGGGTCACAAGCAACGAGTCAAGGCCAACCAAGCGACTAAGACACTTGTAATAATATACCCGCAATAAAACCCAATACGAACCCGTGAATTCTATGCTTTCTCACTGAGCTACTGGGCGGTTACGTTAATATAAATTTGGTGGGACGAACACACAATATACTGAGCTAGCCGCACGAATCTCGTAGCGAGCAGACCATAAAAATAAGTTCGCTACATCTGGCGCCCAACGTGATTGTCCCAGCAGTGAAAGCAATTTAAACAGAATGGGGAAGTGGATCTACCGACTTAAAAAGGAGGATTTCGCCAATGTCGCACAGAGGCTTAATGTCACCCTGGACGGCAGATTAGAGGACATGAGAAAAGCATTATCCGAGTATTACTCAGAAACGGATAATGACCCACAACTCGTTGACATCTGGGCCGATTTGGAAGCCACATACCACGACAAAGCCGGCCCCAGCATCACGTTAACAACCGCCGAAGGGGACAACTTAGTGGCAAGCCTGAGCGTTGACAACCTACAAAAGGAGGCAATTATCCAGGGAATGACCTCAACATCCTTGGACTTGATGCGACGTGAAGAGATTTTGAAGAAGTAGTTACTGCCACTTTGCGAGTCATCCACCTGAACCACACAGGCCGAGAGTAAGGCCTTAACCTGCTTGTCCGATTCAAAGATGATGTAAACATAGCCCTTGGGCTGCGCAGCCTGCTGCTCCTTGCCGGGCCACTCCACTTTGATGGATCCAAACGGCTTGAAGATCTGGATGAGCGACTGCTCACTAATGTCCCACGGAATGCCGCCGAGGAAGACCTTGGGAGAATAGTTGAGCATACGGTGCGAACGTGGCGGCAGCTGACCGCTCCAGGTGCATCGCACAGGGCTGCTGAGCTCCTATGGAACTTTGCCACGCGATCCAGGTGGCCATCGTTGGTGGAGCCATTGCCACCACCGTTTCCCGTCATATCCGACACGATGGACGCTCCGGCCGTACTCATCAAGCTACCGAGATTGGTTCCCGGGACACTGCTCATCGTGCTCCCGGCATAACTCTGCAACAACTGATTGATCAGAGGCATCTGCTGCGTTTGGGCCTGCAGTAGCTTTAACGTATTGATGCGCTGCAGATTTTGCAGTTTGGCCAGCTCCATGTCCACGCTGGCGAGGTTTTCCAGGGTGTACTGGCTGAGGCAGTTGTCGTTGCTTCCGCTGGCCACTCCCACGCCGTTGTGTTCGAAACCGTGCTGTTGGCCACCTCCATTGGCGGCCATCTGCTGCTCGTAGTTCCTGTTCAGGTGGGCGTACTGCTGCTGCAGCTGATGTTGCTGCTGCTGCTGTTGCTGCTGATGCTGTTGCTGTTGTTGGTGGTGATGTTGCTGCTGCTGCTGCTGCATGGAGGCTAGTTTGTTGCTATTCACAGACAGCAGATTAATCATGTCCAGTAGGTTTGGCTCGTTCATCGACTGGCCGCTGTTCTGGCTCTCTGGTGAGTTTGAGCGCGTGGAAGCGTTTGCTAGGCTGAGACCCAATCCGCTGCCCATGGAGGACTCTAGGTTAGAGTATCCCTGCTGCTGGGGCTGCAGTTGTTGCTGCTGCTGGTGGTAGAGCATGTTGATCGAGTCCATGGAGAGGCCGTTGCCGCTTGAGGAGTTACTGCTATCGCTGACTAAAGCTGAACTGTGAAAGGAGCGATTGTAAATAGATGTAGGCGTACTTGGCGATAAGGGTGCAGAGCAATCGAAGCTGATGTTTGTTCTTTGGAAAGCCTTAAGTGGGTTACTTTGTGCAACATTTTCAAACTGGAAGTAGTCAAAACTGGACTTGGTGCCTATGGAACTCCTATGGAACTTTGCCACGCGATCCAGGTGGCCATCGTTGGTGGAGCCATTGCCACCACCGTTTCCCGTCATATCCGACACGATGGACGCTCCGGCCGTACTCATCAAGCTACCGAGATTGGTTCCCGGGACACTGCTCATCGTGCTCCCGGCATAACTCTGCAACAACTGATTGATCAGAGGCATCTGCTGCTTTTGGGCCTGCAGTAGCTTTAACGTATTGATGCGCTGCAGATTTTGCAGTTTGGCCAGCTCCATGTCCACGCTGGCGAGGTTTTCCAGGGTGTACTGGCTGAGGCAGTTGTCGTTGCTTCCGCTGGCCACTCCCACGCCGTTGTGTTCGAAACCGTGCTGTTGGCCACCTCCATTGGCGGCCATCTGCTGCTCGTAGTTCCTGTTCAGGTGGGCGTACTGCTGCTGCAGCTGATGTTGCTGCTGCTGCTGTTGCTGCTGATGCTGTTGCTGTTGTTGGTGGTGATGTTGCTGCTGCTGCTGCTGCATGGAGGCTAGTTTGTTGCTATTCACAGACAGCAGATTAATCATGTCCAGTAGGTTTGGCTCGTTCATCGACTGGCCGCTGTTCTGGCTCTCTGGTGAGTTTGAGCGCGTGGAAGCGTTTGCTAGGCTGAGACCCAATCCGCTGCCCATGGAGGACTCTAGGTTAGAGTATCCCTGCTGCTGGGGCTGCAGTTGTTGCTGCTGCTGGTGGTAGAGCATGTTGATCGAGTCCATGGAGAGGCCGTTGCCGCTTGAGGAGTTACTGCTATCGCTGACTAAAGCTGAACTGTGAAAGGAGCGATTGTAAATAGATGTAGGCGTACTTGGCGATAAGGGTGCAGAGCAATCGAAGCTGATGTTTGTTCTTTGGAAAGCCTTAAGTGGGTTACTTTGTGCAACATTTTCAAACTGGAAGTAGTCAAAACTGGACTTGGTGCCCGGCGAGGCCGACGACTGGGTCGAGCTGGGCGTCAGTGGAGCGTAGACCGCCGCATTGGCGGACAGTTGGACGCCATCACCGGCGGCAGCAGCAGCAGCAGCGGCTGCGGCCGCACTGGCGAGCAGCAGATTATTGACGTCGCTGCCGCTGCCGTTGCCACCGAAGCTGGCGGATGGGTTGCCCGTGGCGGTAGTTGGTCCCACGACTCCTCCTCCCTGGCCCGATCCGACTCCTGGCCCAGGTGGTAATGCTCCTCCAGATCCGGCTCCTCCCACTCCCGTTGTTGCAGCACCGCTTGCTGCAACTCCTGGTGCTCCTCCGCTTCCACTTCCTCCTCCTCCTACCAAAGTTGAGGGGCTCTGGCCAATACCGACCACTCCATTGGAACTGCTGCCGTTCAGTGTGATTGGATCGTTAATGAAGGATATCAATCCATCGTCGTTGCATCTGTCCAGCAGATTGTGTTGCAGTTGCTGCTGTTGGTGGTGTTGCAGTTGCAGCTGATGCTGCTGTTGCTGCTGCTGATGGTGATCCAGGTAGGAGCTGATCGAGTGTTTCTGCAACAGCTCCGAGGTGGAGCCTCCGCTCAGGGCTCGCATGTTGCCACCAGAACCAGAGCAATCAGGGGTGTCGTACTGTTGCAGCAGGGGCATTGTTTTGAATAAAAATTCCAATTTCCACACTTGTTCACGTTGTGCTCCCTGTTCGTTCGTGCTCGTGCGCGTTCGTTCGTGTTCGGCAGGAGCGGCAGGAGCAGCATCCGCTGACAAAGCGGCAAAACAGATGTCACCACTTCCGCCTCTCGTCCTTGCGCTCTCTCCTTTCCTTCTTCTCTTCCTCTTCCCCAGCCGGCGGAGAGTCCTCTCGCGCAGTGTCTCTCTCTCTCTCACTCTCTCTGTCTCTCTCCTGCGCAGGCCTTCCGGTTGGAGTCTGGGTTTGTGTTGTTGTTGTTGCTCGCCGCTCGGGGCTCCACAGGATAACGGGACGAGTGAGCGAGCGAGAGGGGGCGAGCGGTCGCAGGGGACCCAAGACAGCTGGCAGATGTGGCCGTATCAGCAGCAAATAGTCATCGATTCATTATTCCGCCTCGTCAACGATGCAAATTTCGAAGGTCCTGAAAATATCATCGGCATCGGCTTGAATTAATAATATGTACGCACACCTCTTTGTAGTTTCCGAATCACTGGAGTTTAAGGAAAACACACGCGTACGCACTTGAGCGTTAAATTACTCAACTACCGAGAAGGAGTGCTTGGCAATCGTCTGGGCAATCCGAAAGCTCAAGCCGTATCTGGAAGGTTACCACTTTAGAGTAGTAACCGACCACATGGCATTGAAGTGGCTCAACAGCATAGAGAGCCCTTCAGGGAGGATCACCAGATGGGCCCTGGAGTTGCAGCAGTACGACTTCGAAATAGCGTACAGGAAAGGGCAACTCAACGTGGTGGCAGACGCTTTGTCAAGGCAGCCACTGCCGGAAACGCTTCGAGGGATCAAGGAGACGTCGGCGACGGAAGCTTCTGCAGCATGCAGCTGGATTCTGGAAATGCGCGAAAAGATAAGGACCCAGCCGCAAAAGTATCCAGACTACGTGATGGAGGGTAACACCCTGTACAGGAATATACCTCATAGAGCGGGCAGCGAAGATGTTGCAACATGGAAGATGTGCGTCCCGAAAGCTCTACGGGAAACGGTGCTGAAGGAGAACCACGACTCACCGGCGGCTGGCCATGTAGGAAGCCGAAAGACAATAGCACGTCTGGCAGCCCGGTACTACTGGCCAGGAATGAACAGAGACGCCCGAGCCCACGTGCGAGCATGCGAGACATGCATGAGGTTCAAGCCGAATCAGAAGCAAATGGCTGGGAAAATGCTTACGCAGGTGCCAGAGGAACCATGGGCTACGGTATGTGCGGACTTCGTCGGACCCCTGCCGCGTTCGAAGCACGGCAACCAAATGCTGCTGGTATTGATAGACAGGTTCTCCAAGTGGACTGAGTTGGTGCCGCTGCGAAGCGCGACGGCCGAATCCCTAAAGAAAGCTTTTAAATAACGCATAATCGCGAGGTATGGGGTCCCCAAAATAGTCATAACGGACAACGGAGTCCAGTTTACCAGCAAAACCTTCAAGAGTTTCCTGGCCGAAATGGGAGCCAGGCAACAGTTCACAGCTCCATACACCCCACAGGAGAACCCGACTGAGAGAGCCAATAGGACGGTGAAAACAATGATTGCGCAGTTCGCAGGGCAGAACCAAAGAGACTGGGACGAAAAATGGCCAGAAATCATGCTGGCAGTAAACACGAGCGTTTCAGAATCCTCAGGTTACACACCGTCGTTCATTACCCAAGGCAGAGAACCAAGACTACCGAGCGCCCTATACGACAGAGAAACCGTAGGAACCGGACGACCGACAGAGACCCCGGAAGAGAATGCTAACAAACTCAGGGAAATCTTCGAGATTGTAAGGCGGAACCTGGAGAAAGCATCCCAGGACCAGGCTAGGCATTATAACCTAAGGAGGAGGCAATGGACGCCAAAGGTGGGTGACGTCGTGTGGGCCAAGGAACACCATTTATCAAAAGCGGCCGAGGGGTTCGCAGCAAAATTTGCCCCAAGATACGACGGACCTTACCAAGTCATAGGTTTTGCGTCACCAGTAATCTGCAAAATACGACACATAAACACAAAGAAAGAGCGGACCATCCACGTAAGCGAGCTGAAACAGCAACAAACGGAAAACACAAGCGAGCGGCTACAGCAAGCAGACACAACAGATGCAAAACAACATTAAAAGTCCAAGGATACCTACAAGGATGCCCAAAGGATACTACGAAAGGAGTCCAAGGATACCTCCAAGGATGACCAAAAGATACTACGAAAGGATCCCAAGGATACCTCCAAGGATGACCAAAGGATACTACGAAGGGAGTCCAAGGATACCTCCAAGGATGACCAAAGGACACTACGAAAGGATCCCAAGGATACCTCCAAGGATGCCCAAAGGATACTACGAAAGGAGTCCAAGGATACCCACAAGGATTCCCAAAGGATTCTACGAAAGGAGTCAAAGGATACGTCCAAGGATTCCTAAAGGGTACTACGGAAAGAGTCCAAGGATACCTGCAAGGATTCCCAAAGGATACTACGAACAAATTCCAAGGATACCTCCAGTGAAGAGCCGCCCCAGGACCAGCCGGCTCCCGTTAGCCATGCCGAGGCTGTGGCAGCGGCTACGTGGGAGTTCCGGCGCAAGTGCGAGGCGCGAAGGCGAGACGAGGAGCGGCGGTTGAAGGAGATGGAGGAGATGGCCGAGGAGGAGGAGACGCAGCTGTGGGAAAACCCGGGGTACCCACCTACGCCGAGGTATGCGCCCGAACCCTGCACCCCGCCGCAAGAAGTGGCAGACGATTGGGCGTCCTCGCCGGACAGACATACCGGCGGACCACGTGAGCCACAGCACCCGGACGTTCGTGGCCGAAGGGGTAAGGTGGCGACAGCAGACGGTTGACTGGACCTGGCCGGAGGGACCCGCGGAGGAGACGGCAGCGACGGAAGAACCCCGGATCTGGGAAGAATGTGGTCCCCGGGTGAGCCCGCTGGACCCCAGGACCCGTGGCAGACCGGAGCAGTGGGCACCACCGACGCCGAGCACCGGACCAACGACGCCGACGCCTACCGGGAGCGCAGTAACCGCGGAGCCTCTGGAGCGAGGACCCTGGGTGTGGCCTGAGCCCGTGGAAAACGGCCGTCCTCCGCTCAAGCGGCAGGACTCGGCGCCCGAAGTGTCCGAGGTGGTGGCCCGGCCGAAGTTGTCGCGGACGGTGTCGGCGCCGGAAGGCCAGCGATGGCGAGAAATCGCGGAGACGGAGTGGCCCGAAGGGATCGCGGAGACACCGGTGGTACAGGAGGCTCGCATCCTGGGCGGCAGGCGCAGCGTGCGCGTGTGGAGAGAGATGCGCGCGTTCCGCGTCCGGTTGGGGCTGGCGGGCATGAGAGTGTTCGAGGAGCAGAAATAAAAGTTAAATAACACGAAAAACAGAGTTAAAAAAAAAAAAAACCGGCATAGAACGGGAAACGCGGCTGAAACAGGGGCCAGAAGTAAGGGGCATACATGGCAGCTTCAGCGTCCTGAAATCAATATTGGATTAATACAGGAAGCAGCCAAGCGACACCAAAATACTTACCTGCAGCGAAGCAAATGCGAAGTCCTCTCCGCACCAGCTTTCGAGTGTTGCCAGCGTAAAGCCAGGCTTAGCAGGCTGAGGACGATTGAAGGGCGAGAGAGAGAGACGAGAGGCGAGAGAGGTCGTGTGGAGAGAGAAAGGATGAAATAGAAAGGAGTGAGGGAATGCGAAAACTTACCTAGAAAGTTGCAAAATCACCATGAGCCAGGGAAGGGGGCGCCTCGATAGGCGATCGATTGGCACTAGATGAAAGTGCGATCGATGGGTACACGTCAAATGGTAATATCGGCCAAAGGTGGAAATATCGCAACGAGCAGGTGGCAACACCGCACCGTCGATATCGATATCGCACATCGATCACACACGAATGGTGTGACCAGGCGGAGGAAGCAAAGAAAAGGAGTAGAACGCAGCGATGAGCAGCGAGCTGGGGATCGATAGCACACGAGTATCGATGTCCCAGTGGAGTCAGGAAAGATATCGGCGCGGGAGATTCAAGTTGCTACGAGGAGGATGGCCAGCGCTGTAGAAACTCAACGGAGTTAAGAGCGTCGTGGGAGTATCGATGGAGCAACGAGGGAGCGCCGCGGGATTCACAAGGACTCGAAGGCTAGGATAAACAAGAAAACGCCGGAGAGTAGGAACAAGTTTAAAATGTTTCCCGAAGTAAGGGGGGAATGTGAGGAGTTGAATAACTCCCCACAAATAGAAACAGCAGCAGATGGCCGGCCGCTTGCCAGATACGCGGCGAATTCGCGTAGTAACGGCGCGGCGAGGAGAGCGAGAGAGTTTGGAGACCAATGAAGGAGAGCGAGAGAGTTTGGAGACCAACAAAGGAGAGCGAGAGAGTTTGGAGACCAAGGATGGAGATCGAGAGAGAGTGGAGACTTCGCGGGCAAGGCAAGAGTGCCGTGTGCAAAAGCGGGTAACGGAACTCCACCGGACTTTGGACTCTCCCGTGAACTTTGGACCGGGAGAGGAAGTGCCACATCTCGGCGGTGGAGCGGCACACAGGCGTGCCACAAGCATCACGGGAATCAGCGGGATGGCAGCAGTGGGCGGAGCATCGATTGGAAGCGGTACGGGAACGACAAGTGGGTCATCCAGGAGGCACGGACTTTGGACCCAGAGTGGAGAGATCCAGCGGGCCGTGCGCAAGAGGGAAATAACGGTTCCCGGAGGCCCTATATAAGGCCGCAGAGCGCTGGCAGCAGCAAGTCGAGTCGCCAGAGAAGCAGCGCCGTGGGAGCCTACAAGGAGCGAGATTGCTACGTCGAGACGTTCGGGATTGGGATACCAGGAATCTCCGAATTGAGACGCAGGTAGCTGAGATCCAGAGGGCATCACACGGCTAGGTCAAGGCGGTCGATTAACCCGGTCCACAAAGTCCTGGCGTTACGCCTGGAAATAGTATAACAAGCCAGAAGGGAGAGCGGTCGATCGGTAAGGTCTCGAGTGGAATTGTCCAGGAGAGTCCTACGGATTCGACTTGCGAGGTCCCGGAGCGGCGCGCCCGAACCACGAGTATAACAAGCCAGAAGGGAGAGCGGTCGATCGGTACGGTCTCGAGTGGAACTATCCAGGAGAGCCCTACGGATTCGACTTGCGAGGTCCCGGAGCGGCGTGCCCGAACCCCGAGTACCAAAAGCCACACGGAAACGTCCCGGACAAAAGGCAAAAGGGTGAGGCTAGGGTGGAACGTTCGTTTACACTAGGCGTGGAAGCGAAGTAAGGCGCGAGGCAGCTTCCTGGCGTTCCGCCTTGACTGTCCGCGCGGGCTGACCAGAAACCCAGTGGGACCATCCGGGACAGAGCAAGGGACAGGCGGCGGTGTGTCGAAAGGAGCGATCCTGGAGAGCGCAGCTTCTGTTCACCCTAGTCTGAGAACGGTGACGCTTCCCTAAGCCCGTACGGCCGATACCCCTCGCGATTCCGAGGCGTTACCAGCAGTCACCAAGCCACGCGTGACAAGTGAGCAGCGAGCGAGCGTCTTCACGGAGCTGCGAGGATCGTCAGGGAGCGGCGAGGATCTTCAGGGAGCTGCGAGTATCTTCAGGGAGCTACAGGACTGGAGCACCGAGTCGTCAAGGCGAGAGGTCGTCGAGTCAATCAGGGCCGTCGGAAGCACCGAGGGTCACAAGAAACGAGTCAAGGCCAACCAAGCGACTAAGACACTTGTAATAATATACCCGCAATAAAACCCAATACGAACCCGTGAATTCTATGCTTTCTCACTGAGCTACTGGGCGGTCACGTTAATATAAATTTGGTGGGACGAACACACAATATACTGAGCTAGCCGCACGAATCTCGTAGCGAGCAGACCATAAAAATCAGTTCGTTACAGTACATACGACATTTCAGTATTTTTTTCTTAATATAGTAATGTACTGAATCCATCCTCCTCCCAAGTATTGGAGTCGTGGAAAATTAAATGTAGACGACGGCTATACTTAAAATTATTCTGAAATCTAGTTTAATTATATTTACAGCAGGTCTCTTATAAATATGGTCTTTAATTTTTACATCAACAATAGGCACACGCCCATCCTTTGATGGATACGTTTTGTCAATAATGCCTTTTGGCCAAATATTTCTAGGAAGATCGGATTCCATTAACAAAACTACATCACCTTCCTTCAAAACATTGTTGTCTTGTGTCCATTTACGACTAAGTATTAGAAATTGTCTACATTGTTTTTTCCATTTCAACCAAAAAATGTCTGCATGTCTTTGTGACGATTTCCACATATTTAAAAGTCTTTAATCACCATCAGTGGTGTCAGTGTAAAAGGATTCGCGATAGTTGGTTCCGAAATGGAGCTTGTAGGAACAATCAAAAGTGGTCTACTGTTAATCATAAACTCGATCTAACAAAACAAAGTTTTTAAAATGTACTCTCTAGGATATTTCTCTTTTAGTAGAATTCCCAAATATTTATTGACTGACTGTATGAGCCTCTCCCAAGCTCCTCCCATGTGATGGGACAAGGGTGGTTCAAAGTACCAAGTGCAACCTTTCGTGGTTAAAAACTGAGTAAACTTGTCACTTGGCCACTCTTGAATGATTTCCCTTATGTCCTTGTCAGCGCGCCTGAAATTGGTTCCGTTGTCTGAATATAATTTTGTCGCAAATCCTCGTCTACAACTAAATTGTCTGAATACATGCATGCACGCATTGCAAAATAGGTCTTCAGCAATCTCATGACTTTAACGCTTTACATGATTTCTATTCTGTGTAACTTATATTGGACCAAAATGATCAATACCTACTTTCAAAAAGGCTCTCTCGGTAGACTTTATACGGCAGCTTGGAAGCTGACCCATTAAAGAAGCTTGCTTGCTTTTTTGTTTTTACGCTGTTTACAATTTTTAATAATATTTTTTACTGTAGTTCTACAATTTGTAATCCAAAACCTTTGGCGGATATTGGCAATTACAGTTTCACTCCCGATATGACAATTTTGGACGTGATAGTACTGAACGAGCAATTTCGTGATTGGATGATCTCTGCTTAAGATAATTGGATTTTTACTTAACTTAAATTATTTAGTGTGCCTATGAGTCTTAACAGATTATCGCTAGATGAAAGCAAGGATAGACTATTCAGACTGCTTGAAGTTGGTACATTACATTTGAGTTTTTCAATTTCCTGATAATAACTGTCTTGTTGTATGCTAAGAAAGATTAACTTTTCCGCTTTGAAAAGTTCTGTGGCAGTTAGCTCATTATTGATAGAGATTGTTGTTCTTAAGAATCTAATCCAATTGGAGAGCCTTGAGACGTCCGGTAAAGTAAATTACGGCTTTTGAATGGTAGTCAGATTTACGAACTCTTTATCGCTATCATCAGACCTGCCTGGACTAAAAGCTGTTTTGCCTAATGACCACTGATCTTGACTCTTTCTTAGAAATGGCGGTCCTGTCAACCATAACTCATTTGATGAGAAGTCGAAGGATGATATCTTTGTTGCCTTATCAGCGGGGTTCAGCTTTGAGGGTACGTGTCGCCATTCGCTTGAATTTGTTAATTCTTGTATCTCTCCCAAGCCCTGAGCCACAAAAGTCTTGATCCTTTTGCTGCTCGTTTTCAGCCAGTATAACACAATCTCCGAATCTGTCCACATGAAAGTTGAGTCTATTCTAAGATTTAATGTTTCTTTAATAGCTTTGCTTAGTCTAGCTCCTAGCAAGGTTCCTTGAAGCTCTAGTCTAGGAATTGACATTGGTTTAAGTGGCGCTAATCGCGACTTAGCTGAAATCAAGGTAGTTTCTATTTGGCTGTTGCACTCGAAACGTAAGTAAGTGCATGTTGCGGTTGCGTATTTTGAGGCATCGCAAAATATATGTAATTGGATATTATATTGTGTAGTGTAGTCAACTGCCTGTTATGTAAAAATCGTTTATTTTATTTAAGTTGCTACATAATGCCCTCCAAACTCGAAATTGATCGTCTGAAATGAAGTCATCCCAATGGATTCCGCTATCCCAATTGGCTTGTACAAGGATTTCATTTGATATTAAAAGGTTTAAAAGAAACCCTAAGGGATCAAAAATGGTCATAGTTATTATTAATATTTCTCGCTTAGTTGGTCGTCTGAGATTGTTAAGAAGTTCAAAATGGGAATTAGAAAATTTTAAATTGTATGTGAATATGTCTTTTTTATGATCCCAAATTAAACCTAGAACTCGCTCTTCGGTCAAATTCTTTTCTGTGACTTTTTTCGATGGAGTGTTGTCTGTTATCTGATTTAAAGCTTCTGGAGAATTAGATATCTAATTTCGCATGTCGAATCCACCTGCCTTGTGTACATACGTAACGTCCTTGATCAATTTTAAGGCTGTACTAGTGTCTTGAGCTCCACCCAAATAGTCATCCATGTAATGTTTTGTTATTATGTCCTTACAGGCTTTTGAAAATCTAAGGCGATTCTGTTTCTGACCTGTTGGGCAATACTTGGACTACATTTAACGCCAAAAAATAAAACTTGTATTTCGTACACGCCCGGTTCGAATTGTCGATTATAGTCTCACCACAGAATTCTTTTTGCGCAACGGTCTGACTCCTGTATTTTCATTTGGAGAAACATCTCTTTGATATCTCCGACAAAGGCAATTTTGTGTTTTCGAAATTCATTAGAACTGTTGACAATTGGCTGTATAGATCTGGACCTGGCAAAAGAAAAACATTAAGGCAATAACCATGGCTTTTGGAGGCCGCGTCGAAAACTATTTTAAGTTTGTCAGGCTTACTGCTATTTAGAACTCCAAAGTATGGCAGGTAGTAGGTCAGGGGAGTGATATTAGTTTTCTCTGCGGAAGTCAATTTCCTCACTTACCCATTTTGTATGTAGGAGTCAAAAGTTTGTTTATACTTCTTGCCGTGCTCAGGGTTTTTGTCCATTTTTCTTTCGCATAAAACAAACAAGAATATGCATTCTTGTAACTTTCAGGTAGTTTAATGTCGGCAATTTTTTAAAATAGACAACATTGAAATCTGTCATCGACTCGTTTCAGGTTTTTATCAACAATTTCCAAACATCTTTTGTCGTCAAGTAACGTCTGAAAGTCATGAGGGGTTAATGACTCATTCTCAATGGACCAATAGCATTTAACCAGATTGTGTAGAATGTCCAGGTCATCATTGGGGTTGTCCTAACCTACGCAGTTAAATAGATGGCATGAATAATTTCTATCTTGAATTTCTCTAATCATTCCTACAGTTCCATGTACAACCCAACCTAGCGCCGTTTTGCTAGCGACAGGACCTTGAAATGATTGATGTTTAAATTTCCGAGATACTATGACTGACCAATTATCTTGACCAATCATAATCTTTGGATGCGCATTTTGGTAGGAGCAAAAGGAAATGTCCTTCAAGAACTTGTAGGTCTCAGACATGTCACTTATTAAAAGGGTTTGTAGAGGTAGATTTAGGCATGATACCGTCTTTTCTTTTGGATCAACCATCTTTAAAGTTCATGTCGGTCCTTCTAGTTGTAGGTCAGTCGCTAGTTGTTCATCGATCAATGAAATTGTCAAGGCTTCGTTTCGGCTTCCTTTGTGAGGACCTATTAGTGTGACTGGAATGACCTTTGGTAATACTTTGTTACAACCAAAAATTAATGTTGCAGTTGGTGTCGGGAAGTGTCTTGTTTTGGTTAGGATTACCAGGCATATCAAGGGAAACGCTTGCTGTGTTGTCTTTGTCTTTATGCAACAAAAAATTGTGGTTAAACTTACAATTTGCTGCTTTACAAGGCTTTTTCCGTTTGCAGTCTATCATAATGTGATTTCAACCCAGACAAGATATACATAGCTTATTGTGAGATATGAATTCCCAACATTTGTCGACACTCAAGGATTTAAGCTTTGGAAAATGTGTTATAATAGTTGCAATAGTATTTGGATTTTTCAACTGTCTTGACTGGACTTGAGACTATTAGTGTTGTTTCTTTTGATTTATTCAGACCGAATCCGAGCAATGTCTCTGCTTTTATGGTTTGACTTAACATTTCCTGAAATACAATAATCTTCGGCTCGTCGCACTTTATTTTTTGAAAATTTTTTATAAAGGATATTCTTTGAGAAACCTGAATTTTTTCAAGAATTTCCCCAAACAGCCAATTGTTACGAATCTGATCAACATCATTGAAAGACAGTAAAGTTTGAATGAGATCAGTAATCATATCATAAAAAGTGATGAGGCTGTCATATTTATCCTCTTTGATTACAGGAAAGGCAAGAATTTTATCCATCACAATTTTCAGTGATGGCTTCAGTGTCCGAATCGGTTTCTTAATATGTCAATTATATCATTTACATTTTGTGGCATTGATATTTTCGTAGATGCTAAATTTATATGTGAGAACTGTTCTCATACTCAGCAATAAAAATGGCCGTTTTAAAGAGTCACCACTAAATAAAGGAAACTCCCGTTTAATTGTTTGCCTAGCCATAAAGCTAACAATCGCATTTAAATTGGTTGCTTTCGCTGAGAAGAGTTAACCCACTCACGTGTCCTGGTGCCGTTGTCGTATTCATCGCCGATGTTGTCATCTTGGTCGTCTTGGCTGCTGTTGTCTTCTTCGATTTCGGTCATTTTCATCTGTATGTTCAGACTGCTTCTCTTCAAATTCAAGATGCATCCGTTTAGCTTTCAGCTCTTGTTGCTTCTGTAAATGCTCCATTTGAAGCTGGAGTTTTTGGGCTTTAACGGATCGTTGAGATTGGTGGCTCTGCGTTGATGCTGCGCATGGCATCACCGCTGCCTTTGACATATCCAGTAGATTTGCCGCACAGATGCCTGGTCGCGGCGTATCCTTTATTCTCCTGGGTGTACTTTTGCTTCTTTAGACGTGTCTTAGGCATCTTCTTGAGGTTGTAGTTGTCCAATTCCAAATTTCGCAGTTGCACACACACTACTCGTCGTCAATGTATGTGTGAAGACTCTTCTGTGCATGTCCGAGATCACGCTCGGCAATACATATGTTCGGACCCAAAGGTACTCAACATGACCACACCCAACAATTCAAGCAGTAGCCAAGTTGGGAACAGTACCAGGCGCTCAGTAGCACCCACTGCATATGAGAATGGCTGATAATCATATTATATGTCTCACTACCTCACCGTCTCACCGACTCAACGGCACACTGACCCCCCGATGCAGTCAGCACATTTTGCAGTGTCAGCCAACTACGCAAAGTCAACTACGCAAACTGCTACCATAATCATAATTCCCTGACCTACTTTAGAACATAGCCTACTTCACTAATCATTACACAAACTTCCGTGTTCCAAGTAGTATATAAACATGTACCAAATGAAGAATAAATCAGTTATCAACACACCTCTTAACTCCGCGGATCTACTTCCTACATCTGGGAATAGGGCTCGTAATACACTATCTCAACTAGTAGCTAACCACGTTAGCTCACCCTCAGCGCAGCTCCAGCATCGCCTGTGGTCCGGCATCACAGTAACCATCGTTACCATTGCCGCGACGCGATCGTCCTGCCATCAAAGCGTCCCCGTGCCAGCGACAAGTGCTCATTACCCCCTTGTCCCGCGGTGTGACCCGGAAGTGTCTACTTCGGTTAGGCACAAACATTGGTGACCCCGACGTGATCCTTTAACAACAAATGATCACACTCAAGCAACCCCCTTCCCACTAAAGGACTCACAGCTTTATCCAGCTTCATAGGACACGCTTCTTCTTCCAGCGTCACAGGAACTTCAGCTTAATCCAGCTTCACAGGATACGCTTCGTCTTCCAGCGTCACAGGAACTTCAGCTTAATCCAGCTTCACAGGATTCGCTTTTTCTTCCAGCGTCACAGGAACTTCAGCTGAATCCAGCTTCACAGGACTCGCTTCTTCTTCCAGCGTCACAGGAACTTCAGCTTCATCCAGCTTCACAGGATTCGCTTCTTCTTCCAGCGTCACAGGAACTTCAGCTTAATCCAGCTTCACAGGATTCGCTTCTTCTTCCAGCGTCACAGGAACTTCAGCTTCATCCAGCTTCACAGGACTCGCTTCTTCTTCCAGCGTCACAGGAACTTCAGCTTTATCCAGCTTCACAGGATTCGCTTCTTCTTCCAGCGTCACAGGAACTTCAGCTTAATCCAGCTTCACAGGATACGCTTCTTCTTCCAGCGTCACAGGAACTTCAGCTTAATCCAGCTTCACAGGATACGCTTCGTCTTCCAGCGTCACAGGAACTTCAGCTTCATCCAGCTTCACAGGATACGCTTCTTCTTCCAGCGTCACAGGAACTTCAGCTTCATCCAGCTTCACAGGATACGCTTCTTCTTCCAGCGTCACAGGATACTCAGCTTCATCCAGCTTCACAGGATACTCAGCTTCATCCAGCTTCACAGGATACTCAGCTGCATCCAGCTTCACAGGATACTCAGCTTCATCCAGCTTCACAAGATTCTTTGTTTCCAAGACACACAATATGTCTACTTCATTCATTGAGGAAACAAGTCACACAAGAATCGATTTACACAATCGAATACTAGACACCCAAAACGAGCTGCAAGGGAAAATCCAACAGCTCATTAAGAATTATGGCAAGGATTCTGCCGACCGACGCCACCGAGACGGCTATTATTCCGGTAAGCTTAATCAGTTAAACGATCTCTTGCAGCAGTTTTGCGACCTAGATGAAGAAGTCCAGCAAGCGGCACTACCCACTGGAAGTGAGTACTCTTCACGACTAGTAGCACTTAAAGAGCTGGTCGAAAAATATCAGAATATCTTTCTGGACAACATGCCGACTGGAAGCGGGCTTCCGAAGGCTCCCAGACGGATTTCGGCCAACATCAAGCTCACAACAAGAGATCAAGTCAAAGGAGATTCCGCAATTGACACGGTGATCCGACAGTTGCAGAGAAGATGCAACGAATTGGAGTCATCATTAACATTAGCCTCGAACGCCCCAACTGTCACCCCAGCCCTACAAAGGCACCTGGAACTCCATTGGGCGTTACTGAGGCAAGCCCACGACGAATTGGATAGCACACCTGGGGCCGCAGCTCTGGCAGAAGCAGAGCTAGCCCAATTCCACACATTATATGAGGAATACGAAATGAACCTGCTACGAGAAAACGACGCGCCAATGAGCCTAAACTTGAACCTTCCGCCAATTAGCATTCCGGAGTTCAACGGCGAGTATCTAGACTGGCCACGGTTCCATGATCTCTTTGTGGAATTGGTACATAACAAACCATATTCGGCCAGTCAAAAACTACATATTCTACAGAGTTCGCTTCGTGGTGAAGCGAGGAACGTCTTGACAGACACAGCCTTCTCACAGGGGGGCTATGACGACACCTGGTTGCGGTTGAAGGCCAGGTACCAGAACGGCAAAATATTAGTATTCGCCGCCATAGCTAAAATTATTGACCATAGGCCTATAGACGGCTCCTCGCGCCAACTAAGGGCCTTACATGACACTATAAAAAACTCAATGAGTACTCTTAAAAACCTCGATATCAGCACAAAATCCTGGGATCCAATCCTGTGTTTTCTTATCAGAAGAAAACTAGACCAGCAGTCTCTAGCTGCTCTAGAAAATTCAGCGGATGCACCAACGGAAATTCCAACGTTAAGGAGTGTTATAACGTTTATTGAACGTCAGTTCACAACGAAGAGAGCTGCAAGATTTGTCACCTAGGACCACATAATCTTAGAGCATGTAGCCGTTTCCAGGAAATGGACCCCAAAACTCGGCGCCAAGCCATTATTCAAATAGGAGCATGCACAAATTGTTTGTCTACAGCTCATATGGTTGAAAACTGTGGATCACCGACCAATTGTCGAGTCTGCCAGCAACGGCACCATTCACTGTTACACAAAGGACCAACTAGCAATCCAGTGGCCGGCGCGGTAACCATTGCAGGCTACGACAACGTAGGAGGATATACTCTGCTCGCGACCGCAAAGGTCTCATTACAAGGGCCAAACGGTCAATTACAAACATGTCGCGCTGTAATAGATGGTGGATCACAGGTGAATCTTATCTCAAGGAGAATGGCAGATCTGCTATCTCTTAAGGAAGGTTCACCGATTGAAATATCTGGAATCGGAGGAAAGATATCAACAGCAATTAGAGCAACACTAAAGCTCTCATCCTGTACATCAGGGTTTGAAAAACTATTAGAGGTATTTATTATTCCCACAGTCATTCCAGACCAACCGTCAGTATCGATTGATAACGATCTTAATATTCCCGGGGAACTGCCATTAGCAGATCCTGACTTTCGGCAACCTGGACCCATTGACCTAACCTTAGGGTCTGAGGTGTATTCTCGTGTAATAACCGGTGAACTTCTTGAACTAAGACCTAATAAACCTTTGGCACAAGGCACTAGGCTTGGTTATATAATCACAGGTTATCTCAATAAAGAAACCTCATCTGATACGGAAATCAACCCTATTCTGGTAGAAGGCAGAGGTGATTTTGCAGGACCGAACGCTGCTTATGAGCCAACAAAAGATAAAAATCCGATGAATATAGAACCGACTTCTCATCAATTTAAAACCTACAAGAAGGCTGACGTTGGTTCAACATTTCTAAACCTAACCAAGAAATATCTTAGTTTTGTTGCAGAATGTCCACATACCATAGACGTGCCAAATGATCAAGTTCTACGAGAGCACAATTTCAGTCCCCACGATAATGTCAATTTTATCGCAAAGGGGAGTGTTAAGCAGCATCAAGAAGATGTGAAGGACCTGAATCACAAACATGAACCGTAGTTGAAGGAAAGATCCACCTTGGTCAATGATTTGTTAGGTGCTTCCTATACAATTCGGTCAAGGGCTGACCGACATCACGACTTAATTGAGGGTACCCCTCAATGGGGGGGAGAATGTTCGGACCCAAAGGTACTCAACATGACCACACCCAACAAATCAAGCAGTAGCCAAGTTGGGAACAGTAGCACCCACTGCATATGAGAATGGCTGATCAGCATATTATATGTCTCACTAACTCACCGTCTCACCGACTCAACGGCACACTGACCCCCCGATGCAGTCAGCACATTTTGCAGTGTCAGCCAACTACGCAAAGTCAACTACGCAAACTGCTACCATAATCATAATTCCCTGACCTACTTTAGAATATAGCCTACTTCACTAATCATTACACAAACTTCCGTGTTCCAAGTAGTATATAAACATGTACCAAATGAAGAATAAATCAGTTATCAACACACCTCTTAACTCCGCGGTTCTACTTCCTACATCTGGGAATAGGGCTCGTAATACACTATCTCAACTAGTAGCTAACCACGTTAGCTCACCCTCAGCGCAGCTCCAGCATCGGCTGTGGTCCGGCATCACAGTAACCATCGTTACCATTGCCGCGACGCGATCGTCCTGCCATCAAAGCGTCCCCGTGCCAGCGACAAGTGCTCATTACCCCCTTGTCCCGCGGTGTGACCCGGAAGTGTCTACTTCGGTTAGGCACAAACAACATACACACTCTCAAACTTGCAAGTTTTTGCTACCCAAATTTTCGCATTTGCACACACACTAGTCGTTTTCAATGTATGTGCGTGCAGACTCTTTTGTGCAAATTAATTATTTCACTTGCGAATAATTTTAAAAAATTTATTTTTATTTTTTATTCACTAAGTTACAACTTTACAACTTTTCCTTAATAGCGACTTTTATTCAACTATTCACAATATTTTCTATTGAACCGATCTTCTCGGATGCAAAAACGGACTGCCTGGCCAAGGGCCGATTTTCTGACAAACAAACCTCGGATTAAGAGAATTGGGGAACTCATTAAGAGTTGGACAAGGGTTGGACTCAAGTGAGTCGGGAAATCGGATGATCAAATTCTCTGCTCGATTGCTAAACGGATTAAGCTCCAGTTTTGGGGCTCGCCGGGTGTTGACCGGATGCTTGTGTTTACATTAGCTGGACCCAGCTTAGTTTATGTTAGGAGGACTGCGGCGCAATTGAATCTTAATAATGAACTTCGATTGAAGTGGAGGAGCTAATTGGGATTCTGTGGGAACGCTGATTAAGTGGATCCCCGCTAAGAATTGTTTATAAGAAATTGTTTACGACTTGGGTAAGGCGGCTGGGCGCTCGAGCTGGAAGACGTTCTCAGCTAAGAATTGTATATGAAGAGTGTGTTTATAAATTGGGTAAAGAGGCTGGGATCATGAGCTGGATAACTTGCATGTCCAAGATCACGCTCGGCAACACATACACACTTCCATTTGTTGGGGTAACTTCCTGGTAAGGGTTGTACCGATTCAGGATTATGGGACTCGAAAGACCATTTGTTGGGGTAATTACCTGGTAAGGGTTATACCGATTCAGGATTATGGGGCTCGAAAGACCGAGTTCTAGCCCACACAAACCACAGTCGATGTAGTCGTCGAATGGATTGTTTGATTAAAAACACCTTTTCTCTGCTGATCAGTTTATTTTTGATTTGTTGCAATATTTGAGCTTCTTGCTCTTGTCCACTTGTGATCTTTTTTATTTTTTTCACGCAAGTGGCGTCTTTATTTTCAGACGAGAGAGACCAGCTTTCAGTCGGTGGTACATACGAGATTTTTATAACATTTTAGTATTGTATTCTTAGTATAATAAGTTCGTTACCAATTCAAAATAATGTAGTACTGAATCAACAGTTATTCTATGTAACGAGTCCTTACTTAGGGTGTATGTCGCATATTGAGGATTGACACGACAAAAAGTCATTACCTTACACTTAGAGCCATTTAAATTTTGTAAAAAAAACTTATTTTATATATTGTTGAACGTTAATGCACTAAGAGCAATACAAACAATTGGCCTAAACGACACCAAGCACGTGCTTGTTACGCGCGGGCCCATTTTTGTTTCGGGCAAATACGGTTCGCGAAGAAGGTACATAGACATAGGACAAAACATAGATCAACACGACTAAAGCAAAGATTTTAGTTTTTAATAGAGGGATAGAAGTTGAGGAACAAATTAAATAGGCTGTTATAATTATTAGAAAGAACGCGAATGGGCTCATGCTGACTAAAATTAGATGAACATCGTGAGAAGTTGATAGGATGGTAGTTTCGCATTAGCCTAACAGGAACATTGAAACTTAGGCGGCTTACCAAATCTACAGAATCAATATTCATAAAAATAGTACCAAGCATAATTCTACGGCTTATTAGACTAGGCAAATTAATTAATAGCAATCTACTCGAGTAAGAAGGCAACCTGACGTTTTGATCCCAGTTCAAACCCCGTAAGGCAAAAAGAAGAAATTGTTTCTGTACGGACTCTATACGGTCAATGTGCACTTGATACTGAGTCCTCAGTATTCAAACGGAAGAACAGTATTCTAAATTAGGACGGACAAGTGAGGTAAATAATAATTTGGTAGTGTATGGATCATCAAATTCTTTAGACCAACGCTTTAGAAACCCAAGAACACTCATAGCTTTATTTACAGTAGAGGTTATGTGGGAGTCAAATTTAAGTTTAGGATCTAGGAGAACACCTAAATCGATTACTGAGTATATTCGGTCCAAGGACATGTTCTGAAGAGAGTAACTCATGAACGTTGGCGTACCCCTATAAAAAGTCATAACGTTGCATTTAAGATAGTTTAAATTCAAAAGATTGTACCGACACCATTCCTGAAATCTATTCATGTCTGACTGCAAGCAGAAACCAGATTCAATATTATTATATGAAAAACAAAGCTTAACATCATCAGCATACATTAGTACACGAGAGTGATTTACGATAGAAGGAAGATCATTTATAAACAGAATAAACAGCAAAGGGCCTAAATGACTGCCCTGAGGCACTCCAGATGTCACGTTGATCATCTTGAAAACAGCGTATTTGAATAAAACCCTCTGAGATCTAACATTCAAATAACTTTAAATCCAACTTAACAGATTATTCGGTAACCCGAGCTGATCTAATTTGAATAAAAGAAGAGAGTTTACAGAGTCAAAGGCTTTACTAAAATCTGTATATATAACGTTTGTCTGCAATTTTTTGTTAAATCCATCTATTACAAAAGATGTCAATTCGAGCAGGTTAGTGGTGGTCGATCTTCGCTTAACAAAACCATGTTCTAGAACAGAGGAATGTGCCCCCAAAATCTTAAGAATTTAGGTGCAAATGTTGTTCTGCGGAAATGCATGGCTCTCTTGTAATTGAATTTTAAAGCAAAGTATACAAATATATAAACATTCCATCCGTTGTTAAATAATCATTTTTAAAACTTCGAAAAAAATCTATAATTGTTATTATGGCCGCGAATTAAATATCCTCGATGGACAGTGATTCCTTAAAATCTCGTGTTACCATGCACGACGAACATACTATATCTCTTTGCGACGTGAATCTAAATATACTGATAATGTGTATGAATTAATTGACATTTTTTGCGAACATAACGTCTATAATTTAAGATATTAAATTCATTTTTCGTCACGAAAGTTGATTTTAGAACTTGTGTACGTTGAACGTGCGATCGTCACTAATCTTACCTTGTTAAGTTTTTTTTCGTTTGATTTTAACCATGTCTTATAAATATTTAAATTATAGGACGATTTATGCTATCCTTCATGTTTAGTGAAGCTTTACTTAAAAAAAATGATCCCTTCTTACCAAAATTAAGCTAGGCATACGTCTGAGCTAAGCCAAACAAATGATAGAGCTGCCATATGACAGATCGTATTATCAATGGAAAAATAATTAAAGCTTTGTTATTTGTCATCATGTTCTCTTCTACTACGGTACATAGCATTTTTATGCCCGTTACTCGAAGATTAATATACACACAAAAATAAAATTTTATGAAATATTCAAACAGCAAGCTAAACATCTTTTTTGCTTTAAAACTAACTTGAACGCAAATTTCAGTTCCATCTCCCTTGCACCCTTCTTAGCTGATTAACGGGTATTTGGCAGTAGAGGGCATCCACTAAGGCGTACGCAATTATTTAATATTCCACAACTAAAAATTGAGATTAACATAAATTCGAGTACCTCGACTATCACATACCCGTTACTCAGCTTAAGGGACCAAAGGAATATGGAGATATGCAAGCAGCAAAGCGAGATTGAAATGCGCCACCTATCCGTGATCTCATTATATGGTTATGTGGGCGTTAGACAGATTTAAGCGTTATGGGCGTTAGAGTGGGCGTGTCAATTTTTTTTAGGATCAATCGATAAGTTATGACGATACCAATACATTTCAGTTAAAATTTGTATTCTAGCATCAAAACTGTAGGAGTCATAGTTTTGGTCGGTATGTGGGCTTTGGAGTGGGCGTGTCACCCATACTTCGACGAATCCAGTATACCCTTTTACTCTACGAGTAACGGGTATAAAAATACAAAAGCCGTTATATTTTGTTATTGGTAAAACAAAAACGCTAGAAATTTGAGATGGAACAATATTTTCATATTTGTGTAGTTATTTTTAAACATCGGTTATACGTAAAAATGTATGTATACATATGTATTTATGTTTTAAATATGTACATATGTACACATTTCTATTTGTTAAGAAATTATAAATGCATTAAATATTTGTGTAAAAATACATTAAAAAAAAAATGTTATTAAATTGAAACATGTGTACATACATACATAAACACACGTGAAGATTTGTATACCATAAAAAAGGTAGAGAAGAACTTCATATTCATGGTTCCACATTTAATCGATGATTATTAATTTTAAGCTTGACAAATAACTTAGATATATTTTGCATTGGCTAAAAGAAAGTTCATATCGTTTTTGTATGTATTTAAACTTACAAATAGAAACATACACACACACAATATAAGCAAAGCAAAGCATATCCAAACATACATACATAGCTGAAAATTATTGTTTTTGCTTGCTTATAATACAATAAATACATACATACTTGGTCTAAAATGCTAATCTCAAGATTAATAAATAACTTTTCAAAAAAACTTTAAAAAAAATCACCTATAAGTATATATATATAATAAAGCATTTTCAAAGCTCACATTTTGGTAAACAAGAAATGTCGAAATTCTAACAATTTTAGGAGTTAAGCATTACAAATCAATTTTATATTTCTTTGTAAATATTGTGTTTTGTGCTGTTTGGGGCCACTGGGGGGTCAGGTCGAACCTTAGTGGATGCTCTAGTTTATTCGGCTTAGGCTGAGGGCGTATCCCCAGAATTTTCGCTCTTTCCATTTATAAATCTTTAGGGATTAAACATATATTATACAAATATTACATATTTTAAAATCAATACATATAAAATAAGTAAATTTAAAATTTCAAGAGAGCCTTGAGCCAGAATAAAAAAATGATGTGAAAAAAAACGTATGGTGTTACGCATCTTTGTATTCTAATGTCTTTGGTTCTATCACGGGAAAATTCTCGTGGCAACACTCTTTGTACACAATAGTCCCTATACATTTCACTGCGTTTACCTGAATGGACAGCTCATCCTTGATAAATTTGGAAATATCAATTATATAATCATTTGGCGTTGAAAGCATTACACATGTTTGCGTTTAAATTATATTTAGTTTTGAGTTGTATTGCTTTTTTTCGGAGCAACTGAGCTTGCACGTCCTCTCCCTTCGGGTACGATTTGCTAATGCCGAGCAGCTGTTCGTTTCAGCGAATCTCTATGTGAACAGGAAACGCGTTTCTTATTTATGAACATTAGAGCGATCCGCAAGTTTTTCAAAAACGGTTCATAGGGTCTGCGAATCGGTTTCAAAGCTTAAAACTCATACGCACTATTGGGGCTGATCAAAAATATTTTTTTTATATATGTAGGTGGCCCTGAGTTGAATCGAAAGTCCGTTGTGTATAATTCTGAGTTTAGTTTTCCCTCCAAAAACATTTCGGTATTTGTCGTAAATTTTTTTTAAATCAAATTGTCTGAGATATTAGTGTTGACAATGTAGGGGAAAGGATATCGATCTCTTTAAAAAAGGTTATGGCTGGTATACATGTCGTTTGAGTAATTTTAAAAGAAATTTTGAGGACGTATAGCAAGGTCTAACACCCAACCAAAAAATTGTAGTTTTTGAATACATGTGTTGTACACTTTGATCAACCATATGATGGGGTGAGAACAAGATTTCATTTTTTGGACCGCCCTAATGAACATACCTCGCGCACCGTTTGTCTCATACGTTATGTACACAGCCGCTTAAGATTGCTGTTCCACTTTCAAGGGGATTCTTGTTCATATAGAGCAGTGGTCGGCAGCGGCCTATCTAGTGAGCATAGGGAAGTGTTCTGCCCATCCTCTGCTCGCTCACGTATAACGTACATGTTCGTGTGACTTCGGCATGGGTCTTCGGGTCATTTTTTCTCAACTTCGGCGCGCTTTTTTGTTGCTGCGGCAGAGGATCTCAGTGCAAAGCAGAGAAACGTCTCGCTACAGCACGCCGCGCGCAAACTTCGTGTTTGTTACACTCACACTAATGCAAGGCAAACTTGTGATGGTATGTGTGTGCCGACCACTGATATAGAGATTACTTGATCTGCATATGCAATTGATGCAGTGTGCAGAGGGTATTAATTATAAAAACGATTTGTTTTATGAACGTACCTTGCGCATAGCCTCTGCGCACACCTTTAAATGGCTTTTTCACATTTGAGCGTATTCTTGTTTAAATAGTGTTCGCTATAGCGAACAGCTGTTCGGCATAAGCAAACCGTACCCGAAGAAGAGGACGTGCAAATTGAGTGACTACAAATAAATGGATAAAACATTTTATTGAACTCTTATCTCCTAATATCTTAATTGTACAATTTCTGGAAGAATTTCCAATAAACGATATTTTCGGATTGTCTCACTGGTGGTCCCAAAGATATCCTTCCACCATTTTTGCCGTTCCGAACATTTCCCAGTTAGTTCCTCATCCTAAGTTAACGGACTCTTTTATGCGATAGGAAGGCGATGTTTGTTTGGTGCAACTCTGAGGTCTTCTTCTTGACAGTTAAAATTGAAACATTTATTACGAAAACGTAAACAATGAAGACAGGGAACAATCGAAAGTGGAAGGGGCAGAAGCAACAGGCTGGGTTCAACAAGCCAGATCAGCTGTTATCGGATGGTAGATGGTGGATGTGCTCTGTGGGAAACGTAGCTTCACAATTGTCAAAAATTCCAACCGTTTCGAACGGAAGGGGGTATTAATATATATTTATTTTATAAATAATAATGTACCGGAAATGTGTGAGGGAAAGCCGTGAATCTATTTGCTATAATTAAACTTGAGAATGACAAAATTAGTTTGTAAAATAATATATTGGTTTGTAATAGTTTTGGCTTTGAAAGATATGTGCTAAAGCTGTTTAAGATTTGCAAATGAAATTTTTTTATCAAAAGGATATCAGTGGGTATTATAAAGAATTTTTATTTAAACGACTCTCATGTTCCCCGTCAGCTAAGAGTGCAAATATACACACACAGACGCACGCTTATCTTGTTTTCATTATTTCTTTTTTCATTAGTTTTCCACCTCGATTAGACTTATTCGCACATTTTTTTGTTCAATTAGACGTTTATTTAAAATAGGTTTTTAATTAGTACATGTGGTATTTTGTTTGTATGCTTTAATTTTGAACGGCTTGACTATTTTCATATGCCAGAGTTCGAGGCAGATAGATGTGGAGGAAATGACTTGGTGTAGCAGGCTTAATTTTCAAACAAATGTTATGCAGTTATTTGTTTGTATGCCTTAATATTATGAGCATCGCATTTTAAAACCACTTTGGTAACATTTATAACAGTGGAAAGGCAAAAAAAAAAAAAAAACAAATGGAACTTTGGGGTCCCTCATTTTCCGAATTCATACCTAGCTCGCGTCTTCGACTTATTTTCAACTTTCGGATTTTTTTTTATTTGTATGTCGAGGCGTTGCTGCTGCAGGAGCTGTTTGCCTTTTCTTTAGGGATACCTTTATTAATTAGTTAGAATGGAAAAAAAAGTTCCATAAGCCTAGTACTCAGATCTGCTAAGAGTTTAACTAGTCGAAAAATCTTATTCTTTGTAGTGTGACCGAAGTTTTTAAAGTTCATCCGCAATGCATGTGGCATGGTCTTACTGTCAAGCAGATGGGCTTGTTGCCAAACGGAAAACAAATCAATTGAAGCAATTTAAAAAAAGAAGAGTCTGCTGGTGCACAAAGAAGTTAAAATATAAATAAATAAAATGTTCAACAAATGTTTTTATTTTTGTAAATGTGAGTTAGTTTAAGGATTCCTTCTCGTCCCACGGAGGCTTCGCTATCTTTCCCGCGCCTTCTGCAGTCCAGCTCCGAGTCCCAATAGGCTGGCCAATAATGGCTGGTGATGGCTCCTCCAGCTGTCCCTTAGCGGGAGACCATATTTTCTCCTCCCTACAGAAGCCGACGCGTCCTGCAACTCCGCTTTAGCTGTCAAGTAGCTGGTGGAGGTGGATTTCTCAATGGAGAGCTCGTCGGAGATCGAACGATGTCCCATGTTCCTTGGCACTGGGATTCTTTAGTGGATCTCCTCCAGCGCTTCAACTATTCTGCGGATTTGCCCGGTTGTGGTATTGCTTCCTGTCGGTCAAGTCCCACAACAATGGGCAACAGCTTCGATTAGGTGTCCTTTTTCATTTGCACTGATCTCTTTTAGCCGTTTTTGGTGTTTTTCTTCCATTTTTAATTTTTAAATTCTTCACCGCTTCTGCACGAACACCGCCAAAGATTAAATTTCTAATTTTTTGGGCTGCGGCTAACGGCGTTCATCGAAAGTTCACTCGCGAAATATGGTATTTTTTCTGGTATTTCCTTAGCTCATCTGAGTACCGCTCTGAAAAACAGACCCGACGAAAAGCGTTAGCCGCTTATTTGCCTCTCGCTCACTCCTATGGTTAGCTCGCGGTTTTCGTCGATGTGAGTACTAGGCTATAAGCGGAAACCTTTTCTGTGTGAATAGGTATTACATTAGTGGTATGACGAAAGCATCGGAAGTCGCCATGTATCGGATGATTTTATCGAAGTTTCTCCACCTCTAGGTGGAATAAATTAATAAGTACAAATCAGCAAATATGGCATATAACAATGGCGGAATGCCAGATCAACAATTTCTTTGGGATGTTTTTCAAAGGCAAGCATCAGATATGAAACGTTTAGAATTGGGTAATACTGAATTGCTTTCAGAGTGGACAAAGACAGAAGCGGTCATATATCTGCGGATGAGCTACAAGTGGCCCTTTCGAATGGTACCTGGTCTGCATTTAATCCCGAAACGATCCGTTTGATGATAGGAATGTTTGATCGCGAAAGTACTGGTACCGTATCTTTCCAAGACTTCGGAGCGTTATGGAAATATGTGACGGATTGGCAAAATTGCTTTCGATCATTCGATCGTGACGGTTCGGGAAACATAGACAAAACTGAGCTGAAAACAGCACTCACCTCATTCGGATATCGTTTATCCGACCAATTAATTGAGGTTTTGCTTCGCAAGTTTGATCGCTTTGGACATGGTACAATTCTATTTGATGATTTTATTCAATGTTGTATTGTGCTATATGTAAGTATACTTTTAAATTATTACTCATTATTATTATTATGCAGTAGCTACTTGTAACTTTGACGCTAGATTGCATTGGATTTAAAACAAGCGGTGCCCCCTGACCTGACTCGCGAGTCTTCAGAATTCCTCGCTCTACTTACACCGCCACTGTAATGTTTACAGTGTAAACGCTTGTGTGATTCCAGCATTCCATCGTTCTAGCTGGCATTTTTATACACGTTACTCGTAGAGTAAAGGGGTATGCTATATTCGTCGGAAAGTATGTAACAGGCAGAAGGAAGCGTTCCCGACCCCATAAAGTAAATATATTCTTGATCAGGATCACTAGCCGAGTCGATCTATCCATGTCCGTCTGTCCGTCCGTCCGGATGAACGCTGAGATCTCGGAAACTATGGGAGCTAGGCTATTGAGATTTGGCGTGCAGATTCCTGAGCTTCTTACGCAGCGCAAGTTTGTTTCAGTAGAGTGCCACGCCCACAAGCCGCCCAAAACTGTGGCTCTTACAGTTTTGATTCTAGAATAAAAATTTTAACTGAAATGTATTGTTCTCATCAATACCTATCGATTGACCCACGCCGTGGGCGATTGCCACGCAAACTTTAACGCCCACAAACCGTCCACAAACTTCAAAAAGTTTTTTATTATTTAAGGGTAAAAATACAAATAAACCATAGTTTCAATTCAATATTGAGTTTCGACAAGTATTTTTAAGCATTATTAATTTTACTTTACAAAACTGCTCGCAATCCGCCTAGCGCCCACAAGTATAAAGGAGTTCGTACGTTAATCCGACCTAACAGAAAGTATTGTTCGCAGGCGTAATATAGAGATGGGTCAAGTGTAGAGGAGGGTGGGGTAAGGGTCAGTTTGTGGCCCTAGCGATTAAATGGCTACCTTAAAATGCGCGCCGTTTTTAATGAAAGTGATGAAACTAGGGGGCGACACTAAAGCATTGCTTAGACTCACTCTGTTGATAAAGTTATGAATTAGTTTCTGGCTATGTCAGATTTGATAAACTCAAATCAATACCTATCGATTGACCCACGCCGTGGGCGATTGCCACGCCCACAAACCGCCCACAAACTTCAAAAAATCGTAGATATGAACGCGTATATCTCAGAAACTATAGAAGATAGAGAATTGGGATTTCAGATTTTCCGTAGCCTTGTACGCAGTGCAAGTTTGTTACGCGAACATGCCACGCCCACTAACGCCCACAAACCGACCAAATCTGTGGTGCCCACAATTTTTATGCTAGATACAATTATTAACTAAAATGTATTAGTCTCGTCAATACCTATAGTTTGACTCCAAAAAAAGTTTGCCACGCCCACTCAAACGCCCATAACGCTTAAATCTGTCTGCAGCCCACATAACCATGTATTAGATCGCAGGTAGGTGGCGCATTTCAATCTCGCTTACTGCTTGCAGAAGGGACCATTTGGTCCCTTTAGCTGAGTAACGGGTATCTGATAGTCGACGTACTCGACTATAGCGTTCTCTCTTGTTTTTACACAAAACGACACACATGAAAATTTTCCAAGGCAAATGTGCTTACTAGGTGCAGCGCATTGTGGTGCCTTTTACATATGCTTAAATATGATACATTCGGGCTTATTTGTATGGGAATGTAAAAAACAAAGATGAAACCCGAAGGTGGCGTATGGTCTAAAAAATATGACTCCTTATACTTCAATATAAATATTATATCTCTTTTTGATTTAATTTAATTTTTATTTTATTATTTTGTACAGGTTCTTATATTGAAATTGTTTAAATTTAATAGTTTCTTTTCGTTTCTCAGAGTGGACTTCAGTCGAAGAAGATTTTCACAATTTCTTTTTTAATGCAGTAAATTTAAGAACCTTAAATCTATAATTAAATTTAAATTTAGCGATTCAGCTAGTAACTATTTGGATTCCTAAAAACGAAAATAAAAGAAATTATGAATTTGGAATCCTGTTGAATGTATTGCTTGGGAACCTAACTGATATTTCTTTTTTGAAAGCGTACAGCGACGTACTCGACTATAGCGTTCTCTCTTGTTTTTACACAAAACGACACACATGAAAATTTTCCAAGGCAAATGTGCTTACTAGGTGCAGCGCATTGTGGTGCCTTTTACATATGCTTAAATATGATACATTCGGGCTTATTTGTATGGGAATGTAAAAAACAAAGATGAAACCCGAAGGTGGCGTATGGTCTAAAAAATATGACTCCTTATACTTCAATATAAATATTATATCTCTTTTTGATTTAATTTAATTTTTATTTTATTATTTTGTACAGGTTCTTATATTGAAATTGTTTAAATTTAATAGTTTCTTTTCGTTTCTCAGAGTGGACTTCAGTCGAAGAAGATTTTCACAATTTCTTTTTTAATGCAGTAAATTTAAGAACCTTAAATCTATAATTAAATTTAAATTTAGCGATTTAGCTAGTAACTATTTGGATTCCTAAAAACGAAAATAAAAGAAATTATGAATTTGGAATCCTGTTGAATGTATTGCTTGGGAACCTAACTGATATTTCTTCTGGATACAGTTTACAGGCGCATTCTAAAAAATGTATTTGGTTCATATAGGTGCAATCCTGGGTACAGCTTACAGGCGCATTCTAAATAAATGCTTACAGAATGTAGTTCTTGGTGCATAAAGGTGCATCCTGGGTACAGCTTACAGGTGCATTCTAAATTAATGCGCACAATAACGCGTTTAGTTGGTTTAAATAGGCGCAAATTAAATATATGCACCTATGTGCATGCAACAGATACCTTCTCTTTTGTACCGCACCCGTGTAAATAGAATAAGAAGGTTTTTTTTTTAAAAGTGGGTCCTAGACCTTTTTTTCCGTAATGAGTTCCCGAGTACCCGTTTGGGCATGCATGTGGATGCGTTAAACATATTCATAAGGATCGCAATGCAATATTTGAATGAGCAAAGTATCAAATAAAAATGTAAATTGTCTAGAATAGGATTAACCCATCAATTATATTAAAAAATGTATTTTTATACCTCGTAGAGTAAAAGGGTGTACTAGATTCGTCGGAAATATGTATGTAACAGGTAGAAGGAAGCGTTTCCGACCCAATAAAGTTTGCACCATAAGTTTAATATAAAAAAAACTTTATTTAATTTAATTTTAAACTGGTTATAATCTTATTTTTATGTTGGAAGAACACCGACTTGCTATTCACAAATCTCAAACTGAACTCGCTTCTTTTCATAAACTTCTTCGACGGTCATACCTCGGTTTTGAGCTTTAAAGCTTTTTATGAGTGGACGTCGACTGTAGCGATTTCTCTTGTTTATTCTAAGATGTTTAAAATATAAATTTAAATTTTTTATCAAAACATAATATTTATATAGTATTTTGATGGTTAATCAATAATGAAGAAGCCACAAAATATTTTTCCAACAGTAGGAGTCGGCGTAGGGTCCCAAACTAATACTACTGGGTAGTATGGCAGGATTGCCACACCACGTTCATGCACTATCAATGCTAATATTTGTATTAAATCTTCCCTATCCATCACCGCAGATTTTTGAAATACAGAAAATGTTAAATAAATAATAAAAAGTTAAATCTACCAATATGTAGCTTCTAAGTAAAACAAGGAAGAACGCTATAGTCGAGTACCTCGACTATCAGATACCCGTTACTCAGCTATATGGAGATATGCAAGCAGCAAAGCGAGATTAAAATGCGCCACCTACCGGCGGTATACAGATTTAAGCGTTATGGGCGTTAGAGTGGGCGTGGCAAATTTTTTTTGGATCAATCGATAGGTATCGACGAGACCAATACATTTCAGTTAAAATTTTTTATCTAGCATGAAAATTGTGGGCGTCACAGGTTTTCGCGGTTTGTGGGCGTTAAAGTGGGCGTGGCAAACTTTTTTTTGGGTCAATCGATAGGTATTGATGAGAACAATACATTTCAGTTAAAATTTTTATTCTAGCATCAAAACTGTAGGAGCCACAGTTTTGGGCGGTTTGTGGGCGTTAGAGTGGGCGTGGCACTGTGCTGAAACAAACTTGCGCTGCGCAGGAATCTCAGGAATCTGCGTGCCTAATCCCAGTATTGTAACTCTCATAGTTTCCGAGATCTCAGCGTTCATACGGACAGACGGACAGACGGACAGACGGACAGACGGACAGACGGACAGACGGACAGACGGACAGACGGACAGACGGACAGACGGACAGACGGACATGGCTAGATCGACTCGGCTAGTGATCCTGATCAAGAATATATATACTTTGTGGGGTCGGAAACGCTTCCTTCTGCCTGTTACATACTTTCCGACGAATCTAGTATACCCTTTTACTCTACGAGTAACGGGTATAATGATGCTATAAAGCGTAGAAATTATTTACTTAGTTAGGTTTCATTTAAAAACATTTTTTTGAGTTAACACACTTAAGGTCATGATTGGTTATATTTATTTCCTAAGCACAACTATTTAGCATTTCAACACACTGCATTCACTGAGTTAACCTTTGAATTCTTGGGACTTGCAAGTTTTTCATATACTTTTTTTTTATTTTTAAGGGTAAAAATACAAATAAACCATAGTTTCAATTCAATATTGAGTTTCGACAAGTATTTCTTAGCAATATTAATTTTACTTTACAAAACTGCTCGCAATCCGCCTAGCGCCCACAAGTATAAAGGAGTTCGTACGTTAATCCGACCTAACAGAAAGTATTGTTCGCAGGCGTAATATAGAGATGGGTCAAGTGTAGAGGAGGGTGGGGTAAGGGTCAGTTTGTGGCCCTAGCGACTAAATGGCTACCTTAAAATGCGCGCCGTTTTTAATGAAAGTACCTTAGAAAACTAGGGGGCGACACTAAAGCATTGCTTAGACTCACTCAGTTGATAAAGTTATGAATTAGTTTCTGGCTATGTCAGATTTGATAAACTATTTCCATTCTGGTCGAGACACTTTTTTGGACATTAATCGCTCGCGAGAATTTTGTAATATATTCTGAAGCGAAATTCCTTGTTTTAATTTAGTTTGTTAATTTCATTCTTGGAGATATTTCGAAACAACTGAAAAGACAACTTGTGGGGCAAGGATAGTTGAACGTTATATATTATAATACGAATTTTGTTGAAGTATATGTATAGTTGTTAATAATTTTTTTGTTGAGCTAGAGTCGTCGCCAAATAATGTTAAAGTCTACGACATTAAGTCGTTGGCATATCAGTCAATTTCTATTGTCCCTCCTGAACGCCGATATGAAGTTGTCAGGTGTTATAATTGTCAGGATATTGGACACACTAAAACATACTGTTTTTAGCCTCCCAAATTCGCTAAACGTGGTGTTCATGAATCTCGAAACCCTGTTTGCACCGCTAGGTCTCAGGGTTAATTTAAGTGCATTAACTGCTGATCCCACCAAAATGCTTTTTAGAAGCATTTCTGATCGTCCCAAATCTGGAACAACCAAAAAACAACCATCAATTAAATATGTATCTGTCCGTCTTCATGCTCAGAATGCTTGGGGCCGAGCTATACCCTCCCCGTCTTCTGGTCCTATCACTTTCACTTACTTGTGGCTCCTTCGTATAGTGCTGGCTTTGAAGTACTTATCTGCCGTATTGACCAGATAATGTCAATGATGATAAAAATGATTGCGCTTATGAACCGGCAGTTTGCCGTCTGATGCGTCATGCATACATGTATAATTTAGGAATTCGATTCTCATTTTAGAACGCCAGTGATCTCACTGACAAAAGACTCGAGTTTGAACACTATTTTACCGCTAATTCAATTGAATTGATGCTAATAAACGAAACGCATTTCAACAGCCGCTTACATCTCAGAATTTTTGGATATGATTTATTGACGGCCAATCAAACTGTCAAACTGAACAGTAAATTGTCAAGCTTTTGCAATTACCTTAAGCACGGACTTAGGGACATCGTGATTTCAGCAAATTTTCAAATCGTTTTGTCATAGCTGGTGACAACTTTGGGGTTGTAACCGCTCTTCACCGAGAGGTGTTGATACTTTAGATCATGTTAAGTCTTAAAGTCTGCAAGTCTTAGCTACAAGAGGACCAACGCAATTTCCTTCTGATGCAAGGTTCCAACGGAAATTGATTTGGCTTTCTATAAGGATATTTCGTCCAACTTTATAACTGTATATGAATCACATGATCTTAGTTCCGATCACATTTCGCTTTAAGTACTTGTATGCGCTGCTGCTTCACCTTAACTTACAACACAAAGTCTGCTGTCTTGTCGGACCAACATTGGACGTTTAAGGAATCATCTTACAGTCCTTCTTAAGAACGATGAATCTGCTGATCTGAGTTGTCCACTCGATTCTGCCGTTAATGATCTGAGTCTTAAGATTCAGTATGCCGCTGCTGCATCCACTGCTAACGGTAATCACTTTGATGTTCCACAGCTAAATATCCTCCGTAAGTTTAGTGCTATCGATCCGGATGCTGATCAAGGCTTCGTGCTGTGAAAATGCACTTGCGGGCTTAAGTGACAGCCTCTTCAGAAGTTTCTTTTGCTTCGATCGGACTGTACTTGGGCAAATTAAGATGATGAAATAGCTAAGGAACTCGCTGATTCTTTGGAAGAAAGATTAAAGCCCTTTAAATTGGTCACAGATGAAGAGACTGCTGTTACAGTAGCGACATGCAAGCAGCGCCACCTACCGGTGATCTCAACATATGGTTATATGGGCGGCAGACAGATTTGAGCGTTGTTGGCGTTAAAGTGGGCGTGGCAAGCTTTTTTTTGTCAATCGATAGGTATTGACGAGACTAATACATTTCAGTTAAAATTTGTTTCTAGCACGAAAGTTGTCGGTGCCACGGGTTTAGGCGGTTTGTGGGCGTCGATTGGGCGTGGCAAACTTTCTTTTGGGATCAATCGATAGGTAATGAGGAGACTAATACATTTCACTAAAAAATTTTTCTAGCATGAAAATTGTAGGCGCAACAAGTTTGCGCGGTTTATGGGCGTTAGAGATGGAAAAATTTTAAATATGAAAATATAAATATTTATAATTGTCAATGAAACTACTTTAAAATGTTCAAGGAAGAACGCTATAGTCGAGTACCTCGACTATCAGATACCCGTTACTCAGCTAAATATAGATATGCAAGTAGCAAAGCGAGATTAAAATGCGCCACCTACCGGCGGTATACAGATTTAAGCGTTATGGGCGTTAGAGTGGGCGTGGAAAATATTTTTTGGACCAATCGATAGGTATTGTCGAGACCAATACATTTCAGTTAAAATTTTTTATCTAGCATAGTGGGCGTAAGAGTGGGCGTGACATATTCGCGTAACAAACTTCCGATGCGTACAAAGCTACGGAATCCAAATCCCAATTTTCTATCTTTGATAGTTTTCGATATATCCGCGTACATATTTACGATATTTTAAAGTTTGTGGGTGGTTTTTGGTCGTTAAGGTGGGCGTGGCAAACTTTTTTTTTGAGTCAATCGATAGGTATTGATGAGAACAATACATTTAGTTAAAATATTTATTCTAGCATTAAAACTGTTGGAGCCACAGTTTTGAACGGCTTGTGGGCGTTAGATTGGGCGTGGCGCACTGGCGAAACAAACTTGCGCTGCGCAGTAATTTCTAGAATCTGCTTGCCTAATCTCAATATTGCAGCTTTTATAGTTTCCGAAATCACAGCGTTTATACAGACAGACGGACAGACTGACAGACGGACACGGCTAGATCGACTCGCCTAGTGATCCTGATCAAGAATATATATACATTCTGGGGAAACGCTTCGTTCTACCTGTTACATACTTTCCGACGAATCTAGTGTACCCTTTTGCTCTACGAGTAACAGGTATAATTACATAAATGCGGTCCTCCGCGGCGAAAATCTATAACCACAATTTTATAGAATGAAACAAGGAAGAACGCTATAGTCGAGTACCTCGACTATCAGATACCCGTTACTCAGCTATATGGAGATATGCAAGCAGCAAAGGGAATAAAAATAGATTCCTCACACATTTCCGTTACATTATTATAACTAGCTGGAAAATCCAAAAATATCGTTTTTGGAATGTCTTTCAGAAATTGTAAAACTTTTTTTTTTTAACTGAAATGTATTGGTCACGTTAATACCTATCGATTGATCCAAAAAAAAATTTGCCACGCCCACTCTAACGCCCATAACGCTTAAAGCTGTCTACCGCCGGTAGGTGGCGCATTTCAATCTTGCTTTGCTGCTTGCATATCTCCATTTCCCTTTCATCCCTTTAGCTGAGTAACGGGTATCTAATAGTCGAGGTACTCGACTATATCGATCTTCCTTGTTTAATATTCTTCGATTAGTACCAAAAGCATTTCAATGCGATACTGAATTGCAGAGTTATTCAACTTAAATGTAGACCTAATAATATGTTTTTTGGTTTGCCTTATTTTTTGATTGAATGGATTTAGCTGAAAAGCGTTTGTTATTCGACATTATACAAAATCCGATAGTTCAGTACGGGATTCGTGCGAGTAGTTCAGTAGATTGTGTGTTCGTTCCACCAAATTGATTTGACGTGACTGCCCCGTAGATCAGCGAGAAAGCACAGAATTCAAGGGATAACAGTGGGTTTATTTTCGTTTTACTTATTACAGCGGTGGCTCGGTTGATGTCGGTGTCGCCACGCGCTGACTCCGGTGGCTGCTGATACTGCTCGTCTTGGCTCGTCGACGCGTTGACTCGGTGATCACTCCCTCCTTCCTGTATTTCGGGATGCTCGTAGTGTCCCTCGCCTCTGCTCGCTCGCCGACGCGTTGACGCGAGGCCGCTTGTCCCGCCTTGGATTCGCAGAGAGATCGCCTAAGCCTTGTGATGCCCTCTGGACCTCAGCTAACTGTGTCTCAATTCGGAGATTCCTGATGTCCCAATCCCGAACGTCTCGACGTAGCGATCTTGCTCCTTGTAGGCTTCCCACGGAACTGCTTCCGACCACTTGATTGGTTGTTCTTGACTTGGTGTTCACGTGTTGCTGGTCGACTTGGTTCTTTGGCTTTGATAACTGAGTAATCTTGTTGGATTGACTCCTCGTGATCGACTGATCCAGCTCCTACAGCTCTGCGGCCTTATATAGGGCGTCCCGAAACCGATATTTCCCTTTTGCACACGGCCCGCAGGTAATCTGCACTCCAGGTCCAACGTCCAAGGATCCTTTTTGGCCTATTTGTCCTAGACCCACGGAGTCCAATGTCTTGGCGCTGTCCTGCTGATCCTCCTATGCCATGTGCAACGCAGGCGCGCCGTCCAGCTGCTGAGATGTGGCACATCTTCTGGTCCAAAGTCCACGGCAGAGTCCAAAGTCCGGTGCGTTCCGTTATTTCCCTTAGTACACGGCACCCTCACTCTGCCATCGAAATCTCCACTCTCTCTTTTTTCTCTCTCTCTAACCTCTTGTTTTCCAAACACTCTTTCTCCAACTTCTCGTTCTCCAACCTCTCGTTCTCCAACTTCTCGTTCTCCAAACTCTCATCTTCCAACTTCTCACTCTCCAAACTCTCTTCGCCATGCCGTTACTATGCGCTGATTCGCCGCGTACCTGGTAGCAGGCAGGCCACCATGAATAATTGCCACTGCAATTTTTGGGGAGTTATTAAACTCCTCACAGCGGGAAAAATATAAGTGTCATGTCACACTTTACTCTGACATAAATCTTATAACCGCGTTCAGTCGAGCTACATATTTGAGTGCTGGAACTGGACGGTCGATTTTCAAAACACCTCGACTTTAGACGTATTACACATATTAAGAAAATTCGCGTTTAGAAATTATTGAGCGTCAAACACTAGAACTCAGTTTATAGCAAATAACTCTTCTGGTTTATTTGAATGCGCCAAAAACTACGCAAACCAGATTTGTGGAAGATAATAACTTTTCAGTACAAGAAAAGTCAGTTTTGAATTGAAAATACAATAAACAATATTGTGAACATTTTTTTTGTGTTTTGAAATGTAACCACAATTTGGACTTCAAGTGCAAGTACACATCGAAATGTTTTAAATTTCTTTGAATTTGACTGCGTTTGGGTTTTATTAGAGAGGCTTAAAGTTAAAAGACAAATTTTGATTTATTTTGATTTTGACTTATAATTGCCATACCTCTTACACCGTTAAGCATTTCTACGTTCGTTCACCATATTTTGCGAATACTCAAGTTGTGACTAGTCTTCTAAATTGGATCCATTCATAAAAAAATGTGCAGTTATTTAAATTTTCTGGCATCCATTCTATGGGTATATGCAGCATGTTGTCGATGTAACATCGATGTTTCCGCACCTCTATAAATAAGCCTACATGTGTATGTTTTCGATTTCGCAATTTAAGCATTTTTAGTGCACAGAAAAAAATTGAAGGAAAAATCTGAGCACAACGGAGAATAACTTGACTAACGACCGAGAATTACTCGCTATATGCGAACCCATTAAATATTTCAAACACCTTCTTGACGGACGCATTTTTGTCATCAGAACGGATCACAAACATCGCTAAGATAGCTATGACATTTGGCTAACATTTACCAGTTCTGTACTACTATTTTGTGAATGGATCCGAGAATGCAGTCGCAGGCCCTTTTTCAAGATTATGCTCTATAATAATGTCGACAACCATTAAATTATCGCAAATTGAAGAGGATCAAGCGTTAGATCCTGTGCTGCTACACCTTTTGCTGGGAGCCGCATCTTTAAAACTTCGAAGAGTTTAATGCATCTACAGGGAGCGTTCGTCCTTTTACACCCAAACTTTACGCAATGCTGTTTTTACATTCATTCACAGTTTGTCTCATCCCCAGTGGTCGCTCAACAGTACGTCAAGTGCACCAGAAGTTCGTGTGGCCCTCGATATTGCAGAGTTTGTCTACCCTGACAGCGCTCTAAGATTCATAAACACAACCACTTCTCACCAGAGACATTAATGCTATGCCATTACAACCAAGCTATCGGCACTGTCTGACGATGATTGATAGATTTACACGGTGGCCGGAAACTCAACCGCTATCGAATGTTTTTGCCGAAAGGTTGGCGTTGTGGACTCGCTGGATATTTCGATTTGTTTCTTTAAAAACAATAACGTTGGAAAAAGAAACACATTTAGAGTCAGCTGTTTTTAAACATCTGGCTAATCTGGTTGAAAGTAAACACATACACACGGCGGACTACCATCCTTAGTCAAAAGGACTCACAGAGAGGTGGCACAGATCCTTTCAGTCATATTTGATGTGTAAGAGCAATAACCTGTGGCCGCAGTTACTGTCAATAGTTTTGCTTTGAGTTCGTACCCGTTTCAAAGTGGACATCCAATTTTCCGCGGTAGAACTGGTATATAGAGTTAGTATTCGTCTGTCAAACGACTTTTTTTTTAGAGGGTTGGACGATGCTGTTGACCCCACATCATTAGTGTTTTTCGAGAGCACATACAGAAAGCGCGACCGACAAAAACTGTACATCATACAAAGCAGAAGACGTTCTTATTAAAAGGAATCGATTAAGATACGCGTACACTGGCTCTTATGAGATTGTCAGGCGGGAAAACGATTTTTACCATAAGACAGGACATAAGAAAGTCGAGATCAAGTACAATTTTTGAACGAAGATTCGTGAGGCACTCACGACCTCGTATTGAATCAGCGAGCGATACACTTCTATTAATAATATTAACCATATTTGTATTTATTAATCTCATTAAATTTTAATGTCATAAATACTTTCCCATTTGCTAATACAACATATATATAAAAACAATATATGCAATAGATTTTTATTTTAAAATTGGTCAATAGACAAAACACCGTTTCTTGGTTTTGAGTTGGTTAGCTGAGTAACGGGTATCTGATAGTCGAGGCACTCAACTATAGCGTTCTATCTTATTTAAATTAAGAAATTATGTACACTTGTACCAGCTAGAAAATGCGATTTAATTTTACCATTTTCTTTAAGGATACAGTTTTAAGAATACTCAATACTTTTTAGCAGCCAACTTAAGGGGTTATATACCTTTTTTTTTTTTCAAAAAAACTAAAAATTTTTTTTTTGTTGAATCCTAAAGTATATCCCCTAGAGAACATTTTCCCAAATTTTCATAGAGATCCGAATAATAGTTCGACGATGACTTGTAAGTTTGTCTGCTCGACTTCAATAGTTGCATATACTCAACGTAAAACTTTGAATGCGATTATCTCAAAGTCGTGTTTTTCCAAAAGTGCCTTTGCTGTGACCGCGATTGCACAAGAACTATTTGATTGATCTTCTTCATTTTTTTTTAAAATTATTCGTAATGATTGTGCCGAGTTCGTGAACGATTCAGTTTTTATGCGCCAATTTTGATTTTGCAGATCAGAATTTTTTAATAAAATTTTTAGAACTCGAAAAATCAACTTTTTGGAAAAATCGTTACTGTATGCAGAAAAAACCAAATATTCTTGAAAATAATCGTTCACGAACTGGAAATAATACTATACTAATAAAATTTTTTTGGTTTTTTGATATCAGTTGACCTGCTGGACTTCCATCGTGGTCACCGCAAGCCGCTATAAAAAAAGGGTTCCGAGAGAATTGCCATAGCTTCGTAAATTATTTATATTTTTTTAAGAACAAACGCTTGTTGTTTCGATAAAAACAATTAATATCAATAAATAATAACTTCAGTGTCATAAAATAATTGCTACACACCTGAAAAAAAATCCAAAGTTCCCTCAATTTTTTCGCTCAAAAAGGTATATAACCCCTTAATGTTCTCTTGAAAATGGTTTTGCGATGGACACGATTCCGAAAAAACTATAAGTCAGATCGCTTTCCTATTTTTTGCTACTTATCATCATAGAATTATCTTGGCTCTGAACGAATGATACTGAAAAATACTCGTAGACTAAAAGGATATAGTAGATTCGTCGGAAAGTATGTAACAGGCCGAAGGAAGCTTTTTCGACCCTCTAAGGTGTATATATTCATGATCAGGATCACTAGCCGAGCCGAGCTAGCCCGTCTGTATGTCCGTCCATATTATGGCTGAGATCTCTTAAACTATTAAAGATAGAAATTGCAAAAATTTTTCAAATCCGACCACAAATTTAATAGTTACAGTTACGATCATGAAAATAGTAGTGCAACTTGAAATAACATTGGAAAGGAAGCCTTCGGTACTTTTACCGTTTTCCTTGGAACGTGTTTCCACTTTTTTCTTAGAATGGAACGTAAGGATGAGGAAAGAGAGAAAGATCCGTTAGATTTGCCACGGAAAGAGTAATTTTTGATTATAATTAGAATATGCAAGCTAAATTGGCCGCTCATTAAAATAGTAGTGCTTGATGTGAGAAGTTCAAAAAAAAACTTAAAAAGTTAAGAACGCAATTAGTAAGTTAAAATATTTGTTAATTATTTTAATGATGAAAATTTAAAATAACATTTTTTTTAGTGGGCCGGGGAAAGCACTGTTCGCCCGAAATGAGAAATTTAATTATAAAATTAAAAAATGAGGGGAAAACGTACAAGGATATAGAAAACATAGTTGGATGCTCATCTACCATGATATTTAACGCCATTCACTTAAAACTGCTGCGGTAGACGACAGACATATTGTGCGGTACGCCACGATCCACCCATTTGCTTCTGCAGGGCAGATTAAAAAATAACTAAACCTGGCAATTAGTCTTCAAACACTTCGAAGACGTCTGAGACAAAGTAATTTATTTGCCAAAAGTCCAAGAAAGGTACCCCTTTTGACACAGAAGCACATAGTTGCAAGAATGGAGTTTGCGAAAGTGCATAAAGACTGGTCCATTTAAAAATGGCGCAATATACTTTGGCCCGATGAGAGTAAAATTGTTATGTTTGATGGTACTGGTTCTAGAGAGTATGTTCGACGTCCACCTAACCAGGAATTTCGCCCAAAGTTCACAAAAAAGACCATTAAACACGGTGGCCTGAGCATCATGATTTGGGCATGTTTTTCTTATGCTGGGGTTGGTCCGATACATAAGATAGATGGCATCATGGACAAAAATGGTTACGTTGAAATTTTGGAAAACACTATGCCGCCTTATGCCAGTTGGGAAATGCCCTTAAAGTGGACGTTCCAACAAGACAATGATCCGAAACACACAAGTAAGCACGCGAAGGCTTGGTTTGCATCACAAGAGATCGACCTAATGACAAGGCCAGCTCAGTCTCCGGACTTAAACCCTATTGAAAACTTTTGGGGGGATAATAGGAGAGCTGTATCTATTGTAAAACCAATAAACAAAACTCAGCTGTGGATGGTGGTTCAGAAAGCTTGGCATGACATTCCTGTAAATCGGTGCCAAGACCTTATCGATTCCATGCCACGCCGTTGCACCTCCGTGTTGCAGAATAAAGGATATTCAACTAAATATTGGATTCTAGATAATAAAAGATTATGATTTTTTGAGATATTTTGGAGCTTTTAGTTAAGTTTTTTTAATTTTTAGTAGTCACTACTATTTTCATGAGCGGCCAAATTTTGTGATTTTTTTGTTTATAAGCCCTGTAGTGCAAACTATAATAATTTATAATAACAAAATCAGATGAACTGATTAAATTAAGTATGTAAATTGTTATTTTGAAAACATCGTTGAAATAAATTGTGATTATCAATCGATTTTCCTGCCTAATGTGGTGAGCTCAAGTTCACTACTATTTTCATGATCGCAGCTGTATAAGCAATAAAGTGTGCAATCTTGGGAACAGTAGGTTCGCAAGATGCATATCTCTATCTCCCTCCGTTGGCTGGATTACGGGTAGCGTTCTATCTTGTTTTATTTTGATGAAATTATGACCCCTAACATTTTATTTTATTTTTTTCCGATTCTACGCCTATACAGCAGTTTTTCTTAATCATGGCCTGAACGTTGAAGTCCCGCGCAACTCAACTTTGTTTTATTAGAGAAGAATTAGGGCAAGAAAAGTTTGGCTTAACATATACAGAAAAGTTTTTGGTAGTTGCTAGTTTAGCCTGAAACTCATGCAAATTAAGTTTCTCACTAGTGAACTAATTAAAAAAATTTGTTTTTATTTTTTATAATCACTTATTCACTATTACAATTTTTCTATTGGTCGAACTTATTTTATTCACTGCTCTTTTACTTTCACTCGATTTTATCAACTGCTCGTTTCGGATCTCAAAAACGGACTGCCTTGCCTCTAGTCCAATGATCAATAATCAAACCTCGGCTTAAGAGATTTATCCCCAAAAATTGATAAAGTGAGTGACTCAAGAGTGTCGGACAACAGAAGGATGCAATTTGCCAATTAAATTTGAAGTCCAAATTCGGCCGGAAATTGGTGATTACATTAGTGGACTTTAGGGATCGCTTTGGGGATCTTTTTGCTTACGTTAGCGGTCTCAGGGGCCCCTTTGGAGATCTTTTGTTTACGTTAGCGGATGTTTACAATATCGGATTGGATGGGTGGAAAAGATTTGGAGGCCTGGTTGACAGAAATAGCTAACCACGGACTTATCTCGGGTCTGTCAGAGTTATTTGGAAATTAGCTCTAGTCTCCAAGTTGTTTATAAATTGGGTAAGAGCCCCTAAATAATGTGTCATATAACTTGCATATATGGATATATATGTTGATCGCACACCTAAAGTGGTTGAATTTACCGTCTTTTGGTCGCTCTGTTGACCGTTGAAGACTGTAATCGAATTTGTAAAGTCGGATCAAATGATATTGTATTTGACCGAAATATGCGGCTTAAATTTTTACCAAATTGACTTTTGGTTGATCAAACTATGACAGATGATGCATGTTCAAATTTGGCTCCCGATTTGAACAATTGTTGCGGTTTAAAGTCAGGGGTCACCAAATGTAGGATTTCTATCAAGATCTGGTTTTGCTGAAAAGTTTTTTTTGCGTGCTTCAAGTACAGAACCAGTGGCAATAGTCGCCGCAATAAATACAGAATAAATTGGTCTGCGGAGAAGTGAATACGTCAAGATTTCTTTTCGTACTGATTTTATTGAGCACGGATCCGGGTTTATATACATGATTTGGGGTTACAAGGATATTTACTTAGGTCTAGTCAAGATACAAATGGACAACATGTTTTATCACAGATTACAGGAAAATAGCCTAAATAAACAATTACATCTACCAAATGGTGTGAAGACACGTCCGTCGGATGGATGCATATGGCTTGTGACCCGTTTATCATGTGCAGATATGCGCAGACCAAGATATAATCACCTATTTATTTAGGTCAAAGTAGCTATCAGCAAGGAACGAATTTCTGCTAAGTCGAAATCGTACAGGTGTACATGAGTCACATTATGTTTATGTGGCCCTTGAAGTTGGGAGCCTGGACTTATTATCATTAATATTGGAATAAATTATTTATAAATGTTACGAGTCGCCACATTAAAATAAAATTCAGGCGGAGGTCGTACCATGGAAATCAAGCGCACGCGGGCATGCTCGGCTGGCTGGTTGTCGGCTGTGGAAGTGAATGTAAATGCTTAACCCTAACCTAAACTCGGAAATGAGCAACAACACATAAAAATAAAAAAAAAGTCGAAAAATTCCACAATACCCTGACCGAGTCTCGCTAGATGTTCCCGAGGTCCCTTAATACCCACCCAACCATTGGCCGTCCTCTTTCAAACGTCCGAACGACCCCTTCAAATGCAAGCTAACTTATCGCTGAATCAACCTAGCTGCGGCAACAGAATGCTAACTTAGTTCATTATAAAGGTTTTATTACCAGCTAAGAAAGTAAATAAAGGTGAGCACATATCTTAGTCCATGCAGGGTTACGAAATTTAAATATGGTTACGATTCAGGGAGATAGACATAGTTTTAAATGCAATCATGAAACTTTAAATAACAATTAACATCATCACAAAACTCGGCGATAGCTATTCCTTAATTCAATTTAAATTACAACCTTGTATAATTAATGGTGCAAAGGATACGAAATAAATGATTAAAGTAAAGCTTCCATTAAAAAGTCACAAGGAGAGAACTTGACATCTCGATCTGCCTGCTTGCAGGCCATTTGGTGTCGCAAAAACTGATGGAGGGTTAGTTTTTCCGATTCCGCTTTCTTTCCCCTTTTAAGTCTTAGCTTAATTTTCAGGCAAATTCACGGCTCCATGACAAAAATATGCCGCGGTTCCGCAACGGACCGACGTCTCTCAGCGCGATCAAGTGACTGCCTTCTCGCTCTCGCTCAACCGAAGAACGGTCACAAGCAAAAGCTTTCGAATTAGAACTTTTTTTTTTATTAATATGGACGTTGATGCACTATGGTCAGTACAAACAAGTGGCCCTACGACACCAAGCAAAGCTTGTTACGCGCGGAGCCCATCACCGTTTTGGGCGAGTAAACATAATCGCGGACAAGGAAAAAGACAATGTAACAATAGGCCATTTAAAAATACAGGTCAATATACGAATAGACAAAATACATCAAGTAAAACTAATTAGTTACTAGGGAGGATAGTATTATTGATTTAAAGATATGAAGTGAGTCAGTAGTAGATATTAGATGAATAGTCTATTATAATCATTGCAAAGTACTCTAAAAGGTTCATGCATTGCGTAATTATAGATACAGTGATTTAATACTAAAGGAATATAGTTTCTAGTGAATCTATTTGGCACATTAAAATGCAGGCGACCCAGTAACTCGGGACTCTCTACATCACCATGAATAAGATTTCTAATAAACGTAATACCAAGCATAGTTCTACCGTTAGCTAACGATGGAAAGTAAATTAGAAGTAGTCTACTAGAGTAGGATGGTAGTATTAGGCTTGTATCCCAGTTAAGTCTCCGTAAGGCAAATATTAAGAAGTTTTTTTGCACAGACTCAATCCGGTCTATATGCACCCCATATTGGGGACTCCAAACAGGAGCGCAGTACTCAAGAATTGGTCGGACTAATGAAATAAACAAGGTCTTTGTGACATAGGGATCATCGAATTCCTTCGACCACCTTTTGATAAATGCAAGCACGCCCCTGGCTTTATTTACCATAGTAGTAATGTGATCGGAAAATTTAAGTCTAGGATCCATGTAGACTCCAAGGTCGTCAGCATGCGTTATCCTATCTAACGCACAACCACTCAAATTATACGTTGAGTAGTGGGGGCTGACACGAAAAAAGGTTATTAGTTTACACTTAGAACCATTTAAATTCAATTCATTATCCATGCACCATGTTTGAAATGCATTTAGATCCGATTGTAAAGCTAAACTTTGTGCGGGGTCATTACATTGCAGGCACAACTTAACGTCATCTGCGTACATAAGAACCCGTGACTTCGTTAAGACTAATGGAAGGTCATTTATAAATAATGTAAACAGGAGCGGACCAAGATGAATTCCTTGTGGTACACCGGAAGTAACTCGGATTAGGGATGACAAAGAGTTTTTAAAAATGACCCTTTGAGTCCTATCATTCAAATAACTTAAAATCCACCTAAGAAGATCACCTGAAAACCCTAAAAGGTCCAATTTCCGGACTAAAATCGGGTGACTTACAGAATCAAACGCCTTACTAAAATCAGTGTAGATCACATCAGTCTGACGATTCTTTCTAAAACCTCCTGTAACAAATGAAGTAAACTCCAAAAGGTTGGTTGTCGTTGACCTACGTTTTATAAATCCGTGTTGACAAGAGGAAATAAGGGACCTACAACTGTGTTGTAAAAGAGGCGTAATAATGTTCTCAAAGAGCTTCGGTATAGCTGATAGCTTTGAAATACCTCTGTAATTACATGCGTTCCATTTACTCCCTTTTTTATGAAGCGGGATAACAAACGATTCCTTCCATCTGTGTGGGAAATCGGATGTTTCTAAAGACAAAGTAAACAGTTTGTGCAATGGTCTACACAAAGTCTCAGCGCAATACCTAAGCACACATCCAGGGACTCCGTCAGGACCCGGAGAGTAGACTGGTTTGACCCTTTGCAATTCTAAAAGAAGTGAGCTTTTACTTATAACAGGACAACAAATAAAGTTTGATTTAGGAATGACATATGGGTAAGACTGATCTGGAGGACTTGATGTTGAATAGGTGGTTTGAAAAAACTGTGCAAAAAGATCGGCTATGGCTTGATCAGTGCTAGCAGCCGAATTTTGAAATTTAAGTGATGATGGGTAACTAGAAGATTTACGCTTTGTGTTAACAAAATTATAAAACTGTTTTGGATCCAGTGTAAGCTGGGTCTTGCAACGAGCTAAATAGTTTTTATAACACTGGGCGTTAAGCACGGTGAAATCAGACCGAGCACTTAAGTATCGGGAAAAGGCAGCTTGTGAACCTGAAGCTCTAAACTTTTTGTAGAGTCTAGACTTTACATTTTTAAGTCGTGCCAGCTCTTTGTTAAACCACGGAGGTTGGTTTGAAATTTTAGGATAATACGTAGGAACGCATGTATCAAAAACTTCGTTTAATATGTTATAAAATATATTAACCGCTTCATTTATATTAGTACTTAAGTACAGATTGGACCAATCCGAGCAAGCTATAAGGCTATTAATGAGTGCAAAGTTCGCTTTACGAAAGCAGGGGATGCGTTTAGCTATTTTTTCAGATACTTCATACACTTTTGTACCCGTGTCAATAGTCAGCTCTAGCGTTGGGTGATAAGGGTCTTCTGGTAAAGTAATTGCAGAGGTTCTAGCTATGCAGACACAATCTGGACTGGAAACAAAGCATAGATCCAGTAATCGTCCTAAGAAATTTAATACATGATTTACTTGAGGCAATGAAATATCAAGCAAACCGTCAAGAAAATCATGCTGCTTTGAAGGTAACAATATATTTGAGGTTTCGACGGTGGACCATGTCGCCCTAGGTATATGGTGTTTTCTTCTGTTAAAGAATGTTGGTTTAAATTGTTTCCGCTGTCATAATTTAATTTCTCTTCTATTCCGTTATATTTAATAACTCCCTTAGCTGTATCAATCACAGCTCCTATTTTTTTCAATAGGTTATAGCCGATCAGTAGATCTGAGTCTAGCCCTTCTATTTCATAAAAAGTATATCGTGTATCAAAAATAGTTATCATATGATAATATTTAATTATTGAATATCCATTCACTGTGGATACACTTTTGTATATTGGAAGCTCATTCTTATTTTTGTAAACTCCAGTTCTAATATAACACGAGGTTGCCCCAGTGTCAATTAATATTTTTAATTTTTTATTTATTTTCGGGTCATTTCTAAATAAGTAGGGTAAGCCTACTCCTGACTTTTGTCTAAAAAATGGTTCTCCTCAATGTTGTTTAGTCTCATTGTCTTGTTAGCCGGTTGGTTAACAGTTCCAGTTGGTACCCTTTTATTTTGGGCTTGTCCTTGCTGAGTATTCTGGGTCTCAAATTTTTTTGTTTGATCCCACTTGTTCTGGCTATAATTATTATTTTGATATTTATTATAGGTTTGATTATAGCCGTTGTTAGCCCTATTCTGAACCTGGATAGACTCGTCTACCTCCATTGGTTCTGGCTTATTTTGTGGCTGCCTATAGGTGTTCCACTGATTTTGTTGGTTATTATTAAATCTACCCTGGTTCCAGGAATTATTTTTGTTCTGACTATAATAACCATAATTATTTTTGTTCCTTAAATTATTACTATTTCGCTGGTTATTGTAATTGTTGTTTTGTTGTCTTTGCTTTTGGTTGAAATGTGTTTGACAATTTCCACCAGTGTTTGGCTCACTATTTTTTCTTTGAGTGGTTGAGAAACTATTTGCGAAATGCGCCCTCATGTTGTTGCTTTCCAACTCCTGAACTATGACCATTGCATTCGGTAGGTCAGGTGGATTCATTGAGAAAATTGTGTCTGAAATTTGGCCGTTTAGGCCGGTAATGAAAACTCTTAGAGCAGTCTTCCTATGTTTTTCATTCATTTCTGCTGTTATCGGTTTGTTTCTCCCGTAGGTCATAATTGTTTTATTAATAAGTAGAGTTAACTTTCTATTAACTGTACCATAATAATCCATAATTGATAATTTTCCCAGACTCAAAACACTTAGTTCCTGTTCAATAATATGAATAGGACGTTTGTCGCTAAAGACAAAGTCAAGTCTGGCCATTATGGCATCGAAATTTAATACCGTACCGTTATGGGTTAAGGCATCGTTTGCCATTCCCGTTATTTTGTTTCTTAATATCGATAGGGCGGAATAAAATCCTTCACTCCCTCTGGCATATTGCCCCATGGCTATTTCAGCCGATTCTTTCCAGCTTACATATTTATCTTCTTCTCCTTTATATTCCCTAACAGATTTGATGATCTCATAAGATGTGTCGCACTTTATATTGGGATCTATAATCTCTATCTGATAATCTTCAACCGTTTTAATTTTATGAGAAAGCTGCGATCCTAAGTTAACGATCTCTTCCTTTAATGGATTCAATTCAAAATTTACAATTTGTTTAATTAAATCTCCTACATTTAACATGGTATTGATGATGATGATGTTTTTGAGGCGAACTTATGTGGAGTCTTTTATTTGCTCCGTTCTGGCTTGTTGAAGGTTCTGACATTTTGAGAATGTTTTCGAAATCAAAAATTAATTCTTCCACTTTGTTTAATTATATTTTTTTTTACAAATTTCTTATTAAATAATAATAATAATAAAAAAAAAGATTATATCGCTCACGAATCGTCCTCCTTATTTTTCTTGTCGTTGTTTTTGGGGTTGTCGTTTTTCTTGGATGATGATCCTGCTTGGAGTCGTCCTTCCTTCTTTTGTATCTTGGGGTTTTTAAATTGGTGTCTTCCTTCTTTCTTCAGTGTTTATTTCTTGGCGAGGGATTGCCCTTCAGCCTTTATTCTTTAAATGTCTTTTTGTTGATGATTTCGATGATTTGTTTGCAATATTTTTTTAATTAATTTGTTTTTTACAATGGTTATTTGTTTCGATGAATTTTGTTGTCACTTTTTAAATTTTTTATTTTGTCCGAGCAGTGAATTTATGTTACGAACACTATTTTGTAATTTGAGATTTTAAGGGGATTATTCCATTAATTATTTTCCACCTTATTATTTTTTGATCAACACAAACTTCTTATTTTTTTGCCGGTTGTATAGAGTTTAAGGGGATTATTGCATTTATTAATTTCCACCTTATTTTTATCAACACAGGCTTTATGTATTCGTCGGTTGTATCGGGTTGTTGGCCGCGCAAAATTCCTTTTTCACTTTTAAACTTTTTTGGGGTTTATTTAAAAGCTTTGCTTTAGAATTTTTAAACCACACGGCCCCACGTTGGGCGCCAATTAAGTTTCTCACTAGTGAATTGATTAAAAAAATTTATTTTTATTTTTTACAATCACTTATTCACTATTACAATTTTACAATAGGTCGAACTTATTTAATTCACTGCTCTTGTATTTATTCTTGTATTATTGTTCTGCTCGATTCGGATCTCAAAAACGGACTGCCCGCTCTCTAGTTCAATGATCAATAATCAAACCTCGGATTAAGAGATTTTATCCCCAAAAATTGATAAAGAGAATGACTCAAGAGAGTCGGAAAATAGGATGATGCAATTTGCCAATTAAATTCGAAGTCCAATCTTGGCCGGAAATTGGTGTTTACATTAGCGGAGTTTAGGGACCGCTTTGGGGATCTTTTTGTTTACGTTAGCGGACTCGGGACTCGCTTTGGGGATCTTTTGTTAACGTTAGCGGACTCAGGGCTCGCTTGGGGCTCCGATTGTTTACAATATCGGTTTGGATGTTTACAGCATCCGTTTGATTCGGACTGCGTGAAATTGATCTGGGTGGGAATGATTTGGAGGCCTGCTTGGCAGAAATAGCTGACCACGGATTTATCTCGGGTCTGTCAGAGTTATTTGGAAATTAGCTCTCGTCTCCAAGTTGTTTATAAATTGGGTAAGAGCCCCTAAATAATGTGTCATATAACTTGCATATTAGTTAGTTGTGTTCGTTTATTACTGCAGACCGTTTATTACTTGTGTGTATGTCGGCAGAGTGCCGGCAGAGAAAAAAATCCTGTCCCCTGGAATGGAGGCGTGTTTACCACTGGCTGAGTAAACTATAAAACAAAAAAAATACCTCAAAACAAGGGTTCATTTATAATAATTATTGTCTTTTAATGTAATCATAACTTTCTATTACAGACGTTAACAACTGCATTCCGGCAGCACGACACTGATTTGGATGGGATCATAACCATACATTATGAACAATTTTTAAGCATGGTTTTTTCTTTAAAAATATAGATTCAACGAAGCAAATATAAATTCAAAAATAAAATGTTTTGAAATACAAGTTAAAAATATACTATTATTACTCGACTAGCAGTATATATGTATTGAAAAGATAAAGTGACTGATAAGATCAATTGTTGGCTTATATGGTAAATAACTCTTAAATGGACCCCCAACTGCTCTTTGAAAAGATAACGTATAACATTACTTGTAGTTAAGAAACAAACACTTTTTATTAAACAATAAAAGAACAAAGCCAACCCGGGTTAATGACATCCTGAGCCTATTAATCCTTAATAAATGTATTTATCAATAACAAAGTCCCACAAAAGTTACTTAATAGGCGGACGGTCAGGGTCGGATTAGGCTAGCGCGAGGCCTGAATCAAATTCTGTTAAGTGCCTTATTCTATTTTATAATACCCGTTAAACTTAAATACCCGTAAAAAAGGATGTATTGTGCTCGGGGAAAAGTAAGTAACAAGAAAATACAAATTTCCACTGGAAATGTGTTGGTTTCCTCAATAGATTGACCTAAAAAGTGAAATACCCACAAACCGCCCGAAACCATTTATCCGTCCGACCATATGAAAGTTTGCGGTGCTTACTAAGCTGTGCTTTTCTTATTCTCCCTAGCACTCCCTTTAGCCTTGTGAATTCGGCTCTTTAAAAAGTATTTAATCCGACACTAGATATCGTGATATGGGCTGTTCTTTTACAAACCGAACGGATTTCGCAAAAACAAATTTTTCACATTTTTGATTTTTCTGAATTTTTTACGCTTACTATTTGGAAAATAAGTATAAACGTTTATCAGGATTTGGGCAAAAAATTATTTTTTTAACTAAAATTGTATAAAATTTGCAAAAAAAAAAATTTGCAAAAAACACTGTATATCCTGCTGCAGTTGACTTCATTTTTATACCCGTTACTCGTTGAGTAAAAGGGTATTCTAGATTCGTCGGAAGGTATGTAACAGGTAGAAGGAAGCGTTTCCGACCCGATAAAGTAATATATTCTTAATCAGGATCACTAGTCGAGTCGATATAGCCATGTCCGTTTGTCCGTATGAACGATGAGATCTCGGAAACTATAAAAGCTGAAAAAAAAGGAGAAAAGCCAAAAGAATGTTGAGACTTGGCATGCAGATTCGTGGGCTTCTTGCGCAGCGTTTGCGCCAGCAGGGTCCCCCAACGCCCCAAATCAGATGTTTTCACTAATACTCCACTAAGGAGCTAGGTGGCGATAGGTAGCGATAGGTGGCGCTAGATACAAGTAAGCATATCTGCATCCTTCTCGCACTCTCTTTATCTGAGTAACGGGTATCTATTAGTCGAGGCCATCGACTATAGCGTTTTTTCTTGTTTTTGTATTTAATCCTCAAAAAACTCTACTTTTAAAATAAATATTTTTAAGACCCTTTTTTTTAATTTCTTGAAAATAAAAGCATATTGAATTTTAAAAAAAAATTAGGACTTGGCCTTGCAACAATAAAGAAAGTTTATATGCGCCAGTTGATCACCCACAGTCGTCTTTTTTATAAGGAGACTTGGAGACTTTTTTTGTTTTTAAGATAAAGAATTGTTTCTAACAAGACTTGTGATTTATGCTACGAACGCACAATGCGTTTAACGACTTTTGCAAACTTTAAGAAATTCTAACTAAAAAAATAATTTTTATTCGCTTAAATCCTGATACACGTGTTTTATTTCCTATCGAATAGTACACGGAAAAAAAGTTCAAAAATGTGACCAAGGAACGGTGTTCGGTTTGTAAAAGAACGGCCCATATTCTCGACCAGGATCTCTGGCCTAGTTCATGGAGCCATGTACGTCTGTCCTTATGAACGCTGAAATCCTGCGCAATGCAATTTTGTTTTGTAAGAGAAGATTTTAGGCAAAACACTGATATGAATAGGATTAAAACCATACATAATGAACCATTTTTGACCAGAATGATACATTTGTTGTCCTGCGACCGACCGAGGAACACATCAAGGTAAATGTTCTGGGACGCAATTCTTGTAGTTATTAGTTGGTAGTAGTAGTAGTGGTTGGTTTGGTAACTACGCAGTCGACGTCGACAGATAGGTCGGCACACCGTCGTGCAACAATCGCCAACTTCCATCTTCGCGATATTCGGGCCGAACACGTCGAATACGGCGCACCAAACGCTGGCCGGGAGGAAAAAATTCTTTGTGGACAATACCCTTGGAATCATAAAAACAAATCAGCATTGTCTTCACTTTTGACTTCTCCAGGCGCGATTTTTTGGGTTTCGGCTCGTCCGGCGCCTTCCATTCAGCACTCTGGCGTTTCGTTTCGGGATCATTTTGAAAACACCACTTTTCGTCACCAGTTACAGTCTTGTAAATGTCTTTTTTTGCCTCTTTAATGATGTCCTTCGAATGTTGAATTCTGAGCAATATTTGGACGTCAGTCAATTTGTGCTGAACAAACCGTGCACACACCTTTTGTAAGCACAAATTTTCGGTCAAAATGCGATAAATCGATGTTTTGGAGATGTTCAATTCTATTTCCATGAATTTCAACGATGATTTCGGATGATTTTTTATGAATTCACGCGCAGTTTCGATGGAATTTTCGGTGATCACGGATTTTGGTTGGCCCACATGTTCATTGTCATTTATGTCCTCACGACCACTTTGAAAACGTTGAAACCACTCGTGCACTCTGGTACGGGATAGGCAATCATCGCCATAAACTTGTTTCATCAATTGAAAAGTTTCGGTAAAAGTTTTACCAATTTTAAAACAAAATTTAATGTTGGCTTTTTGTTCGAAGCTCAATTTCGCACCGATGACAAAAACATACTGACACTTAAAACGCAATAACCTCACTTCGATAAACGATAGCAGATTCTAACGCACCAGTTGACATATAGATGGCGCCACTAGAGGGCGCTAGATTAAAAAAGTCCTGTTTACTTTGGAACTCACCTTGTAGTTCTCGTAAGAAAAGAGAACGGTTTCAACCGGTTCGGAAACATAGACTAGTGATGCCTCCACAGCGATGTTGCATGACTACATGTCGACATGAACTTCCTCCCCCCCCTCGCAATGGGAAAAATTGAATCGAATTGAATTGAAGAAGCCACCCCAAGGGTGAGCTTTGCGCCAAGGGCAATCCGTTCTGACTCGGGAGGAGACCCGGCAGAATTAACTCCGCGTAGACATCAGCTCCCAAAACAGCCGACACTAAAGAAGGGTGGAAACATCTGTCATCAGCCAAAGTGATGTCTTGAAAGCCATCTCGGACCTTCGGATCCAAGGGCTTGGCCGGAGTTCGGGTCTGCATATGGTCATCAACCAGCATCAAAGGTTGCCGGGCCATCTTCGACGACCTTGAGCGGGTGACGGAGTGGTTGAGAGCCTTTGCTAAGGATCCGTGAATGCGACTCCCGGGGCAGCAAGGATCTACCAAAGCTCGGACGTCAAATTGGTTTTCACCAGACCCGATCACAATGGACGCATTCGGCAAGAAGATAGAGGCGCACGATGGGCCCGTAGCGGGGCTTTGAGTCGGGGACATCTGTATCGGTGACGATGAGCGTAGCGACGTCGTCGACAACGCTCTCTGCTTCCGCTGCCGGTGAGAGGCGCACGATGGACCCGTAGCAGGGCTTTGGGCTCTAAAATGTCAGTTTTGTCAGCTATGTTATATTCTATTGGGCGTTGCTCGAGCTCTGTTTCGAGTTGAACCAACGAATTGAGTGACCACTACTCCTGGTGGTGAAGCAACCTCTCAGGCCCGTGCCACCAGAGGTTGCAGTCCTTGAGCTCAAGTGCTAAGACGTCCAAGCTTGCTTGATCAGCTGGGTTACCTTTCGATTTAACATGAAACCACTGGTCTCTGTTGGTGAGTTGATCAATTGTCGAATGTAGTCCAGGTGCATGTTGGCTCGCTAAGCTTTGCAAGCACTATCGTGGAGTCTGTCCAATAATATGTATCATAATGAGTAGGAGGCATTTCGGAGAGAGCCGCTGTAGGTAGTTTGGAGAGAAGCACCGTGCAACACAGTTCTAAACGCGGTATGTAAAGGAACGTTACTGGAGCAAATCGGGCTTTGCATGAAAGCAAGTGGGTGAAGCAGCCGTCAGTCGTTTAGACGCGAACAAAGATGGCAGCACCATAAACGCTCGGCAATGCACCGCGAAACCCGTGTTACTGCAGTTTAGCCGCTGGATGAAATCTTACCTGTCTTAGAATGCGAAATTCCTTCAGGGTTGGATACCCTTTAAGAAAGACATGCCACTGTGTGACTAGATCAATCTCGCATGAAAATTTTGGCCCGAACAATGAAAGGTGATAACCATCCTGCTGGATCATGCAGTTTGGCTATCTGGAAAAAAAAACCTCTCGTTTGGTGTAAACTGATTGAAATGAAATATCCATCGGCGGAAAAAAGAAACTATCTGATGTCGGGTGCCAACGGATTCCTAGAGTTTTGGCCATACTGGCGTCTTCCGAGTCAAGAAAGTCGAACCTGATCAAGTGTTCTTTTGGAATACCTTGTAAGAGTTTCTTCTCGCTTGAGGTCTACTTGCGCAGTGGAAAGCCTGCACTCTCGAGGACATCGCGGAGCTCTTTGATAACTAAAACAGCGGACTGCTGCGTGTGGTTGCCATCTAGAACATCGGCGACATACATAAAGTTAGAAATTTTGTCACTTGCTAAAGGATATTGGTCAAGTACATCCTGGGCCAGTTGTCGCCGAAAGTAATAGTGTTGCGCTCATAATCACAGAGTTTTCCTTCTTCATCGCGGGACAGGGTTCTTTGGAACGTGTATGATTTGAATGGACGGGAATCTTCCGATACATCTTGGTGATATTAGCATTTAAGACGAATTTAAAGAAACGCCTTTTGGGGATCTGGGTGGTCAAATCAGATTGCAGTACCGGACTTGTGTGAGGGATAACCTTCAAGCTGTACCCGTTTGATGGCGTTTGGAGGCGTTAAGCACAACGCGAACCTTTGTGGTGGTACTGTCTGGCCTAAAATCCGCGTGTTGTGGCAAGAAAAATTTCTGGAGTCGTCACTTGGAAAGATATGACCTTAATCTAAAAACGGCTGAATAACTAAGTCATACTGCTCTTTCAAGGGGGAGCTCTTAATCCGCCAGTGCGATGGACCTTGAATGTCCCAGGTTTATATTGCTAGGCTCTTTAAAGGGCAAAGAAACAACATATCTTTTTTCTTCATCCCTTGCGGTGGTTATTTTCACACTCCGAGCTGGATTCCTTACCCGGCTTCACTGGAACATCCCCCACCTCCGAATATCGTCTCTTGGCCAAGGAGTGTTCCGCAAACATTTGAATAGAAACCGCCAAAAATAATGGAGGGAAGGATATCGGCGCCTATGAGCACGTCAATTTGCGAACTCTGGTAAAAATTCGGATCTGCTAACTGGATGGGTTCCTCAACGACCCTTCGAGTATCGTATGGGATGGAAGACTTCCGGCTAAATGTGGTAACACATATGCGGAGACTTCGATTTGGATTTGTGGCTTAATGGTGGAGCTTATTTCGAATTGACAGCGCTTACAAGGTTGAGCAGCAACAGTTTGATTTACTCCCGAAACTTGAGCTTTTATGGATTCATGGGGGAACTTAATGAGGTTGAATTAGCGTTCTTAAATAAAGGTCGCCTCAGATCCGGAGTCAATTAAGGCACGTGCTAAGTCTCTAATGCTACCAGTGCTTAGGAGGACCTTTTGCGTATTTACGGCGAGGTATGTTTGAACGTTTGACGAAGTGGACTGTATCTCTGGCTGGAGGTCAGGTACGGATGAAGAATGGAGTTGTGAAGGGGCCGCCACGATGCAGGAGAGTATTTGAACATGCGGCAGTTGTGTGTACTTGTGCAGTTTCTCAACACGTGGGTTCCTGCAAAATAGTTCAGACAGACGGCAACTGACATAACTGGGGGATGGATAGGATGGTTCGCCCTTAAACGAAGTTAACACGACTGTGGACTTACGGTGACCCTATTTCCAAACATATGGTTAATCCGCGGGCCACTTTCAGGATGTGAGGCTCTGGATTGAGCGGTCAAATTAGGATTAAATTCTTCAATTGCCTCAAGGGTTCGATGACGACCTTGTAAGTAGGTCTTGAATTCTTCCCACATGGAATCTCGGATGTTTTGGGGAGGGACTGCTCCCACAGGGCCAACGTCAACTTCGGCAGCTTTGGGTAGCTCAGGAAGACGAGAGCTATTTTTAGAGCTGTCAAACAACCTTGGACAGTGCTCTTGGTGCTTTAAGGGATAGCCACACTATTGGGAAACAGAGGAAGATTGAAAAAGTTCTTTAGCTGGTTGTTGAAAAGCAGTCGTTTGTTTTCAAAACGAGACTGCAGATTTTCCAATGCGTATTCAAACCCGTTCTTTGTCAACGGTGAAAATGTAACAATGTACCTTGCCTCTCCTCTCATTTTCGAGTTGAGGTGGAACAACTTCTTAACGCCCAAAAGCCTAGGATTTTTGACATAGATGGTCTGCGTGTGAAATCGGACGTGTTCGCGGATTTTAGAAAAATGGAGAAAGAGCAATAAAACGGTCTGTGATTCGATTCTTGTTTTTGCAAGGGAAATCGCGCAGCGAAATCAAAGAGCGCTTGGATGTTGTGTACGGTGACTCTTCTCCTTCGATGGCGACCATCAAAAATTGGTTTAACGAAATTCAACGTGGTCGCACGTCGGCTTTTGATGAGCCACGCCCAGGTGCCCCTAGTCGGCTACCACGGAACGTGACAAAAATTCACGATCTCGTATTGGCAGACCGCTGATTGAAGATACGCGATATAGCTGAGACAGTAGGCATGTTAAAAGACCGCGTGGGTCATATCCTGCATGAAATTTTGGGCATGAGAAAGCTCTCGGCGCGATGGGTGCCGCGTTTGCTCACTCCGGACAACAAATGCAACCGTGAGACGCTGTTTAAGCGCAATCCGAAGGAGTTCCTGCGTCGATTCGTGACCGTCGACGAAACATGGATCCATTGGTACACACCAGAGGCCAGAAACAGTGGACTTCACCCGGCGAACCTGCTCCGAAGAAGGCGAAGTCTGTTCCATCGGCCGGAAAGGTGATGGCCACCGTTTCTTGAGATTCACAGGGTGTGATCTACATCGACTACCTGGAGAAGGACAAAACGGTAACAGAGCTGTACTATGCCGAGTTATTGGGCCGATTCGCCGCCGAATTGCAGAAAATACGGCCCCATTTGGCGAAGAAAAAAGTGCTCTTCCATTATGACAACGCACCGGCTCACACTTCCGCCCTCTCCAAGTCCAAATTGGTCGAATTGGGCTACGAACTACTCCCCCTCCACCATATTCTCCATATTTGGTCCCGTGAGACTTCTTTTTGTTTCCAAACTTGAAGGGGTCACTCGCTGGACAGAAATTTGCATCGAATGAGGAGGTCGTCGCAGCCACAGAGGCCTATTTTGCAGACCTCGAGAAAACGTATTTTTCAGACGAGTTAAAGAAGTTGGAGCATCGCTGGGTCAAGTGTATCGAGCTAAAAGGAGATTATGTTGAGAAATAAATCGCCACTTTTCCAAAACTTTCGTTTTTCTTTTGGAGGCTAAGTACTTATCGGACCACCCTCGTACACTAGGAAGAGGCACCGGTGTGAAAGGTATAGGAATCAGTTGAACGCTAGCTCTTTCAATTGTTTCGTTTATTGTTGCAGCGCATCGTTCGAAGACAGAGTGACAGTAGTCATACTTGCATTGCATGACTGTACTAATTAATACAGAAAGAACATCAGAGCACGTCTCGTACTCTTTTTCTACCCTGTCTCAGAGAGAATGTATCTGCTGAAGTCGAACCTTGTTATTGTGAACATACGGAGGTGGGTCTGCTGGGATATTGACCCTGGCTTCGAATTGACTAACCCTATCGGTTACAGTCACAAATTTCGTCAAAGTGGTTTTACCGTCAGCCTGAGCCATTTTCGCAGTTGAACTCGTGAATTGTAGGGATAAAACTGGCTATGACGCAGCCGCGTAAGGACTTTTCGCTTGTTGTCCTGAAAGGACGGCTGATCTTTATGGATGGAGTTAAGATTTTACTGGGTTTTTCCTTTCGGGTGGGCAGTGACTACTCGCTTTTGACTCTGACCCGGCTGGATGTTCCAGCTGTTGCGGTTAACTGATCTTTTGGTTCCTCACCTTCACCAGTTGGCATAGCAGGCTCGAGTAGGAGCCTGAAATTAAACTGACGGAAACCACTAGGGACGTGGATGCTGTCGTTGGTTAACGTGTTTCGGTTTTCCGATTTGAAATTTGGGCAGAGAACCACACCACGGCTAATATAATAACACAAATATATAAGTGGATACGACATATTACGGGGATGGAATGTGAAATGGATGTATATCTTTGGAGAATATATATGATGAACAAAAATTGTAGTTGGATGGAATAAACCGTAAAATAAAACAGAAGGAATGGATGCGGAACGCGGGGAATCGGAACGCTGTTTGAGCTTTGAATTCATTTTTGGCTGAAATACTTTGAAATAATTCAATTTGTTTTTATTTCTAAATTTAAAAGCTAATCGAGTTTCTTGCTATCGTCGTTCCAAGAGCAGTGCAGTGTGAACGGCCTGTCTTAGTCTGTGTGCGATAGGCTGCAGTACGGAACGCACGGAACTCCCTGTGTGAGGGCACGCATACAAACGTGCAGCGTAATTTTAAAAACAACCACTCAATTGTTACGTACGCCCTCCAAACAGAAAGATTACCAAGAGAAACAATGACGAATCTTAAGTGAGGGGGAGGGGTGCATTTGACTTACCAGACTCAGACTGGTAAAGGCAGAAGAAAACGCAATTCGGCAATTCTCGAGTGTCGCGTGGCCAGAACAACGGCCACGATCGACCTACTGGTAACCATACTCCGGTAGCTGGCAAAGTGCAACATCCGACCGTTGACTCCCAAGATAGCAGATATCGAGAAATAGTAACCCTATGTGGGAACACCTAGTTAATCCGATCCATACCGGCAGCCAAGTAAAAGCTCTAGTCTGGTATAAAAGACCTTAGACAGTAAGATAAAAAGGGAGAATCCATTCGGGTGTCTTGCTGGCGGAAGCCGGCAGTTCAGAGGAATGGCGACTTTCTCAGGGATAGTCATCCGCGGAGATTTCTGCCACCAGGAAAAGCCACCCTATCCAACAGTCCTTCAGAAGGACATAAGTACCTGCTCGAAAGAATCTTATGAGTCGGACCACCACCGCCATTGTCATCAAAGAACGTGGAGAGAATCAGCAATAAGGACGACATCCGACATACTGTTATGTTTGTGGCCGCAGTACCCGTGATCCCCATGCTCCTGAAAACTGTTTAGCTGTAGGAACCATCCGTTTAGATGTGCAGTGATCAATAGCATACTTCGGAGAAAGTAGTGATGTAATCTAAATGTGTTAATAGAGCCAATCAAAGCTAAAGGGAACTTATGCATAACCAAATTGGTATACTTAAGAACAGCCGTGTTTTGGTGCACTATTATTTATATATATATATATCCAATATAATATTTTCCAAAGCGCAGGATCCGGAGCGTCTAGATCTCTTCGCCCAGCATTTAAAAAGGGGATACGTTTTTCGGAACACGGTACCTTTCTTATAAACATACATTTATAAATATTCGTGCAGTATCCTACAATTTTATAGACTACTATAAACTTTTCAACGGCGAGTATCAGCCCTGCAGTTGTATGTGCAATTGCAAGAGCCCTCTGAGCGACGTTTGTAGTTGTGAATAGTCAGCGTTTAATATATGGTAAATTCGATACTCTCCGCTTATAAAAAGAATTGACAATTAAATTAATTTTATATGCATAAGCCAATACTATATTACTCATCCACGGCGCACGAAGGTAATACTCAATAAATCTATAATGTGAAAAAGAATTCAAAACCATTGTGTGCTAGATGTTTAACAAGGGGGGGCGCTGACGCGAGAAGTAGAGTAGGTAAATAACAATAAAATAACTTTCGACGGACAACCTTGACATTAGGGGATCGTATTGCTCGGCCCGCGACGATCCATTTGGCTTACAAATGTATTGCGATCAAGCGACAGCTAAGCTTGTGGGGCTGTATGGACTGACGACTGATGAACCTTACGGACAAATATTATTGTAGAGACACTTTAAATATCTATTTTTGATATGTTGGAGAGGAGAGAGGCTTACCAAGATCCCACGACCCGAATACGACGTAGCTTATGCCGGCAAATAGTGCCTGACCATCGGACGCCTCTCCCTCGGCCCAAGTCCCTGTCAAGACTCGGGCACTAATATGCCCACGTAACACAATAATTTGGACATAATAAAATATCAGCTAAATGAATATTGGGTTGTGTTTTCCATTCGGGATGCCGCGGAAAACTTGGCTGCCGCCAGTTTTAGGCTCGCCGGTCCGATAAGTGTGCGCCAAGTGGATGGTGTTGCATCGAAATGCGTAAGCCGGCAAAGTGTACATACATACATATATAGTGACATATACATAGTACCACATACTCCTATGTACATGTCCACACACCCAGAGAGAGAGTTGTGAAAGCAGAGAGTGCGGACGCGTTCTAAAATCGCTCCGTTTATTCCTTGAAGTTTTCAGCCTAAAACCAGAAGCGCAGCCGGCCATCCGGCGTGGAGCACTCGGGACACGCACCTGGACATCAGCTGGTGGACGGGAGGCCGTGGACGACATCCAGGAGCAGCTTGGGAATCTATCCCCAACAGGTTTGGCGGCCAGGCAGGGGCCGGTCGTAGATGAGGGAGGGGAGGCATCTCTGCCTCTTATTACTTTCCACTCGTTGTTTGTTTAGCAGTTGCCAAATTTTTTCACTCGCGCTTTCTATTTTTGCAAACACTGAATCAGTGGTGGAAAGCGCTTGCGCGACCAGCTGATCGTAGTGTGCGAAAGGGGCTGCGGGTGCTATAGCAGCAAGCTTCGGACAGGGTGCAGGCCAAGCACATAAATAAGTGCGTGCCGTAGCACGTAGGGAATTTTGGGTGGCTCTTTAAAAAAAAAAAATTAGAAAATAAAAACCATAAGCCTTAGTACTAAGACTTATCCTTTTTATTAAATAATTCATAAATATATTAAAGTCCGATCGGAAAACAGCAGATACTGCGGGTAAAGATCCAAGCTTACTGCAGTACCATCGAACTCCCCAGGCGGGGAAATGGTGGGCAGGGGATCGGGGGCACAACACCCTGGCGCTAGCCTAGGGGTTGGGCCAACCAATAGTGGAGGCACGCCGGCAAACAAAGGCTTGGCGGCGCCGGCTAATGCCGACGGCTTCCACACGCCTTTGTCCAGTCTACCTGACTGGGCCAACACGGGAGCTGACCCTTTTAAAAAAAGCAGCGTAATGGCGAGATCGCCAGAAAAAAGGGTGGAGTGCAGTGGCAGGCAGCCCGGCACCCCCCCAGCAGGAGATAAAAGCAGCCCAAAAGCTGCAGATGAGGAGCAGGGGGATATGCTGAAGCAGCTGACGGGCCTGGGATCAAAGGCCAGGGAGCTGAAGAAGCTAATGGAAGGAAAGCGTTCCATTACTAACCCCATGAGGGATATAGTCGACGAAATCGACTATCTCCAGAGGGAAGTCCTGTCGGCTGTGCAATGCATAGTCGAAGAACAGGAAAAAGCTAAGGAGATAGCAAAAAAAAAAACCTGCGCAGAAGTGCTCGCGAGCGGCACCAGCAAGCGACCCAGGGTTCAAGAAACTGGGATGACGCTAGCGGTACCAGCGAAAAAGGCGATGCATAAGGCACCGGCAAGTGATGCCAGTCAAGGTGTAAAGAAAGGGAGACATGCTGGGACAGTTAGCACCAGCAAGCCCCAAAAACCTGGGAAGAAGCCAGAGGAGTGGACACAGGTGAAGCAGAAGGTCCGGAAGCCCAAGGTGCGACCGCCACGGAACGACGCGATAGTCATCGCAGCCTCTGCTGGAGGGTCCTATGCCGACATCCTTAAAAAGGTTAAGGCTGAACCGCAGCTTAAGGAGCTAGGACAAGCAGTACAGGCCGTTAGGCGAACAGCAAAGGGGGAACTCCTAGTGATTCTAAACAAGGTCTCTGACCCTAAAACCGTAGAGCTTCAGACCACAATGAAGGCTGTCCTTGGCAACAATGTCGACGTCAGAGCGCTGACTGAGACAATGCTGATCGAGGTAAAAGACATCGATGAGACCACCGACAAAGCAGACATCTTATGTGCGGTTCAATCACAATTTGATGTGGAACTGCCAGAGTCCGCGGTGGTAAACCTAAGGGTGGCATACGGAGGCACCCAAACCGCCACACTAAGAGCTATGCCCGACATAGGGAGGCGACTCTTGGAGAAGGGCAAAATAAGGCTGGGATGGACCTGGTGTAGAGTCCGCCCAAAGCAAACACCTAAAAGGTGTTTTAAATGTATGGAGTTTAACCATGTAGCAGGGAATTGCAGGGTCCAGGAGGACTGCTCAAAATGCTGCTACAACTGTGGCGCAAAGGAGCACCAAGCCAGAGGCTGCAAAGCAAAGGCCTGCTGCATGCTATGCAAACGCAAAAAGGAGAAAGATTGCGATCACCCAACAATGAGTGGGAAATGCCCGTACTTCAGGAGGGCTATGCAAGGGCTTAGGGGTAAATGAAGTTCCTTCAGATTAACCTAAACCATTGCGAGGTTGCCCAATCGTTGCTAGAGCAAAATGTCATCGAGAAAAACGTAGACATGGCACTCATAAGCGAGCAATACAGGAATAAAAATTCCGGAGAATGGGTAACAAATAATAGCAAAAAATCGGCAATATGGAGCTGCGGTAATCCAAGGCGACAGATTAGCAAGAAAAAATGCGGAAATTGCTTCGCTAGGGCCCAAGTGAATGGTATAGCTTTCTATAGCTGTTACCTGCCGCCAAGCCTTAGCCTCCCCCAGGCAACATCTGCGCTCGAAGAGATTGCAGAAGACGCCCGGGAAAATCGCCCCGCCGTAATTGCCGGGGACTTTAATGCCTGGGCTACGGAGTGGGGCTCCCCCCGAACCAACGCGAGGGGAAAGGCGCTACTTGAGAGCTTCGCCGCACTTGACCTAGTGCTGCTGAACTCTGGAACAAAACCGACTTTTTCAAGAGCCGGCACCAGTTCTATCATTGACCTCACATTTGTGAACACTGGATTGGCCTCGGGCTCCAGCTGGGAGGTTAGTGACACCTACACGGGTAGTGACCATGCAGCAATAATCTGCACGATAAATTCTAGAAGTGGCCCACCACGAGTCCCTAAGACCGTGCCAGGGTACAAAATAGAAACGCTAGACGTGGAGATGGTACAGATGTTGTACGAGGACCTCTCCACAAGCGGCTCAGCTGAAGAAAGGGCAAACCACATCGCAGAGTACACCAAGGTAGCCTGCGATGCATCTATGCAGAGAAGAGGGAAAAACCCATCAAGAAGAAGACCTGCATACTGGTGGAACCAATCCATTGCGGAAGCCAGGAAAGACTGCCACAGGGCAAGACGCGCATACCAACGCTCAAGAGGAAGGCCCGAATTTGAGGCACTCCAAATATACTTCAGGGAAAAGAGACGAGCCCTGGAAAAAACTATAAAAGAGAGCAAACGCAGGTGCTTTACCAATATCTGCGAGGAAATAGACTCCAACCCATGGGGCTTCGCATATAAACTCGTCACAAAACGGCTGCGGGTATTTAGTCGGCCATCACCGACATGCCCAGTCAGCCTAAAAAGGATCGTGGAAACACTATTCCCAGAGCAAGAAGGTATGGCGCGGACCTCACTGATCGTGAACAGGGCGAGCACAAAGCTCACAAGTGCCGAAGAAGTCCTCCAGGTATTGAAGACAATACTGGACGACAAGGCACCGGGACCAGATGGAATCCCGAATAAAGTTCTCAAAATTGCCATAAAAGCAAATACTAAAGAGTACGTTGACATGTATAACGCATGCCTAACGGAAGGTGTGTTCCCTAGCCGCTGGAAAACACAGCGGCTGGTACTCATACCAAAGGGGGAAAAACCCGCGGAGGAGCCTTCTTCGTATAGGCCACTCTGCATGCTGGACACGGTGGGTAAAATTCTCGAAAGAATAATCCACTCCCGGCTAGAAGGTGCCCTTGCCGAAACCAACGGCCTCTCAGAGATGCAGTATGGTTTTCGGAAGGGGCTATCCACCATCGACGCCGTCGGTAAATTGTGTGAAATCGCAGATAAAGCCATTGAGGGGAAAAGGTGGTTGTACGGCACTAAGCAGTACTGCTTAGCGGCAACGTTGGATGTAAAAAACGCTTTCAACTCCGCCAGCTGGCACCACACACTAAATGCACTGAGCAACTTAAATGTACCAGTGTATATACAGAGAGTAATAGCGAGCTACTTTGAAGGCCGCCTGCTCCTGTACGATACTGATTCCGGGCAATCGACCCACAGGGTCACCGGGGGAGTTCCCCAAGGATCAGTCCTAGGCCCTTTGTTATGGAATGTCATGTACGATGGGATACTTAGGATCACGATGCCCGAAGGGGCACGACTCATTGGTTTCGCGGATGACGTGGCCATAGTGGTTACGGCAAAGAAACTCCCAGATGCGGAAGGAATCTGCAATGAAGCGGGGAAACGAGCAAGCGCATGGCTCGACTCCAAGGGACTCGCCTTGGCAGCGCACAAGACTGAAGCAGTCCTGATAAGTAGCAGGCAGAAAGTGGAGGCAGCTACTATCAAAATTGGAGAAGCCACAATTACATCGCGTCCAAGCCTAAAATACTTGGGCGTCCTGATCGACCACCGGCTTTCTTTCAAAGAACATCTAGCGTACGCTAGTGGCAAGGCAAGTAGGACCGCGGCCGCGATATCGCGAATTATGGCGAACACTCGGGGACCAAGGCAACCAGGACGTAGATTACTGGTTAGTGCTGTCACATCGACGCTGATGTACGCTGCTCCCATATGGGCTCGAGCCACAAAAAATGGAAGTTATATGCAAGACGGCGACTCCGTGCAGAGATTGTGTGCACTACGGGTATGCTGTGCGTTCCGCACGGTATCCCATGACGCGGCGCTGGTAATATCGGGAGGCATACCGATTGATCTGCTGGCAGTGGAATCAGCCAACATCCGCGCGGGCAGCACAGGGGTCGCAACTGCAGAATCCGTACGGAAAAGGTGCAGAGAACTCACCATTGCTAAGTGGCAAGAGAGGTGGGTAAATAGTAGCAAAGGACGATGGACGTATAAGCTTATCCCAGAACTGCAGAGATGGCTGGGACGGAAGCATGGACATGTGGACTACTACTTAACGCAACTGTTGACGGGACATGGATGCTTTAAATACTATCTGAATAGGTTTAAGCATGAACGTTATCCGCACTGCCCACTCTGCGAGTCGGATAATGAAGACGCAGAACACGTGTTTTTTGTCTGTCCGAGATTCGAAAATGAACGAAGAGATCTGAGCATAAGGGTTGGGAGGACGCCAGCCGCTTGTAACCTGGTGGACATTATGCTTGAATCAGAAGTAAATTGGTCTGCGGTTTGCAACATGGCCACAATAGTACTCAAAAAACTGCGCATCGCAGAAAGACTGCGAAATTCCAATAGGATAGAATCCTAGAGAGCCCTAAGGGCATTCCCCCCCCGGCGAAGTAATACCTAACGGCAGTACCGCCGGGGAAGCGGGGAGGGGGTGGAGTTTTTACTGGGTTAGAGTCCCAGACTTCGGCAAGCTAGTTCAGCTCCGAGTTGGCTTTCGATGCTTTAAACCACCACTAACACAAAAAAAAAAAAAAAAAATGTCCACACACCCACACATACATCCACACATTATGCAGTCACTCTCGAGACACCCTTTAAGAAATAAGAATCCAAATTTAGTTGTCAACAAGTCAATGGAAAATTACCGAACTAAAAGCAAGCCAGAGGAAATTTACATGAAACAAAAAACCAAACTATATAGACTAAACAATTAGAACGAGCCGCTGTTCAGACTATCGGCACGTTCCCACGAATCAGGATACTCAGATTTCGGGACCCAAGTCTGGAGTCCAAAGTCAAAATTTAGAGAATCACTCAATTGCAATAAGTCCCACTCACAGAAAGCTCTAAAGCTTAAAACCGAGGTATGATCGTAAATGAAGTAGGAGTTAGAGGAGGAGTTCAGTTTGAAACTTATCAACAGTAGGTCGGTGTTCTTCCAAAAATATGGTAACCAGTGTAAAGTAAAATTAAATAAAGATTTTTTTTAATACACTTATGGTGCAGAGATTTAATTGGCGCAGTCGGTAGGATCTCTTAAGTCCTTTTAAAAAAGTCACCGGTACTGATCAAATAGAAGGATAATACTAAACAACTAGTTTATCCTGATCAGCGAATAATCAGTGAACAAACAAAAGACAATCACCGAGATCCGCATAAGAATCTATGTGCAAATCTCGCACGAAGAACTTACTTACAACAAAATCCAATTCGATCAATGTGCGCTTACAAGCCTAAAATAAAAAGTGCCAATATTGAGAAACAAAAAGTTTATGTGTAATTTCTACAACCAATAGACTAAATTAAAATCCAAATCGGTCACTACGCGCTAAAGGAAACTTAAAGTGCAAATATTGAAAAGAACAATAAAAATGGCAAGCCCCTCAACGTTACCACTGTTGTCCGAGATTCATTTGAATCAATTAATCGGCCAAATCAAGGAATCGCCATATTTCGATGGAAACCCATCGGAATTAAGTCGATATATAGCCAGAGTGGAGTACCTTTTACAACTATACCCTACTCAAGACGTCCGACAAATTCACATCGTATACGGAGCTATAGAGAGGACCATTGTCGACTCAGCCCAGAGAGTTATCGAAGAGGAGAAATCGAATACATGGATAACAACTAAGGCAGCCCTAATCAAGGCCTTCAAGGATCATAGACCATACGAGGATATTATACAACATGTTCGGGACACCCAATATCAAGGAAGCATAAGTAAGTTCGTTAATGAACTACAGTTTAGGTCTTCAAAAGTAAATAGTAAGTTAGAGTTAGAATCGGATCAAATAGAAAGATCAATTTATACAAATTTTCTAAACAAAACAATTAAAGGTTGTATTGAGAGAAAACTTCGCGACAGATTATATAATTCCTACTCCAAAAAGGATATCTCAACACTTTCTAACTTAAAAGAACCAGCAATGATTTTAGGTCATTGGGATTCAGACCCTTTTGATAATTATAAACCAAAACGTCATGATAACCGAAGGAATTCGGGAAGTAACCTTTCACACCAGAATCATTACTACCAAAAATATAATTCTCAGACACATAATTACCCAAGACATAGTTACAATAACAACCTGAACAACTCAACAAATCCTGAAGGTTCGACGACCAGAAATCAAATTCCCCCTAGAAACCAGGGAAATTATCATGGCCCAAAATCCCCTAAATTTCCAAGCATCTACATCGAATAATTCTCCAAATGAGAAAACGAAAGTGCACAGATCAGAATGGATGTAAATTTTCAGCAAACTGCCTCGGATTTAGAAGATGTTGCCCATATGTAAGATTGATGATTAAGGGAAGACTCCTTAGAGCAATGATAGATACCGGGTCATCTATCAACTTAATGACAGAACATTTTTGAAGTAATAAAGAACAAATAGAGAAATTAAAAGTATTTACAATAAACGGTTCAATGGAACTAACAAAAAGCATAACATTAGATCCTTCCAAAATTTGTCCGACTAAACCAAAATTCTATTTACATAAATTTTCCAACAACTACGATATCCTAATAGGTAGAGATTATTTAAGAGACAGTAAAGCAAAAATAGATTACGATTAAGAAACAGTTATGTTAGAAAACACACTACTTTATGTAAAATTTGGCGAAAACGATATAGTAAAGGACAAGATTGAAGAGGATAAGACCGCATTAGAATGCCTTATTCCGCCCTATTCAAAGGACCAATCTTTTAACTTTGCTATTAATAATGAATTAAAAGAATGCAATGAATATAGATTGGAACATTTAAACGAGGAAGAGAAAGAAAATTTAAAAAGGGTTTTGTTCGAATACAATGACATCCAGTACAAGGAAGGTGAAAATTTGACTTTCACAAGTACTATCGGTTATGCCGCGACCGCTGAAGAGAGTGGACGTGTCTTGTGCGAGCTCCGAGAAAAGTGCAAGAAAGTTGATAAATTAAATGCAAACAAAACACAAAAACTAAACTGGTTAATTTCAAATAAGCGAAGAGACGCTAAAACCCAAAGAAATTTAGGTTTCAACACAAAATCGGTGTAATGACTTTAACTAGCACATACATCTTTTCATCTTATAATAATAAATAAGTGCCACGCTAATAAAAGCTCAATGAGCTACGAACAGAATAAAGAGCGACTCAGCTCCGCGAGCCGAAGAGACGGTTACTTTTCGTATGTCTTAACGCGTGATAGCGAAGTGCAAAAAACGACCCTACTCTCGGTCGATAGCCAAAGAGCACGATCTTGCTCACCATGCTTACTTACGACTACCCCTACTCCGACGGCGTGGAGTCAACAATGCAAAACCCCCCCACCATCAGTTTCGACCCCTGGCGCACCAACAACATGCAACGGTAAAACTTCTGCATCCGCACTAAATTTGTCAGCAACAACTACAGCTACGGCAAAAAAACCAACGACAACCACAGCTACGACTATTATTTCGGAATCGACTGCAACCGCAGCTCTAAATACAACGGCAACAAAAACCACGACAACAAATCAAAACCAAAACAAAATTCAGCAAGCGGGTCCGGCCATACAGACCGGACTAGATCGGTACATCCATATCAAGCGTAAGCTTAGCCCGCAGAACACCGCGGTAGGTAACAAGTCAAAAATAAACCGTGTCCAAGCAGAAGATTTTTTACCCGGGAGATCCGACAGCAATCGATTTGCGCTTCTAGCAGAAAATGAATCAGGACGGGCTCAGGAGACCTACCGAAACCTAAGCCCCCACCAATTTACATTAGGGAGAAAATCTCGAACGCCCTGGTCAACAAAATTGTTGCGCTGACCGGGGACGGAAACTTCCATGTTGTTCCGGTCACAAAAGGGGATATCCATGAAACCAAGCTTCAGACCAAATCTGAAGAACATTTCCGAGTACTATCCAAATACCTGGAGGAAGCTAGGAAAAGCTACTAAACGTACCAAATAAAAAGCAGCAAGGGCCTGCAAGTGGTAATAAAAGGAATCGAGCACGACGTAACCGCCAAGGAAGTTATCGATGCTCTCAAGGAAAAAGGGTTTTCTGCAAAGAACGTCACAAACATTATAAACAGGAAAAAAGAGCCGCAACGCCAGCAGAGTCTTGAAGAAAAATGAAGTGCACCCCATTTATAACCTGCAACACTTATTGCACCGAAGAATTAACGTGGAAGAGCCACATAAAAGGAACGGCCCAGTGCAATGCACAAATTGTCAGGAGTATGGACACACCAGGGCATACTGTTCGCTTCGAACAGTCTGTGTAGCTTGTGGAGACTTCCACAATTCGGCTAACTGCCCTGCCAACAAAGAAGACCCCAAAAAGAAAAAATGCGTTAACTGCCAAGGTAACCACACGGCAAACTACAGGGGCTGTCCGGTCTACAAGGAGATGAAGGACCGCATGCGAAAAGTGATAGCAGCGCGTCATCAGAATACCCAAAATGCGTACACTTACTCGCGTACGACGCCGGAACTATTTTTCGGCACGGCTGCAAGATCCTCCTTTGGTCAACTAAATACCCAGGGATTCTCATACGCCGATGCCCTTCGATCGGGGACGGAAAATCCACTCCAGTCTAATCTAGGAAACGCTCAGCAGATCCAAAAACAGTCGCAAAGCACTCTGGAAACTATGATGGTCACCATGCAACAAAATATGATGGAACTCATGTCATTCATGAAAACGACCATGCAAACACTGGTTCAAAACCAGAACATGGTGTTACAGCTACTTGCAGCTAAGCAGTCCAAATAATCAGATGGCAAATCTACGAATAACAATGTGGAACGCCAATGGCGTTTCACGGCACAACCTTCAAGTAACACAGTTCCTGAACGAAAATCATATCGACATTATGCTACTGGTAGAGACGCACCTCACAAACAAATACAACTTCCAAATAAGAGGCTACAGTTTCTACCGCACAGACCATCCAGATGTTAAAGCCCATGGCGGAACCGGCATCCTAATCAGGGAACGCATCAAGCACCACTTTCACCAAAGGTTTTCAACTAATTACTTGCAAGCCACGTCTATCAAAGTGCAGTCAGGCAACGGAAACCTCACCATAGCCGTTGTCTACTGCCCGCCTCGCTTTACAATTTCTGAAGGACAATTCATGGACTTCTACAACTTGCTTGAAGACCGCTTTATAGCTGCAGGGGACTATAATGCAAAACACACGCACTGGGGATCACGCCTTGTGACTCCCAAAGGAAGGCAATTATACAATGCAATCATAAAACCGAACAACAAATCAGACTATGTTTCCTCTGGCAGCCCCACATACTGGCCAACAGACCCCAGGAAAGTTCCAGACCTAATAGACTTTGCGGTGACAAGAAACATTCCCCGCAATATAATAAGCGCCAAAGCGCTTTCGGACCTGTCGTTAGACCATTCGCCAGTGCTAATAACTCTTCTTCAAAGCACAAAAACCACAGATCACCCCCTCAGGCTGACGTCGCACAGAACCAACTGGTTAAAATATAAAAAGTATGTAAGCTCACACATCAAATTAACCCCTCACTTCGACATCGAAGCGGACATCGACTGCTCTACCGATGCTCTTGAAGAAGTATTCGTGGAGGCAGCCACTATCTCAACACCACAAGGCAGGGACGTGCAAACCAACCACTTCAAAACTAACCTGCAAATTTAACGGTTAGTCCTAAAAAAGAGGCGCCTGCGACGTGCCTGGCAAACCAACAGATCGCCGTCATCAAAACAACGTCTTAAGGAAGCCACTCGCTCACTAAATCGAGCTCTAAAGCAAGAAACAGAAAATGCACAGAAAATGTACATTAAAAAAATATCGCCAACCAGTACAAAACATCCTTTGTGGAGGGCTCACCCAAATCTGAGCTCTCCAATCGAAACAGTCACTCCGATAAGAAACTCATCTGGCATCTGGGCCCGCAGCGACGAATATAGAGCCGAAACTTTTGCTTTACATCTAAGATACGTCTTCCAGCCGAACCCTGCCACTGGTTCATTTTTCCTACCACAAATCGAATCTGAATCTATTTCCCTATCACCATTGTTTCAGCCAAAGGAGGAGGATTGGGGAACTGAAACCGAAAAAGGCCCCTGGCAGTGATCAAATAACCCCAAAAATGTTAATTGAACTTCCAAACTCTGCTATTGAGGTTATTTGTAAGCTCTTCAATGGGATTATAACTCTCGGCTACTATCCGAAAAAATGGAAAAAATCTAGTATCATTATGATACCGAAGCCCGGAAAAGACCACACAATTCCGTCATCCTACAGACAAATTAGTTTATTATCGTGTCTGTCTAAGCTGTTCGAAAAATGCCTTCTAACTCGCATAACACCATATCTAGGAGCACACAATGTTATCACTGCTCATCAATTTGGCTTTCGTCAAAACCATGGAACAATCGAACAAGTAAACAGAATAACATCAGAAATACGCACAGCATTTGAGCACCTGACTACACTCACAAGCTTCTTGAGTCGTATCTATACAACAGGACCTTCGCAGTAAGGTGCAATACAACAACATCCGGCGACTACATTATCAAAGCTGGAGTCCCGCAAGGAAGCGCGCTAGGGTCTTCTCTGTTCCTCCTATACACAGCGGATATTCCCACGAACGAGCAGCTAACAACATCGACGTTCGCTGACGACACCACAATTTTAAGTCGCTCGAGGTGCCCAGGCCGAGCCACAACACAGCTAGCAAACCACCTCCTCGTAGTAGAGAGGTGGCTATCTGATTGGCGGATTAAAATAAATAAACAAAAATGTAAACACATAACACCTTGACAGACGACTTACCTGGAGAAGACACATCGAACGCAAGAAATTACATCTAAAACTAAAGGCCAGCAGCTTCCACTGGATTCTTAACGCTCGTTCGCCCCTGCGTCTGGACTACAAAGTTTTGCTCTACAACTCCACTCTCAAGCCGATCTGGACATATGGCTCCCAGCTATGGGGGAACGCCAGCAGAAGCAACATAGACATTATACAGCGCGTTCAATCGAAAATCCTGCGAACTATCACTGGGGCACCATGGTATATTCGCAACCAAAACATCCACAGGGACCTAAGCATTCTTACCGTAAAAGATGAAATAGACAAACAAAAATCGTCCTACAACGAAAAACTCTCTGTGCACCCCAATCGCCTCGCAAGAGGCTTGACTTGGGTATCCAGCCGATCCCGTCTACAACGCAACGACCTGCCTAGCCAGCTATAACTTTCGGGCCCCTTTAGCACAACATCAGTCATATGACTGTGAGTTAGATTAATTAGTCTAAGAGTTGATACACTTATTGTTGGTATCCAAAGGAAGAAGATTCAGTAAATAAATAGCAAAGCATTTCAAAAAAAACAAAAAAAAAACAAGGAAGAACGCTATAGTCGAGTAGCTCGACTATCAGATACCCGTTACTCAGCTATATGGAGATATGCAAGCAGCAAAGCGAGATTAAAATGCGCCACCTACCGGCGGTATACAGATTTAAGCGATATGGGCGTTAGAGTGGGCGTGGCAAATTTTTTTTTGGATCAATCGATAGGTATCGACGAGACCAATACATTTCAGTTAAAATTTTTTATCTAGCATGAAAATTGTGGGCGTCACAGGTTTTCGCGGTTTGTGGGCGTTAAAGTGGGCGTGGCAAACTTTTTTTTGGGTCAATCGATAGGTATTGATGAGAACAATACATTTCAGTTAAAATTTTTATTCTAGCATCACACAGTTTTGGGCGGTTTGTGGGCGTTAGAGTGGGCGTGGCACTGTGCCGAAACAAACTTGCGCTGCGTAAGAAGCTCAGGAATCTGCACGCCAAATCTCAATAGCCTAGCTCCCATAGTTTCCGAGATCTCAGCGTTCATCCGGACGGACAGACAGACGGACAGACGGACAGACGGACATGGCTAGATCGACTCGGCTAGTGATCCTGATCAAGAATATATATACTTTGTGGGGTCGGAAACGCTTCCTTCTGCCTGTTACATACTTTCCGACGAATCTAGTATACCCTTTTACTCTACGAGTAACGGGTATAAAAACATGTACTATCAGGCATTCGATACAAACGAAACATGACGACCCAATGTATTGGAAACCATACAAATACCCTCAAATTCTCGATGAGGCGGTTAATAAACAAATAAACGAAATGATCGAACAAGGAATAATTCGCAAGTCAAAATCTCCCTATTGGTTACCAATTTGGATAGTTCCAAAAAAAAGTGATGCATCAGGAAAATCAAAATTCAGACTAGTTGTAGATTACAGAAATTTAAACGAAATCACAATCAACGATAAATTCCCAATACTTAGAATGGATGAAATATTGGACAAGTTAGGAAGGTGTCAGTATTTCACTACCATCGATTTAGCTAAAGGATTCCATCAAATTCAAATGGTACCAGAGTCAATAGCAAAAACAGCATTTTCAACCAAACATGGCCGTTACGAGTACAGCCGAATGCCATTTGGCCTTAAAAACGCCCCCGCTACCTTTCAAAGATGTATGAACAACTTATTAGAGGATTTAATCTATAAAGATTGTTTAGAATATATCTAGATGATGTAATAATTTTTTTCACTTCATTGGAGGAACACATTCTATCATTGAAAAAGGTATTCAAAAAACTTCGAGACACGAATTTAAAACAAGTAAGAACGCTATAGTCGAGTACCTCGACTATCAGATACCCGTTACTCAGCTAAAGGGATCAAAGGGAAATGGAGATATGCAAGCAGCAAAGCGAGATTATACGCCACCTACCGGCGGTAGACAGATTTAAGCGTTATGGGCGTTAGAGTGGGCGTGGCAAAACTATTTATAATTTTTTTTTAATACACTTATGGTGCAGAGATTTAATTGGCGCAGTCGGTAGGATCTCAAAAGTCCTTTTAAAAAAGTCACCGGTACTGATCAAATAGAAGGATAATACTAAACAACTAGTTTATCCTGATCAGCGGATAATCAGTGAACAAACAAAAGACAATCACCGAGATCCGCATAAGAATCTATGTGCAAATCTCGCACGAAGAACTTACTTACAACAAAATCCAATTCGATCAATGTGCGCTTAAAAGCCTAAAATAAAAAGTGCCAATATTGAGAAACAAAAAGTCTATGTGTAATTTCTACAACCAATAGACTAAATTAAAGGAAAACTTAAAGTGCAAATATTGAAAAGTTGTCCGAGATTCATTTGAATCAATTAATCGGCCAAATCAAGGAACCGCCATATTTCGATGGAAACCCATCGGAATTAAGTCGATATATAGCCAGAGTGGAGTACCTTTTACAACTATACCCTACTCAAGACGTCCGACAAATTCACATCGTATACGGAGCTATAGAGAGGACCATTGTCGACTCAGCCCAGAGAGTTATCGAAGAGGAGAAATCGAATACATGGATAACAACTAAGGCAGCCCTAATCAAGGCCTTCAAGGATCATAGACCATACGAGGATATTATACAACATGTTCGGGACACCCAATATCAAGGAAGCATAAGTAAGTTCGTTAATGAACTACAGTTTAGGTCTTCAAAAGTAAATAGTAAGTTAGAGTTAGAATCGGATCAAATAGAAAGATCAATTTATACAAATTTTCTAAACAAAACAATTAAAGGTTGTATTGAGAGAAAACTTCGCGACAGATTATATAATTCCTACTCCAAAAAGGATATCTCAACACTTTCTAACTTAAAAGAACCAGCAATGATTTTAGGTCATTGGGATTCAGACCCTTTTGATAATTATAAACCAAAACGTCATGATAACCGAAGGAATTCGGGAAGTAACCTTTCACACCAGAATCATTACTACCAAAAATATAATTCTCAGACACATAATTACCCAAGACATAGTTAAAATAACAACCTGAACAACTCAACAAATCCTGAAGGTTCGACGAACAGAAATCAAATTCCCCCTAGAAACCAGGGAAATTATCATGGCCCAAAATCCCCTAAATTTCCAAGCATCTACATCGAATAATTCTCCAAATGAGAAAACGAAAGTGCACAGATCAGAATGGATGTAAATTTTCAGCAAACTGCCTCGGATTTAGAAGATGTTGCCCATATGTAAGATTGATGATTAAGGGAAGACTCCTTAGAGCAATGATAGATACCGGGTCATCTATCAACTTAATGACAGAACATTTTTGAAGTAATAAAGAACAAATAGAGAAATTAAAAGTATTTACAATAAACGGTTCAATGGAACTAACAAAAAGCATAACATTAGATCCTTCCAAAATTTGTCCGACTAAACCAAAATTCTATTTACATAAATTTTCCAACAACTACGATATCCTAATAGGTAGAGATTATTTAAGAGACAGTAAAGCAAAAATAGATTACGATTAAGAAACAGTTATGTTAGAAAACACACTACTTTATGTAAAATTTGGCGAAAACGATATACACTGGTCGGCATATGTATTTTGACAAAATAAAAGTTAAGTATACTCATAACTTGAATTTACTTCTTGTAAACTATAGGCATCAATGGAAAGGTAATTTCAATGCCGTTTGAATGATACAATACATTTCTTTACCCATTCAGTACTTATTGAAAAGGACAAATTTGTGTAAATCAACTTTTAAATTTTTTTTTCAAACTTTTTTCCTCGACTTGAAAACTTAAATTTTTTGATGCAAAAAGTTTCTTCAAACAAAAACAATAGTAACTGCAAAAAGAATTTTTCAAAAATCATTTTCCTTATATTTTTTATGATTTTTTGAAGGTGACAATGTCGGAAAAAATTTGTATGAAAAAGAGAAAAATATGGCTCAAATGCCTGTTTTTAAGCATTTTCAAAAATTCATAAAAAATATAAGAAAAATGATTTTTGAAAAATTCTTTTTGCAGTTACTATTGTTTTTGTTTGAAGAAACTTTTTGCATCAAAAAATTTAAGTTTTCAAGTCGAGGAAAAAAGTTTGAAAAAAAAATTTAAAAGTTGATTTACACAAATTTGTCCTTTTCAATAAGTACTGAATGGGTAAAGAAATGTATTGTATCATTCAAACGGCATTGAAATTACCTTTCCATTGATGCCTTTAGTTTACAAGAAGTAAATTCAAGTTATGAGTATACTTAACTTTTATTTTGTCAAAATACATATGCCGACCACTGTAGTAAAGGACAATATTGAAGAGGATAAGACCGCATTAGAATGCCTTATTCCGCCCTATTCAAAGGACCAATCTTTTAACTTTGCTATTAATAATGAATTAAAAGAATGTAATGAATATAGATTGGAACATTTAAACGAGGAAGAGAAAGAAAATTTAAAAAGGGTTTTGTTCGAATACAATGACATCCAGTACAAGGAAGGTGAAAATTTGACTTTCACAAGTACTATCGGTTATGCCGCGACCGCTGAAGAGAGTGGACGTGTCTTGTGCGAGCTCCGCGAAAAGTGCAAGAAAGTTGATAAATTAAATGCAAACAAAACACAAAAACTAAACTGGTTAATTTCAAATAAGCGAAGAGACGCTAAAACCCGAATAAATTTAGGTTTCAACACAAAATCGGTGTAATGACTTTAACTAGCACATACATCTTTTCATCTTATAATAATAAATAAGTGCCACGCTAATAAAAGCTCAATGAGCTACGAACAGAATAAAGAGCGACTCAGCTCCGTGAGCCGAAGAGACGGTTACTTTTCGTATGTCTTAACGCGTGATAGCGAAGTGCAAAAAACGACCCTACTCTCGGTCGATAGCCAAAGAGCACGATCTTGCTCACCATGCTTACTTACGACTACCCCTACTCCGACGGCGTGGAGTCAACAATGCAAAACCCCCCCACCATCAGTTTCGACCCCTGGCGCACCAACAACATGCAACGGTAAAACTTCTGCATCCGCACTAAATTTGTCAGCAACAACTACAGCTACGGCAAAAAAACCAACGACAACCACAGCTACGACTATTATTTCGGAATCGACTGCAACCGCAGCTCTAAATACAACGGCAACAAAAACCACGACAACAAATCAAAACCAAAACAAAATTCAGCAAGCGGGTCCGGCCATACAGACCGGACTAGATCGGTACATCCATATCAAGCGTAAGCCTAGCCCGCAGAACACCGCGGTAGGTAACAAGTCAAAAATAAACCGTGTCCAAGCAGAAGATTTTTTACCCGGGAGATCCGACAGCAATCGATTTGCGCTTCTAGCAGAAAATGAATCAGGACGGGCTCAGGAGACCTACCGAAACCTAAGCCTCCACCAATTTACATTAGGGAGAAAATCTCGAACGCCCTGGTCAACAAAATTGTTGCGCTGACCGGGGACGGAAACTTCCATGTTGTTCCGGTCACAAAAGGGGATATCCATGAAACCAAGCTTCAGACCAAATCTGAAGAACATTTCCGAGTACTATCCAAATACCTGGAGGAAGCTAAACGTACCAAATAAAAAGCAGCAAGGGCCTGCAAGTGGTAATAAAAGGAATCGAGCACGACGTAACCGCCAAGGAAGTTATCGATGCTCTCAAGGAAAAAGGGTTTTCTGCAAAGAACGTCAGTAACATTATAAACAGGAAAAAAGAGCCGCAACGCCAGCAGAGTCTTGAAGAAAAATGAAGTGCACCCCATTTATAACCTGCAACACTTATTGCACCGAAGAATTAACGTGGAAGAGCCACATAAAAGGAACGGCCCAGTGCAATGCACAAATTGTCAGGAGTATGGACACACCAGGGCATACTGTTCGCTTCGAACAGTCTGTGTAGCTTGTGGAGACTTCCACAATTCGGCTAACTGCCCTGCCAACAAAGAAGACCCCAAAAAGAAAAAATGCGTTAACTGCCAAGGTAACCACACGGCAAACTACAGGGGCTGTCGGTCTACAAGGAGATGAAGGACCGCATGCGAAAAGTGATAGCAGCGCGTCATCAGAATACCCAAAATGCGTACACTTACTCGCGTACGACGCCGGAACTATTTTTCGGCACGGCTGCAAGATCCTCCTTTGGTCAACTAAATACCCAGGGATTCTCATACGCCGATGCCCTTCGATCGGGGACGGAAAATCCACTCCAGTCTAATCTAGGAAACGCTCAGCAGATCCAAAAACAGTCGCAAAGCACTCTGGAAACTATGATGGTCACCATGCAACAAAATATGATGGAACTCATGTCATTCATGAAAACGACCATGCAAACACTGGTTCAAAACCAGAACATGGTGTTACAGCTACTTGCAGCTAAGCAGTCCAAATAATCAGATGGCAAATCTACGAATAACAATGTGGAACGCCAATGGCGTTTCACGGCACAACCTTCAAGTAACACAGTTCCTGAACGAAAATCATATCGACATTATGCTACTGGTAGAGACGCACCTCACAAACAAATACAACTTCCAAATAAGAGGCTACAGTTTCTACCGCACAGACCATCCAGATGTTAAAGCCCATGGCGGAACCGGCATCCTAATCAGGGAACGCATCAAGCACCACTTTCACCAAAGGTTTTCAACTAATTACTTGCAAGCCACGTCTATCAAAGTGCAGTCAGGCAACGGAAACCTCACCATAGCCGTTGTCTACTGCCCGCCTCGCTTTACAATTTCTGAAGGACAATTCATGGACTTCTACAACTTGCTTGGAGACCGCTTTATAGCTGCAGGGGACTATAATGCAAAACACACGCACTGGGGATCACGCCTTGTGACTCCCAAAGGAAGGCAATTATACAATGCAATCATAAAACCGAACAACAAATCAGACTATGTTTCCTCTGGCAGCCCCAAATACTGGCCAACAGACCCCAGGAAAGTTCCAGACCTAATAGACTTTGCGGTGACAAGAAACATTCCCCGCAATATAATAAGCGCCAAAGCGCTTTCGGACCTGTCGTTAGACCATTCGCCAGTGCTAATAACTCTTCTTCAAAGCACAAAAACCACAGATCACCCCCTCAGGCTGACGTCGCACAGAACCAACTGGTTAAAATATAAAAAGTATGTAAGCTCACACATCAAATTAACCCCTCACTTCGACATCGAAGCGGACATCGACTGCTCTACCGATGCTCTTGAAGAAGTATTCGTGGAGGCAGCCACTATCTCAACACCACAAGGCAGGGACGTGCAAACCAACCACTTCAAAACTAACCTGCAAATTTAACGGTTAGTCCTAAAAAAGAGGCGCCTGCGACGTGCCTGGCAAACCAACAGATCGCCGTCATCAAAACAACGTCTTAAGGAAGCCACTCGCTCACTAAATCGAGCTCTAAAGCAAGAAACAGAAAATGCACAGAAAATGTACATTAAAAAACTATCGCCAACCAGTACAAAACATCCTTTGTGGAGGGCTCACCCAAATCTGAGCTCTCCAATCGAAACAGTCACTCCGATAAGAAACTCATCTGGCATCTGGGCCCGCAGCGACGAATATAGAGCCGAAACTTTTGCTTTACATCTAAGATACGTCTTCCAGCCGAACCCTGCCACTGGTTCATTTTTCCTACCACAAATCGAATCTGAATCTATATCCCTATCACCATTGTTTCAGCCAAAGGAGGAGGATTGGGGAACTGAAACCGAAAAAGGCCCCTGGCAGTGATCAAATAACCCCAAAAATGTTAATTGAACTTCCAAACTCTGCTATTGAGGTTATTTGTAAGCTCTTCAATGGGATTATAACTCTCGGCTACTATCCGAAAAAATGGAAAAAATCTAGTATCATTATGATACCGAAGCCCGGAAAAGACCACACAATTCCGTCATCCTACAGACAAATTAGTTTATTATCGTGTCTGTCTAAGCTGTTCGAAAAATGCCTTCTAACTCGCATAACACCATATCTAGGAGCACACAATGTTATCACTGCTCATCAATTTGGCTTTCGTCAAAACCATGGAACAATCGAACAAGTAAACAGAATAACATCAGAAATACGCACAGCATTTGAGCACCTGACTACACTCACTAGCTTCTTGAGTCGTATCTATACAACAGGACCTTCGCAGTAAGGTGCAATACAACAACATCCGGCGACTACATTATCAAAGCTGGAGTCCCGCAAGGAAGCGCGCTAGGGTCTTCTCTGTTCCTCCTATACACAGCGGATATTCCCACGAACGAGCAGCTAACAACATCGACGTTCGCTGACGACACCACAATTTTAAGTCGCTCGAGGTGCCCAGGCCGAGCCACAACACAGCTAGCAAACCACCTCCTCGTAGTAGAGAGGTGGCTATCTGATTGGCGGATTAAAATAAATAAACAAAAATGTAAACACATAACACCTTGACAGACGACTTACCTGGAGAAGACACATCGAACGCAAGAAATTACATCTAAAACTAAAGGCCAGCAGCTTCCACTGGATTCTTAACGCTCGTTCGCCCCTGCGTCTGGACTACAAAGTTTTGCTCTACAACTCCACTCTCAAGCCGATCTGGACATATGGCTCCCAGCTATGGGGGAACGCCAGCAGAAGCAACATAGACATTATACAGCGCGTTCAATCGAAAATCCTGCGAACTATCACTGGGGCACCATGGTATATTCGCAACCAAAACATCCACAGGGACCTAAGCATTCTTACCGTAAAAGATGAAATAGACAAACAAAAATCGTCCTACAACGAAAAACTCTCTGTGCACCCCAATCGCCTCGCAAGAGGCTTGACTTGGGTATCCAGCCGATCCCGTCTACAACGCAACGACCTGCCTAGCCAGCTATAACTTTCGGGCCCCTTTAGCACAACATCAGTCATATGACTGTGAGTTAGATTAATTAGTCTAAGAGTTGATACACTTATTGTTAGTATCCAAAGGAAGAAGATTCAGTAAATAAATAGCAAAGCATTTAAAAAAAACAAAAAAAAAAAACATGTACTATCAGGCATTCGATACAAACGAAACATGACGACCCAATGTATTGGAAACCATACAAATACCCTCAAATTCTCGATGAGGCGGTTAATAAACAAATAAACGAAATGATCGAACAAGGAATAATTCGCAAGTCAAAATCTCCCTATTGGTTACCAATTTGGATAGTTCCAAAAAAAAGTGATGCATCAGGAAAATCAAAATTCAGACTAGTTGTAGATTACAGAAATTTAAACGAAATCACAATCAACGATAAATTCCCAATACTTAGAATGGATGAAATATTGGACAAGTTAGGAAGGTGTCAGTATTTCACTACCATCGATTTAGCTAAAGGATTCCATCAAATTCAAATGGTACCAGAGTCAATAGCAAAAACAGCATTTTCAACCAAACATGGCCGTTACGAGTACAGCCGAATGCCATTTGGCCTTAAAAACGCCCCCGCTACCTTTCAAAGATGTATGAACAACTTATTAGAGGATTTAATCTATAAAGATTGTTTAGAATATATCTAGATGATGTAATAATTTTTTTCACTTCATTGGAGGAACACATTCTATCATTGAAAAAGGTATTCAAAAAACTTCGAGACACGAATTTAAAACAAGTAAGAACGCTATAGTCGAGTACCTCGACTATCAGATACCCGTTACTCAGCTAAAGGGATCAAAGGGAAATGGAGATATGCAAGCAGCAAAGCGAGATTATACGCCACCTACCGGCGGTAGACAGATTTAAGCGTTATGGGCGTTAGAGTGGGCGTGGCAAAACTATTTATAATTTTTTTTTAATACACTTATGGTGCAGAGATTTAATTGGCGCAGTCGGTAGGATCTCAAAAGTCCTTTTAAAAAAGTCACCGGTACTGATCAAATAGAAGGATAATACTAAACAACTAGTTTATCCTGATCAGCGGATAATCAGTGAACAAACAAAAGACAATCACCGAGATCCGCATAAGAATCTATGTGCAAATCTCGCACGAAGAACTTACTTACAACAAAATCCAATTCGATCAATGTGCGCTTAAAAGCCTAAAATAAAAAGTGCCAATATTGAGAAACAAAAAGTCTATGTGTAATTTCTACAACCAATAGACTAAATTAAAGGAAAACTTAAAGTGCAAATATTGAAAAGTTGTCCGAGATTCATTTGAATCAATTAATCGGCCAAATCAAGGAATCGCCATATTTCGATGGAAACCCATCGGAATTAAGTCGATATATAGCCAGAGTGGAGTACCTTTTACAACTATACCCTACTCAAGACGTCCGACAAATTCACATCGTATACGGAGCTATAGAGAGGACCATTGTCGACTCAGCCCAGAGAGTTATCGAAGAGGAGAAATCGAATACATGGATAACAACTAAGGCAGCCCTAATCAAGGCCTTCAAGGATCATAGACCATACGAGGATATTATACAACATGTTCGGGACACCCAATATCAAGGAAGCATAAGTAAGTTCGTTAATGAACTACAGTTTAGGTCTTCAAAAGTAAATAGTAAGTTAGAGTTAGAATCGGATCAAATAGAAAGATCAATTTATACAAATTTTCTAAACAAAACAATTAAAGGTTGTATTGAGAGAAAACTTCGCGACAGATTATATAATTCCCACTCCAAAAAGGATATCTCAACACTTTCTAACTTAAAAGAACCAGCAATGATTTTAGGTCATTGGGATTCAGACCCTTTTAATAATTATAAACCAAAACGTCATGATAACCGAAGGAATTCGGGAAGTAACCTTTCACACCAGAGTCATTACTACCAAAAATATAATTCTCAGACACATAATTACCCAAGACATAGTTACAATAACAACCTGAACAACTCAACAAATCCTGAAGGTTCGACGAACAGAAATCAAATTCCCCCTAGAAACCAGGGAAATTATCATGGCCCAAAATCCCCTAAATTTCCAAGCATCTACATCGAATAATTCTCCAAATGAGAAAACGAAAGTGCACAGATCAGAATGGATGTAAATTTTCAGCAAACTGCCTCGGATTTAGAAGATGTTGCCCATATGTAAGATTGATGATTAAGGGAAGACTCCTTAGAGCAATGATAGATACCGGGTCATCTATCAACTTAATGACAGAACATTTTTGAAGTAATAAAGAACAAATAGAGAAATTAAAAGTATTTACAATAAACGGTTCAATGAAACTAACAAAAAGCATAACATTAGATCCTTCCAAAATTTTTCCGACTAAACCAAAATTCTATTTACATAAATTTTCCAACAACTACGATATCCTAATAGGTAGAGATTATTTAAGAGACAGTAAAGCAAAAATAGATTACGATTAAGAAACAGTTATGTTAGAAAACACACTACTTTATGTAAAATTTGGCGAAAACGATATAGTAAAGGACAAGATTGAAGAGGATAAGACCGCATTAGAATGCCTTATTCCGCCCTATTCAAAGGACCAATCTTTTAACTTTGCTATTAATAATGAATTAAAAGAATGCAATGAATATAGATTGGAACATTTAAACGAGGAAGAGAAAGAAAATTTAAAAAGGGTTTTGTTCGAATACAATGACATCCAGTACAAGGAAGGTGAAAATTTGACTTTCACAAGTACTATCGGTTATGCGGCGACCGCTGAAGAGAGTGGACGTGTCTTGTGCGAGCTCCGCGAAAAGTGCAAGAAAGTTGATAAATTAAATGCAAACAAAACACAAAAACTAAACTGGTTAATTTCAAATAAGCGAAGAGACGCTATAACCCAAAGAAATTTAGGTTTCAACACAAAATCGGTGTAATGACTTTAACTAGCACATACATCTTTTCATCTTATAATAATAAATAAGTGCCACGCTAATAAAGGCTCAATGAGCTACGAACAGAATAAAGAGCGACTCAGCTCCGCGAGCCGAAGAGACGGTTACTTTTCGTATGTCTTAACGCGTGATAGCGAAGTGCAAAAAACGACCCTACTCTCGGTCGATAGCCAAAGAGCACGATCTTGCTCACCATGCTTACTTATGACTACCCCTACTCCGACGGCGTGGAGTCAACAATGCAAAACCCCCCACCATCAGTTTCGACCCCTGGCGCACCAACAACATGCAACGGTAAAACTTCTGCATCCGCACTAAATTTGTCAGCAACAACTACAGCTACGGCAAAAAAACCAACGACAACCACAGCTACGACTATTATTTCGGAATCGACTGCAACCGCAGCTCTAAATACAACGGCAACAAAAACCACGACAACAAATCAAAACCAAAACAAAATTCAGCAAGCGGGTCCGCCCGTACAGACCGGACTAAATCGGTACATCCATATCGAGCGTAAGCTTAGCCCGCAGAACACCGCGGTAGGTAACAAGTCAAAAATAAACCGTGTCCAAGTAGAAGATTTTTTACCCGGGAGATCCGACAGCAATCGATTTGCGCTTCTAGCAGAAAATGAATCAGGACGGGCTCAGGAGACCTAACCGAAACCTAAGCCCCCACCAATTTACATTAGGGAGAAAATCTCGAACGCCCTGGTCAACAAAATTGTTGCGCTGACCGGGGACGGAAACTTTCATGTTGTTCCGGTCACAAAAGGGGATATCCATGAAACCAAGCTTCAGACCAAATCTGAAGAACATTTCCGAGCAGTATCCAAATACCTGGAGGAAGCTAGGAAAAGCTACTAAACGTACCAACTAAAAAGCAGCAAGGGCCTGCAAGTGGTAATAAAAGGAATCGAGCACGACGTAACCGCCAAGGAAGTTATCGATGCTCTCAAGGAAAAAGGGTTTTCTGCAAAGAACGTCAGTAACATTATAAACAGGAAAAAAGAGCCGCAACGCCAGCAGAGTCTTGAAGAAAAATGAAGTGCAACCCATTTATAACCTGCAATACTTATTGCACCGAAGAATTAACGTGGAAGAGCCACATAAAAGGAACGGCCCAGTGCAATGCACAAATTGTCAGGAGTATGGACACACCAGGGCATACTGTTCGCTTCGAACAGTCTGTGTAGCTTGTGGAGACTTCCACAATTCGGCTAACTGCCCTGCCAACAAAGAAGACCCCAAAAAGAAAAAATGCGTTAACTGCCAAGGTAACCACACGGCAAACTACAGGGGCTGTCCGGTCTACAAGGAGATGAAGGACCGCATGCGAAAAGTGCGTCATCAGAATACCCAAAATGCGTACACTTACTCGCGTACGACGCCGGAACTATTTTTCGGCACGGCTGCAAGATCCTCCTTTGGTCAACTAAATACCCAGAAGGGATTCTCATACGCCGATGCCCTTCGATCGGGGACGGAAAACCCACTCCAGTCTAATCTAGGAAACGCTCAGCAGATCCAAAAACAGTCGCAAAGCACTCTGGAAACTATGATGGTCACCATGCAACAAAGTATGATGGAACTCATGTCATTCATGAAAACGACCATGCAAACACTGGTTCAAAACCAGAACATGGTGTTACAGCTACTTGCAGCTAAGCAGTCCAAATAATCAGATGGCAAATCTACGAATAACAATGTGGAACGCCAATGGCGTTTCACGGCACAACCTTCAAGTAACACAGTTCCTGAACGAAAATCATATCGACATTATGCTACTGGTAGAGACGCACCTCACAAACAAATACAACTTCCAAATAAGAGGCTACAGTTTCTACCGCACAGACCATCCAGATGTTAAAGCCCATGGCGGAACCGGCATCCTAATCAGGGAACGCATCAAGCACCACTTTCACCAAAGGTTTTCAACTAATTACTTGCAAGCCACGTCTATCAAAGTGCAGTCAGGCAACGGAAACCTCACCATAGCCGCTGTCTACTGCCCGCCTCGCTTTACAATTTCTGAAGGACAATTCATGGACTTCTACAACTTGCTTGGAGACTTCTTTATAGCTGCAGGGGACTATAATGCAAAACACACGCACTGGGGATCACGCCTTGTGACTCCCAAAGGAAGGCAATTATACAATGCAATCATAAAACCGAACAACAAATCAGACTATGTTTCCCCTGGCAGCCCCACATACTGGCCAACAGACCCCAGGAAAGTTCCAGACCTAATAGACTTTGCGGTGACAAGAAACATTCCCCGCAATATAATAAGCGCCAAAGCGCTTTCGGACCTGTCGTTAGACCATTCGCCAGTGCTAATAACTCTTCTTCAAAGCACAAAAACCACAGATCACCCCCTCAGGCTGACGTCGCACAGAACCAACTGGTTAAAATATAAAAAGTATGTAAGCTCACACATCAAATTAACCCCTCACTTCGACATCGAAGCGGACATCGACTGCTCTACCGATGCTCTTGAAGAAGTATTCGTGGAGGCAGCCACTATCTCAACACCACAAGGCAGGGACGTGCAAACCAACCACTTCAAAACTAACCTGCAAATTTAACGGTTAGTCCTAAAAAAGAGGCGCCTGCGACGTGCCTGGCAAACCAACAGATCGCCGTCATCAAAACAACGTCTTAAGGAAGCCACTCGCTCACTAAATCGAGCTCTAAAGCAAGAAACAGAAAATGCACAGAAAATGTACATTAAAAAACTATCGCCAACCAGTACAAAACATCCTTTGTGGAGGGCTCACCCAAATCTGAGCTCTCCAATCGAAACAGTCACTCCGATAAGAAACTCATCTGGCATCTGGGCCCGCAGCGACGAAGATAGAGCCGAAACTTTTGCTTTACATCTAAGATACGTCTTCCAGCCGAACCCTGCCACTGGTTCATTTTTCCTACCACAAATCGAATCTGAATCTATTTCCCTATCACCATTGTTTCAGCCAAAGGAGGAGGATTGGGGAACTGAAACCGAAAAAGGCCCCTGGCAGTGATCAAATAACCCCAAAAATGTTAATTGAACTTCCAAACTCTGCTATTGAGGTTATTTGTAAGCTCTTCAATGGGATTATAACTCTCGGCTACTATCCGAAAAAATGGAAAAAATCTAGTATCATTATGATACCGAAGCCCGGAAAAGACCACACAATTCCGTCATCCTACAGACAAATTAGTTTATTATCGTGTCTGTCTAAGCTGTTCGAAAAATGCCTTCTAACTCGCATAACACCATATCTAGGAGCACACAATGTTATCACTGCTCATCAATTTGGCTTTCGTCAAAACCATGGAACAATCGAACAAGTAAACAGAATAACATCAGAAATACGCACAGCATTTGAGCACCTGACTACACTCACAAGCTTCCTGAGTCGTATCTATACAACAGGACCTTCGCAGTAAGGTGCAATACAACAACATCCGGCGACTACATTATCAAAGCTGGAGTCCCGCAAGGAAGCGCGCTAGGGTCTTCTCTGTTCCTCCTATACACAGCGGATATTCCCACGAACGAGCAGCTAACAACATCGACGTTCGCTGACGACACCACAATTTTAAGTCGCTCGAGGTGCCCAGGCCGAGCCACAACACAGCTAGCAAACCACCTCCTCGTAGTAGAGAGGTGGCTATCTGATTGGCGGATTAAAATAAATAAACAAAAATGTAAACACATAACACCTTGACAGACGACTTACCTGGAGAAGACACATCGAACGCAAGAAATTACATCTAAAACTAAAGGCCAGCAGCTTCCACTGGATTCTTAACGCTCGTTCGCCCCTGCGTCTGGACTACAAAGTTTTGCTCTACAACTCCACTCTCAAGCCGATCTGGACATATGGCTCCCAGCTATGGGGGAACGCCAGCAGAAGCAACATAGACATTATACAGCGCGTTCAATCGAAAATCCTGCGAACTATCACTGGGGCACCATGGTATATTCGCAACCAAAACATCCACAGGGACCTAAGCATTCTTACCGTAAAAGATGAAATAGACAAACAAAAATCGTCCTACAACGAAAAACTCTCTGTGCACCCCAATCGCCTCGCAAGAGGCTTGACTTGGGTATCCAGCCGATCCCGTCTACAACGCAACGACCTGCCTAGCCAGCTATAACTTTCGGGCCCCTTTAGCACAACATCAGTCATATGACTGTGAGTTAGATTAATTAGTCTAAGAGTTGATACACTTATTGTTAGTATCCAAAGGAAGAAGATTCAGTAAATAAATAGCAAAGCATTTAAAAAAAACAAAAAAAAAAAAACATGTACTATCAGGCATTCGATACAAACGAAACATGACGACCCAATATATTGGAAACCATACAAATACCCTCAAATTCTCGATGAGGCGGTTAATAAACAAATAAATGAAATGATCGAACAAGGAATAATTCGCAAGTCAAAATCTCCCTATTGGTTACCAATTTGGATAGTTCAAAATTCAGACTAGTTGTAGATTACAGAAATTTAAACGAAATCACAATCAACGATAAATTCCCAATACTTAGAATGGATGAAATATTGGACAAGTTAGGAAGGTGTCAGTATTTCACTACCATCGATTTAGCTAAAGGATTCCATCAAATTCAAATGGTACCAGAGTCAATAGCAAAAACAGCATTTTCAACCAAACATGGCCGTTACGAGTACACCCGAATGCCATTTGGCCTTTAAAACGCCCCCGCTACCTTTCAAAGATGTATGAACAACTTATTAGAGGATTTAATCTATAAAGATTGTTTAGAATATATCTAGATGATATAATAATTTTTTTCACTTCATTGGAGGAACACATTCTATCATTGAAAAAGGTATTCAAAAAACTTCGAGACACGAATTTAAAACAAGTAAGAACGCTATAGTCGAGTACCTCGACTATCAGATACCCGTTACTCAGCTAAAGGGATCATAGGGAAATGGAGATATGCAAGCAGCAAAGCGAGATTATACGCCACCTACCGGCGGTAGACAGATTTAAGCGTTATGGGCGTTAGAGTGGGCGTGGCAAAACTATTTATAACTTTTTTTAATACACTTATGGTGCAGAGATTTAATTGGCGCAGTCGGTAGGATCTCAAAAGTCCTTTTAAAAAAGTCACCGGTATCACTGCTCATCAATTTGGCTTTCGTCAAAACCATGGAACAATCGAACAAGTAAACAGAATAACATCAGAAATACGCACAGCATTTGAGCACCTGACTACACTCACAAGCTTCTTGAGTCGTATCTATACAACAGGACCTTCGCAGTAAGGTGCAATACAACAACATCCGGCGACTACATTATCAAAGCTGGAGTCCCGCAAGGAAGCGCGCTAGGGTCTTCTCTGTTCCTCCTATACACAGCGGATATTCCCACGAACGAGCAGCTAACAACATCGACGTTCGCTGACGACACCACAATTTTAAGTCGCTCGAGGTGCCCAGGCCGAGCCACAACACAGCTAGCAAACCACCTCCTCGTAGTAGAGAGGTGGCTATCTGATTGGCGGATTAAAATAAATAAACAAAAATGTAAACACATAACACCTTGACAGACGACTTACCTGGAGAAGACACATCGAACGCAAGAAATTACATCTAAAACTAAGGGCCAGCAGCTTCCACTGGATTCTTAACGCTCGTTCGCCCCTGCGTCTGGACTACAAAGTTTTGCTCTACAACTCCACTCTCAAGCCGATCTGGACATATGGCTCCCAGCTATGGGGGAACGCCAGCAGAAGCAACATAGACATTATACAGCGCGTTCAATCGAAAATCCTGCGAACTATCACTGGGGCACCATGGTATATTCGCAACCAAAACATCCACAGGGACCTAAGCATTCTTACCGTAAAAGATGAAATAGACAAACAAAAATCGTCCTACAACGAAAAACTCTCTGTGCACCCCAATCGCCTCGCAAGAGGCTTGACTTGGGTATCCAGCCGATCCCGTCTACAACGCAACGACCTGCCTAGCCAGCTATAACTTTCGGGCCCCTTTAGCACAACATCAGTCATATGACTGTGAGTTAGATTAATTAGTCTAAGAGTTGATACACTTATTGTTAGTATCCAAAGGAAGAAGATTCAGTAAATAAATAGCAAAGCATTTAAAAAAAACAAAAAAAAAAAACATGTACTATCAGGCATTCGATACAAACGAAACATGACGACCCAATATATTGGAAACCATACAAATACCCTCAAATTCTCGATGAGGCGGTTAATAAACAAATAAACGAAATGATCGAACAAGGAATAATTCGCAAGTCAAAATCTCCCTATTGGTTACCAATTTGGATAGTTCAAAATTCAGACTAGTTGTAGATTACAGAAATTTAAACGAAATCACAATCAACGATAAATTCCCAATACTTAGAATGGATGAAATATTGGACAAGTTAGGAAGGTGTCAGTATTTCACTACCATCGATTTAGCTAAAGGATTCCATCAAATTCAAATGGTACCAGAGTCAATAGCAAAAACAGCATTTTCAACCAAACATGGCCGTTACGAGTACACCCGAATGCCATTTGGCCTTTAAAACGCCCCCGCTATCTTTCAAAGATGTATGAACAACTTATTAGAGGATTTAATCTATAAAGATTGTTTAGAATATATCTAGATGATATAATAATTTTTTTCACTTCATTGGAGGAACACATTCTATCATTGAAAAAGGTATTCAAAAAACTTCGAGACACGAATTTAAAACAAGTAAGAACGCTATAGTCGAGTACCTCGACTATCAGATACCCGTTACTCAGCTAAAGGGATCATAGGGAAATGGAGATATGCAAGCAGCAAAGCGAGATTATACGCCACCTACCGGCGGTAGACAGATTTAAGCGTTATGGGCGTTAGAGTGGGCGTGGCAAAACTATTTATAACTTTTTTTAATACACTTATGGTGCAGAGATTTAATTGGCGCAGTCGGTAGGATCTCAAAAGTCCTTTTAAAAAAGTCACCGGTACTGATTAAATAGAAGGATAATACTAAACAACTAGTTTATCCTGATCAGCGGATAATCAGTGAACAAACAAAAGACAATCACCGAGATCCGCATAAGAATCTATGTGCAAATCTCGCACGAAGAACTTACTTACAACAAAATCCAATTCGATCAATGTGCGCTTAAAAGCCTAAAATAAAAAGTGCCAATATTGAGAAACAAAAAGTCTATGTGTAATTTCTACAACCAATAGACTAAATTAAAATCCAAATCGGTCAATACGCGCTAAAGGAAACTTAAAGTGCAAATATTGAAAAGAACAATAAAAATGGCAAACCCCTCAACGTTACCACAGTTGTCCGAGATTCATTTGAATCAATTAATCGGCCAAATCAAGGAATCGCCATATTTCGATGGAAACCCATCGGAATTAAGTCGATATATAGCCAGAATGGAGTACCTTTTACAACTATACCCTACTCAAGACGTCCGACAAATTCACATCGTATACGGAGCTATAGAGAGGACCATTGTCGACTCAGCCCAGAGAGTTATCGAAGAGGAGAAATCGAATACATGGATAACAACTAAGGCAGCCCTAATCAAGGCCTTCAAGGATCATAGACCATACGAGGATATTATACAACATGTTCGGGACACCCAATATCAAGGAAGCATAAGTAAGTTCGTTAATGAACTACAGTTTAGGTCTTCAAAAGTAAATAGTAAGTTAGAGTTAGAATCCGATCAAATAGAAAGATCAATTTATACAAATTTTCTAAACAAAACAATTAAAGGTTGTATTGAGAGAAAACTTCGCGACAGATTATATAATTCCAAAAAGGATATCTCAACACTTTCTAACTTAAAAGAACCAGCAATGATTTTAGGTCATTGGGATTCAGACCCTTTTAATAATTATAAACCAAAACGTCATGATAACCGAAGGAATTCGGGAAGTAACCTTTCACACCAGAATCATTACTACCAAAAATATAATTCTCAGACACATAATTACCCAAGACATAGTTACAATAACAACCTGAACAACTCAACAAATCCTGAAGGTTCGACGAACAGAAATCAAATTCCCCCTAGAAACCAGGGAAATTATCATGGCCCAAAATCCCCTAAATTTCCAAGCATCTACATCGAATAATTCTCCAAATGAGAAAACGAAAGTGCACAGATCAGAATGGATGTAAATTTTCAGCAAACTGCCTCGGATTTAGAAGATGTTGCCCATATGTAAGATTGATGATTAAGGGAAGACTCCTTAGAGCGATGATAGATACCGGGTCATCTATCAACTTAATGACAGAAAATTTTTGAAGTAATAAAGAACAAATAGAGAAATTAAAAGTATTTACAATAAACGGTTCAATGGAACTAACAAAAAGCATAACATTAGATCCTTCCAAAATTTGTCCGACTAAACCAAAATTCTATTTACATAAATTTTCCAACAACTACGATATCCTAATAGGTAGAGATTATTTAAGAGACAGTAAAGCAAAAATAGATTACGATTAAGAAACAGTTATGTTAGAAAACACACTACTTTATGTAAAATTTGGCGAAAACGATATAGTAAACGACAAGATTGAAGAGGATAAGACCGCATTAGAATGCCTTATTCCGCCCTTATCAAAGGACCAATCTTTTAACTTTGCTATTAATAATGAATTAAAAGAATGCAATGAATATAGATTGGAACATTTAAACGAGGAAGAGAAAGAAATTTAAAAATGGTTTTGTTCGAATACAATGACATCCAGTACAAGGAAGGTGAAAATTTGACTTTCACAAGTACTATCGGTTATGCCGCGACCGCTGAAGAGAGTGGACGTGTCTTGTGCGAGCTCCGCGAAAAGTGCAAGAAAGTTGATAAATTAAATGCAAAAAAAACACAAAAACTAAACTGGTTAATTTCAAATAAGCGAAGAGACGCTAAAACCCAAAGAAATTTAGGTTTCAACACAAAATCGGTGTAATGACTTTAACTAGCACATACATCTTTTCATCTTATAATAATAAATAAGTGCCACGCTAATAAAAGCTCAATGAGCTACGAACAGAATAAAGAGCGACTCAGCTCCGCGAGCCGAAGAGACGGTTACTTTTCGTATGTCTTAACGCGTGATAGCGAAGTGCAAAAAACGACCCTACTCTCGGTCGATAGCCAAAGAGCACGATCTTGCTCACCATGCTTACTTATGACTACCCCTACTCCGACGGCGTGGAGTCAACAATGCAAAACCCCCCCACCATCAGTTTCGACCCCTGGCGCACCAACAACATGCAACGGTAAAACTTCTTCATCCGCACTAAATTTGTCAGCAACAACTACAGCTACGGCAAAAAAACCAACGACAACCACAGCTACGACTATTATTTCGGAATCGACTGCAACCGCAGCTCTAAATACAACGGCAACAAAAACCACGACAACAAATCAAAACCAAAACAAAATTCAGCAAGCGGGTCCGGCCATACAGACCGGACTAGATCGGTACATCCATATCAAGCGTAAGCTTAGCCCGCAGAACACCGCGGTAGGTAACAAGTCAAAAATAAACCGTGTCCAAGTAGAAGATTTTTTACCCGGGAGATCCGACAGCAATCGATTTGCGCTTCTAGCAGAAAATGAATCAGGACGGGCTCAGGAGACCTAACCGAAACCTAAGCCCCCACCAATTTACATTAGGGAGAAAATCTCGAACGCCCTGGTCAACAAAATTGTTGCGCTGACCGGGGACGGAAACTTTCATGTTGTTCCGGTCACAAAAGGGGATATCCATGAAACCAAGCTTCAGACCAAATCTGAAGAACATTTCCGAGCAGTATCCAAATACCTGGAGGAAGCTAGGAAAAGCTACTAAACGTACCAACTAAAAAGCAGCAAGGGCCTGCAAGTGGTAATAAAAGGAATCGAGCACGACGTAACCGCCAAGGAAGTTATCGATGCTCTCAAGGAAAAAGGGTTTTCTGCAAAGAACGTCAGTAACATTATAAACAGGAAAAAAGAGCCGCAACGCCAGCAGAGTCTTGAAGAAAAATGAAGTGCACCCCATTTATAACCTGCAATACTTATTGCACCGAAGAATTAACGTGGAAGAGCCACATAAAAGGAACGGCCCAGTGCAATGCACAAATTGTCAGGAGTATGGACACACCAGGGCATACTGTTCGCTTCGAACAGTCTGTGTAGCTTGTGGAGACTTCCACAATTCGGCTAACTGCCCTGCCAACAAAGAAGACCCCAAAAAGAAAAAATGCGTTAACTGCCAAGGTAACCACACGGCAAACTACAGGGGCTGTCCGGTCTACAAGGAGATGAAGGACCGCATGCGAAAAGTGCGTCATCAGAATACCCAAAATGCGTACACTTACTCGCGTACGACGCCGGAACTATTTTTCGGCACGGCTGCAAGATCCTCCTTTGGTCAACTAAATACCCAGAAGGGATTCTCATACGCCGATGCCCTTCGATCGGGGACGGAAAACCCACTCCAGTCTAATCTAGGAAACGCTCAGCAGATCCAAAAACAGTCGCAAAGCACTCTGGAAACTATGATGGTCACCATGCAACAAAGTATGATGGAACTCATGTCATTCATGAAAACGACCATGCAAACACTGGTTCAAAACCAGAACATGGTGTTACAGCTACTTGCAGCTAAGCAGTCCAAATAATCAGATGGCAAATCTACGAATAACAATGTGGAACGCCAATGGCGTTTCACGGCACAACCTTCAAGTAACACAGTTCCTGAACGAAAATCATATCGACATTATGCTACTGGTAGAGACGCACCTCACAAACAAATACAACTTCCAAATAAGAGGCTACAGTTTCTACCGCACAGACCATCCAGATGTTAAAGCCCATGGCGGAACCGGCATCCTAATCAGGGAACGCATCAAGCACCACTTTCACCAAAGGTTTTCAACTAATTACTTGCAAGCCACGTCTATCAAAGTGCAGTCAGGCAACGGAAACCTCACCATAGCCGCTGTCTACTGCCCGCCTCGCTTTACAATTTCTGAAGGACAATTCATGGACTTCTACAACTTGCTTGGAGACTTCTTTATAGCTGCAGGGGACTATAATGCAAAACACACGCACTGGGGATCACGCCTTGTGACTCCCAAAGGAAGGCAATTATACAATGCAATCATAAAACCGAACAACAAATCAGACTATGTTTCCCCTGGCAGCCCCACATACTGGCCAACAGACCCCAGGAAAGTTCCAGACCTAATAGACTTTGCGGTGACAAGAAACATTCCCCGCAATATAATAAGCGCCAAAGCGCTTTCGGACCTGTCGTTAGACCATTCGCCAGTGCTAATAACTCTTCTTCAAAGCACAAAAACCACAGATCACCCCCTCAGGCTGACGTCGCACAGAACCAACTGGTTAAAATATAAAAAGTATGTAAGCTCACACATCAAATTAACCCCTCACTTCGACATCGAAGCGGACATCGACTGCTCTACCGATGCTCTTGAAGAAGTATTCGTGGAGGCAGCCACTATCTCAACACCACAAGGCAGGGACGTGCAAACCAACCACTTCAAAACTAATCTGCAAATTTAACGGTTAGTCCTAAAAAAGAGGCGCCTGCGACGTGCCTGGCAAACCAACAGATCGCCGTCATCAAAACAACGTCTTAAGGAAGCCACTCGCTCACTAAATCGAGCTCTAAAGCAAGAAACAGAAAATGCACAGAAAATGTACATTAAAAAACTATCGCCAACCAGTACAAAACATCCTTTGTGGAGGGCTCACCCAAATCTGAGCTCTCCAATCGAAACAGTCACTCCGATAAGAAACTCATCTGGCATCTGGGCCCGCAGCGACGAAGATAGAGCCGAAACTTTTGCTTTACATCTAAGATACGTCTTCCAGCCGAACCCTGCCACTGGTTCATTTTTCCTACCACAAATCGAATCTGAATCTATTTCCCTATCACCATTGTTTCAGCCAAAGGAGATCGCGAAAGTCATTGGGGAACTGAAACCGAAAAAGGCCCCTGGCAGTGATCAAATAACCCCAAAAATGTTAATTGAACTTCCAAACTCTGCCATTAAGGTTATTTGTAAGCTCTTCAATGGGATTATAACTCTCGGCTACTATCCGAAAAAATGGAAAAAATCTATTATCATTATGATACCAAAGCCCGGAAAAGACCAAACAATTCCGTCATCCTACAGACCAATTAGTTTATTATCGTGTCTGTCTAAGTTGTTCGAAAAATGCCTTCTAATTCGCATAACACCATATCTAGGAGCACACAATGTTATCCCTGCTCATCAATTTGGCTTTCGTCAAAACCATGGAACAATCGAACAAGTAAACAGAATAACATCAGAAATACGCACAGCATTTGAGCACCTGACTACACTCACAAGCTTCTTGAGTCGTATCTATACAACAGGACCTTCGCAGTAAGGTGCAATACAACAACATCCGGCGACTACATTATCAAAGCTGGAGTCCCGCAAGGAAGCGCGCTAGGGTCTTCTCTGTTCCTCCTATACACAGCGAATATTCCCACGAACGAGCAGCTAACAACATCGACGTTCGCTGACGACACCACAATTTTAAGTCGCTCGAGGTGCCCAGGCCGAGCCACAACACAGCTAGCAAACCACCTCCTCGTAGTAGAGAGGTGGCTATCTGATTGGCGGATTAAAATAAATAAACAAAAATGTAAACACATAACACCTTGACAGACGACTAACCTGGAGAAGACACATCGAACGCAAGAAATTACATCTAAAACTAAAGGCCAGCAGCTTCCACTGGATTCTTAACGCTCGTTCGCCCCTGCGTCTGAACTACAAAGTTTTGCTCTACAACTCCACTCTCAAGCCCATCTGGACATATGGCTCCCAGCTATGGGGGAACGCCAGCAGAAGCAACATAGACATTATACAGCGCGTTCAATCGAAAATCCTGCGAACTATCACTGGGGCACCATGGTATATTCGCAACCAAAACATCCACAGGGACCTAAGCATTCTTACCGTAAAAGATGAAATAGACAAACAAAAATCGTCCTACAACGAAAAACTCTCTGTGCACTCCAATCGCCTCGCAAGAGGCTTGACTTGGGTATCCAGCCGATCCCGTCTACAACGCAACGACCTGCCTAGCCAGCTATAACTTTCGGGCCCCTTTAGCACAACATCAGTCATATGACTGTGAGTTAGATTAATTAGTCTAAGAGTTGATACACTTATTGTTAGTATCCAAAGGAAGAAGATTCAGTAAATAAATAGCAAAGCATTTAAAAAAAAAACAAAAAAAAAAAAACATGTACTATCAGGCATTCGATACAAACGAAACATGACGACCCAATATATTGGAAACCATACAAATACCCTCAAATTCTCGATGAGGCGGTTAATAAAGAAATAAACGAAATGATCGAACAAGGAATAATTCGCAAGTCAAAATCTCCCTATTGGTTACCAATTTGGATAGTTCAAAATTCAGACTAGTTGTAGATTACAGAAATTTAAACGAAATCACAATCAACGATAAATTCCCAATACTTAGAATGGATGAAATATTGGACAAGTTAGGAAGGTGTCAGTATTTCACTACCATCGATTTAGCTAAAGGATTCCATCAAATTCAAATGGTACCAGAGTCAATAGCAAAAACAGCATTTTCAACCAAACATGGCCGTTACGAGTACAGCAGAATGCCATTTGGCCTTAAAAACGCCCCCGCTACCTTTCAAAGATGTATGAACAACTTATTAGAGGATTTAATCTATAAAGATTGTTTAGAATATATCTAGATGATGTAATAATTTTTTTCACTTCATTGGAGGAACACATTCTATCATTGAAAAAGGTATTCAAAAAACTTCGAGACACGAATTTTAAACAAGTAAGAACGCTATAGTCGAGTACCTCGACTATCAGATACCCGTTACTCAGCTAAAGGGATCAAAGGGAAATGGAGATATGCAAGCAGCAAAGCGAGATTATACGCCACCTACCGGCGGTAGACAGATTTAAGCATTATGGGCGTTAGAGTGGGCGTGGCAAAACTATTTATAACTTTTTTTAATACACTTATGGTGCAGAGATTTAATTGGCGCAGTCGGTAGGATCTCAAAAGTCCTTTTAAAAAAGTCACCGGTACTGATTAAATAGAAGGATAATACTAAACAACTAGTTTATCCTGATCAGCGGATAATCAGTGAACAAACAAAAGACAATCACCGAGATCCGCATAAGAATCTATGTGCAAATCTCGCACGAAGAACTTACTTACAACAAAATCCAATTCGATCAATGTGCGCTTAAAAGCCTAAAATAAAAAGTGCCAATATTGAGAAACAAAAAGTCTATGTGTAATTTCTACAACCAATAGACTAAATTAAAATCCAAATCGGTCAATACGCGCTAAAGGAAACTTAAAGTGCAAATATTGAAAAGAACAATAAAAATGGCAAACCCCTCAACGTTACCACAGTTGTCCGAGATTCATTTGAATCAATTAATCGGCCAAATCAAGGAATCGCCATATTTCGATGGAAACCCATCGGAATTAAGTCGATATATAGCCAGAGTGGAGTACCTTTTACAACTATACCCTACTCAAGACGTCCGACAAATTCACATCGTATACGGAGCTATAGAGAGGACCATTGTCGACTCAGCCCAGAGAGTTATCGAAGAGGAGAAATCGAATACATGGATAACAACTAAGGCAGCCCTAATCAAGGCCTTCAAGGATCATAGACCATACGAGGATATTATACAACATGTTCGGGACACCCAATATCAAGGAAGCATAAGTAAGTTCGTTAATGAACTACAGTTTAGGTCTTCAAAAGTAAATAGTAAGTTAGAGTTAGAATCCGATCAAATAGAAAGATCAATTTATACAAATTTTCCAAACAAAACAATTAAAGGTTGTATTGAGAGAAAACTTCGCGACAGATTATATAATTCCCACTCCAAAAAGGATATCTCAACACTTTCTAACTTAAAAGAACCAGCAATGATTTTAGGTCATTGGGATTCAGACCCTTTTAATAATTATAAACCAAAACGTCATGATAACCGAAGGAATTCGGGAAGTAACCTTTCACACCAGAATCATTACTACCAAAAATATAATTCTCAGACACATAATTACCCAAGACATAGTTACAATAACAACCTGAACAACTCAACAAATCCTGAAGGTTCGACGAACAGAAATCAAATTCCCCCTAGAAACCAGGGAAATTATCATGGCCCAAAATCCCCTAAATTTCCAAGCATCTACATCGAATAATTCTCCAAATGAGAAAACGAAAGTGCACAGATCAGAATGGATGTAAATTTTCAGCAAACTGCCTCGGATTTAGAAGATGTTGCCCATACGACGATACGATTTAGCGTCGCTTGTGAACGGTTGTGTTTACTCTTGTGCTCTGAATTTTTGTCTATTCTGTGATTTTTTTGCGAGTGTTTTGTGTTTGTTTATTAACAAAGCTTAGTCTAACCGCTGGGTTAGTGTGTTTAGTGTTTTTTTACTAGATCTACCAGTGATTATAGTTATTCTAACATTTATATTAGATTTGTTTAATCTCCTAGCTTTGTTAGTGTAATTCTTATACTCACTAAACTTGCTAAAACTCTTTGATTCTCACTCTCTCTCCCGCTCTATATTACAACTGTAACTTAAACTCTCTCTGAACCTGCCAAATTTCTGGTAGACTTTTGGTGTGCTATTCTCTTGTCTCTCTCTCTCTCTCTCTCTCTTGCTTGCTTTACATTGTAACTGTTCCTGCGTAAAGTTGTCAGTGTCCCACAAGCAACGCTCAATCGATAGATTTTTTTCTCTCGTGCTCTCTTACATATAAATTATTACGCGATCTCGCGCTCTTATTTTTTTTCGTGTTTTGTGCCTTTGTGGTTTTGGAATTTGATCCCAGTGCCAAATTTACTCGAGGTATTTTCATATATTATTTTACTTTATTTAACTTCCTTAAAATGGCTCTTGTGTGCTCTAAGAAAAATTGTAATCTTTCGTCTTCAACTAAAGACCCTTTTATTTTCTGCTGGCTCTGCGAGTCGATAATGCACGTTAAATGTGCAGGATTTACTGGTAGAGTCAAAGACTTCATTGATCAGAATTCTGGACTCATGTGGTCATGTGGATCATGCAAGGAAATGGTTGTTGAGATGAGCGGCTCGAGACAGCCTTTTGAATCTCTCTGGTGCTTTTAAACAGCTCAATGAGGGGTTCAATACCGTTTGTGCCCAATTTAATAATAAAAAATTACTAACTGAGTCGCCTAAACGTAAAAAAACCAGCTTAGCGGCAGTTAATACGGTCACGGTATCCACCCCAAATCCGAACTTGGTGGCTGCAGCAGTCTCTGCTGACACTGTGGTAAGTGAACCCACTGCGCCTATGGATACAGCTGTTTTAGGTGAAGTCACTGCTTCTCGAAGTCGGGCGGTAAAAAAACCTTCAGTGCCGGCTACGGTGCCGACCGTATCTATAGGTACAGAAGTTACCGTTTCTGGCTCTCAGCTTAGTGAGGTGCAATCTGCTGCTGGGGGACGTAAGAAATTATCAGTTGTTCCACAAAGAAAACAATTATTTGTTTCGAGGTTCACCCCAGATACCACATCTGAGGATGTTTTGGAATTTATTCGTGAAAAATTCCCATCCGAGAATATTTCAGTTGAGCAATTTAGATTTTCATATGCTCGTAGTATATCGTCGTTTAAAATATTTGCTCCGCCTGATGTGTTTAAGGTACTACTTTCTGAAAGCTTTTGGCTTAATGATGATTTAGTAATAAAAGAATTTGTTCCCAATAAACCGAGAACAAATAACAGACCTTCCACTGCGCCAAAAAACTAAAAAGTTTTTTTTTGGCTTATCAAAATGTTAGGGGACTAAATATGAAGCTACCCAAGCTTTATGCTGACTCCTCTGCATTTACTGCTGATATTTTGGCTTTTACGGAAACTTGGCTGAAACCAGAGATATCTGACAATGAAGTTCTGTCAAACAATTTTAATGCCTATAGGACCGATCGCTCATCACGTAGGGGAGGCGGTGTGCTGATTGCCGTTAGCACTAGCCTAACATCCGAGAGAATTCACTTTGATACTCCTAATGAAATTGAATTTGTCAGTGTGAAAGTTTCCTTGCAATCATTCTCAATATTTGTTACATGTTCCTATATTCCACCTGGCTCTGATTTAGTAATTTATGAGCACCACCTGTCTGCGATAATATCTGTTCTATCCCTTCTTTCTAACAGTGACCTTTTGATTGTTTTGGGTGACTTTAATCTCCCTGATATTTCTTGGTCTCCTCCTTCTGTCTCACTAGTCGCTATACCTCTATCCGCCCATGATTTTGTTGATGGTCTTCTAGAATTATCGTTACAGCAAGTAAGCTTTATACGGAATTCATTAAATAGACAACTAGATCTTGTGTTTGTTTCAGACCCGTCTGAAGTTACGGTATCTAGAATTGACGCTCTTGTTGTACCTGAAGACCGATATCATCCAACAATGGAATTGACAATCTGCCTCCCATGCGTTGATACCCTCTCTCCTTTAGTTTCTCAAACTAAAGTGAGATGTTTCCGAAAATGTAACTATAAAAAACTTAACGACATGATTTCTCAATATAATTGGACAGAATTGTACAATTGTATGGATATTGAAAGTGCCACTGAACACTTCTATATAGTGTTAAATACCTTTTTTAATGAATGCGTTCCTGATAGGTTTCCTTCAAAGACAAACAGGCCACCTTGGTTTACTAATGCGCTTCAAAGACTTAAAAACCTTAAGACAAACACTTATAAAAAGTATAAGAAATCGGGTAAGCCATCTGATTTTTCGAAATATGTGGTGGCTCGATCGGATTTTAATGTTCTCAATAGTCATTGCTATTCTATGTATTTAAGTACCCCTGAAATTACGGAAATTTCTCTCGTAAGAGACTTAGAAAAAACAACGCCAACTTATTCTCCCGGTCCTGATGGACTCCCCGGGTGTGTGCTTAAGTTTTGTGCGTCAACCATATGTAAACCGATTCTTAAACTTTTTAATCTGTCTATTTCATCGTCAGTTTTTCCTACTATCTGGAAGGACTCTTTTATCATTCCACTTCACAAAAAGGGTGCGAAGGCGGATGCCCAGAATTACAGAGGTATTTCTAAATTGTCGGCAATTCCTAAAGCATTTGAACGTATTATTACTTCTCATTTGCAACATTTATGTTCCTCGCTAATATCACCGTGTCAGCATGGTTTTGTTAAGCGAAGATCGACCACCACCAACCTTCTGGAATTGTCATCTATTGTAATAAATGGATTTAAGAATAAAACGCAGACTGACGTTATATACACAGATTTTAGTAAGGCCTTTGACTCTGTCAACCACTCTCTTCTCTTATTCAAATTAAATCTGCTTGGGTTTCCATGTAATCTATTAACATGGATTTCAAGTTATTTGAATGGTAGGACTCAGAGGGTTATATTCAAGAACGCTGCCTCAAAACTGATCTATGTGACATCTGGAGTGCCTCAGGGTAGTCATTTGGGACCCTTGCTGTTTACTTTGTTTATTAACGATCTTCCCTCTATCATAACACACTCTCGTGTACTAATGTATGCTGATGATGTTAAGCTTTGTTTATCACATAATGATATAGCGTTGGGTTTCAACTTACAGTCAGATATTGATTGTTTTCAGGGATGGTGTGAGTATAACCTTTTAAATTTGAACTGCCTTAAATGCAACGTTATGACTTTTCATAGGGGTACTCCTACTTTTGTTAGTTACTCTCTTCAAAATACGCCACTCGACCGTATATATTCAGTAAATGACTTAGGCGTTCTTCTGGACCCAAAACTTAAATTTGACTGCCACATAATGTCCACTGTCAGCAAGGCCATGAGTGTTCTTGGGTTTATAAAGCGTTGGTCAAAAGAATTTGATGACCCTTATACAACCAAATTATTATATACCTCCCTTGTCCGTCCTATTTTGGAATATTGTTCTTCGGTTTGGAGTCCACAATATCAAGTGCATATTGACCGTATTGAGTCGGTACAAAAAAAATTTCTTCTTTTTGCCCTTCGTAGTTTGAACTGGGATCAAAACATAAGGCTACCTTCCTACCAGAGTAGATTACTATTGCTTAATTTACCTACCCTTGCAAATCGTAGAACAATGCTTGGTACTATTTTTATGCAAAATCTTATAAGAGGTGATATTGATTCTGTAGAACTTGTAAACCGCCTAACTTTCAATGTTCCTGTTAGACTAACACGAAATTATTATCCCCTAAATTTGCCACGATGTACATCTAATTTTTGTCTGCACGAGCCCTTTCGCGTTCTATGTAATAATTATAACAACCTTTATCATTTAATTTGCACTTCAACTTCTATCCCGGTATTAAAAACTAATATTTTAACTCATTTGCTTCATTCTTAGATGCTTCTTTTATTTTCATTTGTGTCCCGTCTCTATTTGTTTTTTGTATCTTCCTCGCGAACTCGTATTTTTTGCCCAAATTGATAAAAGGGCCCCGCGCGTAACAAGCACGTGCTTGGTGTCGTTGGGCCACTTGTTTGTACTGCTCGTAGTGCATCAACGTCCATCATATATGTAAGATTGATGATTAAGGGAAGACTCCTTAGAGCAATGATAGATACCGGGTCATCTATCAACTTAATGACAGAAAATTTTTGAAGTAATAAAGAACAAATAGAGAAATTAAAATTATTTACAATAAACGGTTCAATGGAACTAACAAAAAGCATAACATTAGATCCTTCCAAAATTTGTCCGACTAAACCAAAATTCTATTTACATAAATTTTCCAACAACTACGATATCCTAATAGGTAGAGATTATTTAAGAGACAGTAAAGCAAAAATAGATTACGATTAAGAAACAGTTATGTTAGAAAACACACTACTTTATGTAAAATTTGGCGAAAACGATATAGTAAACGACAAGATTGAAGAGGATAAGACCGCATTAGAATGCCTTATTCCGCCCTTATCAAAGGACCAATCTTTTAACTTTGCTATTAATAATGAATTAAAAGAATGCAATGAATATAGATTGGAACATTTAAACGAGGAAGAGAAAGAAATTTAAAAAGGGTTTTGTTCGAATACAATGACATCCAGTACAAGGAAGGTGAAAATTTGACTTTCACAAGTACTATCGGTTATGCCGCGACCGCTGAAGAGAGTGGACGTGTCTTGTGCGAGCTCCGCGAAAAGTGCAAGAAAGTTGATAAATTAAATGCAAACAAAACACAAAAACTAAACTGGTTAATTTCAAATAAGCGAAGAGACGCTAAAACCCAAAGAAATTTAGGTTTCAACACAAAATCGGTGTAATGACTTTAACTAGCACATACATCTTTTCATCTTATAATAATAAATAAGTGCCACGCTAATAAAAGCTCAATGAGCTACGAACAGAATAAAGAGCGACTCAGCTCCGCGAGCCGAAGAGACGGTTACTTTTCGTATGTCTTAACGCGTGATAGCGAAGTGCAAAAAACGACCCTACTCTCGGTCGATAGCCAAAGAGCACGATCTTGCTCACCATGCTTACTTATGACTACCCCTACTCCGACGGCGTGGAGTCAACAATGCAAAACCCCCCACCATCAGTTTCGACACCTGGCGCACCAACAACATGCAACGGTAAAACTTCTTCATCCGCACTAAATTTGTCAGCAACAACTACAGCTACGGCAAAAAAACCAACGACAACCACAGCTACGACTATTATTTCGGAATCGACTGCAACCGCAGCTCTAAATACAACGGCAACAAAAACCACGACAACAAATCAAAACCAAAACAAAATTCAGCAAGCGGGTCCGGCCATACAGACCGGACTAGATCGGTACATCCATATCAAGCGTAAGCTTAGCCCGCAGAACACCGCGGTAGGTAACAAGTCAAAAATAAACCGTGTCCAAGTAGAAGATTTTTTACCCGGGAGATCCGACAGCAATCGATTTGCGCTTCTAGCAGAAAATGAATCAGGACGGGCTCAGGAGACCTAACCGAAACCTAAGCCCCCACCAATTTACATTAGGGAGAAAATCTCGAACGCCCTGGTCAACAAAATTGTTGCGCTGACCGGGGACGGAAACTTTCATGTTGTTCCGGTCACAAAAGGGGATATCCATTAAACCAAGCTTCAGACCAAATCTGAAGAACATTTCCGAGCAGTATCCAAATACCTGGAGGAAGCTAGGAAAAGCTACTAAACGTACCAACTAAAAAGCAGCAAGGGCCTGCAAAAGGTAATAAAAGGAATCGAGCACGACGTAACCGCCAAGGAAGTTATCGATGCTCTCAAGGAAAAAGGGTTTTCTGCAAAGAACGTCAGTAACATTATAAACAGGAAAAAAGAGCCGCATTCACTCTTCAGGATCGAGCTAAAGCCAGACAGCAGAGTCTTGAGAAAAATGAAGTGCAACCCATTTATAACCTGCAATACTTATTGCACCGAAGAATTAACGTGGAAGAGCCACATAAAAGGAACGGCCCAGTGCAATGCACAAATTGTCAGGAGTATGGACTCACCAGGGCATACTGTTCGCTTCGAACAGTCTGTGTAGCTTGTGGAGACTTCCACAATTCGGCTAACTGCCCTGCCAACAAAGAAGACCCCAAAAAGAACAAGGAAGAACGCTATAGTCGAGTACCTCGACTATCAGATACCCGTTACTCAGCTAAAGGGACCAAAGGGAAATGGAGATATGCAAGCAGCAAATCGAGATTCAAATACGCCACCTACCGGCGGTAGACAGATTTAAGCGTTATGGGCGTTAGAGTGGGCGTGGCAAAATTTTTTTTGGATCAATCGATAGGTATTGAGGAGACCAATACATTTCAGTTAAAATTTTGTATCTAGCATGAAAACTGTGGCCGTCACAGGTTTGGGCGGTTTGTGGGCGTTAGAGTGGGCGTGCCAATTTTTGATTGATGAGAAGAATTCACTTATGTTAAAATTTTTATTCTAGCATCAAAACTGTAGGAGCCACAGTTTTGGGCGGTTTGTGGGCGTAAGAGTGGGCGTGGCACATTTCTGAAAGAAACTTGCGCTGCGTAAGAAGCTCAGGAATCTGCACGCCAAATCTCAATAGCCTAGCTCCCATAGTTTCCGAGATCTCAGCGTTCATCCGGACGGACAGACAGACGGACAGACGGACATGGCTAGATCGACTCGGCTAGTGATCCTGATCAAGAATATATATACTTTTTGGGGTCGGAAACGCTTCCTTCTGCCTGTTACATACTTTCCGACGAATCTAGTATACCCTTTTACTCTACGAGTAACGGGTATAAAAATGCGTTAACTGCCAAGGTAACCACACGGCAAACTACAGGGGATGTCCGGTCTACAAGGAGATGAAGGACCGCATGCGAAAAGTGATAGCAGCGCGTCATCAGAATACCCAAAATGCGTACACTTACTCGCGTACGACGCCGGAAGTATTTTTCGGCACGGCTGCAAGATCCTCCTTTTGTCAACTAAATTCCCAGAAGGGATTCTCATACGCCGATGCCCTTCGATCGGGGACGGAAAACCCACTCCAGTCTAATCTAGGAAACGCTCAGCAGATCCAAGAACAGTCGCAAAGCACACTGGAAACTATGATGGTCACCATGCAACAAAGTATGATGGAACTCATGTCATCCATGCAAACACTGGTTCAAAACCAGAACATGGTGTTACAGCTACTTGCAGCTAAGCAGACCAAATAACAGATGACAAATCTACGAATAACAATGTGGAACGCCAATGGCGTTTCACGGCACAACCAACAAACAAGTACATTGAAATTTGAGCTGCAGCGACCATCCTCAGACTAAGCCATTGGAACTGAAGTGTGCCTGAGTGAAACTCCCACACGATGGATACCTACATGCATACATACATACAAACATACATACATACATACATACATACAAATTAAGTTTCTCACTAGTGAATTGATTAAAAAAATTTATTTTTATTTTTAACAATCACTTATTCACTATTACAATTTTACAATAGGTCGAACTTATTTAATTCACTGCTCTTGTATCTATTCTCGAATTATTGTTCTGCTCGATTCGGATCTCAAAAACGGACTCGGGACTCGCTTTGGGGATCTTTTGTTTACGTTAGCGGACTCAGGGCTCGCTTGGGTCTCCGATTGTTTACAATATCGGTTTGGATGTTTACAGCATCCGTTTGATTCGGACTGCGTGAAATTGATCTGGGTGGGAATGATTTGGAGGCCTGCTTGGCAGAAATAGCTGACCACGGATTTATCTCGGGTCTGTCAGAGTTCTTTGGAAATTAGCTCTCGGCTCAAAGTTGTTTATAAATTGGGTAAGAGCCCCTAAATAATGTGTCATATAACTCCCCCCATTCTAAATTGAATCGTCCCGATTCATTGGAACTGTTGGGTATATTGAATGTAATTGATTGGTTAATTCGACAATGATATTTTCTTCTAGGGTATTTTCATTGTCGGGTGTATTATTTATCTCAATATCGGAAATATTGCTTTCTGGTTCGATTTCTATACGAATTTGCCATGGTTTGAATATTAAAAATTTTCTGAATTTGATTATAATCATAATAATTAAATATATTAATGCTAATATGATTAATATTAACGTAATTGGTATTTGAGTTTGTTTAATTTGAATAAATGGATTTAGTACGTTAATATTATCAAATGAGAGTTCCGAATCATTAGATATAATATATTCGGATATTAAAAAATATGTATATTTTCGAGCTGTGATGTATTCTAATATCTTATTGTCTACATTGGTGTAGGAAATATTATTAATTATAGAGGTGCCATTAAAAGTAATTAAATATGACCCATTTAAATGAGTGTCATTAACCGTATTTTCTCCATTTACAAAAATGGCTCCATCTTGGATTACATCTACTTTTTTATTTTTTTCTCTGATTTTGTTACAAAAAGATTTTTCTCCATTTAGTAATCTGGTGAAACAAGAACCTTCTGGGTTAAGTGTGCAATAATTGTTAAATATTTCTGTCTTAAAATTAGACATTACATAGTACTTATTTCTACATTTTGCGACGTGATTATCAATTAATAATTTTCCATCATCATGTGAAATGGATCTTGAATTGTAAACGTCACAGCGATCGGTAATAATAGGGTATTTTATGTAAATTATAATAAGATCTTGATGCAAAGCGATTTTAAATTCAGATATATCTAAAAGGTCTGTTATAACTACAGGTCTATTTTCGTGTTTATAAATTTCTTGTATATCGTCGTTGTTTAGAATTTTAGTATTAAATACATCGATTTTGGCGAGTGTAATTGTGTCCATTAAATTCATAAGATCGTAAGTAAGCAAACGCAGACGATATTTTCTAAGCGGAATTTCTTGATCTTTAAAGGCTGTTTTGAATTCTTCAGATAAAGATTTTATCTCTTTAAATATTTTAGAATTAATAACGTATTGATCGTTATTATTTTGTATTAAATCATCGATTTTATTTTGAACAGTTATGAAATCATCATGATCTGGTGTTCCCGCTATCCATTTCCAAATAGTGCCTATTTCATTAATGCCTCTTTTCGATCTACTGGGTATAATTTGGGAGATAAGTATTTGGATAATTTTTAAATCGTGGGATATTTCCCAAAGAAAATTGTTGCTGTCGTGACTCTTCAGAAATTCTGTTTCAAGATTAATTATATCTCTATAAAGACTTATATTAGTTATATGAAATAAATCTGCGTATGATTCATAAATAAGAACATCTTTGGTATCCTTGTAAAGAAGGAAATCATGGTTCGTGTAATCCATAATTTCGGATTTGGTTGTAGCTACCAGCAGTAATAAGTACATTATTGAAATCATTATCTGTAAATTGAAACAAATTATTTTATATTATCTTTATGAATCGTACGGTTTCTGTTATTTATAATAACTTTATTAGGGAGATTTTCCTTAACTACTTGTTTTTTGTATCTAGAATTTAGCTTGTTTCTTTCCCCATGTTTCTTTTCGTAAATTACCTCTCCTACGTGATAATTCTTATTTTGTCTATCTTTATTGTGGGAATGCAACATTTTCTCTTGAGCTTGTTGCAATAATTTAGGCATATCTTCGTGTTTGATTTTATTAAATAGTATGTCAAAAGGTCGTTGGTTGGTTATTGAGTGAATTGTTAAATTATATTTTTGTGCTGCTTTAATAATAATTTCGGAATAGTCAACTAAATTAAGCTCATCTTTAATGCAGCGAGCAATTTCTGTTAAAGTAGAGTGTGCCCTTTCTATTTGTCCGTTGGACGTACTATGTCGAGGATCTGCAAAGAATAGAGATATCCCATTTCTTTGAGCAAAGGATTTGAATTGGGATGAAGAGAAACTTGGTTCGTTATCTATCATCAAAGATTTGGCTAATGGAAATTGTTGTAAAATTTCTGAAACTTTATTTTCTATATTTAGTTTGTTAGGGATTTCTTTTACGACCAAATATTTCGAATAGGAATCTATACAAGTAATGAATATAAGATTTTGGGCGTAATATATGTCAAGATGCAAATTTTCACCTTCTCTTTCTGGAATAGGCGCTTGACCGATAGGAATCTGTACTGGGTGTCTGTTGTATTTGTTTTGATTGCAGATTGTGCAATTCTTTATAAATTCCTTAAGCTTTTTGTATAAATTAGGCCAATAATAGAGTCTAGTTATTTGCTTATAATTTTCATCAAGCCCTCTATGAGCTCTACAATGAGTTTCTGTGATAATCACGGATCTGTCTTCAGCGTCTTCGACATCCTGGACAAATGTCTTAGTGTATAAAAATGTATTTATAAAATTGTCTTTAAGTGGTTTTTGAATTCTATAAAAATCTTCTAGAGTACAGTGAACTCCTATTGTTATATTGGGTGGAATATATTCTCTTAATATTGATATTAAATTTTCTGGAGTATCATACTCTATTATATGTCTAGTATTTCCGAATACATTAATCGACTCATGTATTGTATACCTCCCCGTTGCTATTAGCAATTGTTGCTTAAATTGGTTTAAGGGTTTTCGGGTTTCTTTTATAACATTCTCAAAACTACTCTCTGCTGAATGCTGAGTATTTTGATCTGAGACCGATTCATTACTTTCGTTAAGTTATTAATTTGTATCCTTGATAAAGCGTCCGCAACAACATTTGTTGCTCCTGGCTTATAAATTATTTTGGGTGAATAGCTTTCAATAAAAGAATACCATCTTTTCATTTCGATATTTGGATTTTTTTGAGAAATGGAAAATGAAAGAGGTTGGTGATCGGTATAGATCTCGATGTTGTTAACCCCATATAAGTAATTACGAAGGTTTTTAAAAGCCCATACTATGGCTAAAAGTTCCTTTTTATTTGTCGCGTATAATTGTTCAGTTTTGGTTAGAGTTTTTGAAATAAATGTGATTGGTTTTCCTTCCTGAGAAAGAACCGCACCAATTGCTAAGTCAGACGCGTCAGTTGTTAGGGTAAATTTTTTATTATAGTCCGGTTGTACTAGTTCTACTTGTGCAATTAAATTTTCTTTGAGCTCGTTAAAAGCTCTTACAGCTGAATCATCAAACTGTATTAAAGTTTTACGTGATGCTTTTTTAGATACTTTGCCGTTTTGGCCTTCTAAATATTTTGTTAATGGTTTAGCTATCTTTGCGTAATTTTGCACAAATTTCCTGTAATATCCTGTAAGGCCTAGGAAGCTTCTAAGCTCTCGAATATTTTTAGGGATCGGATATTTTACAATTGTTGAAATTTTTTCGGGATCGGTTTTGATCACATTGTGAGAAACAACGTAACCGAGAAAGTTTGTTTCTAATTTAAAGAACTTTGATTTTTCAATCGAAATTTTCATGTTTGCGTTCAGCAAAATTTTAATAATGACAATTAGGTCTTTGTAATGTTGCTCAATTGTTTTTGAAAATATGATTATGTCATCCATATAAACATGACATGTTTTACCCACTTGTTCTCTCAAAATATCGTCCATCGCTCGTTGGAATATTCTAGGAGCGTTTGTCAAACCGAAAGGCATTCTTAGGAATTCGTATTTCCCATTATTTATTGAAAATGAGGTTTTTTGTATGTCAGGTTCGTTCATGAGAATCTGATGAAATCCAGATTCCAAGTCAATTGTTGAAAAGTATTTGGCTTTTCCGAGATTTGATAAAATCACTGAAGGGTCCTGCATTGGATACCTATCAGGTATAGTATTTTCATTTAGTTTTTTATAGTCAATTACGAGTCTTAGTTTTGGAGTTCCATCTTCATTGAAACCCTTTTTTGGAACCACTAGTACTGGGGAATTATAAGGACTTCTACTTGGCCTTATAATTTCTTCTTTTAGCATTCGACTTATTTCAGAATTTACAAAATCTGAAGCTGATAAAGCATAAGGGTATTGTTTGCTGTAAATGGCCCTATCATTTACGGTGTTTATTTCACCGCGTATATCTGTCCTAAAAGGAATCTGCATATTTATTTTTGAATGCTCTTCATTTATAATATTTAATATTTCATTCTCCAGATCTTTTCTTTGATCTGCAGATGATATTTTTATGTTGCTTATTTTTTGATTGTCGGATAGTTCAACGACGGCGTGTTCAGAATTTTTCAATTCCAAACTTTTATTTTTGTCGGATATTTCTACGACGGCGTGTTCGGAATTTTTAAATTCCAAACTTTTATTTTTGTCGGATATTTCAACGACGGCGTGTTCAGAATTTTTAAATTCCAAACTTTTATTTTTGTCGGATATTTCAACGACGGCGTGTTCAGGATTTGTATATCCCAAACTAAATTCGCTTTGATTACCCATTTCAGATTCGGATCTGATTTGAGCCTTTTCATCAAAGTATTTTTTTAATATAAATTCTTTTAATGGAAGAATGGTGTTTTCTTCTGTTAAAGAATGTTGGTTTAAATTGTTTCCGTTGTCATAATTTAATTTCTCTTCTATTCCGTTATATTTAATAACTCCCTTAGCTGTATCAATCACAGCTCCTATTTTTTTCAATAGGTTATAGCCGATCAGTAGATCTGAGTCTAGTCCTTCTATTTCATAAAAAGTATACCGTGTATCCAAAATAGTTATTATATGATAATATTTAATTATTGAATATCCATTCACTGTGGATACTCTTTTATATATTGGAAGCTCATTCTTATTTTTGTAAACTCCAGTTCTAATATAACACGAGGTTGCCCCAGTGTCAATTAATATCTTTAATTTTTTATTTATTTTCGGGTCATTTCTAAATAAGTAGGGTAAGCCTACTCCTGACTTTTGTCTAAAAAATGGTTCTCCTCAATGTTGTTTAGTCTCATTGTCTTGTTAGCCGGTTGGTTAACAGTTCCAGTTGGTACCCTTTTATTTTGGGCTTGTCCTTGCTGAGTATTCTGGGTCTCAAACTTTTTTGTTTGATCCCACTTGTTCTGGCTATAATTGTTATTTTGATATTTATTATAGGTTTGATTATAGCCGTTGTTAGCCCTATTCTGAACCTGGATAGATTCGTCTACCTCCATTGGTTCTGGCTTATTTTGTGGCTGCCTATAGGTGTTCCACTGATTTTGTTGGTTATTATTAAATCTACCCTGGTTCCAGGAATTATTTTTGTTTTGATTATAATAACCATAATTATTTTTGTTCCGGTTGTTGTCATGATTAAACCTTAAATTATTACTATTTCGCTGGTTATTGTAATTGTTGTTTTGTTGTCTTTGCTTTTGGTTGAAATGTGTTTGTCCATTTCCACCAGAGTTTGGCTCACTATTTTTTCTCTGAGTGGTTGAGAAACTGTTTGCGAAATGCGCCCTCATGTTGTTGCTTTCCAATTCCTGAACTATGACCATTGCATTCGGTAGGTCAGGTGGATTCATTGAGAAAATTGTGTCTGAAATTTGGCCGTTTAGGCCGGTAATGAAAACTCTAAGAGCAGTCTTCCTATGTTTTTCATTCATTTCTGCTGTTATCGGTTTGTTTCTCCCGTAGGTCATAATTGTTTTATTAATAAGTAGAGTTAACTTTCCATTAACTGTACCATAATAATCCATAATTGATAATTTTCCCTGACTCAAAACACTTAGTTCCTGTTCAATAATATGAATAGGACGTTTGTCGCTAAAGACAAAGTCAAGTCTGGCCATTATGGCATCGAAATTTAATACCGTACCGTTATGGGTTAAGGCATCGTTTGCCATTCCCGTTATTTTGTTTCTTAATATCGATAGGGCGGAATAAAATCTTTCACTCCCTCTGGCATATTGCCCCATGGCTATTTCAGCCGATTCTCTCCAGCTTACATATTTATCTTCTTCTCCTTTATATTCCCTAACAGATTTGATGATCTCATAAGATGTGTCGCACTTTATATTTGGATCTATAATCTCTATCTGATAATCTTCAACCGTTTTAACTTTATGAGAAAGCTGCGATCTTAAGTTAACGATCTCTTCCTTTAATGGATTCAATTCAAAATTTACAATTTGTTTAATTAAATCTCCTACATTTAACATGGTATTGTTTGTTATCGCCTGATGATGTTCTTGAGGCGAACTTATGTGGAGTCTTTTATTTGCTCCGTTCTGGCTTGTTGAAGGTTCTGACATTTTGAGAATATTTTCGAAATCAGAAATTAATTCTTCCACTTTGTATAATTATATTTTTTTTACAAATTTCTTATTAAATAATAATAATAATAAAAAAAAGGATTATATCGCTCACGAATCGTCCTCCTTATTTTTCTTGTCGTTGTTTTTGGGGTTGTTGTTTTTCTTGGATGATCCTGCTTGGGGTCGTCCTTCCATTTTTTGTATATTGGGGTCTTCCTTCCTTCTTCGGGGTTTTAAATTGATGTCTTCCTTCTTTCTTCAGTGTTTATTTCTTGGCGAGGGATTGCCCTTCAGCCTTTTTGTCTTTAAATGTCTTTTCGAAGATTTGTTTGTAGATTTTTGTTTTTAGATATTTTTTTAATTAAATTGTTTTTCACAATGGTTATTTATTTCGATGAATTTTGTTGTCACTTTTTAAATTTTTTTATTTTGTCCGAGCAGTGAATTTATGTTACGAACACTATTTTGTAATGTGAGATTTTAAGGGGATTATTCCATTAATTATTTTCCACCTTATTATTTTTTGATCAACACAAACTTTTTATTTTTTTGCCGGTTGTATAGAGTTTAAGGGGATTATTGCATTTATTAATTTCCACCTTATTTTTTTCAACACAGGCTTTATATTTTCGTCGGTTGTATCGGGTTGTTGGCCGCGCAAAATTCCTTTTTCACTTTTAAACTTTTTTGGGGTTTATTTAAAAGCTTTGCTTTAGAATTTTTTAATCACACGGCCCCACGTTGGGCGCCAATTAAGTTTCTCACTAGTGAATTGATTAAAACAATTTATTTTTATTTTTAACAATCACTTATTCACTATTACAATTTTACAATAGGTCGAACTTATTTAATTCACTGCTCTTGTATCTATTCTCGAATTATTGTTCTGCTCGATTCGGATCTCAAAAACGGACTCGGGACTCGCTTTGGGGATCTTTTGTTTACGTTAGCGGACTCAGGGCTCGCTTGGGTCTCCGATTGTTTACAATATCGGTTTGGATGTTTACAGCATCCGTTTGATTCGGACTGCGTGAAATTGATCTGGGTGGGAATGATTTGGAGGCCTGCTTGGCAGAAATAGCTGACCACGGATTTATCTCGGGTCTGTCAGAGTTCTTTGGAAATTAGCTCTCGGCTCAAAGTTGTTTATAAATTGGGTAAGAGCCCCTAAATAATGTGTCATATAACTTACATACATATTTATACTGCCATAGTGTTAATTTTGTTTGAGTAACATAGTTTATGTGTGTTGGGGCGGGGTGTCTTGATCGATGAAAATAGGTGAAGCCCCAAGATCGAATGGTACCCAAAAAACACGGGAGTACTTTGGGGTTGTTACGCGACGTGCGTGGATGTTTATTTGTACACTTGGAAATAAGAACTGCTTAAGCCTAACTTAACTTAAGCGCTCCAGAGCAGAGCGGAGACTTAGGGGAGAGATGGAGAGGGAGAGCGGACGGCAGTGCGAGCGCGCGAGATGTAGACATCTGGATAAAACTGCCGCTCGACACTGCCTCCTGAAATTAAACGCCCTTTTGACGTAAACATTCTCCCCCCCCTTGCGAGGACACCCGTAGCAAGAACCTCAGGATAGTAGGCTTAGGGATATGTTGGTAGTGAAGATCGGTCGTCCGTATGTAGGAGAGTGTTGTGGGCCTTTCCACACTTGTGCAGTGATGACCACTGCGGCAGGAGTCCTTGGAATGATTGTGAGCCATGCAATTGGAGCAGTACTTCTGGATATGTACTTCCTGAAGCTGATTCTGGCGGCTTAGCTGTAGAAAGTGGGGGCACTTCCGTAGAGGATGGATCTTTTGGCAGACTCGGCATTGGTAGGATTTAATACCTCGAGTACGTCTGTCATCCAAGGCGGGGTATGGAACCCAATATTCGGATGGAGTATTCTTAGGGGGGACTTTTAGTACGGAAACTTGCGCTGAATAGGACGAAATGATGTGTGGAACTGAGGCCGATACTGACCTTGGAGGGTCGGATGGAATCGGCGGAGTAGTAGGGCCGCTGTTTCGATGCAGCAATGTGTGATGCCGATCTTGGCAGGTTAAACAGTTGTGAGCGCTTGTGCAATCCCGGAACTGATGGCTGCTTGCAAGGCAATTGGAGCACAACTGCTTCCTTTGAATATAGGTTAGACTCGGATTGTCTATGTATATTGCCGTGAAAAGGTCCCGGAAAGTCGGCCAGCGAAGATAATCGCCAGAGAAAACCTCTGTGTCGATAGGAGGGAGCCGACAGCCATAAAACGTGGAATTTTGGGATGGAGTTACTGGAGCTTGAGGTATTTGGGAGGAGCCTTTTTGGATTTGTTCCATCAGCTGCGCGGCAAATATTTCGTAAGTGGAGTACGTTTGGTAATTCTTGGACTTTAGTATGGATTTTGTGTCTGCGGCTATAATGCAGTCGGAGCATATGTCGTATGCTGCCTTTACCGTTTGCCACAAGGAATTGAGGTGATCGCGACGGATTTTACAGGCGGATAACGTTGGGGTAGGAGCACCTGGAGCGTTCACAGTGGCCTCAAAGTGGATCAGACAGTCAGCTGTGGCCATAAACCGGGTTAAAGCGGATTTTACTGATGTTGCCATGACGTTAAGTAATTTATAATTTTAATTCAGAAATAAGAAAACGGATTGGAATCAAATTAGAAATTAGGAACCAATCAAGATTGTAAATATATACGGTCACACTGTCGGTAAATATTTATTACATCGGATGGTCGGACTTATGTAAAGAATTACGGACTTTAAAATTGTATTTTTGAAAGAAACATTTATTGTGAGCTCTTGACCCACGGTGCACTGGCGAAAATATCGATATACGTATGTATGTACACTGTACGTATGTATATATGTGGGGTGCGAATAGCAGAATAACGTAGCGGGAATGGGAAAGACTTCGCTTATGTTTGTATGTCAGTGCGTTTGTTTGTCACCTGCACAACTAAATTGCAGACGATTTGCTGGAGTAAATTTGTGGAATTTGTAACTTTGTTTTTAATTTTAGAAATAGTTTAGCCGTATTTGTAGGTCGAGAAAAGTAGTTGGAGTGGACTGTATTAGAAAGAGTAGTTAGAGTGGACTGTATTAGAATATTTATGTAAATATACACACGCAGCTGGAACACAGTAAAAAATAAAGAGTGCAAATCTTAAGGACAATCTTTATGATCGGGAATTTTTTACTGTGGCTGAGTTATATTTTACACACAATTGGAATTGAAGATATATTTGAGAAATATTTTTGTTGAATAGTACCACTGAAATATCTTCTGGAATTGTTTAAAGTGTACAATTGTGGGCAAAGGAAACTGGAATATTGTCGAGCACAAGTAACGGAATTAAAATACATATATTAAATGCCGTTGCGTCGATTAATCACTTTTGGATTTAGACAATATATCATACAGAAAGTTAGTCGAAATAGGGTTCGAAAAACTGGCGTATGACCGGCAACTATAGTAAGTGGAACTTATCTGGAGCGGTTCAAGCCTGCTGGGACAAAATCAAAGAAAACTCCAGGAGAGGAAAATCCAAAGATTTTGAAAACCGGCTTAGACTGGACCAAAATGATGAGGCGGGGTGGCTGGATCGATGAAAATAGGTGAAGCCCCAAGATCGAATGGTATCCAAAAAACACGGGAGTACTTTGGAGCTTTAACGCGACGTGCGTGGATGTTTATTTGTACACTTGGAAATAAGAACTGCTTAAGCCTAACTTAACTTAAGCGCTCCAGAGCAGAGCGGAGACTTAGGGGAGAGATGTAGAGGGAGAGCGGACGGCAGTGCGAGCGCGCGAGATGTAGACATCTGGATAAAACTGCCGCTCGACACTGCCTCCTGAAATTAAACGCCCTTTTGACGTAAACAATGTGTTATTTTCAAGTACGATTTGCAAAGATCCACAGTTCAATTTAAGAATTCAGTATTAATTGTCGAAAGTAAGCTTACCAATAACTACAACCGAGTTGGAGAGTTTAAATTGTTAGGCCTTCCGTATAGAGTTCTCACCACTTATACATTGCAACAATATAGAAATACCCAAGGGATAGGATTTTTTTTTCTGCCGGCACTCTGCCGACATACACAGCAGTACTAAACGGTCTGCAATAAGAAACTGCTCTTGCACCTGTGCCACCTTTTTGTGAGTCCCTTGGACTGATAATGGTAGTCCGGAGATTGTATGTGTTTACTGTCAACCAGATTACCAATATACTTGAAAAGATGCAGTGAGTTCACAACGTCAACGTAATGGCAGAGGCATTCGAGAGAGGTACAACTTACGGCCACCGCATTACTCTATCAATCATCGTCAGACAGTGCGATAGTTTTCTTGTTATGGCATAGCTACAATGTCAAGTTGATTAATTCTTCCGTTTGGCACCTTGTTATTTTCTAGTGAGCGGTGGTTGTGCTTATGAATTTTAGAGCGCTGTCAAGGTAGACAAACTCTGCATTATCGAGGGTCACACGAACATCTGGAGCACTTGACGTACTGTTGACCGACCCCCAGTGGTTGCGTAAAGTTTGGGTATAAAAGGACGAACGGTTCCTGTAGATACATCGAACTCTTTGAAGTTTTAAAGATGTGGCTCCCCACAAAAGGTGTACCAGCTCAGGATGTAACGCTTGATCCTCCTCGCCATGTTATAGAGCATAATTTTAAAAAGAGAATTGCTGAATATAAGCCAAATGTCGTAGAAGTCTTGACAATGCTTTCTCTAATCGTTGCTGAAATGTGTAACCAGCGGCTCGTGATTCGTTCTAATGAAAAAAATAGGTCCGTCAACAAGTTGTTTGAAATATTTAATAGATTTGCATAGAGCGAGTAGTTCTCGGTCGGATGTCGAGTAATTTGTCTCCGTTGCGCTTAGGTTTTTCCTTCAATTACCATCCGTTCACTGATCTAAAACTTTTTAGACTTCGAAATCGGAAACATACGCGTGTTTTCTTATTTACCGAATAGAATGCGTAAAAAACTTTTCAGAAAAATCAAACATGTAATAAATTAATTTTTACACAATCCGTTCCGATGGGAAAGCTTGCTCCAATAAAGAATAAGATATATAAGTACCGCTTAGTGGGCGTTAAAATGGGAGCTGCATACTTTTATACGGACGGACGGACACTTCTATACTTCGGAAAAGGGAAAAAAATAAAAAAAACAAGTGCAACATCGCTATGTTGGCATCACTGGTCGATGTTTTCGAACCGGTTAAAATCCGCCCTCTTTTCCTACGATAACCTATAGGCTAAGCTTACGCCATTAGCATTTGAGAATAAAATTTGAAACCCGAAGCAAGAAAACCCGCAACCCTCCGTTTTTATCTCTTTGGGAAATTCTAGATTCTCATTTGTGCCATATATATACATATATATATATATATATATATATATATATTTGCACAACACTAATGGCACATATATATATATATATATATATATATATATATATATGTATTCCGGACAACTGAACAAAATAAAGTAATATATATTTTTGCAACGCACATTTGGAACATTTCGAGCAAGTTCTACAAAATTTATCGACATATATTTAAATATTATTAGCACACGCCCCCGTTCAGCCGAATTGGCCGCCCTTTGTGTGAAAAATATACAAATATATGTAGATTTATTGTTTTTCCGAGCGGCATATATATATATTATTATTATATATATATATATATATATTATATATATATTTAAATCTCTGCACCCTAAGTGTATTAAAAAAATATTTTTTTAATTTTACTTTACACTGGTTACAATATTTTTGGAAGAACAGCGACCTATTGTTGATAAGTCTCAAACTGAACTCCTCCTCTAACTCCTACTTCATTTACGATCATACCTCGGTTTTAAGCTTTAGAGCATTCTGTGAGTGGGACTTATTGCAATTGAGTGATCCTCTAAATTTGGACTTTGGACTCCAGACTTGGGTCCCGAAATCTGAGTATCCTGATTCGTGAGAACGTGCCGATAGTCTGAACAGCGGCTCGTTCTAATTGTTTAGTCTATAAAGTTTGGTTTTTTGTTTCATGGAAATTTCCTCTGGCTTGCCTTTAGTTCGGTAATTATACCCGTTACTCGTAGAGTAAAAGGGTATACTAGATTCGTCGGAAAGTATGTAACAGGCAGAAGGAAGCGTTTCCGACCCCATAAAGTATATATATTCTTGATCAGGATCACTAGCCGAGTCGATCTAGCCATGTCCGTCTGTCCGTCTGTCCGTCTGTCCGTCTGTCCGTATGAACGCTGAGATCTCGGAAACTATGAGAGTTACAATACTGGGATTAGGCACGCAGATTCCTGAGATTCCTGCGCAGCGCAAGTTTGTTTCAGTAGAGTGCCACGCCCACTCTAACGCCCACAAACCGCCCAAAACTGTGGCTCATACAGTTTTGATGCTAGATAGAAAATTTTAACTGAAATGTATTGTTCTCATCAATACCTATCGATTGACCCAAAAAAAAGTTTGCCACGCCCACTTTAACGCCCACAAACCGCGAAAACCTGTGTCGCCCAGCGCAAGTTTGTTTCAGTAGAGTGCCACGCCCACTCTAACGCCCACAAACCGCCCAAAACTGTGGCTCATACAGTTTTGATGCTAGATAGAAAATTTTAACTGAAATGTATTGTTCTCATCAATACCTATCGATTGACCCAAAAAAAAGTTTGCCACGCCCACTTTAACGCCCACAAACCGCGAAAACCTGTGTCGCCCACAATTTTCATGCTAGATAAAAAATTTTAACTGAAATGTATTGTTCTCATCAATACCTATCGATTGGTCCAAAAAAAAGTTTTCCAGGCCCACTTTACCGCCCACAAACCGCGAAAACCTGTGACGCCCACAATTTTCATGCTAGATAAACAAATTTAACTGAAATGTATTGGTCTTGTCAATACCTATCGATTGGTCCAAAAAAAAATTTGCCACGCCCACTCTAACGCCCATAACGCTTAAATCTGTATACCGCCGGTAGGTGGCGCATTTTAATCTCGCTTTGCTACTTGCATATCCCTATTTAGCTGAGTAACGGGTATCTGATAGTCGAGGTACTCGAATATAGCGTTCTTCCTTGTTTTCCATTGGCTTGTTGACAATTAAATTTGGATTCTTATTTCTTAAAGGGTGTCTCGAGGGTGACTGCATAATGTGTGCATGTATGTGTGGGTGTGTGGACATGTACATAGGAGTATGTGGTACTATGGATATGTCACTCCCCCATCCGTTGAATTTACCTGTCCTCAGGTCGATAATCTTGGGTATAACATTATATTTCCTTCTATGTTAATTTGATTGGGTAGATTGTTTACAATTTCTGTACTTTTTGGTGTTTCTTCCTTTGGTTTTATATATTTTACAATAAGTTTTCTTGGTATGCTCTTAAATTTATACCATAAATACAATAAAATGCTTATAATAATGATTACAAAGGTTGTTAAAGTAATAGTTTGAAATACATTATAATATTTTGTATGTGATTATATTATCTCTTTTGTTTGAATATAAGAAAATGGTTTCAATTTTGTTACATTATTATTTATGTAAACACTCTGTGTATAATCTAACATTGAATTTGAAAGAGTATATTCATCTAATTGTATTGAACAATTAAGGATTTTAATGAGGTCACTTCCGACTATAGAAATTTCTTTATTAATGCAATTTTAATTCAGCAATGTTTTAGGGATATTCCATGTCAATAAAATATTGGGTTCAACAAAATTAATTTGGAAATTTTTTTAAGTTTTCGTATATTTGCGTTAAGTGTTTTCCTGTCTAATTATTCCATTTATACAATCATCAATTACTATTTTTCCTGTTTCTTTATTAAATAGTTTATCTTCATATATGAAATATTTATCAAGTATATTTTCTGTTAAAATATTGTTATTTTCATCGGGATAAGGAATAATTTCAAAAACGGGAGATTTGACTATCTCTGAAGGAATATGGGAAATAATCAAAATTTCATTTGTGTCTGTTTTAAGCCAAGTTGATGTTTTGATTCTCAACAATTTCTCAGGGTTCATATTTTTCAAATAATAGTGTTTTAGTAATTTTGGATTAAATAGTCCCAATCTTGTCATTTGCATTCCTAATTCGATACCTTCTACATATTCTGTAAAGTGTTGTAAGTTAAATATTAAAACGTTCACTTGCTGCTCTCTTTCTCCCTTTTCTTTTAATTTGTTAATTATTTCGATTCCGTTATTTATGACATTGATGATCATATTTAAATCCGTATTTTGAACGCTAGTATCTACCAAATTATTGATTTTCTGTTCCATCTCATCTTTATCATCTTGATCTAAGGTAAAATATTTGTAAACTGTTCTTACGATATTGAATAGACCTCTCTTACTACGTTTTGCTATTGTAATTCCATTGATTTCTCTTTTAAGTTTTTCTACTACTTCTACTTCTTTTAAAAGATCTTCAAATGTTTGCTCGGTTTTTGTTATATTTACGCTTAAGTAATGGTATTCATAATTAGTTGGGTTTTCGATTGATCCTGCTTTAAATACAAGATATCCGTTTTGTGCCTTTATGGGATTTAGTTCAATATTTTGTCCAATTGTCAGTTGAATTACAGTTGCTAATGTTATAAAGAAAATTATTGTTTTCACCGAGTTGTTCCTGAGTCCGTTCATTTCCTTCTGTTTGCCTGGAATTATCATCATATTTACATTTATTAATTTTCTCCTCTTTTTGAACTTTGATTTATAATGAACAATCTTTCTTACTCTATTCGTTTCTTCAAAATGTTTTTCATCTACCTTCTTCAAGGTTCCTGTCTTTTTAAATGGATTTGTAGTCTTGGATTTCACTAGAGGAGCTTGATTGTATTTTGGATCTATTTCATAGTCCTGACGTTTCTCGTTTAATTTTTCAATTCTATTCATTTTCTTTTCTTGTGTATCGTAATAAGGAGTTCCTGCATACATAAATATGTCAGCTGGTATTTGATTTGTAGCATTATGTTTTGTTTTGTGATTGTAAATGTAAAGGATTAATTCGAACTTAGTTATCTGTTTTCAATGTCTGATTCGCTTCCTATAATTCTTAATTTTTCATTTACTGTTTTATGAAATCTTTCTATGTCCGAAATACCGTTTTTACTTGTTGTTATCCGAATTTTTACTCCTTCTGAATTTAACCAGTTGTGTAAGGCTACACACATGAATGCTGAATCTTTATCTGCTTTGATTTCTTGTGGTTTTCCCATTTCATTGAATACTTTCATAATAGCTCTTTTGGCTTCTAACCAGTCTCTAACTGTGACTTCTACTAGGGTAGCAAATTTTGAATATACATCGATACACGATAAAAATTGTTGGTTACCTACCATGTAAAAATACATAACAAATTTTTCTCTTATATTTTGAATTTCTGGGGTAAGTTCAAATGTCAGTTTAGTATTTCTATGTTCTGTTTAAGCGATGTTACAAATTACACATTCATTTATTATATTTTGAATTAACTTTTGATAATCAGGGAAATAATATTTTTCTCTAAACCACTTAGTATTTTTTTCGATTCCTGGATGTAATAGTTCCTTATGTCTTTTCAAAATTGTTTCTTAAAAATCTGTAAATGTCAATATGTCTTCGAGTCTGGCTGTACATCTTACTAATTTTGTTAAATGGTTTGCATTTATAATTTCTACGTAGGCTTTTTGGAATGTGAGGAAATCTGAGTCATTATGAAAATAAACTGCGCTCTTTTTACTGCATAAATCTTCTTTAATTATTTCTTTTACTGAGGTTTCTGTCATTTCTTTATAAATAATTTTGATTTTTAATTTATGAAAATAGTGTGTTATTTCTGTTGTATCTTCGTTTCCTTTAATAAGTTCAATCTGTCGGGAGAAGTAGTTAAATGGTCTCAGTTTTAGAAATGTAGTTTTGGTTATCTTCTTGGGCACTATGCGCTGTTGCATCTGCGTTACTAGCAGTTTCTTCTGGTATGTTTTCTTCAGAATTTTCTGTGTACATAGTTTCTTCTATTTTAGTTCTAGATAATGCGTCGGATACATAATTCTCTTTCCCTGGCAAATATTTAATTTGATAATTGTATTCATTTAGTTTCCATCTTTGTAATTTCATATTCGGTTCTTTTCTATTGTTTAACCAAACTAAAGAAAGGTCTGCCGAATAAATATGACCGGTAATATTTGGTGGCCCATACAATTGCTAAGAGTTCTTTTTCTATGGTGGAATAATTTATTTCGCGTTCGTTAAGGGTTCTGCTGGCATAACAAATGGGTTTATGATTTTGACATAATACTGCTTCTATCGCCATGTTGCTTGCATCTGTTGTCAAAGAGAATGACTTACTAAAGTCGGGGTAAATTAGAATGGGATCGGATGTAATCAAGATTTTCATTTTTTCGAATGCTTCTATGTATGGTTTGTCTTTAATGTTAATTGTTGCACCCTTCTTCAGTTTTATTGTCATGGGTTTTACAATATTTGCAAAGTTTGGTATGAATTTCCTATAAAATCCACATAATCCTAGAAATGATTTTATCTCCTTTGGGGTTTTCGGTATCGGGAAATTTATAATGCCACTTATTTTTTTGGGTTTGGTTTTATGCCTGTAGTTGTTACTATATGACCTAGGAACTCTATTTCTTTTTTCATAAATTCGCATTTATCCAATTGTAGTTATACCCGTTACTCGTAGAGAAAAAGGGTATACTAGATTCATCGGAAAGTATGTAACAGGCAGAAGGAAGCGTTTCCGACCCCATAAAGTATATATATTCTTGATCAGGATCACTAGCCGAGTCGATCTAGCCATGTCCGTCTGTCCGTCTGTCTGTCCGGATGAACGCTGAGATCTCGGAAACTATGAGAGCTAGGCTTTTGAGATTTGGCGTGCAGATTCCTGAGAAAAATTTTAACTGAAATGTATTGGTCCCGTCAATACCTATTCGCAGGATTTTCGATTGAACGCGCTGTATAATGTCTATGTTGCTTCTGCTGGCGTTCCCCCATAGCTGGGAGCCATATGTCCAGATGGGCTTGAGAGTGGAGTTGTAGAGCAAAACCTTGTAGTCCAGACGCAGGGGCGAACGAGCGTTAAGAATCCAGTAGAAGCTGCTGGCCTTTAGTTTTAGATGTACTTTCTTGCGTTCGATGTGTCTTCTCCAGGTTAGTCGTCTGTCAAGGTGGACGCCGAGATACGTTACATCGTTGACTTGGGGAATCTGCGTATTATTCAATAATAGTGGAGGGCATGTTTGCCTGTTGAGAGTAAACGTTATGTGTTTACATTTTTGTTCATTTATTTTAATCCGCCAATCAGATAGCCATCTCTCTACTACGAGGTGGTGGTTTGCCAGCTGTGTTGTGGCTCGGCCTGGGCACCTCGAGCGACTCAAAATTGCGGTGTCGTCAGCGAACGTAGATGTTGTTAGCTGCTCGTTCGTGGGAATATCCGCTGTGTATAGGAGGAACAGAGTAGACCCTAGCGCGCTTCCTTGCGGGACTCCAGCTTTTATAATGTAGTCGTCGGATGTTGTTGTATTGCACCTTACTGCGAAGGTCCTGTTGTATAGATACGACTCAAGAAGCTTGTGAGTGTAATCAGGCAAGTGTGTTTTGATTTTGTGCATGAGGCCATCTAGCCAATCTCGATCGAAGGATTGAGATACATCGAGAAATATTGCGCTGCAGTATTCCCGATGACTGTTTCGATTGGAGAGCTCAGATTTGGGTGAGCCCTCCACAAAGGATGTTTTGTACTGGTTGGCGATAGTTATTGAATGTACTTCAGCTGTGCATTTTCTGTTTCTTGCTTTAGAGCTCGATTTAGTGAGCGAGTGGCTTCCTTAAGACGTTGTTTTGATGACGGCGATCTGTTGGTTTGCCAGGCACGTCGCAGGCGCCTCTTTTCTAGGATAAACCGTTCAATTTGCAGATTAGTTTTGAAGTGGTTGTTGGTTAGTCCTAGAAAAGAGGCGCCTGCGACGTGCCTGGCAAGCCAACAGATCGCCGTCATCAAAACAACGTATTTAGGAAGCCACTCGCACACTAAATCGAGCTCTAAAGCAAGAAACAGAAAATGCATAGCTGCGGTACATTAGAAAACTTTCGCCAACCAGTACAAAACATCCTCTGTGGAGGGCTCACCCAAATCTGAGCTCTCCAATCGAAACAGTCACTCCATATGGCTCCCAGTTATGGGGGAACGCCAGCAGAGGCAACATAGACATTATACATTACATTATTTTCAATCGAAAATCCTGCGAACTATCACTGGGGCACCATGGTAAATTCGCAACCAAAACATCCACAGGGACCTAAGCATTCTTACGGTAAAAGATGAAATAGACAAACAAAAAGCGTCCTACAACCAAAAACTCTCTGTGCGCCCCAATCGCTTCGCAAGAGGCTTGACTTGGGTATCCAGCCGATCCCGTCTACAACGCAACGACCTGCCTAGCCAGCTATAACTTTCGGGCCCCTTTAGCACAACATCAGTCATATGACTGTGAGTTGGATTAATTAGTCTAAGATTTGATACAGTTATTGTTAGTATCCAAAGGGCGAAGATTCAATAAATAAATAGCAAAGCATTTAAAAAAAAAAAAAAAATTGTTTAATTATTTCCCGAAACAAGAGCAGAGCTGTCCGGCCTTGCACGAAAACATTCGTGCTTATGTCAGGGGCTGAAACACATGCTGGTCTCTTTCTTGCATTTTTGTTGCAGATGCGCAGTGAGTCGCGGTCAAGGTCTTCTCAGTTTAGATATCAAAAGCAAAGTGAAGTCGGCTTCCTTCTGCCGGCTTCTTCTGACACACGTAAAAACGACACACGTCATCCAATTGCAAATTCCTTTCTTTTCTCTCTCTCTCTCTCATTTGCAATTCCTTTTTGGTCCTTCTCTCTCTCAGAGTCCTTGACCTTGACCATGACCGCGCCACACTCGGCTGAGACGACACTCTCTCTCGTTCTCAATCCACGCTCTCAGCAATTGTGCAAATAAAAGGAACCACAAATAACCTAGTGACTAGTTTATTTTATTCTTTATTCTTTCTCTTTCTTAATGCTCTACAGTTTCTATTACATTTTCTTTCTTCTTATACATCTCCGACACGGCCATCCTGATTTTCACACGTCCTCGTGTGCATACTGTAACACTAGGTTGGTATCATTCTGGCTTTATTTCTCTTTTCATCTTTTACATCTCTCATCATCATCCTTTTTAGCATAACAAATAGTGTACACACACAAGTTTATAAATTGCGTCATTAAATGTCGGTTTCGCAGGCTATCTCGCTTTTTCACATCATACAGTGAGTCAAATCAAACTTGTCACACCAGTCAACCGCGCCACACACCATGACAGAACACTCCTGGTTCCACACATGTGCCTTCGGCTTGACCTGGTTCAACTTTCTCTCAGTAGCTCGTACTCTTCTGCGCAAACCCGACCATTTGGCTATCCTTGTTATCAAACCACAGTTACAGGCTCTTGCCGCCCCACGCGACGCTTTGCACCTTTAGTGCCACGATCTGCTCAGATCCAAGCTGCATCACACAATATCATCCATACTAGGCATGACTATTGTTGATCAAATCTAGCCCCTGTGTTTAATGTCTCACGACGAGTGTCTTTTTCACCACTGTCCCTTTCCTCAATAGTCTCATCAGAGATCTGCTCGTCCGGCAGCCTTCTCAAACTCTCGTGCGAATACTTGTAGGTTCGCTTGCTAGCTAACGATTTTAACAGGTATCGATCACCTTCCAACAACTCGGCAACCACAAAAGTTCCTTTGAACTTAGGATCCAATTTGGTCTGATGCCGCTCTTCACTTCTAAGCAAGACATGATCCCCAACCTTGTGTTTTACAATCTTGTCCTTATTCTTATCAACTCGATTCTTTTCATATTTCGCATTTATTTCAATATTTTCTTTGGCCTGAGCCCTCGCTTGCTTACAATCTATTTTAGTTTCTTCATTTATTGGCAATAAGCCCATTGGCCTGGTCTCTCTTCCAATCAATATTTCTAATGGGCTATACTTTGTTACCCTGTTCGTTTTACAATTCATGGCTAACTGTACTTCACTGAGTGCATCCTGCCAGGAACGTTCAGCTATCTCTACCGCTGTCAACATACTCTTCATCGTGCTCATAACTCTTTCAACCTGTCCATTGGCCCTACTTGCTCCGGTTGGTATCAAATGTAACTCTATTTTGTGCATTGAACAGAACTCACGAAATTTTCCACAAGAGAAACTCCTGCCGTGATCTGCTATGATACGGTTAGGTTTACTTGATCTGATATTAGAGGCAAAGGATATTTGTCAGCCACTGATTTTGCATTTAGCTCTCTATTATCTAAATTGGACTCGCGAATGGAGAATTACTTGGACGTATTACATTTGCCGCCAACATTTCTTTGATTTTATCTCTAACTAATTCCTTTTCATCTACGCCAAGTCGATATGGACAGTCTTGCACAGTCTTGTTGGCATCTAATAAACGAATTTCTAATTCTCCAGTCGTGACACTTCTGCTCGGTATTCCAATAATAAAATGCTCAGTGTACTGGTCAAAAATGTTCTTCAATTTAGACTTATCATTATCACTTAAATCATAATTTTCATCAAAGAGCTTATCATAATTTGTAATAGTTTCATCGGATATTGAATTAATTTGTTTACTTTTAAAAATATTAAATTTATCAGCATCCATCGTTATGCCAAAGCCAAGTGCCAAGATTTCACGACCAATCATGTCATGTTTCAAATGCTCGTCCATAACTACATTAAACATGTTTTCCAAATTAAATTGACAAATTTGTATGGTGGACAGTATTTGTAAATTACAGTGTACAACATTTGTTCTAATTCCTTTTAGAATGTATTACCAGGTAATACCAGCATAGCTGATCTGTGCAAGCCATTGGGAAGCGCTCCCTTCTAGTGCTCCACTCAGCGACATAACCAGCGCACTGCCCTCCAGAGGATGCTCTGGAGAATCATGTCGGATGTTTTGCGCCACGCGCTGGCGTCAGCTTCAGCCGCGTCTGGATTAAACTTTGGTAGTCTCAATGATTTTTCACTTGTTGTTGTTGGAGCAGGCTGCTGCATTGTTTTTAATATTTCGATGAATCGTAGATTTTGTGCTTCCAACAGAGATCGCCATTCACTATCACGCTGGGCCTGAGCCGATCCCACTTCTGATGTCAGGGGCTGAGACATTTGCTGGTCTCCTTCTTGCATTTTTGTTGCAGATGCGCAGTGAGTCGCGGTCAACGTCTTCTCCGTTTAGATATCAAAAGCAAAGTGAAGTGGGCTTCCTTCTGCCGGCTTCTTCTGACACACGTCAAAACGACACACGTCATCCAATTGCAAATTCCTTTCTTTTCTCTCTCTCTCTCATTTGCAATTCCTTTTTAGTCCTTCTCTCTCTCAGAGTCCTTGACCTTGACCATGACCGCGCCACACTCGGCTGAGACGACACTCTCTCTCGTTCTCAATCCACGCTCTCAGCAATTGTGCAAATGAAAGGAACCACAAATAACCTAGTGACTAGTTTATTTTATTCTTTATTCTTTCTCTTTCTTAATGCTCTACAGTTTCTTTTACATTTTCTTTCTTCTTATACATCTCCGACACATACATATCTATACATGTAAATAGAAAACATAGCACAAAAGAAAAGATATATATAAAATAACTAGCAAACCCTGCGAACTCCGTTTCGCCACCAGATGGCTTCGTTTTATGTAACATTTCGTTTGGTGATTAAAAGATGAAAACAATTTTTTTTTTTATATTTGAAAAGGACATTTTTTTTCATTTAACAACAGTTATGAATTCATTTCGATTACAAAAATGAAGTGTTATTTAGTTGAACTTCTCTAAGTAAATGAAAGTGAATCCAAAGTAAATACTGACGTATCTGCAGATTTGGAAGTTGCTGATTTCGTCATTCGCATTTTACGACACAATACCAAACACAGCCATGTCGCTGCCTTTTGTGACGTCCTTGCACAAATATTTGATTGATTTGTCCAAATGACAACTCTCAACGTCTGCATGTGTTTCGAAAATTCGTGATAGTAGCGGGCAATATGGCACAATGAATTCATTTCCGATCTCAATCTCTTGATTTTGAACTTTAACTTTGATAGTTAGACCATCTTCTTTTGAAAGCCGACGATAAACTGAATATCCATCGTTTCCTGTGACTGTCTCAGCAACTAACGGTCTCGGATATCGTGTTGTGCACTTTCCATCTGCCATGCAAGGTGATAATGGACTTAATGCACCGCACGGTCCATAAACCATCTGTGTCGTCACAATGTCGTGTAGATGGGGATCAGTGACTGGATCAGGAATTTCAGCTGATATGATGTCATCCACTTTATTTGAATGTAATTAGTTCAGCAACCAAATTAGGAAATGAGCATGCGGTAGTCTACGCCTCTGCCATTCCACCAGTACATACAACAACGTGTGTCACCAAAAACTCGATACTTAGTAAGCACATCCATCATAACCTTTAGTCTTTGCTGAAATACTCTGGTGATTATGTCATGTTGATCTTTGCGGTCCGTTTTTGCATCCGAGAAGATCGGTTCAGTAAAAGAATAATTGTGAACAGTTGAATAAAAGTCGATATTAAGGAAAAGTTGTAAAGTTGTAACTTAGTGAATAAAAAAAAAAAACAAATTTTGTTTAATTATTCGCAAGTGAAGTAATTTATTGGCGCCCAACGAGGGGCCACGCTTAATTTGTTCTAATTAAAAGCTTTAAAATAAATAACTAACGGTTTTAAAGTAAAAGGGAACTTGCGTGGTTAAATAAAAACCTTACCAACCGACAAAAGGTTCGCGTTGAAAATAAAGGAGGAAATTAATAAATGAAATAATCCCCTTGCTTACAACAATCCGCTAATTAATAAACGACATAATAAACCTTTTACTTAACAAAAAAAAATAAACGGTCTCAAATACAAAACCAAACAATTCACAAAGTTAAACAAAAATTTAAAAACTGTGGAAGTGAAAGCTGATACAAAAAATATCAACTGAAACCCAAAATTCAAATACAATTACAAATCCAAATACAAAATCCAACAAGAAGGAAGAGCTGAGGGCAATCCCTGGCTAAACAGTGACGACCAGAAAACAAACCGAAGGAAGAGCTGAGGACAATCCCTCGCTGAAAATGAACAACCACAAAAATAAATTGAAGGAAGAGCTGAGGGCCATCCAACGCTAAAACAACCAAGATGGACGACCCCAGCAGGATCATCAAGGAAAACAGAAGACTTCATATTAAATCCAGGAAGAATAGAAGACAATTATTGAGAGTATACTGTTTATTTTTTTTATTTTTTATTTAAGTATATAAGCAAAAAAATTTAAATAAAATCAAACAAGGTGGAAGACATAATTAACGATTTTGAAAGAATTCTCACCAAGCCTCTACCTCAACCTGCAATGGCTTCTAGCAGCCAAGCTAATATTCAAGTGAGTGATTTAATTGCACATATAGTCAATAATGAGTTGAATCCTTTAAGAAATGAGTTTAAAAGCACAACTTAATCAAAATATAAAAAAGGTTGAAGATTTTCAAGTAGAAGTCATTTACCCAAATATTAAATGCGAAACTTCATTCGAAATTATCAAATCATTCAGGGAATTTAAAGGTGAAGAAGACAAATATGTGAGTGGGAGAGAGCAGAAATAGCCATGGGGAAATAAGCTAGAGGTAGCGACAGATTCTTTTCTGCATTGTCAATCTTGAGAAACAAAATAACTGGTACAGCAAACGATGCGCTAACACACAATGGGACAGTATTAAATTATGACGCCATTATGGCAAGGTTGGACTTTGTTTTTAGCGACAAACGTCCAATCCATATAATTGAACAAGACTTAGGAGTGCTAAGTCAAGGGAAACTGTCCATAATGGAATAATGTTGGTTAGTTAATACAAAATTAACTCTTCTTAAAAATAAAACCATTATGACTTACGGCAGAAATAAACCATTAACTGCTGAATTGAACGAAAAACACAAAAAGACAGCACTGAGAGTATTCACAACAGGCCTCAACGGCCATATCTCAGACGTAATATTCTCTGTGAATCCACCAGACTCACCGAACGCTATGGTAACAGTACAAGAACTAGAGAGCAATAATTTGAGGGCCCAATTCGCAAAAAATTTCACATCATCACAGCGCAAGAATCATGAGTCAAATTTATTCGGGTACCAAAACTCAAATAATAGACCCAGGCAAAGTAACCATAACAACTATAATAGTAATCAAAGAAATACTAATAACTTGAGGTTTAACCAACCCGATAGCCAAAATAGAAACAATTATAATCAGAATAACAAGGAAGAACGCTATAGTCGAGTACCTCGACTATCAGATACCCGTTACTCAGCTAATGGGACCAAAGGGAAATGGAGATATGCAAGCAGCAAAGCGAGATTGAAATGCGCCACCTACCGGCGGTAGACAGATTTGAGCGTTATGGGCGTTAGAGTGGGCGTGGAAAATTTTTTTTTTTGATCAATCGGTAGGTATTAACGATACCAATACATTTTAGTTAAAAAAAAAGCCACAGGCTTGGGCGGTTTGTGGCCGTTTTTTGGGTCAATCAATAGGTATTGACGAGAACAATACATTTCAGTTCGTGGGCGTTACAGTGGTCCTGATCAAGAATATATATACTTTATGGGGTCGGAAACGCTTCCTTCTGCCTGTTACATACTTTCCGACGAATCTAGTATACCCTTTTACTCTACGAGTAACGGGTATAAAAATCATAATTGGAATCAAGGCAGACAGTATAATTCTCAATATAATTCCCATAATCAATGGAATTCCAATAAAGCTCAACAAAACAAGCCAGAACCGATGGAAGTAGATGAATCCCTACAGGTTCAGATCAGGGTTATAACAATTATAGCAACAACAACTATAATCAAAATAAATGGAATCAAAATAAATAGCCAGAGACACAAACAACTCAGCAAATTAATCCACAGAACAAAAGAGAACCAAAAGGTACGGTTAACCAACAGGCAAATAAAACTATGCGATTAAATAATTTGGAAGAGGACAATTTTTTAGGCCAGAATCCGGAGTAGGATTACCCTAGTTAATACGATTTAATACGAAACTTAAAACTTTAGTTGACACAGGAGCAACTTCCTGCTATATCAGAACAGGGATATATAAAAACAAAAACGATCTTCCTATATATAAAAGAGTATCTACGGTCAATGGATATTTTATAATTAAATATTATCACATGGTAACGATCTTTAATACACGTTACACATTTTATAAAATAGATGTGTTAAAATCAGACTTTCTTATAGGTTACAACCTATTGAAAAAAATAAGAGCTGCAATAGACACAGAAAAAGGGGAAATAAGATATGGGGGAAAAGAAGAAAAATTGATTTATGATAATGACTGTTCATTTACCAACTTTCCTTATCTGAAGAAAAAAACATTCTTCAATTAAAGAAATTTATTATGAGTCTGAAGAGGCAAATCAAAGCAAAACAAGTTTGGGACTTAAATATCCTGAACACGCCGTCGTTGAAGTATCCGACAAAACTACAAGTTTGGGATTCAAAAATCCTGAGCGCGCCGTCGTTGAAATATCCGACAAAATTTCAACTTTGGGATTACAAAATCCTGAGCAAGCCGTAGTTGAATTATCCGACATCAATCAAATAAACCATGTGAGTGAATCAATTCCAAACCAAAGAATGGATTTGGAAACTGAGATAATAAATATTATCAATAAAGAGCACTCGAAGACAAACATGCAAGTCCCTTTCAGGACTGATATTCGCGATGAAATAAACACCGAAAACGATAGAGCTATTTATAGCGAACAGTATCCATATGCTCTATCGGCTTCAGACTGCGTAAACTCTGAAGTTAATCGCATGTTAAAAGAAGGAATTATAAGACCAAGCAAAAGCCCCTATAATTATCCAGTATTAGTAGTACCAAAAAAGGGTTTTAATGAAGATGGTATCGCAAATATGAAAATTTCTATAGAAAAATCAAAGTTCTTCAAATTAGAAACCACATTTCTTGGTTACGTTGTTTCTCACAATGTAATTCAAACAGACCCCGAAAAATATTTAGAATTTTAAAATATCCAATTCCAAAAAACATTCGAGAGCTTAGAAGTTTAGAAGCTCACTTCAACATCGAAGCGGACATCGACTGCTCTACCGATGCTCTTGAAGAAGTATTGGTGGAGGCAGCCACTATCTCAACACTACAAGGCAGGGACGTGCAAACCAACCACTTGAAAACAAATCTGAGAATTGAACGGCTAGTCCTAGAAAAGAGGCGCCTGCGACATGTCTGGCAAACAAACAGATCTCCGCCATCAAAACAACGTCTTAAGGAAGCCACCTGCAGTCTAAATCGAGCTCTAAAGCAAGAAACAGAAAATGCACAGCTGCGGTACATTTAAAAACTTTCGCCAACCGGTACAAAACATCCTCTGTGGGGGGCTAACCCAAATCTGAGCCCTCCAATCGAAACAGTCACTCCGATAAGAAACTCTTCTGTCATCTGGGTCCGCAGCGACGAAGATAGAGCTGAAACTTTTGCTTTACATCTCAGAAACGTCTTGCAGCCGAGCCCTGCCTCTGGTTCATTCTTCCTACCACCATTGTTTCAGCCAAAGGAGATCGCTAAAATCGTTGGGGAACTGAAAACGAAAAAGGCCCCTGGCGGTGACCGAATAACTCCAAAAATGTTAATTGAATTTCCAAACTCTGCCATTAAGGTTATTTGTAAGCTCTTCAATGGGATTATAACTCTCGGCTACTATCCGAAAAAATGGAAAAAATCTATTATCATTATGATACCAAAGCCCGGAAAAGACCAAACAATTCCGTCATCCTACAGACCAATTAGTTTATTATCGTGTCTGTCTAAGTTGTTCGAAAAATGCCTTCTAATTCGCATAACACCATATCTAGGAGCACACAATGTTATCCCTGCTCAACAATTTGGCTTTCGTCAAAACCATGGAACAATCGAACAAGTAAACAGAATAACATCAGAAATACGCACAGCATTTGAGCATCGGGAATACTGCAGCGCAATATTCCTCGATGTATCTCAAGCATTCGATTGAGTATCCTATACACAGCAGATATTCCCACGAACGAACAGCTAACAACATCTACGTTCGTTGACGACACCGCAATTTTAAGTCGCTCGAGGTGCCCAGGCCGATCCACAACACAGCTAGCAAACCACCTCTCCATAGTAGAGAGGTGGCTATCTGATTGGCGGATTAAAATAAATGAACAAAAACGTAAACACATAAAGTTTACTCTCAACAGGCAAACATGCCCTCATTGAATAATACGCAGATTCCCCAAGTCAACGATGTAACGTATCTCGGCGTCCACCTTGACAGACGACTAACCTGGAGAAGACACATCGAACGCAAGGAAGTACATCTAAAACTAAAAACCAGCACCTTCCACTGGATTATTAACGGTCGTTCGCCCCTGGGATTCCGATATAAGATGATGGGAGAATCGTCAGACGTCCAATATTCTGAACATCATCATCTAAATGAATAGCAACACGCAAGTGTTTATAGTTCTCAGATCGTAGCTTTGCCTGATTAAATCGGATGAACGCTAAACGTTCGGTCTCGACTTTGACATACATGCCGACAGCGAATTGCTGGAATAGTCGACGGCACCACCTGTTCGTTGTACAATTCATGGCTAACTGTACTTCACTGAGTGCATCCTGCCAGGAACGTTCAGCTATCTCTACCGCTGTCAACATACTCTTCATCGTGCTCATAACTCTTTCAACCTGTCCATTGGCCCTACTTGCTCCGGTTGGTATCAAATGTAACTCTATTTTGTGCATTGAACAGAACTCACGAAATTTTCCACAAGAGAAACTCCTGCCTTGATCTGCTATGATACGGTTAGTTTTACTTGATCTGATATTAGAGGCAAAGGATATTTGTCAGCCACTGAATTTGCATTTAGCTCTCTATAATCTAAATTGGACTCGCGAATGGAGAATTACTTGGACGTATTACATTTGCCGCCAACATTTCTTTGATTTTATCTCTAACTAATTCCTTTTCATCTACGCCAAGTCGATATGGACAGTCTTGCACAGTCTTGTTGGCATCTAATAAACGAATTTCTAATTCTCCAGTCGTGACACTTCTGCTCGGTATTCCAATAATAAAATGTTCAGTGTACTGGTCAAAAATGTTCTTCAATTTAGACTTATCATTATCACTTAAATCATAATTTTCATCAAAGAGCTTATCATAATTTGTAATAGTTTCATCGGATATTGAATTAATTTGTTTACTTTTAAAAATATTAAATTTATCAGCATCCATCGTTATGCCAAAGCCAAGTGCCAAGATTTCACGACCAATTATTATGTCATGTTTCAAATGCTCGTCCATAACTACATTAAACATGTTTTCCAAATTAAATTGACAAATTTGTATGGTGGACAGTATTTGTAAATTACAGTGTACAACATTTGTTCTAATTCCTTTTAGAATGACTAAATTATTAAATCTTTTTCCGGCCAGTTTTCCTTTATTAAAAAGCACTCGGCACCCGAGTCGAAAAAGAATGGAAAGGCCTCACCAAATTGATATAAAATTCCTTTCGGCTCCAACACTGCACAGACATCTACTCGCTTCTCGTTCATACTGCTACTCGATGCTGCTGTTCCCTTCATACATGCGGATTCAATATGACCGACGATTCCACATTTAAAGCAAGTCACTCCAGTCCTGTCTCGTCCCGCCAGTGGTCTTCCAAACGATTGATTTGGTTTTGATTGTTCTGCCTTCCTTTTACGGCATTCCAGCATTTTGTGTCCTGAAATTCCACAGTAATGGCACTTCATTGGTGTGTGTGCCTTTAATCTCTTCCTGTCGGGGCCTGTCGAAAGATCTGAAGCCAGATGCAAACTTCGCTTGCTGTATGCATACGCTTTCAACTGCTGCTGTAGTTCATTTCTGTTCGTTATATTGGTGGTGAACAGTAGACGCTGCAGTCTAGTGTCGATTTGTGACGTGTGTGCCAGCACGAAAGAAACAGCTATTCCCTTGATGTCCATCGACTTCCATTTTGTCAAAAGTGACGTCACTAATCGGCTACCGTACGCTGACAAACACTCTTCCGTTTTCGGCCGTCCGTTGATCTGTGCAAGCCATTGGGAAGCGCTCCCTTCTAGTGCTTCACTCAGCGACATAACCAGCGCCCTCCAGAGGATGCTCCGTGAGAATCATGTCGGATGTTTTGCGCCACGCGCTGGCGTCAGCTTCAGCCGCGTCTGGATTAAACTTTGGTAGTCTCAATGATTTTTCACTTGTTGTTGTTGGAGCAGGCTGCTGCATTGTTTTTAATATTTCGATGAATCGTAGATTTTGTGCTTCCAACAGAGATCGCCATTCACTATCACGCTGGGCCTGAGCCGATCCCACTTCTGATGTCAGGGGCTGAGACATTTGCTGGTCTCCTTCTTGCATTTTTGTTGCAGATGCGCAGTGAGTCGCGGTCAACGTCTTCTCCGTTTAGATATCAAAAGCAAAGTGAAGTGGGCTTCCTTCTGCCGGCTTCTTCTGACACACGTCAAAACGACACACGTCATCCAATTGCAAATTCCTTTCTTTTCTCTCTCTCATTTGCAATTCCTTTTTAGTCCTTCTCTCTCTCAGAGTCCTTGACCTTGACCATGACCGCGCCACACTCGGCTGAGACGACACTCTCTCTCGTTCTCAATCCACGCTCTCAGCAATTGTGCAAATGAAAGGAACCACAAATAACCTAGTGACTAGTTTATTTTATTCTTTATTCTTTCTCTTTCTTAATGCTCTACAGTTTCTTTTACATTTTCTTTCTTCTTATACATCTCCGACACATACATATCTATACATGTAAATAGAAAACATAGCACAAAAGAAAAGATATATATAAAATAACTAGCAAACCCTGCGAACTCCGTTTCGCCACCAGATGGCTTCGTTTTATGTAACATTTCGTTTGGTGATTAAAAGATGAAGACAATTTTTTTTTTTATATTTGAAAAGGACATTTTTTTTCATTTAACAACAGTTATGAATTCATTTCGATTACAAAAATGAAGTGTTATTTAGTTGAACTTCTCTAAGTAAATGAAAGTGAATCCAAAGTAAATACTGACGTATCTGCAGATTTGGAAGTTGCTGATTTCGTCATTCGCATTTTACGACACAATACCAAACACAGCCATGTCGCTGCCTTTTGTGACGTCCTTGCACAAATATTTGATTGATTTGTCCAAATGACAACTCTCAACGTCTGCATGTGTTTCGAAAATTCGTGATAGTAGCGGGCAATATGGCACAATGAATTCATTTCCGATCTCAATCTCTTGATTTTGAACTTTAACTTTGATAGTTAGACCATCTTCTTTTGAAAGCCGACGATAAACTGAATATCCATCGTTTCCTGTGACTGTCTCAGCAACTAACGGTCTCGGATATCGTGTTGTGCACTTTCCATCTGCCATGCAAGGTGATAATGGACTTAATGCACCGCACGGTCCATAAACCATCTGTGTCGTCACAATGTCGTGTAGATGGGGATCAGTGACTGGATCAGGAATTTCAGCTGATATGATGTCATCCACTTTATTTGAATGTAATTAGTTCAGCAACCAAATTAGGAAATGAGCATGCGGTAGTCTACGCCTCTGCCATTCCACCGAGTACATACAACAACGTGTGTCACCAAAAACTCGATACTTAGTAAGCACATCCATCATAACCTTTAGTCTTTGCTGAAATACTCTGGTGATTATGTCATGCCGATCTTTGCGGTCCGTTTTTGCATCCGAGAAGATCGGTTCAGTAAAAGAATAATTGTGAACAGTTGAATAAAAGTCGATATTAAGGAAAAGTTGTAAAGTTGTAACTTAGTGAATAAAAAAAAAAACAAATTTTTTTTAATTATTCGCAAGTGAAATAATTTATTGGCGCCCAACGAGGGGCCACGCTTAATTTGTTCTAATTAAAAGCTTTAAAATAAATAACTAACGGTTTTAAAGTAAAAGGGAACTTGCGTGGTTAAATAAAAACCATACCAACCGACAAAAGGTTCGCGTTGAAAATAAAGGAGGAAATTAATAAATGAAATAATCCCCTTGCTTACAACAATCCGCTAATTAATAAACGACATAATAAACCTTTTACTTAACAAAAAAAAATAAACGGTCTCAAATACAAAACCAAACAATTCACAAAGTTAAACAAAAATTTAAAAACTGTGGAAGTGAAAGCTGATACAAAAAATATCAACTGAAACCCAAAATTCAAATACAATTACAAATCCAAATACAAAATCCAACAAGAAGGAAGAGCTGAGGGCAATCCCTGGCTAAACAGTGACGACCAGAAAACAAACCGAAGGAAGAGCTGAGGACAATCCCTCGCTAAAAATGAACAACCACAAAAATAAATTGAAGGAAGAGCTGAGGGCCATCCAACGCTAAAACAACCAAGATGGACGACCCCAGCAGGATCATCAAGGAAAACAGAAGACTTCATATTAAATCCAGGAAGAATAGAAGACAATTATTGAGAGTATACTGTTTATTTTTTTTTATTTTTTATTTAAGTATATAAGCAAAAAAATTTTAATAAAATCAAACAAGGTGGAAGACATAATTAACGATTTTGAAAGAATTCTCACTGTTGGGGCGGTGCGGCTTGATCGATGAAATGATTGAAGCCCCAAGATCGAGTGGTACCCAAAAAAACACGGGAGTACTTTTGGGGTTTTTACGCGACGTGCGTAGGTGTTTATTCGTACACTTTGAAACATGAACTGCTTAAGCCTAACTTAACTTAAGCGCTCCAGAGCAGAGCGGAGACTTAGGGGAGAGATGGAGAGGGAGAGCGGACGGCAGTGCGAGCGCGCTCGACACTGCCTCCTAAAATTAAACGCCCTTTTGGCGTGAACATTCTCCCCCCCCTTGCGAGGACACCCGTAGCAAGAACCTCAGGATAGTAGGCTCAGGAATATGTTGGAAGTGTAGATCGGTCGTCCGTATGTAGGAGAGTGTGGTGGGCCTTTCCACACTTGTGGCAGTGATGACCACTGCGGCAGGAGTCCTTGGAATGATTGTGAGCCAAGCAATTGGAGCAGTACTTCTGGATATGTACTTCCTGAAGCCGATTCTGGGGGCTTAGCCGTAGAAAGTGGTGGCACTTCCGTAGAGGATGGATCTTTTGGCAGACTCGGCATTGGTAGGATTTAATACCTCGAGCACGTCTGCCATCCAAGGCGGGGTATGGAACCCAATATTCGGATGGAGTATTCTTAGGAGGAACTTTTTGTACGGAAACTTGCGTTGAATAGGACGAAATGATGTGTGGAACTGAGGCGGATACTGGCCTTGGAGGGTCGGATGGAATCGTCGGAGTAGTAGGACCGCTGTTTCGATGCAGCAATGTGTGATGCCGATCTTGGCAAGTGAGACAGTTGTGAGCGCTTGTGCAATCCCGGAATTGATGGCTACTTGCAAAGCAATTGGAGCACAACTGCTTCCTTTGGATATAGGCTAAGCGATCTTCTACCGTCATCTGTAGGAAGCGTGGACATATACGCACGGGGTGGTTCTTCTTCGAACACAGATCGCAGCCTTTGTTTATCGGAACTAACCTTGTGTTGAAGGAATTTATTTTTGGAAATTCTGCCTCTTGATTTGTGTCTTTGGGCTGGACGTGGTGGAAATTTGCAGATCGGAAGCTATCGACGGCCTCAAGAGTTAGATGGCGCTCCGTCAAATATGAATCAAGCTCAAGCCACGTAGGAATTTCGGTTTTATTTTGGACGGATTGCTCCCATAATGAGAGAGTAAGCTTTGGTAGTTTTGTCGAGCACATATAAACCAGGATAGGGTCCCAATTCTCAATATTAACACCGGAAAATTTTAAGGAAGTTAAGCAACCTTGAAAACTGCGTTGAAGTTCCTTTAAGTCTGCTCCCGACTCCTGTGCTATGGATTGCACATTGAAAAGTGTTTTCAGGTGACTGTTCACCTGCAATCGCTTATTTTCGAAACGCTCAGTTAGGTTATTCCAGGCTGAGCGAAAGCCATCATTGGTGAGTGGGGATCTTGAAACTATGGAATGAGCTTCGCCACTTGTTTTTGAATTTAAGTGGAATAATTTTTCAACGGGCGTTAGACTCGGATTGTCTATGTATATTGCCGTGAAAAGGTCCCGGAAAGTCGGCCATCGAAGATAATCGCCAGAGAAAACCTCTGTGTCGATAGGAGGGAGCCGACAGCCATAGGACGTGGAATTTTGGGACGGAGTTACTGGAGCTTGAGGTATTTGGGAGGAGCCTTTTTGGATTTGTTCCATCAGCTGCGCGGCAAATATTTCGTAAGTGGAGTACGTTTGGTAATACTTGGACTTTAGTATGGATTTTGTTTCTGCGGAGCTTTCGCCTGCAGCTATAATGCAGTCGGAGCATATGTCGTATGCTGCCTTTACCGTTTGCCACAAGGAATTGAGGTGATCGCGACGGATTTTATAGGCGGATAACGTTGGGGTAGGAGCACCTGGAGCGTTCACAGTGGCCTCAAAGTGGATCAGACAGTCAGCTGTGGCCATAAATCGGGTTAAAGCGGATTTTACTGATGTTGCCATGACGTTAAATAATTTAGAATTTTACTTCAGATGTAAGGAAACGGATTGGAATCAAATTGGAATTTAGGAACCAATTAAGATTGTAAATATATACGGTCACACTGTCGGATAGGCAATAAATATTTATTATATCGGATGGTCGTACTTATGTAAGGAATTACGGACTTTAATATTGTTTGTTTGAATGGAACACTTTTTGTGAGCTCTTGACCCACTGTGCACTGGAGATATACGGTATACGTATGTATGTACACTGTACGTATGTATATATGTGGGGTGCGAATAGCAGAATAACGTTGCGGGAATGGGAAAGACTGCGCTTATGTTTGTATGTCGGTGCGTTTGTTTGTCACCTGCACAACTAAATTGCAAACGATTTGCTGGAGTAAATTTGTGGATATTGTCACTTTGTTTTTAATTTTAGAAACAGTTTAGCCGTATTTGTAGGTCGAGAAAAGTAGTTGGAGTGGACTGTATTAGAAAAAAGTAGTTCGAGTGGACTGTATTAGATTGTTTTTGTAAATATACACATGCAGCTGGAACACAGTAAAAAATAAAGAGTGCAAATCTTAAGTACAATTTTTATGATCGGGAATTTTTTACTGTGGCTGAGTTATATTTTACACACAATTGGAATTGAAAATATATTTGAGAAATATTTTTGTTGAATAGTAGCACTGAAATATCTTCTGGAATTGTTTCAAGTCTACAATTGTGGGCAAAGAAAACTGGAATATTGTCGAGCACAAGTAACGGAATTGAAATACATATATTAAATGCCGTTGCGTCGGATTAATCACTTTTGGATTTAGACAATATATCATACAGAAAGTTAGTCGAAATAGGGTTCGAAAAACTGGCTGTATGACCGGCAATTATAGTAAGCGGAACTTATCTGGAGTGTTTCAAGCCTGCTGGGACAAAATCAAAGGAAACTCCAGGAGAGGAAAGTCCAAAGATTTCGAAATCCTGCTCGAACTGGACCAAAGTGTTGGGGCGGTGCGGCTTGATCGATGAAATGATTGAAGCCCCAAGATCGAGTGGTACCCAAAAAAACACGGGAGTACTTTTGGGGTTTTTACGCGACGTGCGTAGGTGTTTATTCGTACACTTTGAAACATGAACTGCTTAAGCCTAACTTAACTTAAGCGCTCCAGAGCAGAGCGGAGACTTAGGGGAGAGATGGAGAGGGAGAGCGGACGGCAGTGCGAGCGCGCTCGACACTGCCTCCTAAAATTAAACGCCCTTTTGGCGTGAACACTCACCAAGCCTCTACCTCAACCTGCAATGGCTTCTAGCAGCCAAGCTAATATTCAAGTGAGTGATTTAATTGCACATATAGTCAATAATGAGTTGAATCCTTTAAGAAATGAGTTTAAAAGCACAACTTAATCAAAATATAAAAAAGGTTGAAGATTTTCAAGTAGAAGTCATTTACCCAAATATTAAATGCGAAACTTCATTCGAAATTATCAAATCATTCAGGGAATTTAAAGGTGAAGAAGACAAATATGTGAGTGGGAGAGAGCAGAAATAGCCATGGGGAAATAAGCTAGAGGTAGCGACAGATTCTTTTCTGCATTGTCAATCTTTAGAAACAAAATAACTGGTACAGCAAACGATGCGCTAACACACAATGGGACAGTATTAAATTATGACGCCATTATGGCAAGGTTGGACTTTGTTTTTAGCGACAAACGTCCAATCTATATAATTGAACAAGACTTAGGAGTGCTAAGTCAAGGGAAACTGTCCATAATGGAATAATGTTGGTTAGTTAATACAAAATTAACTCTTCTTAAAAATAAAACCATTATGACTTACGGCAGAAATAAACCATTAACTGCTGAATTGAACGAAAAACACAAAAAGACAGCACTAAGAGTATTCACAACAGGCCTCAACGGCCATATCTCAGACGTAATATTCTCTGTGAATCCACCAGACTCACCGAACGCTATGGTAACAGTACAAGAACTAGAGAGCAATAATTTGAGGGCCCAATTCGCAAAAAATTTCACATCATCACAGCGCAAGAATCATGAGTCAAATTTATTCGGGTACCAAAACTCAAATAATAGACCCAGGCAAAGTAACCATAACAACTATAATAGTAATCAAAGAAATACTAATAACTTGAGGTTTAACCAACCCGATAGCCAAAATAGAAACAATTATAATCAGAATAACAAGGAAGAACGCTATAGTCGAGTACCTCGACTATCAGATACCCGTTACTCAGCTAATGGGACCAAAGGGAAATGGAGATATGCAAGCAGCAAAGCGAGATTGAAATGCGCCACCTACCGGCGGTAGACAGATTTGAGCGTTATGGGCGTTAGAGTGGGCGTGGAAAATTTTTTTTTTTGATCAATCGGTAGGTATTAACGATACCAATACATTTTAGTTAAAAAAAAAGCCACAGGCTTGGGCGGTTTGTGGCCGTTTTTTGGGTCAATCAATAGGTATTGACGAGAACAATACATTTCAGTTCGTGGGCGTTACAGTGGTCCTGATCAAGAATATATATACTTAATGGGGTCGGAAACGCTTCCTTCTGCCTGTTACATACTTTCCGACGAATCTAGTATACCCTTTTACTCTACGAGTAACGGGTATAAAAATCATAATTGGAATCAAGGCAGACAGTATAATTCTCAATATAATTCCCATAATCAATGGAATTCCAATAAAGCTCAACAAAACAAGCCAGAACCGATGGAAGTAGATGAATCCCTACAGGTTCAGATCAGGGTTATAACAATTATAGCAACAACAACTATAATCAAAATAAATGGAATCAAAATAAATAGCCAGAGACACAAACAACTCAGCAAATTAATCCACAGAACAAAAGAGAACCAAAAGGTACGGTTAACCAACAGGCAAATAAAATTATGCGATTAAATAATTTGGAAGAGGACAATTTTTTAGGCCAGAATCCGGAGTAGGATTACCCTACTTAATACGATTTAATACGAAACTTAAAACTTTAGTTGACACAGGAGCAACTTCCTGCTATATCAGAACAGGGATATATAAAAACAAAAACGATCTTCCTATATATAAAAGAGTATCTACGGTCAATGGTTAAATTATTAAATATTAAATATTATCACATGGTAACGATCTTTAATACACGTTACACATTTTATAAAACAGATGTGTTAAAATCAGACTTTCTTATAGGTTACAACCTATTGAGAAAAATAGGAGCTGCAATAGACACAGAAAAAGGGGAAATAAGATATGGGGGAAAAGAAGAAAAATTGATTTATGATAATGACTGTTCATTTACCAACTTTCCTTATCTGAAGAAAAAAACATTCTTCAATTAAAGAAATTTATTATGAGTCTGAAGAGGCAAATCAAAGTAAAACAAGTTTGGGACTTAAATATCCTGAACACGCCGTCGTTGAAGTATCCGACAAAACTACAAGTTTGGGATTCAAAAATCCTGAGCGCGCCGTCGTTGAAATATCCGACAAAATTTCAACTTTGGGATTACAAAATCCTGAGCAAGCCGTAATTGAATTATCCGACATCAATCAAATAAACCATGTGAGTGAATCAATTCCAAACCAAAGAATGGATTTGGAAACTGAGATAATAAATATTATCAATAAAGAGCACTCGAAGACAAACATGCAAGTCCCTTTCAGGACTGATATTCGCGGTGAAATAAACACCGAAAACGATAGAGCTATTTATAGCGAACAGTATCCCTATGCTCTATCGGCTTCAGACTGCGTAAACTCTGAAGTTAATCGCATGTTAAAAGAAGGAATTATAAGACCAAGCAAAAGCCCCTATAATTATCCAGTATTAGTAGTACCAAAAAAGGGTTTTAATGAAGATGGTATCGCAAATATGAAAATTTCTAAAGAAAAATCAAAGTTCTTCAAATTAGAAACCACATTTCTTGGTTACGTTGTTTCTCACAATGTAATTCAAACAGACCCCGAAAAATATTTAGAATTTTAAAATATCCAATTCCAAAAAACATTCGAGAGCTTAGAAGTTTAGAAGCTCACTTCAACATCGAAGCGGACATCGACTGCTCTACCGATGCTCTTGAAGAAGTATTGGTGGAGGCAGCCACTATCTCAACACTACAAGGCAGGGACGTGCAAACCAACCACTTGAAAACAAATCTGAGAATTGAACGGCTAGTCCTAGAAAAGAGGCGCCTGCGACATGTCTGGCAAACAAACAGATCTCCGCCATCAAAACAACGTCTTAAGGAAGCCACCTGCAGTCTAAATCGAGCTCTAAAGCAAGAAACAGAAAATGCACAGCTGCGGTACATTTAAAAACTTTCGCCAACCGGTACAAAACATCCTCTGTGGGGGGCTAACCCAAATCTGAGCCCTCCAATCGAAACAGTCACTCCGATAAGAAACTCTTCTGTCATCTGGGTCCGCAGCGACGAAGATAGAGCTGAAACTTTTGCTTTACATCTCAGAAACGTCTTCCAGCCGAGCCCTGCCTCTGGTTCATTCTTCCTACCACCATTGTTTCAGCCAAAGGAGATCGCTAAAATCGTTGGGGAACTGAAACCGAAAAAGGCCCCTGGCGGTGACCGAATAACTCCAAAAATGTTAATTGAACTTCCAAACTCTGCCATTAAGGTTATTTGTAAGCTCTTCAATGGGATTATAACTCTCGGCTACTATCCGAAAAAATGGAAAAAATCTATTATCATTATGATACCAAAGCCCGGAAAAGACCACACAATTCCGTCATCCTACAGACCAATTAGTTTATTATCCTGTCTGTCTAAGTTGTTCGAAAAATGCCTTCTAATTCGCATAACACCATATCTAGGAGCACACAATGTTATCCCTGCTCATCAATTTGGCTTTCGTCAAAACCATGGAACAATCGAACAAGTAAACAGAATAACATCAGAAACACGCACAGCATTTGAGCATCGGGAATACTGCAGCGCAATATTCCTCGATGTATCTCAAGCATTCGATTGAGTATCCTATACACAGCAGATATTCCCACGAACGAACAGCTAACAACATCTACGTTCGCTGACGACACCGCAATTTTAAGTCGCTCGAGGTGCCCAGGCCGATCCACAACACAGCTAGCAAACCACCTCTCCGTAGTAGAGAGGTGGCTATCTGATTGGCGGATTAAAATAAATGAACAAAAACGTAAACACATAAAGTTTACTCTCAACAGGCAAACATGCCCTCATTGAATAATACGCAGATTCCCCAAGTCAACGATGTAACGTATCTCGGCGTCCACCTTGACAGACGACTAACCTGGAGAAGACACATCGAACGCAAGGAAGTACATCTAAAACTAAAAACCAGCACCTTCCACTGGATTATTAACGCTCGTTCGCCCCTGGGATTCCGATATAAGATGATGGGAGAATCGTCAGACGTCCAATATTCTGAACATCATCATCTAAATGAATAGCAACACGCAAGTGTTTATAGTTCTCAGATCGTAGCTTTGCCTGATTAAATCGGATGAACGCTAAACGTTCGGTCTCGACTTTGACATACATGTCGACAGCGAATTGCTGGAATAGTCGACGGCACCACCTGTTCGTTGTACAATTCATGGCTAACTGTACTTCACTGAGTGCATCCTGCCAGGAACGTTCAGCTATCTCTACCGCTGTCAACATACTCTTCATCGTGCTCATAACTCTTTCAACCTGTCCATTGGCCCTACTTGCTCCGGTTGGTATCAAATGTAACTCAATGCACAAATTGAACAGAACTCACGAAATTTTCCACAAGAGAAACTCCTGCCTTGATCTGCTATGATACGGTTAGGTTTACTTGATCTGATATTAGAGGCAAAGGATATTTGTCAGCCACTGAATTTGCATTAAGCTCTCTATAATCTAAATTGGACTCGCGAATGGAGAATTACTTGGACGTATTACATTTGCCGCCAACATTTCTTTGATTTTATCTCTATCTAATTCCTTTTCATCTACGCCAAGTCGATATGGACAGTCTTGCACAGTCTTGTTGGCATCTAATAAACGAATTTCTAATTCTCCAGTCGTGACACTTCTGCTCGGTATTCCAATAATAAAATGTTCAGTGTACTGGTCAAAAATGTTCTTCAATTTAGACTTATCATTATCACTTAAATCATAATTTTCATCAAAGAGCTTATCATAATTTGTATTAGTTTCATCGGATATTGAATTAATTTGTTTACTTTTAAAAATATTAAATTTATCAGCATCCATCGTTATGCCAAAGCCAAGTGCCAAGATTTCACGACCAATCATTATGTCATGTTTCAAATGCTCGTCCATAACTACATTAAACATGTTTTCCAAATTAAATTGACAAATTTGTATGGTGGACAGTATTTGTAAATTACAGTGTACAACATTTGTTCTAATTCCTTTTAGAATGACTAAATTATTAAATCTTTTTCCGGCCAGTTTTCCTTTATTAAGGAGCACTCGGCACCCGAGTCGAAAAAGAATGGAAAGGCCTCACCAAATTGATATAAAATTCCTTTCGGCTCCAACACTGCACAGACATCTACTCGCTTCTCGTTCATACTGCTACTCGATGCGGCTGTTCCCTTCATACATGCGGATTCAATATGACCGACGATTCCACATTTAAAGCAAGTCACTCCAGTCCTGTCTCGTCCCGCCAGTGGTCTTCCAAACGATTGATTTGGTTTTGATTGTTCTGCCTTCCTTTTACGGCATTCCAGCATTTTGTGTCCTGAAATTCCACAGTAATGGCACTTCATTGGTGTGTGTGCCTTTAATCTCTTCCTGTCGGGGCCTGTCGAAAGATCTGAAGCCAGATGCATACTTCGCTTGCTGTATGCATACGCCTTCAACTGCTGCTGTAGTTCATTTCTGTTCGTTATATTGGTGGTGAACAGTAGACGCTGCAGTCTAGTGTCGATTTGTGACGTGTGTGCCAGCACGAAAGAAACAGCTATTCCCTTGATGTTCATCGACTTCCATTTTGTCAAAAGTGACGTCACTAATCGGCTACCGTACGCTGACAAACACTCTTCCGTTTTCGGCCGTCCGTTGATCTGTGCAAGCCATTGGGAAGCGCTCCCTTCTAGTGCTTCACTCAGCGACATAACCAGCGCACTGCCCTCCAGAGGATGCTCCGTGAGAATCATGTCGGATGTTTTGCGCCACGCGCTGGCGTCAGCTTCAGCCGCGTCTGGATTAAACTTCGGTAGTCTCAATGATTTTTCACTTGTTGTTGTTGGAGCAGGCTGCTGCATTGTTTTTAATATTTCGATGAATCGTAGATTTTGTGCTTCCAACAGAGATCGCCATTCACTATCACGCTGGGCCTGAGCCGATCCCACTTCTGATGTCAGGGGCTGAGACATTTGCTGGTCTCCTTCTTGCATTTTTGTTGCAGATGCGCAGTGAGTCGCGGTCAACTTCTTCTCCGTTTAGATATCAAAAGCAAAGTGAAGTGGGCTTCCTTCTGCCGGCTTCTTCTGACACACGTCAAAACGACACACGTCATCCAATTGCAAATTCCTTTCTTTTCTCTCTCTCTCTCATTTGCAATTCCTTTTTAGTCCTTCTCTCTCTCAGAGTCCTTGACCTTGACCATGACCGCGCCACACTCGGCTGAGACGACACTCTCTCTCGTTCTCAATCCACGCTCTCAGCAATTGTGCAAATGAAAGGAACCACTAATAACCTATTGACTAGTTTATTTTATTCTTTATTCTTTCTCTTTCTTAATGCTCTACAGTTTTTTTTACATTTTCTTTCTTCTTATACATCTCCGACACATACATATCTATACATGTAAATAGAAAACATAGCACAAAAGAAAAGATATATATAAAATAACTAGCAAACCCTGCGAACTCCGTTTCGCCACCAGATGGCTTCGTTTTATGTAACATTTCGTTTGGTGATTAAAAGATGAAGACAATTTTTTTTTTATATTTGAAAAGGACATTTTTTTTTCATTTAACAACAGTTATGAATTCATTTCGATTACAAAAATGAAGTGTTATTTAGTTGAACTTCTCTAAGTAAATGAAAGTGAATCCAAAGTAAATACTGACGTATCTGCAGATTTGGAAGTTGCTGATTTCGTCATTCGCATTTTACGACACAATACCAAACACAGCCATGTCGCTGCCTTTTGTGACGTCCTTGCACAAATATTTGATTGATTTGTCCAAATGACAACTCTCAACGTCTGCATGTGTTTCGAAAATTCGTGATAGTAGCGGGCAATATGGCACAATGAATTCATTTCCGATCTCAATCTCTTGATTTTGAACTTTAACTTTGATAGTTAGACCATCTTCTTTTGAAAGCCGACGATAAACTGAATATCCATCGTTTCCTGTGACTGTCTCAGCAACTAACGGTCTCGGATATCGTGTTGTGCACTTTCCATCTGCCATGCAAGGTGATAATGGACTTAATGCACCGCACGGTCCATAAACCATCTGTGTCGTCACAATGTCGTGTAGATGGGGATCAGTGACTGGATCAGGAATTTCAGCTGATATGATGTCATCCACTTTATTTGAATGTAATTAGTTCAGCAACCAAATTAGGAAATGAGCATGCGGTAGTCTACGCCTCTGCCATTCCACCGAGTACATACAACAACGTGTGTCACCAAAAACTCGATACTTAGTAAGCACATCCATCATAACCTTTAGTCTTTGCTGAAATACTCTGGTGATTATGTCATGCCGATCTTTGCGGTCCGTTTTTGCATCCGAGAAGATCGGTTCAGTAAAAGAATAATTGTGAACAGTTGAATAAAAGTCGATATTAAGGAAAAGTTGTAAAGTTGTAACTTAGTGAATAAAAAAAAAAAACAAATTTTTTTTAATTATTCGCAAGTGAAATAATTTATTGGCGCCCAACGAGGGGCCACGCTTAATTTGTTCTAATTAAAAGCTTTAAAATAAATAACTAACGGTTTTAAAGTAAAAGGGAACTTGCGTGGTTAAATAAAAACCATACCAACCGACAAAAGGTTCGCGTTGAAAATAAAGGAGGAAATTAATAAATGAAATAATCCCCTTGCTTACAACAATCCGCTAATTAATAAACGACATAATAAACCTTTTACTTAACAAAAAAAAATAAACGGTCTCAAATACAAAACCAAACAATTCACAAAGTTAAACAAAAATTTAAAAACTGTGGAAGTGAAAGCTGATACAAAAAATATCAACTGAAACCCAAAATTCAAATACAATTACAAATCCAAATACAAAATCCAACAAGAAGGAAGAGCTGAGGGCAATCCCTGGCTAAACAGTGACGACCAGAAAACAAACCGAAGGAAGAGCTGAGGACAATCCCTCGCTAAAAATGAACAACCACAAAAATAAATTGAAGGAAGAGCTGAGGGCCATCCAACGCTAAAACAACCAAGATGGACGACCCCAGCAGGATCATCAAGGAAAACAGAAGACTTCATATTAAATCCAGGAAGAATAGAAGACAATTATTGAGAGTATACTGTTTATTTTTTTTATTTGTTATTTAAGTATATAAGCAAAAAAATTTTAATAAAATCAAACAAGGTGGAAGACATAATTAACGATTTTGAAAGAATTCTCACCAAGCCTCTACCTCAACCTGCAATGGCTTCTAGCAGCCAAGCTAATATTCAAGTGAGTGATTTAATTGCACATATAGTCAATAATGAGTTGAATCCTTTAAGAAATGAGTTTAAAAGCACAACTTAATCAAAATATAAAAAAGGTTGAAGATTTTCAAGTAGAAGTCATTTACCCAAATATTAAACAAAATAACTGGTACAGCAAACGATGCGCTAACACACAATGGGACAGTATTAAATTATGACGCCATTATGGCAAGGTTGGACTTTGTTTTTAGCGACAAACGTCCAATCCATATAATTGAACAAGACTTAGGAGTGCTAAGTCAAGGGAAACTGTCCATAATGGAATAATGTTGGTTAGTTAAAACAAAATTAACTCTTCTTAAAAATAAAACCATTATGACTTACGGCAGAAATAAACCATTAACTGCTGAATTGAACGAAAAACACAAAAAGACAGCACTAAGAGTATTCACAACAGGCCTCAACGGCCATATCTCAGACGTAATATTCTCTGTGAATCCACCAGACTCACCGAACGCTATGGTAACAGTACAAAAACTAGAGAGCAATAATTTGAGGGCCCAATTCGCAAAAAATTTCACATCATCACAGCGCAAGAATCATGAGTCAAATTTATTCGGGTACCAAAACTCAAATAATAGACCCAGGCAAAGTAACCATAACAACTATAATAGTAATCAAAGAAATACTAATAACTTGAGGTTTAACCAACTCGATAGCCAAAATAGAAACAATTATAATCAGAATAACAAGGAAGAACGAGTACCTCGACTATCAGATACCCGTTACTCAGCTAATGGGACCAAAGGGAAATGGAGATATGCAAGCAGCAAAGCGAGATTGAAATGCGCCACCTACCGGCGGTAGACAGATTTGAGCGTTATGGGCGTTAGAGTAAGCGTGGAAAATTTTTTTTTTTGATCAATCGGTAGGTATTAACGATACCAATACATTTTAGTTAAAAAAAAAGCCACAGGCTTGGGCGGTTTGTGGCCGTTTTTTGGGTCAATCAATAGGTATTGACGAGAACAATACATTTCAGTTCGTGGGCGTTACAGTGGTCCTGATCAAGAATATATATACTTTATGGGGTCGGAAACGCTTCCTTCTGCCTGTTACATACTTTCCGACGAATCTAGTATACCCTTTTACTCTACGAGTAACGGGTATAAAAATCATAATTGGAATCAAGGCAGACAGTATAATTCTCAATATAATTCCCATAATCAATGGAATTCCAATAAAGCTCAACAAAACAAGCCAGAACCGATGGAAGTAGATGAATCCCTACAGGTTCAGATCAGGGTTATAACAATTATAGCAACAACAACTATAATCAAAATAAATGGAATCAAAATAAATAGCCAGAGACACAAACAACTCAGCAAATTAATCCACAGAACAAAAGAGAACCAAAAGGTACGGTTAACCAACAGGCAAATAAAATTATGCGATTAAATAATTTGGAAGAGGACAATTTTTTAGGCCAGAATCCGGAGTAGGATTACCCTACTTAATACGATTTAATACGAAACTTAAAACTTTAGTTGACACAGGAGCAACTTCCTGCTATATCAGAACAGGGATATATAAAAACAAAAACGATCTTCCTATATATAAAAGAGTATCTACGGTCAATGGTTAAATTATTAAATATTAAATATTATCACATGGTAACGATCTTTAATACACGTTACACATTTTATAAAACAGATGTGTTAAAATCAGACTTTCTTATAGGTTACAACCTATTGAAAAAAATAAGAGCTGCAATAGACACAGAAAAAGGGGAAATAAGATATGGGGGAAAAGAAGAAAAATTGATTTATGATAATGACTGTTCATTTACCAACTTCCCTTATCTGAAGAAAAAAACATTCTTCAATTAAAGAAATTTATTATGAGTCTGAAGAGGCAAATCAAAGCATAACAAGTTTGGGACTTAAATATCCTGAACACGCCGTCGTTGAAGTATCCGACAAAACTACAAGTTTGGGATTCAAAAATCCTGAGCGCGCCGTCGTTGAAATATCCGACAAAATTTCAACTTTGGGATTACAAAATCCTGAGCAAGCCGTCGTTGAATTATCCGACATCAATCAAATAAACCATGTGAGTGAATCAATTCCAAACCAAAGAATGGATTTGGAAACTGAGATAATAAATATTATCAATAAAGACCACTCGAAGACAAACATGCAAGTCCCTTTCAGGACTGATATTCGCGGTGAAATAAACACCGAAAACGATAGAGCTATTTATAGCGAACAGTATCCCTATGCTCTATCGGCTTCAGACTGCGTAAACTCTGAAGTTAATCGCATGTTAAAAGAAGGAATTATAAGACCAAGCAAAAGCCCCTATAATTATCCAGTATTAGTAGTACCAAAAAAGGGTTTTAATGAAGATGGTATCGCAAATATGAAAATTTCTATAGAAAAATCAAAGTTCTTCAAATTAGAAACCACATTTCTTGGTTACGTTGTTTCTCACAATGTAATTCAAACAGACCCCGAAAAATATTTAGAATTTTAAAATATCCAATTCCAAAAAACATTCGAGAGCTTAGAAGTTTAGAAGCTCACTTCAACATCGAAGCGGACATCGACTGCTCTACCGATGCTCTTGAAGAAGTATTGGTGGAGGCAGCCACTATCTCAACACTACAAGGCAGGGACGTGCAAACCAACCACAAAACAAATCTGAGAATTGAACGGCTAGTCCTAGAAAAGAGGCGCCTGCGACATGTCTGGCAAACAAACAGATCTCCGCCATCAAAACAACGTCTTAAGGAAGCCACCTGCAGTCTAAATCGAGCTCTAAAGCAAGAAACAGAAAATGCACAGCTGCGGTACATTTAAAAACTTTCGCCAACCGGTACAAAACATCCTCTGTGGGGGGCTAACCCAAATCTGAGCCCTCCAATCGAAACAGTCACTCCGATAAGAAACTCTTCTGTCATCTGGGTCCGCAGCGACGAAGATAGAGCTGAAACTTTTGCTTTACATCTCAGAAACGTCTTCCAGCCGAGCCCTGCCTCTGGTTCATTCTTCCTACCACCATTGTTTCAGCCAAAGGAGATCGCTAAAATCGTTGGGGAACTGAAACCGAAAAAGGCCCCTGGCGGTGACCGAATAACTCCAAAAATGTTAATTGAACTTCCAAACTCTGCCATTAAGGTTATTTGTAAGCTCTTCAATGGGATTATAACTCTCGGCTACTATCCGAAAAAATGGAAAAAATCTATTATCATTATGATACCAAAGCCCGGAAAAGACCACACAATTCCGTCTTCCTACAGACCAATTAGTTTATTATCCTGTCTGTCTAAGTTGTTCGAAAAATGCCTTCTAATTCGCATAACACCATATCTAGGAGCACACAATGTTATCCCTGCTCATCAATTTGGCTTTCGTCAAAACCATGGAACAATCGAACAAGTAAACAGAATAACATCAGAAATACGCACAGCATTTGAGCATCGGGAATACTGCAGCGCAATATTCCTCGATGTATCTCAAGCATTCGATTGAGTATCCTATACACAGCAGATATTCCCACGAACGAACAGCTAACAACATCTACGTTCGCTGACGACACCGCAATTTTAAGTCGCTCGAGGTGCCCAGGCCGATCCACAACACAGCTAGCAAACCACCTCTCCGTAGTAGAGAGGTGGCTATCTGATTGGCGGATTAAAATAAATGAACAAAAACGTAAACACATAAAGTTTACTCTCAACAGGCAAACATGCCCTCATTGAATAATACGCAGATTCCCCAAGTCAACGATGTAACGTATCTCGGCGTCCACCTTGACAGACGACTAACCTGGAGAAGACACATCGAACGCAAGGAAGTACATCTAAAACTAAAAACCAGCACCTTCCACTGGATTATTAACGCTCGTTCGCCCCTGGGATTCCGATATAAGATGATGGGAGAATCGTCAGACGTCCAATATTCTGAACATCATCATCTAAATGAATAGCAACACGCAAGTGTTTATAGTTCTCAGATCGTAGCTTTGCCTGATTAAATCGGATGAACGCTAAACGTTCGGTCTCGACTTTGACATACATGTCGACAGCGAATTGCTGGAATAGTCGACGGCACCACCTGTTCGTTGTACAATTCATGGCTAACTGTACTTCACTGAGTGCATCCTGCCAGGAACGTTCAGCTATCTCTACCGCTGTCAACATACTCTTCATCGTGCTCATAACTCTTTCAACCTGTCCATTGGCCCTACTTGCTCCGGTTGGTATCAAATGTAACTCAATGCACAAATTGAACAGAACTCACGAAATTTTCCACAAGAGAAACTCCTGCCTTGATCTGCTATGATACGGTTAGGTTTACTTGATCTGATATTAGAGGCAAAGGATATTTGTCAGCCACTGAATTTGCATTAAGCTCTCTATAATCTAAATTGGACTCGCGAATGGAGAATTACTTGGACGTATTACATTTGCCGCCAACATTTCTTTGATTTTATCTCTATCTAATTCCTTTTCATCTACGCCAAGTCGATATGGACAGTCTTGCACAGTCTTGTTGGCATCTAATAAACGAATTTCTAATTCTCCAGTCGTGACACTTCTGCTCGGTATTCCAATAATAAAATGTTCAGTGTACTGGTCAAAAATGTTCTTCAATTTAGACTTATCATTATCACTTAAATCATAATTTTCATCAAAGAGCTTATCATAATTTGTATTAGTTTCATCGGATATTGAATTAATTTGTTTACTTTTAAAAATATTAAATTTATCAGCATCCATCGTTATGCCAAAGCCAAGTGCCAAGATTTCACGACCAATCATTATGTCATGTTTCAAATGCTCGTCCATAACTACATTAAACATGTTTTCCAAATTAAATTGACAAATTTGTATGGTGGACAGTATTTGTAAATTACAGTGTACAACATTTGTTCTAATTCCTTTTAGAATGACTAAATTATTAAATCTTTTTCCGGCCAGTTTTCCTTTATTAAGGAGCACTCGGCACCCGAGTCGAAAAAGAATGGAAAGGCCTCACCAAATTGATATAAAATTCCTTTCGGCTCCAACACTGCACAGACATCTACTCGCTTCTCGTTCATACTGCTACTCGATGCGGCTGTTCCCTTCATACATGCGGATGCAAGTTACTCCAGTTCTGTCTCGTCCCGCCAGTGGTCTTCCAAACGATTGATTTGGTTTTGATTGTTCTGCCTTCCTTTTACGGCATTCCAGCATTTTGTGTCCTGAAATTCCACAGTAATGGCACTTCATTGGTGTGTGTGCCTTTAATCTCTTCCTGTCGGGGCCTGTCGAAAGATCTGAAGCCAGATGCAAACTTCGCTTGCTGTATGCATACGCCTTTAACTGCTGCTGTAGTTCATTTCTGTTCGTTATATTGGTGGTGAACAGTAGACGCTGCAGTCTAGTGTCGATTTGTGACGTGTGTGCCAGCACGAAAGAAACAGCTATCCCCTTGATGTCCATCGACTTCCATTTTGTCAAAAGTGACGTCACTAATCGGCTACCGTACGCTGACAAGCACTCGCCCGTTTTCGGCCGTCCGTTGAGAATGTTCAACAAGGTGAAGGCCGGCGTCTCTGAATCGTCGTAGCGCTGAACAAACAACTCTTGGAATTGTGGCCAGGTAATACCAGCATAGCTGATCTGTGCAAGCCATTGGGAAGCGCTCCCTTCTAGTGCTCCACTCAGCGACATAACCAGCGCACTGCCCTCCAGAGGATGCTCCGTGAGAATCATGTCGGATGTTTTGCGCCACGCGCTGGCGTCAGCTTCAGCCGCGTCTGGATTAAACTTTGGTAGTCTCAATGATTTTTCACTTGTTGTTGTTGGAGCAGGCTGCTGCATTGTTTTTAATATTTCGATGAATCGTAGATTTTGTGCTTCCAACAGAGATCGTCATTCACTATCACGCTGGGCCTGAGCCGATCCCACTTCTGATGTCAGGGGCTGAGACATTTGCTGGTCTCCTTCTTGCATTTTTGTTGCAGATGCGCAGTGAGTCGCGGTCAACGTCTTCTCCGTTTAGATATCAAAAGCAAAGTGAAGTGGGCTTCCTTCTGCCGGCTTCTTCTGACACACGTCAAAACGACACACGTCATCCAATTGCAAATTCCTTTCTTTTCTCTCTCTCTCTCTCATTTGCAATTCCTTTTTAGTCCTTCTCTCTCTCAGAGTCCTTGACCTTGACCATGACCGCGCCACACTCGGCTGAGACGACACTCTCTCTCGTTCTCAATCCACGCTCTCAGCAATTGTGCAAATGAAAGGAACCACAAATAACCTAGTGACTAGTTTATTTTATTCTTTATTCTTTCTCTTTCTTAATGCTCTACAGTTTCTTTTACATTTTCTTTCTTCTTATACATCTCCGACACATACATATCTATACATGTAAATAGAAAACATAGCACAAAAGAAAATATATATATAAAATAACTAGCAAGCCCTGCGAACTCCGTTTCGCCACCAGATGGCTTCGTTTTATGTAACATTTCGTTTGGTGATTAAAAGGTGAAGACAATTTTTTTTTTTATATTTGAAAAGGACATTTTTTTTCATTTAACAACAGTTATGAATTCATTTCGATTACAAGAATGAAGTGTTATTTAGTTGAACTTCTCTAAGTAAATGAAAGTGAATCCAAAGTAAATACTGACGTATCTGCAGATTTGGAAGTTGCTGATTTCGTCATTCGCATTTTACGACACAATACCAAACACAGCCATGTCGCTGCCTTTTGTGACGTCCTTGAACAAATATTTGATTGATTTGTTCAAATGACAACTCTCAACGTCTGCATGTGTTTCGAAAAGTCGTGATAGTAGCGGGCAATATGGCACAATGAATTCATTTCCGATCTCAATCTCTTGATTTTGAACTTTAACTTTGATAGTTAGACCATCTTCTTTTGAAAGACGACGATAAACTGAATATCCATCGTTTCCGGTGACTGTCTCAGCAACTAACGGTCTCGGATATCGTGTTGTGCACTTTCCATCTGCCATGCAAGGTGATAATGGACTTAATGCACCGCACGGTCCATTAACCATCTGTGTCGTCACAATGTCGTGTAGATGGGGATCAGTGACTGGATCAGGAATTTCAGCTGATATGATGTCATCCACTTTATTTGAATGTAATTAGTTCAGCAACCAAATTAGGAAATGAGCATGCGGTAGTCTACGCCTCTGCCATTCCACCGAGTACATACAACAACGTGTGTCACCAAAAACTCGATACTTAGTAAGCACATCCATCATAACCTTTAGTCTTTGCTGAAATACTCTGGTGATTATGTCATGCCGATCTTTGCGGTCCGTTTTTGCATCCGAGAAGATCGGTTCAGTAAAAGAATAATTGTGAACAGTTGAATAAAAGTCGATATTAAGGAAAAGTTGTAAAGTTGTAACTTAGTGAATAAAAAAAAAAAACAAATTTTTTTTAATTATTCGCAAGTGAAATAATTTATTGGCGCCCAACGAGGGGCCACGCTTAATTTGTTCTAATTAAAAGCTTTAAAATAAATAACTAACGGTTTTAAAGTAAAAGGGAACTTGCGTGGTTAAATAAAAACCTTACCAACCGACAAAAGGTTCGCGTTGAAAATAAAGGAGGAAATTAATAAATGAAATAATCCCCTTGCTTACAACAATCCGCTAATTAATAAACGACATAACAAACCTTTTACTTAACAAAAAAAATAAACGGTCTCAAATACAAAACCAAACAATTCACAAAGTTAAACAAAAATTTAAAAACTGTGGAAGTGAAAGCTGATACAAAAAATATCAACTGAAACCCAAAATTCAAATAAAATTACAAATCCAAATACAAAATCCAACAAGAAGGAAGAGCTGAGGGCAATCCCTCGCTAAACAGTGACGACCAGAAAACAAACCGAAGGAAGAGCTGAGGACAATCCCTCGCTAAAAATGAACAACCACAAAAATAAATTGAAGGAAGAGCTGAGGGCCATCCAACGCTAAAACAACCAAGAAGGACGACCCCAGCAGGATCATCAAGGAAAACAGAAGACTTCATATTAAATCCAGGAAGAATAGAAGACAATTATTGAGAGTATACTGTTTATATTTTTTATTTTTTATTTAAGTATATAAGCAAAAAAATTTAAATAAAATCAAACAAGGTGGAAGACATAATTAACGATTTTGAAAGAATTCTCACCAAGCCTCTACCTCAACCTGCAATGGCTTCTAGCAGCCAAGCTAATATTCAAGTGAGTGATTTAATTGCACATATAGTCAATAATGAGTTGAATCCTTTAAGAAATGAGTTTAAAAGCACAACTTAATCAAAATATAAAAAAGGTTGAAGATTTTCAAGTATAAGTCATTTACCCAAATATTAAATGCGAAACTTCATTCGAAATTATCAAATCATTCAGGGAATTTAAAGGTGAAGAAGACAAATATGTGAGTGGGAGAGAGCAGAAATAGCCATGGGGAAATAAGCTAGAGGTAGCGACAGATTCTTTTCTGCATTGTCAATCTTGAGAAACAAAATAACTGGTACAGCAAACGATGCGCTAACACACAATGGGACAGTATTCAATTATGACGCCATTATGGCAATGCTGGACTTTGTTTTTAGCGACAAACGTCCAATCCATATAATTGAACAAGACTTAGGAGTGCTAAATCAAGGGAAACTGTCCATAATGGAATATTGTTGGTTAGTTAATACAAAATTAACTCTTCTTAAAAATAAAACCATTATGACTTACGGCAGAAAATTTCACATCATCACAGCCCAAGAATTATGAGTCAAATTTATTCGGGTACCAAAACTCAAATAATAGACCCAGGCAAAGTAGCCATAGCAACTATAAAAGTAATCAAAGAAATACTAATAACTTGAGGTTTAACCAACCCGATAGCCAAAATAGAAACAATTATAATCAGAATAACAAGGAAGAACGCTATAGTCGAGTACCTCGACTATCAGATACCCGTTACTCAGCTAATGGGACCAAAGGGAAATGGAGATATGCAAGCAGCAAAGCGAGATTGAAATGCGCCACCTACCGGCGGTAGACAGATTTGAGCGTTATGGACGTTACAGCGGGCGTGGAAAATTTTGGAAAATTTGGATCAATCGGTAGGTATTAACGATACCAATACATTTTAGTTAAAAAAAAGCCACAGGCTTGGGCGGTTTGTGGGCGTTTTTTGGGTCAATCAATAGGTATTGACGAGAACAATACATTTCAGTTCGTGGGCGTTACAGTGGGCGTGGCACTCTGCTGAAACAAACATGCGCTGCGCAGGAATTTCAGGTAGTGGTCCTGATCAAGAATATATATATATATATATATATACTTTATGGGGTCGGAAACGCTTCCTTCTGCCTGTTAATATTAATATTATCAATAAAGAGCACTCGAAGACAAACATGCAAGTCCCTTTCAGGACTGATATTCGCGGTGAAATAAACACCGAAAACGATAGAGCTATTTATAGCGAACAGTATCCCTATGCTCTATCGGCTTCAGACTGCGTAAACTCTGAAGTTAATCGCATGTTAAAAGAAGGAATTATAAGACCAAGCAAAAGCCCCTATAATTATCCAGTATTAGTAGTACCAAAAAAGGGTTTTAATGAAGATGGTATCGCAAATATGAAAATTTCTATAGAAAAATCAAAGTTCTTCAAATTAGAAACCACATTTCTTGGTTACGTTGTTTCTCACAATGTAATTCAAACAGACCCCGAAAAATATTTAGAATTTTAAAATATCCAATTCTAAAAAACATTCGAGAGCTTAGAAGCTTAGAAGCTCACTTCAACATCGAAGCGGACATCGACTGCTCTACCGATGCTCTTGAAGAAGTATTGGTGGAGGCAGCCACTATCTCAACACTACAAGGCAGGGACGTGCAAGCCAACCACTTGAAAACAAATCTGAGAATTGAACGGCTAGTCCTAGAAAAGAGGCGCCTGCGACATGTCTGGCAAACAAACAGATCTCCAGCCATCAAAACAACGTCTTAAGGAAGCCACCTGCAGTCTAATTCGAGCTCTAAAGCAAGAAACAGAAAATGCACAGCTGCGGTACATTTAAAAACTTTCGCCAACCGGTACAAAACATCCTCTGTGGGGGGCTAACCCAAATCTGAGCCCTCCAATCGAAACAGTCACTCCGATAAGAAACTCTTCTGTCATCTGGGTCCGCAGCGACGAAGATAGAGCTGAAACTTTTGCTTTACATCTCAGAAACGTCTTCCAGCCGAGCCCTGCCTCTGGTTCATTCTTCCTACCACCATTGTTTCAGCCAAAGGAGATCGCTAAAATCATTGGGGAACTGAAACCGAAAAAGGCCCCTGGCGGTGACCGAATAACTCCAAAAATGTTAATTGAACTTCCAAACTCTGCCATTAAGGTTATTTGTAAGCTCTTCAATGGGATTATAACTCTCGGCTACTATCCGAAAAAATTGAAAAAATCTATTATCATTATGATACCAAAGCCCGGAAAAGACCACACAATTCCGTCATCCTACAGACCAATTAGTTTATTATCGTGTCTGTCTAAGTTGTTCGAAAAATGCCTTCTAATTCGCATAACACCATATCTAGGAGCACACAATGTTATCCCTGCTCATCAATTTGGCTTTCGTCAAAACCATGGAACAATCGAACAAGTAAACAGAATAACATCAGAAATACGCACAGCATTTGAGCATCGGTAATACTGCAGCGCAATATTCCTCGATGTATCTCAAGCATTCGATTGAGTATCCTATACACAGCAGATATTCCCACGAACGAACAGCTAACAACATCTACGTTCGCTGACGACACCGCAATTTTAAGTCGCTCGAGGTGCCCAGGCCGATCCACAACACAGCTAGCAAACCACCTCTCCGTAGTAGAGAGGTGGCTATCTGATTGGCGGATTAAAATAAATGAACAAAAACGTAAACACATAAAGTTTACTCTCAACAGGCAAACATGCCCTCATTGATTAATACGCAGATTCCCCAAGTCAACGATGTAACGTATCTCGGCGTCCACCTTGACAGACGACTAACCTGGAGAAGACACATCGAACGCAAAAAAGTACATCTAAAACTAAAAACCAGCACCTTCCACTGGATTATTAACGCTCGTTCGCCCCTGGGATTCCGATATAAGATGATGGGAGAATCGTCAGACGTCCAATATTCTGAACATCATCATCTAAATGAATAGCAACACGCAAGTGTTTATAGTTCTCAGATCGTAGCTTTGCCTGATTAAATCGGATGAACGCTAAACGTTCGGTCTCGACTTTGACATACATGTCGACAGCGAATTGCTGGAATAGTCGACGGCACTTCAGAATGACATTCTCCTCATGTGAACGAATCATCATACGATACGCATAGTAATTCATTGCGCTTAGAGTTTTATTCACACACACATGCTCGCGACAGCGGAAGAGAGCGGACGTGTCTCGTGCGAGGTCCGCAAAAAGTGCAAGAAAGTTGATAAATTAAATGCAAGCAAAACACAAAAACTAAACTACACACAACTTTATAAATTGCGTCATCAAATGTCGGTTTCGCAGGCTATGTCGCTTTTTCACATCATACAGTGAGTAAAATCAAACTTGTCACACCAGTCAACCGCGCCACACACCATGACAGAACACTCCTGGTTCCACACTTGTGCCTTCGGCTTGACCTGGTTCAACTTTCTGTCAGTAGCTCGTACTCTTCTGCCCAAACCCGACCATTTGGCTATCCTTGTTATCAAACCACAGTTACAGGCTCTTGCCGCCCCACGCGACGCTTTGCACCTTTAGTGCCACGATCTGCTCAGATCCAAACTGCATCACACAATATCATCCATACTAGGCAGCCTTCTCAAACTCTCGTGCGAATACTTGTAGGTTCGCTGGCTAGTTAACGATTTTAACAGGTATCGATCACCTTCCAACAGCTCGGCAACCACAAAAGGTCCTTTGAACTTAGGATCCAATTTGGTCTGATGCCGCTCTTCACTTCTAAGCAAGACATGATCCCCAACCTTGTGTTTTACAATTTTGGCCTTATTCTTATCAACTCGATTCTTTTCGTATTTCGCATTTATTTCAATATTTTCTTTGGCCTGAGCCCTCGCTTGCTTACAATCTATTTTAGTTTCTTCATTTATTGGCAATAAGCCCATTGGCCTGGTCTTTCTTCCAATCAATATTTCTAATGGGCTATACTTTGTTACCCTGTTCGTTGTACAATTCATGGCTAACTGTACTTCACTGAGTGCATCCTGCCAGGAACGTTCAGCTATCTCTACCGCTGTCAACATACTCTTCATCGTGCTCATAACTCTTTCAACCTGTCCATTGGCCCTACTTGCTCCGGTTGGTATCAAATGTAACTCTATTTTGTGCATTGAACAGAACTCCCGAAATTTTCCACAAGAGAAACTCCTGCCTTGATCTGCTATGATACGGTTAGGTACCCCAAAAAGTGATATTGTTGATTTTACAGCCTTAATACAGTTTTCCGCATCTAAATGCAAAGTATGATATAGGTGAACAAATTTAGTAAATGCGTCTATTTGTACTATGACAGTATGCCAAGGTATCTCAACTTTCGGAATTGGATGCAATTCCATTTGAATTTTCCCTGATGGAGGCTTTGCTAGTTTGCATGTGATGCAGTTCTCTACAAATTTTCGTACATACTTGGACATATGCTCGAACCAATACTGCTCATAAACCTTGTCTAACGTTTTCTGCCACCCCAAATGCATGATTGTTTCATGGAAGTGATTTACTACAGACCACCTAAAGGCTCTTGGGATTACAGGTAGACAGCGTGTTTTTCCATTTCTCTGAATTTTCCGATACAGAATTCCTGCTCTTAGCTCATACGTCTTCGCTAAACTCTCCAGCAACTCCCCATCATTCAACTGGACTATAATTTCCCTTAGACACGAATCACGCTGTTGCTCAGCTACAAGCCAGTTGTCTGTCACCTCTGTCAGGTCGATGCGGACTTCGGGTACTCTATTTGTTGCCTCACATTCAGTGACAATCGGATTTCTGGATAAAAAGTCGACGTGCGCCATGCGATTTCCCTTGCGGTACTCTACAGTGAAATCAAATGATTGCAAATATGCCCACCAACGGTGAACTCTCGGCGTTAGTTCTACTTTAGCACGACTTGCTTTCAATGAATTACAATCTGTGAATATTACAAACTTTCGACCGTGAAGGTAATGTCGGAAACTTTTTACAGCGTTGTATACTGCCAGGTTTTCTAATTCGTATGAATGACACCTCGATTCTGGGGGCGATGTACACTTGCTAAAGTATTCTACCACTCTAGGCTTAACGTCTATTTTGTGCATGAGAATGGCACCATAGTCACTTGCACTTGCATCTGTATGCAGCTCTATGGTATATTGTGGATCAAAAATAATTAAAACCGGATCATGAGTTAGTACTGAGATGATCTTTTGCCGTATTTCTTCATGCTCAGCTTTCCAAACGAAACTATTAATTTTGGAAGTCAACTGATATAACGGTTTCATCTGTTCAGAGAACTGTGGGACAAATTTACGGAAGTACGACGCTAATCCTATAAATTGTCGCAATTGTGAAACATTCTTTGGTTGAGATAGTCCAGCCAGAGCTTGTATTTTTCGCGGATTTGGTTCAATACTACCGTCCTTGAACAAGTAGCCAAGATATTCTATTTCAGTTTTCAGAAAAGAGCATTTTTTTATATTAAATGAAAATCCTGCTTCCGATAGAGCCTTTAGCACAACTGTCAATCTTTCAAATGCTTCCTCTTTTGACCTTGCTACTATCACTACATCATCAATGTAAACAATTGCATAGGAGTACGCCAGGTCACCCAGTGCTCGCGTTATAGCTCGCTGAAAAATCGAAGAGGCATTCTTGAGCCCAAATGGCATAGACAGAAACTCGTACTGGCCCTCAGGGGTTACAAAAGCAGTTCGCTCTATAGATCCTACATCTATTGGAATCTGATAAAACCCACTAGCCATATCTAAACAAGAGAAGTATCTACCCCCACGCAGTCTGTTTACTTGATCTGATATTAGAGGCAAAGGATATTTGTCAGCCACTGAATTTGCATTTAGCTCTCTATAATCTATGCACAAACGATCACTGCCATCTTTCTTCTTAACTAACAAAATTGGACTCGCGAATAGAGAATTACTTGGACGTATTACATTTGCCGCCAACATTTCTTTGATTTTATCTCTATCTAATTCCTTTTCATCTACGCCAAGTCGATATGGACGTCTCTGCACAGTCTTGTTGGCATCTAATAAACGAATTTCTAATTCTCCAGTCGTGACACGTCTGCTCGGTATTCCAATAATAAAATGCTCAGTGTACTGGTCAGAAATGTTCTTCAATTTAGACTTATCATTATCGCTTAAATCAAATTTTTCATCAAAGAGCTTTTCATAATTTGTAATAGTTTCATCGGATATTGAATTAATTTGTTTACTTTTAAAAATATTAAATTTATCAGCATCCATCGTTATGCCAAAGCCAAGTGCCAAGATTTCACGACCAATCATTATGTTATGTTTCAAATGCTCGTCCATAACTACATTAAACATGTTTTCCAAATTAAATTGACAAATTTGTATGGTGGACAGTATTTGTAAATTACAGTGTACAACATTTGTTCTAATTCCTTTTAGAATGACTAAATTATTAAATCTTTTTCCGGCCAGTTTTCCTTTATTAAAAAGCACTCGGCACCCGAGTCGAAAAAGAATGGAAAGGCCTCACCAAATTGATATAAAATTCCTTTCGGCTCCAACACTGCACAGACATCTACTCGCTTCTCGTTCATACTGCTACTCGATGCTGCTGTTCCCTTCATACATGCGGATTCAATATGACCGACGATTCCACATTTAAAGCAAGTCACTCCAGTCCTGTCTCGTCCCGCCAGTGGTCTTCCAAACGATTGATTTGGTTTTGATTGTTCTGCCTTCCTTTTACGACATTCCAGCATTTTGTGTCCAGAAATTCCACAGTAATGGCACTTCATTGGTGTGTGTGCGTTGAATCTCTTCCTGTTCGGGCCTGTCGAAAGATCTGAAGCCAGATGCAAACTTCGCTTGCTGTATGCATACGCCTTCAACTGCTGCTGTAGTTCATTTCTGTTCGTTATATTGGTGGTGAACAGTAGACGCTGCAGTCTAGTGTCGATTTGTGACGTGTGTGCCAGCACGAAAGAAACAGCTATTCCCTTGATGTCCATCGACTTCCATTTTGTCAAAAGTGACGTCACTAATCGGCTACCGTACGCTGACAAACACTCAAGGTGGAGGCCGGCGTCTCTGAATCGTCGTAGCGCTGAACAAACAACTCTTGGAATTGTGGCCAGGTAATACCAGCATAGCTGATCTGTGCAAGCCATTGGGAAGCGCTCCTCTCTAGTGCTCCACTCAGCGACATAACCAGCGCACTGCCCTCCAGAGGATGCTCCGTGAGAATCATGTCGGATGTTTTGCGCCACGCGCTGGCGTCAGCTTCAGCCGCGTCTGGATTAAACTTTGGTAGTCTCAATGATTTTTCACTTGTTGTTGTTGAAGCAGGCTGCTGCATTGTTTTTAATATTTCGATGAATCGTAGATTTTGTGCTTCCAACAGAGATCGGCATTCACTATCACGCTGGCCTGAGCCGATCCCACTTCTGATGTCAGGGGCTGAGACATTTGCTGGTCTCCTTCTTGCATTTTTGTTGCAGATGCGCAGTGAGTCGCGGTCAACGTCTTCTCCGTTTAGACATCAAAAGCAAAGTGAAGTCGGCTTTCTTCTGCCGGCTTCTTCTGACACACGTCAAAACGACACACGTCATCCAATTGCAAATTCCTTTCTTTTCTCTCTCTCTCTCTCATTTGCAATTCCTTTTTAGTCCTTCTCTCTCTCAGAGTCCTTGACCTTGACCATGACCGCGCCACACTCGGCTGAGACGACACTCTCTCTCGTTCTCAATCCACGCTCTCAGCAATTGTGCAAATAAAAGGAACCACAAATAACCTAGTGACTAGTTTATTTTATTCTTTATTCTTTCTCTTTCTTAATGCTCTACAGTTTCTTTTACATTTTCTTTCTTCTTATACATCTCCGACATCTCTATACATCTCTATACATGTAAATAGAAAAGATAGCACAAAAGAAAAGATATATATAAAATAACTAGCAAACCGTCCGAACTCTGTTTCGCCACCAGATGGCTTCGTTTTATGTAACATTTCGTTTGGTGATTAAAAGATGAAGACAATTTTTTTTTTTATATTTTAAAAGGACATTTATTTTCATTTAACAACAGTTATGAATTCATTTCGATTACAAAAATGAAGTGTTCTTTAGTTGAACTTCTCTAAGTAAATGAAAGTGAATCCAAAGTAAATACTGACGTATCTGCAGATTTGGTATTTTGGTATTTTACGACACAATACCACACACAGCCATGTCGCTGCCTTTTGTGACGTACTTGCACAAATATTTGATTGATTTGTCCGAATGACAACTCTCAACGTCACAATGAATTCATTTCCGATCTCAATCTCTTGATTTTGAACTTTAACTTTGATAGTTAGACCATCTTCTTTTGAAAGCCGACGATAAACTGAATATCCATCGTTTCCTGTGACTGTCTCAGCAACTAACGGTCTCGGATATCGTGTTGTGCACTTTCCATCTGCCATGCAAGGTGATAATGGACTTAATGCACCGCACGGTCCATTAACCATCTGTGTCGTCACAATGTCGTGTAGATGGGGATCAGTGACTGGATCAGAAATTTCAGCTGATATGATGTCATCCACTTTATTTGAATGTAATTTGTTCCGCAACCAAATTAGGAAATGAACACGCGGTAGTCTACGCCTCTGCCATTCCACCGAGTACATATAACAACGTGTGTCACCAAAAACTTGATACTTAGTAAGCACATCCATCATAACCTTGAGTCTTTGCTGAAATACTCTGATAATTATGTCATGCCGATCTTGCGGTTTTTGGCCCGGTTCCAACTCTCGTTCAATTTCCGTCCATTTCGGATGGCCTGTGAACGTAATAAATAAATCCGGAGTTCCATAATTTCGTACGTACGTCAAAGCGTCTTGAGCGTGTTCATGCAAGTTATCCAGCTCATGATCCCAGCCTCCTTACCCAATTTATAAGCAAACTCATCATATACAATTCTTAGCTGAGAGCGCCTTCCAGATCGAGCGCCTAGCCGCCTTACCCAAGTTGTAAACAATTTCTTATAAACAATTCTTAGCTGTGAACCCCTTACTCAGCGTTCCCACAGAATCCTAATTAGCTCCCCCACTTCAGTCGAAGTTCATTATTAAGATTCAAGTGCATCCGGTGAACACCCGACGAGACACAGAACTGGAGCGTAATCCGTTTAGTAATCGAGCAGAGAATTTGATCATCCGATTTCCCGACTCTCTTCAGTCCAACCCTTGTCCAACTCTTAATGAGTTCCCCAATTCACTTTAACCAAGGTTTGTTTATCAAATAATCGGCCCTTGGTCAGGCATTCCGTTTTTTGTATCCAAAAAGATCGGTTCAGTAAAAGAATAATTGTGAATAGTTGAATAAAAGTCGATATTAAGGAAAAGTTGTAAAGTTGTAACTTAGTGAATAAAAAAAAAAAAAAATTTTTTTTAATTATTCGCAAGTGAAATAATTTATTGGCGCCCAACGAGGGGCCACGCTTAATTTGTTCTAATTAAAAGCTTTAAAATAAATAACTAACGGTTTTAAAGTAAAAGGGAACTTGCGTGGTTAAATAAAAACCTTACCAACCGATAAAAAGTTCGCGTTGAAAATAAAGGAGGAAATTAATAAATGAAATAATCCCCTTGCTTACAACAATCCGCTAATTAATAAACGACATAATAAACCTTTTGTTTAACAAAAAAAACTAAACGGTCTCAAATAACAAAACCAAACAATTCACAAAGTTAAACAAAAATTTAAAAACTGTGGAAGTGAAAGCTGATACAAAAATTATCAACTGAGAAACAAAATTCAAATACAATTACAAATCCAAATACAAAATCCAACAAGAAGGAAGAGCTGAGGGCAATCCCTCGCTAAACAGTGACGACCAGAAAACAATCCGAAGGAAGAGCTGAGGACAATCCCTCGCTAAAAATGAACAACCACAAAAATAAATTGAAGGAAGAGCTGAGGGCCATCCAACGCTAAAACAACCAAGAAGGACGACCCCAGCAGGATCATCAAGGAAAACAGAAGACTTCATATTAAATCCAGGAAGAATAGAAGACAATTATTGAGAGTATACTGTTTATTTTTTTTATTTTTTATTTAAGTATATAAGCAAAAAAATTTAAATAAAATCAAACAAGGTGGAAGACATAATTAACGATTTTGAAAGAATTCTCACCAAGCCTCTACCTCAACCTGCAATGGCTTCTAGCAGCCAAGCTAATATTCAAGTGAGTGATTTAATTGCACATATAGTCAATAATGAGTTGAATCCTTTAAGAAATGAGTTTAAAAGCACAACTTAATCAAAATATAAAAAAGGTTGAAGATTTTCAAGTATAAGTCATTTACCCAAATATTAAATGCGAAACTTCATTCGAAATTATCAAATCATTCAGGGAATTTAAAGGTGAAGAAGACAAATATGTGAGTGGGAGAGAGCAGAAATAGCCATGGGGAAATAAGCTAGAGGTAGCGACAGATTCTTTTCTGCATTGTCAATCTTGAGAAACAAAATAACTGGTACAGCAAACGATGCGCTAACACACAATGGGACAGTATTCAATTATGACGCCATTATGGCAATGCTGGACTTTGTTTTTAGCGACAAACGTCCAATCCATATAATTGAACAAGACTTAGGAGTGCTAAATGAAGGGAAACTGTCCATAATGGAATATTGTTGGTTAGTTAATACAAAATTAACTCTTCTTAAAAATAAAACCATTATGACTTACGGCAGAAAATTTCACATCATCACAGCCCAAGAATTATGAGTCAAATTTATTCGGGTACCAAAACTTAAATAATAGACCCAGGCAAAGTAACCATAGCAACTATAAAAGTAATCAAAGAAATACTAACAACTTGAGGTTTAACCAACCCGATAGCCAAAATAGAAACAATTATAATCAGAATAACAAGGAAGAACGCTATAGTCGAGTACCTCGACTATCAGATACCCGTTACTCAGCTAATGGGACCAAAGGGAAATGGAGATATGCAAGCAGCAAAGCGAGATTGAAATGCGCCACCTACCGGCGGTAGACAGATTTGAGCGTTATGGACGTTACAGCGGGCGTGGAAAATTTTGGAAAATTTGGATCAATCGGTAGGTATTAACGATACCAATACATTTTAGTTAAAAAAAAGCCACAGGCTTGGGCGGTTTGTGGGCGTTTTTTGGGTCAATCAATAGGTATTGACGAGAACAATACATTTCAGTTCGTGGGCGTTACAGTGGGCGTGGCACTCTGCTGAAACAAACATGCGCTGGGGTCGGAAACGCTTCCTTCTGCCTGTTACATACTTTCCCTCGAATCTAGTATACCCTTTTACTCTACGAGTAACGGGTATAAAAATCATAATTGGAATCAGGGCAGACAGTATAATCCTCAATATAATTCCCATAATCAATGGAATTCCAATAAAGCTCAACAAAAAAAGCCAGAACCTATGGAAGTAGATGAATCCCTACAGGTTCAGATCAGGGTTATAACAATTATAGCAACAACAACTATAATCAAAATAAATGGAATCAAAATAAATAGCCAGAGACACAAACAACTCAGCAAATTAATCCACAGAACAAAAGAGAACCAAAAGGTACGGTTAACCAACAGGCAAATAAAACTATGCGATTAAATAATTTGGAAGAGGACAATTTTTTAGGCCAGAATCCGGACTAGGGTTACCCTACTTAATACGATTTAATACGAAACTTAAAACTTTAGTTGACACAGGAGCAACTTCCTGCTATATCAGAACAGGGATATATAAAAACAAAAACGATCTTCCTATATATAAAAGAGTATCTACGGTCAATGGATATTTTATAATTAAATATTATCACATGGTAACGATCTTTAATACACGTTACACATTTTATAAAACAGATGTGTTAAAATCAGACTTTCTTATAGGTTACAACCTATTGAAAAAAATAAGAGCTGCAATAGACACAGAAAAAGGGGAAATAAGATATGGGGGAAAAGAAGAAAAATTGATTTATGATAATGACTGTTCATTTACCAACTTCCCTTATCTGAAGAAAAAAACATTCTTCAATTAAAGAAATTTATTATGAGTCTGAAGAGGCAAATCAAAGCAAAACAAGTTTGGGACTTAAATATCCTGAACACGCCGTCGTTGAAGTATCCGACAAAACTACAAGTTTGGGATTCAAAAATCCTGAGCGCGCCGTCGTTGAAATATCCGACAAAATTTCAAGTTTGGGATTAAAAAATCCTGAGCAAGCCGTCGTTGAATTATCCGACATCAATCAAATAAATAATGTGAGTGAATCAATTCCAAACCAAAGAATGGATTTGGAAACTGAGATAATAAATATTATCAATAAAGAGCACTCGAAGACAAACATGCAAGTCCCTTTCAGGACTGATATTCGCGGTGAAATAAACACCGAAAACGATAGAGCTATTTATAGCGAACAGTATCCTTATGCTCTATCGGCTTCAGATTGCGTAAACTCTGAAGTTAATCGCATGTTAAAAGAAGGAATTATAAGACCAAGCAAGAGTCCTTAAAATTCTCCAGTTTTAGTGGTACCAAAAAGAGGATTTAATGAAGGTGGTACTGCAAAACTAAGATTAGTTATAGACTATAAGAAACTAAATGAAAACACCATTCCCGAAAGATATCCAATGCAAGATCCTTCAGTGATTTTGTCAAATCTTGGAAAGGCTAAATACTTTTCCACGATCGACTTGGAGTCTGGGTTTCACCAGATTCTAATGAAAGAAACAGACATTAAAAAATCCTCATATTCTATAACTAACGGAAAATATGAATTCTTGAGAATGCCATTTGGGCTAACAAACGCTCCCAGAATATTCCAACGTGCAATGGATGATATTTTGAGAGAACAAGCAGGTAAAACATGTCACGTATATATGGATGACATTATTATATTTTCTAAAATAATAGAACAACATTTCGAGGACTTAATCGTCATAATTAATATATTGCTGAACGCAAATATGAAAATTTCAATTGAAAAATCAAAGTTGTTCAAATTAGAAACCACATTTCTTGGCTACGTTGTTTCCCACAATGTAATCAAAACAGACAAAAACAAGGAAGAACGCTATAGTCGAGTACCTCGACTATCAGATACCCGTTACTCAGCTAAATGGAGATATGCAAGCAGCAAAGCGAGATTAAAATGCGCCACCTACCGGCGGTATACAGATTTAAGCGTTATGGGCGTTAGAGTGGGCGTATTAGTCGACGAGACTAATACATTTCAGTTAAAATTTTTTATCTAGCATGAAAATTGTGGACGCCACAGGTTTTTGCGGTTTGTGGGCTTTAAAGTGGGTCATTCGATAGGTATTGATGAGAACAATGCATTTCAGTTAAAATTTTTATTCTAGCATCAAAACTGTAGGAGCCACAGTTTTGGGCGGTTTGTGGGCGTTGGAGTGGGCGTGGCACATTGCTGAAACAAACTTGCGCTGCGTAAGAAGCTCAGGAATCTGCACGACAAATCTCAATAGCCTAGCTCCCATAGTTTCCGAGATCTCAGCGTTCATCCGGACGGACAGACAGACGGACAGACGGACATGGCTAGATCGACTCGGCTAGTGATCCTGATCAATAATATATATACTTTGTGGGGTCGGAAACGCTTCCTTCTGCCTGTTACATACTTTCCGACGAATCTAGTATACCCTTTTACTCTACGAGTAACGGGTATAACTACAATATTAAAGTATCCAATTCCAAAAACATTCGAGAGCTTAGAAGCTTCCTAGGCCTTACCGGCTTTTACAGAAAATTTGTACAAAGCTACGTAAAAATTGCAAGACCGCTATCAAAGTATTTGGAAGGTCAAAATGGTAAAGTATCAAAAAAAATGTCCCGTTAAACTTCCATACAGTTGGACGATTTAGCTGTAAAAGCTTTTAACGAGCTCAAAGATAATTTAATTGCACTAATCGAATTGGTAGAACCTGATTATAATAAAAAATTCACTTTAATCCGATCTAGCTATTGGTGCTGTTCTTTCTCAGGAAGGAAAACCAATAACCTTCATTTCAAAAACTCTAACTAAAGCCGAACAAGTATATGCAACCAGTAAGAAAGAACTTTTAGCAATAGTTCGGGCATTTAAAAATTTGCGAAACTATTTATACGGCGTTAACAACATAGAAATCTATACAGATCACCAACCACTGTCTTTCTCGATCTCTCAAAAAAATCCAAACATCGAAATGAAAAGATGGTACTCATTCATTGAAAGTTACTCTCCCAAAATAATTTATAAACCAGGATCTACCAATGTAGTTGCTGACGCCCTATCAAGAATTCAAATTAACAACCTAACGGATAGTAACGAGTCGGTCTCAGATCAAAACACTCAGCATTCTGCAGAGAGTAGTTTTGAGAATGTTATACAAGAAACCCGCAAACCCTTAAACCAGTTTAAGCAACAATTGCTAATAGCAACGGGGAGGTATACAATACAAGAGATGGTCAATATATTCGGAAATACCAGACATATAATAGAATTTGATACTCCGGAAAATTTGGTATCAATCTTAAGGGAATATATCCCTCCTAACATAACAATAGGTATTCACTGTACTTTAGAAGACTTATAGAAAATTCTAAGCCCACTTATAGAAAATTTCACGAATAAATTCCTATATACAAAAATATTCGTCCAAGATGTAGAAAACCCTGAAGATAGAGTATTAATAATAGAAGAAACTCATTGTAGAGCACACAGGGGACTGGACGAAAATTACAAGCAAATTAACAGACTATACTATTGGCCAAATTTGAACAAAAAACTCCAGGAGTACATAAAGAACTGTACAATTTGTAATAGTAACAAATATAATAGACACCCTGTACTCATTCCTATTGGTCAAGCACCCATTCAAAATAAAGAAGGAGAAAATTTGCATATCGACATTTTCTACGCTCAGAATTTAGTGTTCATTGCTTGTATTGATTCATATTTAAAGTGCTTTGTTGTAAAGGAGATTCAAAATAAACTCAACATAGAAACCAAAATTTCAGAAATATTGCAACATTTTCCACTTGCTAAAACTTTAATGATGGATAACGAGCCTAGTTTTTCTTCAACACAATTTAAATCCTTCGCACAAAGATGCGGTATTAATTTATATTTCGCGGATCCTCGCCATAGTACGTCCAATGGACAAATAGAAAGGGCTCATTTAACCCTAACAGAAATTGCTTATTCTGAAATTATAATTAAAGCAGCTCAGAAACACAATATGACTATACATTCCATTACCAACCAACGACCATACAATATATTATACAATAAAATCGAACACGATACTATTCCACAGTTATTAAAACAGGCACAAGAGAAAATGTTAAATTCTCACAACAAAGGCAGAAAGGAAAAGGACTATCTCGTAGGGGAAGTCATTTATAAGAAAAAACACGGGGAAAAAAATAAGCTTAACTCCAGAAATATAAAACAAGTAGTTAAGGAGAATTTACACAATAAGGTTATTATAAACAATAGAAATCGTACGATTCATAAAGATAACATCAAATCTTAAACACAGTTTGTCTTAAATTACAGAAAATGAATTCAATAATATTTGTATTATTGATAGTAGCGGCCACCAATTCGGATATAATGGATTACACGAACCATGATTTTTTCCTCTACAAGGATACAAAAGACCTTCTTATTTATGATTCATACGCTGACCTATTTCATATAACTAATTTAAGTTTATATAATGACATAATCAAACTGGAATCGACACACATAAACAAAAGTAATCATTTACAGTGGGAAATTTCTTATGATTTAGATATTATTAAAATGCATTTCTCACAAATTTTACCAAGTAGGGCAAAAAGAGGAATCAATGAATTAGGCACCCTTTGGAAATGGATAGTAGGGACACCCGATCATGATGATTTGATAAAGGTCAAAAATAAAAGTGATGATTTAATTCAATATAAAAACAATCAATTTGTTATTAATTTTAAATTATTTAATGAAATAAAAACCCTATCTTAGAATCTTTAAACCGCTCTTTGCTTGCTCATTTACAATTTGATTAACTACAGCTACGGCAAAAAAAAACAACAAGAACCACAGCTAAGGCTATTACTTCGGAATCGACTGCAACCGCAGCTCTTAGTTCAACGGCAACAAAAACCGCGACAACAAATCAAAACCAAAACAAAATTCAGAAAGTGGGTCCGGCCATACAGACCGGACAAGATCGGTACTTTCATGTTGTTCCGGTCACAAAAGGGGATATCCAGGAAACCAAGCTTCAGACCAAATCTAAAGAACATTTCCGAGCTGTACCCAAAAACCTGGAGGAATCTAGGAAAAGCTACTTATTGCACCGAGGAACGGCCCGGTGCAATGCACAAATTGCCAGGAGTATGGACACACCAGGGCATACTGTTCACTTCCACAATTCGGCCAACAAAGAAGAACCCAAAAAGAAAAAAAGCGTTAACTGCCAAGGTAACCACACGGCAAACTACAGTGGCTGTCCGATCTACAAGGAGATGAAGGACCAGATGCGCAAAAAGACAGCAACGCGTCATCAGAATACCCAAAATGCGTACTCCTACTCGCGTACGACGCCGGAACTAAACACCCAGAAGGTCTTCTCATACTCCGATGCCTTTCGATCAGGGACGGAAAACCCACTCCAGTCTAATCTAGGAAACGCTCAGCAGAATTCATGTCATTCATGAAAACGATAATGCAAACACTGGTTCAAAACCAGAACATGGTGTTAGAGCTACTTGCAGCTAAGCAGTCCAAATAGCAGATGGCAAATCTACAATGTGGAACGTCAATGGCGTTTCACGGCACAACCTTGAAGTAACACAGTTCATAATTGATAATCATATCGACATTATGCTACTGGTAGAGACGCACCTCACAAACAAATACAACTTCCAAATAAGAGGCTACACTTTCTACCGCACAGACCATCCAGGTGGTAAAGCACACGGCGGAACCGGCATCCTAATCAGGGAATGCATCAAGCACCACTTTCACCAAAGAATTGCAACTAATTACTTGCAAGCCAAGTCTATCAAAGTGCAGTCAGGCAATGGAAACCTCATAATAGCCGCTGTCTACTGTCCGCCTCGCTTTACAATTTCTGAAGGACAATTCATGGACTTCTACAACTTGCTTTGAGATCGCTTTATAGCTGCAGGGGAATATAATGCCAAACACACGCACTGGGGATCACGCCTTGTGACTCCCAAAGGAAGGCAATTATACAATGCAACTATAAAACCGAACAACAAATTAGACTATGTTTCCCCTGGCAGCCCCACATACTGGCCAACAGACCCCAGGAAAGTTCCAGACCTACTAGACTTTGCGGTGACAAAAAACATTCCCCGCAATACAAAAAGCGCCAAAGCCCTTTCGGACCTGTCGTTAGACCATTCGCTAGTGCTAAAACCTCTTCTTCAAAGCATAAAAACTACAGATCACCCCCTCTAGCTGACGTCGTACAAAACCAACTGGTAAAACTATAAAAAGTATGTAAGCTCACACATCAAATGAACCCCTCACTTCAACATCGAAGCGGACATCGACTGCAAGGCAGGGACGTGCAAACCAACCACTTAAAAACAAATCTGCGAATTGAACGGCTAGACCTAGAAAAGAGGCGCCTGCGACGTGCCTGGCAAACAAACAGATCGCCGCCATCAAAACAACGTCTTAAGGAAGCCACTCGAAGTCTAAATCAAGCTCTAAAGCAAGAAACAGAAAATGCACAGCTGCGGTACATTAAAAAATTTTCGCCAACCGGTACAAAACATCCTCTGTGGAGGGCTAACCCAAATCTGAGCTCTCCAATCGAAACAGTCACTCCGATAAGAAATTCATCTGCCAGCTGGGTCCACAGCGACGAAGATAGAGCCGAAACTTCCAGCCAAACACTGCCACTGGTTCATTTGTCCTACCACAAATCGTATAAGAATCTATTTTCCTACCACCATTGTTTCATTCAAAGGAGAACGCGAAGGTCATTGGGGAACTGAAACCGAAAAATGCCCCTGGAGGTGACCAAATAATCCCAAAAATGTTAATTGAACTTCCAAACTCTGCCATTGAGGTTATTTGTAAACTCTTCGATGGGATCATAACTCACGGTTACTATCCGAAAAAAATGTAAAAATCTATTATCATTATGATACCAAAGTCCGGAAAAGACCACACATTTCCGTCATCCTACAGACCAATTAGTTTATTATCGTGTCTGTCTAAGTTGTTCGAAAAATGCCTTCTAACTCGCATAATACCATATCTAGGAGCTTACAATGTTATCCCTGCTCATCAATTTGGCTTTCGTCAAAACCATGGAACAATCGAACAAGTAGAATAACATCAGAAATACGCACAACATTTGAGCATCGGGAATACTGCAGCGCTATATTCCTCGATGTATCTCAAGCATTCGATCGAGTATGGCTAGATGGCAAAATCAAAACACACTTGCCTGATTACACTCACAAGCTTCTTGAGTCGTATCTATACAACAGAACCTTCGCAGTAAGGTGCAACACAACAAAAACCGATGACTTCATTATCAAAGCTGGAGTCTCGCAAGGAAGCGCGCTAGGGCCTACTCTTTTCCCCCTATACACAGCAGATATTCCCACGAACGAGCAGCTAACAACATCTACGTTCGCTGACGACACCGCAATTTTAAGTCGCTCGAGGTGCCCAGGCCGATCCACAACACAGCTAGCAAACCACCTCCCCGCAGTAGAGATAGCAACCTCTCTGATTGGTGGATTAAAATAAATGAACAAAAATGTAAACACATAACGTTTACTCTCAACAGGCAAACATGCCCTCCACTATCATTCAATAATACAAGTTAACGATGTAACTTATATCGGCGTCCACCTTGACAGACGACTAACCTGGGGAAGACACATTGAACGCAAGAAAGTACATCTAAAACTAAAAGCCAGCAGCTTCCACTGGATTATTAAAGCTAGTTCGCCCCTGGACTACCGATATAAGATGATGGGAAAATCGTCAGACGTCCAATATTCTGAACATCACCATCTGAATGAATAGCATCACGCCAGTGTATATAGTCCTCAGATCGTAGCTTTGCCTGATTGAATCGGATGAACGCTAAACGTTCGGTCTCGACTTTGACATACATGTTGACAGCGAATTGCTGGAATACCTGACGGCACTTCAGAATGACATTCTCCTCATGTGTACGAATTATCATACGATACGCATAGTAATTCATTGCGCTTAGAGTTTTTTCACACACACATGCTCGCGACAGCGGAAGAGAGCGGACGTGTCTCGTGCGAGCTCCGCGAAAAGTGCAAGAAAGTTGATAAATTAAATGCAAACAAAACACAAAAAGTAAACTAGTTAATTTCAAATGAGCAAAAAGACGCTAAAACCCAAAGCAATTGGGGTTTCAAGTCACAAAATCGGTGTAATGACTTAAACTAGCACATAATTATTTTATCTTATAATAATTAATAAGTGCCACGCTTATAAAAGCTCAATGAGCTCCGAACAAAATAAAGAGCGACTAAGCTGCGCGACCCGAAGAGACGGTTACTTTTCGTATGTTTCAACGCGTGATAGCGAAGTGCAAGAAGCCAAAGAGCACAATCTTGATCACCATGCTTACTTACGGCTAGGCTACCCCACTCCGACGGCGTGGAGTCAACAATGCAAAACCCCCCCACCTTCAGTTTCGACCCATGGCGCACCAACAACATGCAACGGTAAAACTTCTGCATCCGCACTAAATTTGTCAGCAAGAACTACAGCTACGGCAAAAAAAAACAACAACAACCACAGCTACTTTCATGTTGTTCCGGTCAAAAAAGTGGATATCCAGGAAACCAAGCTTCAGACCAAATCTGAAGAACATTTCCGAGCTGTACCCAAATACCTGGAGGAAGCTAGGAAAAGCTACTACACTTATAATACTTATTGCACCGAGGAACGGCCCGGTGCAATGCACAAATTGCCAGGAGTATGGACACACCAGGGCATACTGTTCACTTCGAACAGTCTGTGTAGCTTGTGGAGACTTCCACAATTCGGCTAACTGCCCTGCCAACAAAGAAGACCCCCAAAAAAAAAAATGCGTTAACTGCCAAGGTAACCCCACACGGCAAACTACAGGGGCTGTCCGATCTACATGGAGATGAAGGACCGCATGCGAAATGTGACAGCCACGCGTCATCAGAATACGACGCCGGAAGTATTTTTCGTCACGGCTGCGAGATCCTTATTTGGTCAACTAAACACCCAGAAGGGCTTTTCATACGCCGATGCCCTTCGATCAGGGACGGAAAACCCACTCCAGTCTAATCTAGGAAAGGCTCAGCAGATCCAAGTACAGTCACAAAGCACTCTGGAATCTATGACGGTCACCATGCAACAAAGTATGATAGAATTCATGTCATTCATGAAAACGACCATGCAAACACTGGTTCAAAACCAGAACATGGTGTTACAGCTACTTGCAGCTAAGCAGTCCAAATAACAGATGGCAAATCTACGAATAACAATGTGGAACGCCAATGGCGTTTCACGGCACAACCTTGAAGTAACACAGTTCCTGAAAGATAATCTTATCGACATTATGCTACTGGTAGAGACGCACATCACAAACAAATACAACTTCCAAATAAGAGGCTACACTTCCTACCGCAGAGACCATCCAAATGGTAAAGCCCACTGCGGAACCAGCATCCTAATTAGGAAACGCATCAAGCACCACTTTCACCAAAGATTTGTAACTAATTACTATCAAAGTGCAGCAAAGTGTAAAAATCTTTTATCATTATGATACCAAAGTCCGGAAAAGACCACACAATTCCGTCATCATACAGACCAATTAGTTTATTATTGTGTCTGTCTAAGTTGTTTGAAAAATGCCTTCTAACTCGCATAATACCATATCTAGGAGCACACAATGTTATCCCAGCTCATCAATTTGGCTTTCGTTAAAACCATTGAACAATCGAACAAGTAAACAGAATAAAATCAGTAATACGCACAGCATTTGAGCATCGGGAATACTGCAGCGCAATATTCCTAGATGTATCTCAAGCCTTCGATCGAGTATGGCTAGATGGCCTCATGCACGAAATCAAAACACACTTGCCTGATTACACTCACAAGCTTCTTGAGTCGTATCTATACAACAGAACCTGCGTAGCAAGGTGCAACACAACAACATCCGACTACAACATTGTCAAAGCTGGTGTCTCGCAAGGAAGCGCGCTAGGGCCTACTCTTTACCTCCTATACACAGCAGATATTCCCACGAACGAACAGCTAACAACATCTACGTTCGCTGACGACACCGCAATTTTAAGTCGCTCGAGGTGCCCAGGCCGATCCACAACACAGCTAGCAAACCACCTCTCCGTAGTAGAGATAGCCACCTCTCTGATTGGCGGATTAAAGTAAATGAACAAAAATGTAAGCACATAACGTTTACTCTCAACAGGCAAACATGCCCTCCACTATCATTGAATAATACAAGTCAACGATGTAACTTATATCGGCGTCCAGCTTGACAGACGACTAACCTGGAGAAGACACATCGAACGCAAGAAAGTACATCTAAAACTAAAAGCCAGCAGCTTCCACTGGATTATTAAAGCTCGTTCGCCCCTGGGCTTCCGATATAAGATGATGGGAGAATCGTCAGACGTCCAATATTCTGAACGTCACCATCTGTCACGCCAGTGTATATAGTCCTCAGATCGTAGCTTTGCCTGATTGAATCGGATGAACGCTAAACGTTCGGTCTCGACTTTGACATACATGTTGACAGCGAATTGCTGGAATACCCGACGGCACTTCAGAATGACATTCTCCTCATGTGTACGAATTATCATACGATACGCATAGTAATTCATTGCGCTTAAAGTTTTATTCAAACACACATGCTCGCGACAGCGGAAGAGAGCGGACGTGTCTCGTGCGAGCTCCGCGAAAAGTGCAAGAAAGTTGATAAATTAAATGCAAACAAAACACAAAAACTAAACTGGTTAATTTCAAACAAGCGAAAAGACGCTAAAACCCAAAGCAATTTAGGTTTCAACTCACAAAATCGGTGTAATGACTTAAACTAGCACATAATTATTTTATCTTATAATAATAAATAAGTGTCACGCTTATAAAAGCTCAATGAGCTCCGAACAAAATAAAGAGCGATTAAGCTCAGCGAGCCGAAGAGACGGTTACTTTTCGTAGGTCTCAACGCGTGATAGCGAAGTGCAAAAAACGACCCTACTGTCGGTCGATAGCCAAAGAGCACAATCTTGATCACCATGCTTACTTACGGCTACCCCCACTCCGACGGCGTGGAGTCAACAACGCAAAGCCCCCCACCATCAGTTTCGACCCCTGGCGCACCAAAAAACGTGCAACGGTAAAACTTCTGCATCCGCACTAAATTTGTCAGCAAGAACTACAGCTACGGCAAAAAACAACAACAACCACAGCTACGGCTATTACTTCGGAATCGACTGCAACCGCAGCTCTAAATTAAACGGCAACAAAAACCACGACAACAAATCAAAACCAAAACAAAATTCAGAAAGTGGGTCCATACAGTGGCCATACAGACCGGACTAGATCGGTACATCCATATCAAGCGTAAGCTTAGCCCGCAAAATACCGCGGTAGGTAACAAGTCAAAAATAAACCGTGTCTAAATAATAATAATAGATTTGGGCTTCTAGCTGAAAATTAACCATAACAGGCTCAGGAGACCCAACCGAAACCTAAGCCCCCACCAATTTACATTAGGGAGAAAATCTTAAACGCCCTGGTCAACAAAATTGTTGCGCTGACCGGGGACGGAAACTTTCATGTTGTTCCGGTCAAAAAAGTGGATATCCAGGAAACCAAGCTTCAGACCAAATCTGAAGAACATTTCCGAGCTGTACCCAAATACCTGGAGGAAGCTAGGAAAAGCTACTACACTTATAATACTTATTGCACCGAGGAACGGCCCGGTGCAATGCACAAATTGCCAGGAGTATGGACACACCAGGGCATACTGTTCACTTGGAACAGTCTGTGTAGCTTGTGGAGACTTCCACAATTCGGCTAACTGCCCTGCCAACAAAGAAGACCCCAAAAAGAAAAAATGCGTTAACTGCCAAGGTAACCACACGGCAAACTACAAGGGCTGTCCGATCTACATGGAGATGAAGAATCAGAATACGACGCCGGAAGTATTTTTCGGCACGGCTATAAGATCCTCATTTGGTCAACTAAACACCCAGAAGGGCTTTTCATACGCCGATGCCCTTCGATCAGGGACGGAAAACCCACTCCAGTCTAATCTAGGAAAGGCTCAGCAGATCCAAGTACAGTCACAAAGCACTCTGGAATCTATGACGGTCACCATGCAAAAAAGTATGATGGAATTCATGCCATTCATGAAAACGACCATGCAAACACTGGTTCAAAACCAGAACATGGTGTTACAGCTACTTGCAGCTAAGCAGTCCAAATAACAGATGGCAAATCTACGAATAACAATGTGGAACGCCTATGGCGTTTCACGGCACAACCTTGAAGTAAAACAGTTCCTGAATGATAATCATATCGACATTATGCTACTGGTAGAGACGCACCTCACAAACAAATACAACTTCCAAATAAGAGGCTACACTTCCTACCGCAGAGACCATCCAGATGGTAAAGCCCACTGCGGAACCAGCATCCTAATCAGGGAACGCATCAAACACCACTTTCACCAAAGATTTGCAACTAATTACTTGCAAGCCACGTCTATCAAAGTGCAGTCAGGCAACGGAAACCTCATAATAGCCGCTGTCTACTGTCCGCCTCGCTTTACAATTTCTGAAAGACATTCCTCTGTGGAGGGCTAACCCATATCTGGCAGCTGGGTCCACAGCGACGAAGATAGAGCCGAAAATTTTGCTTTACATCGCAGAAACGTCGCTGGTTCATTTGTCCTACCACGAATCGTATCAGAATCTATTTCCCTACCACCATTGTTTCAGCCAAATTAGAACGCGAAGGTCATTGGGGAACTGAAACCGAAAAAGGCCCCTGGCGGTGACCAAATAACCCCAAAAATATTAATTGAACTTCCAAACTCTGTCATTGAGGTTATTTGTAAGCTCTTCAGTGGGATCATAACTCACGGTTACTTTCCGAAAAAATGTAAAAATTTTTTATCATTATGATACCAAAGTCCGGAAAAGACCACACAATTCCGTCATCCTACAGACCAATTAGTTTATTATTGTGTCTGTCTAAGTTGTTCGAAAAATGCCTTCTAACTCGCATAATACCATATCTAGCAGCACACAATGTTATTCCTGCTTATCAATTTGGCTTTCGTCAAAACCATGGAACAATCGAACAGGTAAACAGAATAACATCAGAAATACGCACAGCATTTGAGCATCGGGAATACTGCAGCGCATTATTCCTCGATGTATCTCAAGCATTCGATCGAGTATGGCTAGATGGCCTCATGCCCGAAATTAAAACACACTTGCCTGATTACACTCACAAGCTTCTTGAGTCGTATCTATACAACAGAACCTTCGCAGTAAGGTGCAAGACAACAACAACAGATGACTACATTATCAAAGATGGAGTCTCCCAAGAAAGCGCGCTACGGCCTACTCTTTTCCCCCTATACACAGCAGATATTCCCACGAACGAGCAGCTAACAACATCTACGTTCGCTGAAGACACCGCAATTTTAAGTCGCTCGAGGTGCCCAGGCTGATCCACAACACAGCTAGCAAACCACCTCTCCGTAGTAGAGAGGGTGCTATGTGATTGGCGGTTAAAAACAAATGAACAAAAATGTAAACACATAACGTTTACTCTCAACAGGCAAACATGCCCTCCACTATTATTGAATAATACGCAGATTCCCGAAGTCAACGATGTAACGTATCACGGCGTCCACCTTGACAGACGACTAACCTGGAGAAGACACATCGAACGCAACAAAGTACACCTAAAACTAAAAGCCAGCAGCTTCCACTGATGGGAAAATCGTCTGACGTCCAATATTCTGAACATCACCATCTGAATGAATAGCATCACGCAAGTGTATATATTAATCTGGTTGATGGGCGCGGCCTGAGGTGGTCCTCGATGGCCGCACTGTCAAGGGTGGTCTTCTTCGATGAGCTCACACGTATGTGCGGGAGAAACAATATGTTATATATGTGTGTGGCCAAGGGTGGTCCTCTTCAGCCACACTGGTGAAACGCTGGTCTTCTCGGAGATGCCCGCTTGTAGGCGCGGAGGAAGCGGTCGCTTCTGGGAGCGCCCGTTATAGTTGAGTGGCGGCCAGTAGCTTGTGGTTGCCTCCGGTAGGTGCGGGGGGATGCGTTAGCACCCACGCGTGAGGATGAGCCGCTGGAGGCTGCTGCTTGTAATAGCCTCCCGTAAACGCGGGAGGAATATAGTTGCTGCTGGTCGCACCTGCTGAAGCCCGCTCGGTAGTGCGGGGGAGGAGGGGGCCTTGACTTGGTTCTCGTATGTGGAGATCGGGGATCCCTCGCTGGAGTCAGAGCCGGATGGCTGTACCTTCACAATTGCTGATTAGGATGACTTACGTTGGGAGGTAACTGCCCCCTTGGCCTGCTGGCCTAGATACTCAGTCAGTGCAAAATAATAAGAGATATTTAACGGCGGTTGCCGGAGTTTTGCAATGCTGTAGAACTTGTGTTCTTTATTTGTATAGAGCTTGAAGCGAACTAAACTTAAAGTTGACAAAAATGAAACTCATAGCGGCCACGCAAATATGCTGTGTTTGCCGGCTATGCACGAGCATCCGGCCAAATGCCACGTCAGCGGTTTTGGCCGCAGCTGGGCCTCGGACATTCGGTCATCGTCTCCGTCCGGTTAGCTACTTAGTTAACTACTCACCCCTCAAGATTGAGGCCGCCCCCGGCCGACCCTATTTCAGCGATCACCCTTCTTAGTTTTACCGCAGATCTTCTGGCACCGGTGAGTCGCATGTAGGTTAGGCCGACACAAATCAATGCGCAACATATTACTCCTGTAATTAGCGCTACCATGTGTGTCTGATTGGTGTTGATTTTATTTCCGAACTTCTGAATGTATTCCAGGTTACGTTCACTCAAGCGGTGAAGTTGGGGAGGCTCAGAGTATTTTGACTGATGGTGATGTTCAGTGAGGGTGAGCTTGCCACCCCCGGAGTCCTCTTCTGGGCGGAGTTTTGGTTCAAAACCAGGGTTTCGTTTATTGTGACGCGCTCACTAAAGGTGACGAGATGCGTCCCGTGTATCCAGACGCTTGTTCCGTTGTCTACTCGTACCTGCGCTGATTGATCATTGATGATCATAATTCCCTCATCGACATAAGTGATCGGATGTAAATCGCTTGGTTGCGCAACTCCACCTGCATGGGTGGCGCATGTGGTCTTCGCTGATAGTCGGCAGAAATTGACTCCTGGTGTTGTGGAGCAATTCTGGATCGCATACATTTCCCCATTGCATTCTGCTATTATATTATCCACTAACCTTAGCATCACATTATTATGTGCTACCGGGAACATTGTAATCTTCTTACATGCTAATTTTTTGGAATTTAATAATGAAGTGCAATATGTTAACAGACTGGAGAATTTTCACGGACGCTACGGACAAAATATCATTTATAAGAGTGTCGTTGGGCTCCTCCATCCAAATACTTTCTAGGTCTGCGTGATCTAATATGTTTGGGCTGACTATGTTTACTTTAGCAAGCGAGATTGCCATCATTAAATTTTGAAGTTCTATTGTTAACATTCGGTTTCTGGAGAGCAATGTTTCATATAGATGGCCAGTGTCCACTTGTGAACTCTTTGCCACTTTCAGGATTTGATTTACGGTTGACGTTAATTCATTAATTTGACTTTGTATTCTGGTATTTATTTCTATTTGTCTATTGTTTGAATTGATTAATTGTGTTTCTGTGAATTTAATTCTTTCTAAATCCCCGGCGTCCGGAGTTCCTGCTACGACTTTTAACATTGATCCTAAAAAGTCTAAACTCCTGGCTACCCTGTGGTGCACGCCTAACGAATCGAGCAGGTCGCGAAGGTGAGCTGTGTCCACGTCCAAAAGTTTTTTCATGTGTGACTGGTGAAACATATCGCTTATATTTTCTGTTTCTTCTACTACGCGCCTGTACTCTGAAAGGTTCGCTGAATGTCTAACGAATGCGAATTCCTCCCACACTAGTATTCGACCGTCAATAATGGGGATGTACTTGGCTTGTGAATAGTCGGTGATGTGCGTCGACGCCATGGTTAAGGAGAAGAGGATTGGGATGATTTTGGACCTGTGGAATGAATTCGGAGCTATATTTTTGTTCATGACAAGGTTGCCCACCACCAACGGAAATTAACTTAACCTTAAAAAAATATTTTATCAGCTATGCTTAAAGCTAGTAAAAGTTGTGCCAAGTGGCAAAAAGGAAAAAGGAAAAAAAAAGGTAAAAAACTTTTTTTTTATTTAATGTTGTCTTTGTGGACCACCCTCCCCTTGATGAGGACTGTGGTCCCCATGTCCGCTTCCACAACCTTCCCTTCACACAATGGTGAGAGTTTGTTGCCTAGCCGCCTGTTGGATTTTACAAGGACTTTTTCACCAACTTTGAACACCCTGTTCTGTCGGGCAGCATTTTCCCTGTTCCTGAGCTTGTCCTGGGCGATTTTTATCTTATCCTGAATTTCATACTGTGGTTGATCCGACTGTGTTTGAATTACGTCGGCTGGCCTCTTGTCGATGACCGAATGGATAGATTTATTGTATCTGGCTGTGGCCAGCAAGATTAGCTCGACGGTGCACTGATGCTTTTATCAATTTTAAGGCATCTAGCAAGCTCTACTAGAGTGCTGTGGAAACCTTCCACTTGTCCGTTTGAGACACTGTGGAGGGGCGGTGCATTCGAGATGCTCACGCCGAAATGGTTTTCCAGCATGGACAAAATGGTGTGCGAATTCAACGATGGTTCGTTGTCACAATATATGACCTTGGCTTTCGGGAAAACATTCAAGAGTTGTAGCAGTGCTGGTTTAATGTCCTCTATGGTTCTAGAGGGGATTGGCTGGACCATCGCAAATTTTGAGAATTTGTCAATGGATGTAAGAAAATATTTTTTATCCGTTGAGAAGATGTCTATGTGTAATATTTCCCCGACCTGAGACGGGATTGGTGTTTCCCCAAGCTCCTGCTTTTTGGGATGCCTGTCATATTTAGCTTTAGCACATGTTTTGCAGTTAGCGACGATTTCGCTAGCTAGCTTGGCCATTTTCGGGAAGTAGTACTCGGAGAGTACCTGCTTTACATTTTCTTGGGCCGACCTGTGAGCCCTGTTGTGTTCAGTGGACAGAATTTCTCGTCTCTCTGGGACTGCAAAAATGTCCGTTACACGATTTTTACAATACCAAAATTTTGTGGCTGGAAATTGGCGTACCAGTTGGTCCTGTATCATTGCGAGTGTGAGCAAATCGCAATGGATGGCGTTTACGCCCTTAGGAACAATTAAATGTGCGAGATCATTGAGTAATGACTCTTTGCAGGAGAAGCTGATCGCATGCCGTCTCTTGTTTCCAAAGAGGACAAAGCTGCGTTTTTGCGGAAAGCGAGCTTCCTCCAGAGTTATCTGGTTTTGGAATCAATTTAAAGGCTTATCCGTTGCCTCAATTGTGTGGGTCAGTGACAGCTCACTGTGAATCGTGGCCGCCTTTGAAAAAGCTTCTTCCTCTCTCAGAACGTTAAGTTGCTGTCTTGAGAGGGCATCCGCAACGAGGTTTTCCTTGCCGGGCTTGTAAAAAATTTTGGCGCCGGACTCGTCGATGCGAGCTTTCCACCGTTTGATCATTGCATTCGGACTGGATTCCGATACCGCAAAGGTCAGTGGTTGATGGTCAGTAAAGATGTTGATATCTTTCACTGCATATAGATAGTGACGTAATTTGGCCAATGCCCAAACTATTGCTAGCAGCTCCCTTTCATTGGTGGCATAATTGATCTCTCTGTCCTTTAGGGTTCTCGAGATCATGGTAATGGGCCGTCCCTCTTGGGATAGGACTGCGCCAATGCCTTAAGCTGAGGCATCTGTCGTTAGATCAAATGCTTTTTTATAGTTGGGATACCTGGGGATGACCTCCTCGGAAGCTAGAATGTTACGCAGCTTGTGAAAAGCTAGCCGTTGCGGCTCGTTGAACTGCACCTGGATATTTTTCGACCTGTGTCTGCTGACACTACCGAATTCCCCTTTCAGGATGTCTGAAATGGGCCGAGCTATGGACGCAAAATCTTTAATAAAGCATCTATAGTAGCTGGCCAGGCCAAGGAATGATCTAACTGCGAACAAGTTTTTGGGTTCAGGGAATTCCTGAATGGCCTTGGTTTTTTCTGGGTCAGTGGTAGCCCCGTTGCTGGTGACTATAAAACCCAAGAAGCTAACGCTTTTTTTGAAGAATTTAGATTTTTCAGTTGATACCCTCATATTAGCATCGTAAAGGCTTTTGAGAACCCAATCTATGTGCTGGATGTGAGAGTTTTTGTCTTCTGAGAAGACGATAACGTCATCGACATAAACATAGCAAAATTTGTCTATCTGCTCTCGCAGTATGTCGTCTATAGTTCTTTGGAAAATGCTGGCAGCATTTTTTAGTCCAAATGGCATTCTGCGAAACTCGTACTTTCCTCCATTTACGGAAAAGGAAGTCTTTTCACGGTCGCGTTCTGCCAGCGTTATTTGGTGGTAGCCAGATTTTAAATCGAGCGTAGTGAAGTATTTCGCTCTGCCTAAATTCCCTAGTATCATAGAGATATTTGGCATGGGATAGCGATCAGGTATTGTCCTCTCGTTCAATTTGCGAAAGTCCAATACGAGTCGCATTTTACGGCCGCCCGTTTCGTCGGTGCTCTTTTTGTCTACAACCCATATCGGGTTATTGTAGGGGGATCTCGACTTCTGGATTATGCCATTTTTTAGCAGCTCTTGAATCTCGCCATTAACAAAATCGGCTGCGCCCATTGGGTATGGGTAGAGTTTGGCATAAATGGGCTCCTCATCAACAGTTCTGATGGTGGCTACCACCGATGTGTTGTAAGGTAAAGCCTATTTGGGGTCCGCAAAGGCTTTTTTCCTGTCACGGAGCATTGTTAAAAATGTCTTTCCACTTCGGTGAAATTCACATCAGGGCACGAGTGAAAATCAATTTTCTCCTCTTTGTTGCCCCATTTGTTGGCCAGAGGCCAGGCAAAGTGATGCTCCCGCCTGTTTAAGAAGGTCGAGGCCTACGATTGCATCAAAAGAAGATAAGTCGGGTAAGATGAAGAAGGTGGCCTTCAAATCAAAAAGTGACACGAAGCATTTCTTCGTGATTGTGGTGTTGCCGTGAATTGAGTGAATTTCGAAGGGGTTTTCTACCGGGACGCATTTCAATCCTTCGAACGGTCGGATGAAATTTTTCGAGGCGCCCGTGTCAATAAGCAGTTTCATATTTATCCCCGCTACTCTTCGTCTGATGACGGGCAGCAGGGATTTTCCCCTAAAAAATGGACTACGTCTGAATCGTATTCGCAAATAGCATCATCATTGATCTCTGCTATTGCGCTGGACGCAGCGTTGGCGTAAGATTTCCCTTCCTGATCTGAGCTTTGGGTGACGTGGTTTACCCTCTGCTGTTTTCTAGGGGCGCCTGTGCGCTCGGACGTTGCCGGTCTCCTATTCTGATAGGGTGGAGCTTGGGCAGGAATGCAAACCTTTGCAGAGGGGTCGACTTCCATCGGCTCCGGTCTACTCTGCAATTTGTTATTGCGCAGGTCAGAATGTACCTGCGCTTTAACTTGTTTGGTATAATAGGGATTTTTATTAATACCCAACTGGGGGTCTGTTTTGGAAAAATTTCTATCCTGCTGGCGCCTTTGCTCCTTTGGACTCGTCTTACGGTCCCTATCCTCTAGACTCTTTGCAAACGATGTTGCGAACGTGTACCTCTCGTGGTTTGATTCCACTTCTTGCGCTAATGCCAACGCAGTTGGCATCTCCTTCGGCTTTGCCGAGAAGAGGACATCAGATAGGCTGCGTCTAAGGCCCGAAATAAATACCCGGAGCGCATCGTCCCGGAATTTATCACACAAAATTCTTGCCGTCGATGTCTCGTACGACATCGTGGCTTTATTTGTGAGTAAGGTGAGTTTTTTCTCAACCTCATCGTAATATTGCAGGAGTGTGAGGCTTCCCTGTCTGAGGGTGCCCATCTCCTGTTCAATGACGTGGATCTGCCGTTTGTCACTGTAAGTGAAATCCAAACGGTCTATGATCGCGTCAAAATTTAAAATTGTGCCAAAGGAGGACAACACCGCATCAGCAGTGCCTCTTATTTTACTTCTTATTATAATCACTGCCTGATAATGGCGTGAACTACCATTGTACCGTCTAAATATGTGGTAGGCAGCGGTGGCGGCTTGCCTCCACGAAACATATGACTCCTGTGCCCCCGCAAATTCGGGTAGGCACTTGACAGCGTCCAGAGACTCGCTGCATTGAACTGTGTCTATAATTTCTATGGCTGAATAAACCTTAATTTCTGGCGTTGGGGTCGAACTTCGGGACGTCGTGGGCGCAGCGCGCAATTCTGCCACTTGGCTGGTCAATGCATCGATTACTTGTCTGAACTCCCGTTCTTTTTGTAAATTTGCGGCGGCCTGCCCGGCCAGGGCGTTGTCAATAGCCGCCTGCACTACTCCTCTAAGTTGTTCAGGATCCATGAGGTCTACCCTTTCGCACGCTGGGGGGTTTCTACGCGTGTTTTTCGGAGTGGAAGCTCGAAGGAGTTCTTCACTATCTGACCCTGAATCGCTAGCGTACTGCTTGACGCTTCTATACTTAGAAAATGGCGAGCTCATATACGCACACAAAAGGATTAGAAAACGGGGACACAGAGCCGCCAAAATGAGAGCTTGTATTTCCTCACTATATAATTCACCTAGTTAATTTTAAGGGTAGTAGATACCTGTGCCCTTGCACACAGCCTCGACTCATAGTCAAAATATTTCAAATAAGAAAAATGAATGAATTTAACGTAATATATTTATATATTATATTTTCGTTAATCAAATCCCGAATTTTATCGGGCTCGGAGCCGTTTTACTCTCGTAGTATTCTTTATTAACTAGTTCTACTTTGCAGACTGGTTAGAAAATATTTAAATGAGGGGTGCACTTACATTTTATTTAATGTGGTTTCTTCCTCAAAGATAAAATTTTTTACCAAGAATGTAAAAATCTCTAAGCGAAACCGTTGGGTTTTTATTGTTTAGCGCCAATTAATCTGGTTGATGGGCGCGGCCTGAGGTGGTCCTCGATGGCCGCACTGTCAAGGGTGGTCTTCTTCGATGAGCTCACACGTATGTGCGGGAGAAACAATATGTTATATGTGTGTGTGGCCAAGGGTGGTCCTCTTCAGCCACACTGGTGAAACGCTTGTCTTCTCGGAGATGCCCGCTTGTAGGCGCGGAGGAAGCGGTCGCTTCTGGGAGCGCCCGTTATAGTTGAGTGGCGGCCAGTAGCATGTGGTTGCCTCCCGTTGGTGCGGGGGGATGCGTTAGCACCCACGCGTGAGGATGAGCCGCTGGAGGCTGCTGCTTGTAATAGCCTCCCGTAAACGCGGGAGGAATATAGTTGCTGCTGGTCGCACCTGCTGAAGCCCGCTCGGTAGTGCGGGGGAGGAGGGGGCCTTGACTTGGTTCTCGTATGTGGAGATCGGGGATCTCTCGCTGGAGTCAGAGCCTGATGGCTGTACCTTCACAATTGCTGATTAGGATGACTTACGTTGGGAGGTAACTGCCCCCTTCGCCTGCTGGCCTAGAGACTCAGTCAGTGCAAAATAATAAGAGATATTTAACGGCGGTTGCCGGAGTTTTGCAATGCTATAGAACTTGTGTTCTTTATTCGTATAGAGCTTGAAGCGAACTAAACTTAAAGTTGACAAAAATGAAACTCATAGCGGCCACGCAAATATGCTGTGTTTGCCGGCTATGCACGAGCATCCGGCCAAATGCCGCGTCAGCGGTTTTGGCCGCAGCTGGGCTTCGGACATTCGGTCATCGCCTCCGTCCGGTTAGCTACTTAGTTAACTTATATAGTCCTCAGATCGTAGCTTTGCCTGATTGAATCGGATGAACGCTAAACGTTCGGTCTCGACTTTGACATACATGTTGACAGCGAATTGCTGGAATACCCGACGGCACTTCAGAATGACATTCTCCTCATGTGTACGAATCATCATACGATACGCATAGTAATTCATTGCGCTTAGAATTTTATTCACACACACATGCTCGCGACAGCGGAAGAGAGCGGACGTGTCTCGTGCGAGGTCCGCGAAAAGTGCAAGAAAGTTGATAAATTAAATGCAAACAAAACACAAAAACTAAACTAGTTAATTTCAAATGATCGAAAAGACGCTAAAACCCAAAGCAATTTAGGTTTCAACTCACATAGTCGGTGTTATGACCTAAACTAGCACATAATTATTTTATCTTATAATAATAAATAAGTGCAACGCTTATAAAAGCTCAATAAGCTCCGAACAAAATAAAGAGCAACTAAGCTCCGCGAGCCGAAGAGACGGCGTGATAGCGAAGTTCAAAAAACGACCCTACTGTCAGTCGATAGCCAAAGAGCACTATCCTGATCACCTTGCTTACTTACGGCTACCCCCACTCCGACGGCGTGGAGTCAACAACGCAAAACCCCCCACCATCAGTTTCGACCCCTGGCGCACCAACAACATGCAACGGTAAAACTTCTGCATCCGCACTAAATTTGTCAGCAAGATCTATAGCTACTGCAAAAAAACAACAACAACCACAGCTACGGCTATTACTTCGGAATCGACTGCAACCGCAGCTCTAAATTCAACGGCAACAAAAACCACGACAACAAATCAAAACCAAAACAAAATTTAGAAAGTGGGTCCGGACTAGAACGGTACATCCATATCAAGCGTAAGTTAGCCCGCAAAAGACCGCGGTAGGTAACAAGTCAAAAATAAACCAGGTCCAAATAGAAAATAATTTACCTAGGAGATCCAACAGCAATAGATTTGGGCTTCCAGCTGAAAATGAACCAGAACAGGCTCAGGAGAAACAACCGAAACCTAAGCCCCCACCAATTTACATTAGGGAGAAAATCTCGAACGCCCTGGTCAACAAAATTGTTGCGCTGACCGGGGACGGAAACTTTCATGTTGTTCCGGTCACAAAAGGGGATATCCATGAAACCAAGCTTCAGACCAAATCTGAAGAACATTTCCGAGCTGTACCCAAACACCTGGAAGAAGGTAGGAAAAGCTACTACACTTATAATACTTATTGCACCGAGGAACGGTCCGGCGCAATGCACAAATTGCCAGGAGTATGGACACACCAGGGCATACTGTTCACTTCGAACAGTCTGTGTAGCTTGTGGAGACTTCCACAATTCGGCTAACTGCCCTGCCAACAAAGAAGACCCCAAAAAGAAAACAAATCCTTTAACTGCCAAGGTAACCCCACACGGCAAACTACAGGGGCTGTCCGATCTACATGGAGATGAAGGACCGCATGCGAAATGTGACAGCCACGCGTCATCAGAATACGACGCCGGAAGTATTTTTCGTCACGGCTGCGAGATCCTCATTTGGTCAACTAAACACCCAGAAGGGCTTTTCATACGCCGATGCCCTTCGATCAGGGACGGAAAACCCACTCCAGTCTAATCTAGGAAACGCTCAGCAGATCCAAAAACAGAGGAACGGTCCGGCGCAATGCACAAATTGCCAGGAGTATGGACACACCAGGGCATACTGTTCACTTCGAACAGTCTGTGTAGCTTGTGGAGACTTCCACAATTCGGCTAACTGCCCTGCCAACAAAGAAGACCCCAAAAAGAAAACAAATCCTTTAACTGCCAAGGTAACCCCACACGGCAAACTACAGGGGCTGTCCGATCTACATGGAGATGAAGGACCGCATGCGAAATGTGACAGCCACGCGTCATCAGAATACGACGCCGGAAGTATTTTTCGTCACGGCTGCGAGATCCTCATTTGGTCAACTAAACACCCAGAAGGGCTTTTCATACGCCGATGCCCGACGGAAAACCCACTCCAGTCTAATCTAGGAAACGCTCAGCAGATCCAAAAACAGTCGCAAAGCACTCTGGAAACTATGATGGTCACCATGCAACAAAGTATGATGGAACTCATGTCATTCATGCAAACGACCATGCAAACACTGGTTCAAAACCAGAACATGGTGTTACAGCTACTTGCAGCTAAGCAGTCCAAATAATCAGATGGCAAATCTACGAATAACAATGTGGAACGCCAATGGCGTTTCACGGCACAACCTTCAAGTAACACAGTTCCTGAATGATAATCATATCGACATTATGCTACTGGTAGAGACGCACCTCACAAACAAATACAACTTCCAAATAGGAGGCTACACTTTCTACTGCACAGACCATCCAGATGGTAAAGCCCACGGCGGAACCGGCATCCTAATCAGGGAACGCATCAAGCACCACTTTCACCAAAGATTTGCAACTAATTACTTGCAAGCCACGTCTATCAAAGTGCAGTCAGGCAACGGAAACCTCATAATAGCTGCTGTGTACTGTCTGCCTCGCTTTACAATTTCTGAAGGACGATTCATGGACTTCTACAACTTGCTCGGAGATCGCTTTATAGCTGCAGGGGACTAAAATGCCAAACACACGCACTGGGGATCACGCCTTGCAACTCCCAAAGGAAGGCAACTATACAATGAAATTATAAAACCGAACAAAAAATTAGACTATGTTTTCCCTGGCAGCCCCACATACTGACCAACAGACCCCAGGAAAGTTCCAGACCTAACAGACTTTCCCGGCAAAAAAATAAGCGCCAAAGCGCTTTCGGACCTGTCGTCAGACCATTCACCAGTGCTAATAACTCTTCTTCAAAGCACAAAAACTACAGATCACCCCCTCAGGCTAGCATCGCACAGAACCAACTGGTTAAACTATAAAAAGTATGAAGGCTCACACATCAAATTAACCCCTCACTTCAACATCGAAGCGGACATCGACTGCCCTACCGATGGTCTTGAAGAAGTATTGGTGGAGGCAGCCACTATCTCAACACCACAAGGCAGGGACGTGCAAGCCAAAAAACCAAATTGAACGGCTAGTCCTAGAAATGAGGAGCCTGCGACGTGCCTGGCAAACAAACAGATCGCCGTCATCAAAACAACGTCTTAAGGAAGCCACTAACCCAAATCTGAGCTCTCCAATCGAAACAGTCACTCCGATAAGAAATTCATCTGGCAGCTGGGTCCACAGCGACGAAGATAGAGCCGAAACTTTTGCTTTACATCTCAGAAACGTCTTCCAGCCGAACCGTGCCACTGGTTCATTTGTCCTACCACAAATCGTATCAGAATCAATTTCCCCACCACCATTGTTTCAGCCAAAGCAGAACGCGAAAGTCATTGGGGAACTGAAACCGAAAAAGGCCCCTGGCGGTGACCAAATAACCCCAAAAATGTTAATTGAACTGTCAAACTCTGCCATTGAGGTTATTTGTAAGCTCTTCAATGGGATCATAACTCTCGGCTACTATCCGAAAAAATGGAAAAATCTATTATCATTATGATACCAAAGCCCGGAAAAGACCACACAATTCCGCCATCCTACGGTCCAATTAGTTTATTATCGTGTCTGTCTAAGTTGTGCATAAAACCATATCTAGGAGCACACAATGTTATCCCTGCTCATAAATTTGGCTTTCGTCAAAACCATGGAACCATCGAACAAGTAAACAGAATAACATCAGAAATACGCACAGTATTTGAGCATCGGGAATACTGCAGCGCAATATTCCTCGATGTATCTCAAGCCTTCGATCGAGTATGGCTAGATGGCCTCATGCACAAAATTAAAACACACTTGCCTGATTACACTCACAAGCTCCTGGAGTGATTCGATACGGTGAGACGTGAAGTTGACCTGAATATCGGTCGCCAATATATCGAGTTTTTGGTCGTTGCAAATCGGGTTTAATACCTAAAAGTGCGTTTGATTAGTGCGGGACACCTCAGGTTGCAGGTACGTACCACAGAAGCGACAGGAAGGTTCTACCCAGCCAACAAACCACACTGCTACGGTTGCAAAGGGTGGCCAATCTTGGTGGACAGAAGGGGGGGATCCTCACTCTCCCGCACCCACACAGGTACACTCCACTCCAGAGCGCCACATATACTTGGTTCTGCTCACAGCTTCCACAAGCCGCACACGCGCGGTTTTTCCGGCACAAACAAACAACATCGATCAGCTGATCGCAGTGCTGGACAGCGCCGTCTCTAACAGCGAGCTTAACAGCGAGCTTAACAGCGGGCTTAACAGCGAGCTTAACGAGCTTAACAGCGAGCTTTCCCCGCTGAGCTATACAACTGCTAAGCGGCGAGCTCCTACGAAGTCGGTTGCCCGGGAATTTCAAACAAAATAAAACCACCTTCGCCACTGCCTATAGGGGTGGATGCGCAAAAAGCCAAGTTACCGGCCAACTTCCAACCCCACCGCGATAGCGGCGCCAGCGCAAACGGGGCTCTGGGGACCGAGTCGGAGCGGTATAGCTCCCATCAGGCAGTAACCGGGGGAAATCCCGGCTCACCGAGGGACCTCCGGCTAGTGCAGGCGATGGATAGTGAGAAATCGTCCGGACATGACGAGACCCAGGCTCTTGCAGTTGCCAGGGCAGAAGAAGAGCTGCTAAAGAAGTTTCAGATGATGAAACAGAAGGTGCAGCGGTCGCCAACGGGGAAGGAGCAGGCTACCGATGCCCACCCAGTGTCAGCGCCTCCCAAAGTGACCGGGCCTGTGTTCAACTTCGGCAATGACGAGGATGAACAAACCACCCCGAAGAGAAGTCGGGAACCAACCAGCCCTGAAGAGGCGATCGATGGAGCCCACAAGAGGCAGCGGGTGCAGAAAAGCGCCGCAGCTCTCACCGATGAGCTGGGCAAGATGCTCGATGAGATGATCGCGAAGTTCACGGACACAAAAAGCAACAACAAGAAGGTAGTCCGCCATGTCACACAGGCCACGATTGACTCATTGCATGCAATGAAGAAGCTGCAAAGCGAGATCAGTGCGACGCTGGATGAACCCCGAGCCAGGGGTCAGACCGCCAGCGCAACCCAGCAAACAACACCATCGCTCGTTGCCCCACGACAAGAAGGCATAGAGCGAACGCATACTGGCGCGGGGAACCCAGGCAGGGACCCGCCAAGAAACCCGCCCTGGCAGCAGGTGATACGTAAAACCAAAAAGCCCCACGAGACTGCAGCGAGTATTGGGGAAGGCAAAGACCACGTGAGCCGCACCGAGAAGCGCAGGAATCAGCGCTCTGACGCTATCCTAATAAAATGCAGCGAAGGAACGTACGCAGACATGCTCAAGCTGGTCAAAACCGAGCCTACCCTTCAGGGGCTCAAGGATGGGGTGCAAGGCATACGCAGGACAGCCAATGGGAGTCTGCTACTCAAGATGCAGAAACCCTCAGACCCAGCCACGCAGAAACTGCATACTGCCATCAAGTCGGCCTTCAGCGGCAAAGCCGAAGTGGCTATGCTGGAAGACACGGTGCAAGTGGAAATCCGCGACCTAGACCTAATGACCACCTGCGAGGAGGTTCTACAGGCAGTCTACGCTGAGGAGGAGTGCGACATCCCGGCGGGCGCTGCACCTAGGATGCGGAAGGCGTATGGCGGAACCCAAACGGCGACGGTCCACCTCAGACCTGAGCATGCGCAGCGGATCCTCGACAAGGGGAAAATCAGGGTTGGATGGGTAGTCTGCCGCATAAGACAGAAAGTGGAGCCTAGGCGATGCTACAAATGCATGGGATTAGGCCACATGTCAGCCAGATGTCCAGCGTCAGAGGCAACAGCCAAAAACACGCAGCAATCCTGCTTCAGATGTGGCAAGGATGGCCACAAGTATAAAACTTGTACCCAGGGCAAACCAAAATGCATCATCTGCACAAGAAGCGGAAAATCTGGAGGAGAGGCCGAACACTCGACCCTCAGCAGTGCGTGCCCTGAATACCGGAGAGCCATGCACGATAAATTGAATGGTTAAGGTCCTACAGCTGAACCTTAACCACTGCAGAGCGGCGCAGGACCTGCTAGCACAGACGGTCATCGAGCAGCTGGCTGAGGTGGCAATACTCAGCGAGCCCTACAAGGACAAGCACGAAGGCGTATGGCAACGCAGTTCGGACGGCAGAGCAGCAATATGGAGCTGCGGGCAGCCCCCTGGACACCTATCGCAAAGGGCTTCCAGGACGGGATACACCAGAGCGAAGATCAAAGGCATCACATTCTACAGCTGCTACATAGCCCCGAGCGCACACATTAGTGAATTCAGAACAATAATGCAGGAGATCGCTGATGACGCACGCGGTAGGTCCCCTGTTCTCATCGCAGGTGATTTCAACGCATGGTCCACAACATGGGGCAGCGCTAGTACGACGCAGCGGGGAACCATCCTCCTTGAGGCAGTGGCTTCGTTAAACGTATGCCTACTCAATGAAGGTAATAGACCAACCTTCAGCAAGTCAGGTCGGGAGTCAATCATCGACTTGACCTTCGCTAGCCCTGAACTGGCACGCAACTGTGTATGGAGGGTGTCAGACATATACACCCACAGCGACCACGCCCTGATCATCACCCAGACAAGCCCCAGACTGACCGCCCCAATCAGCCGCCAAACGACATACAAAGCGCATACCCTGAACACAGTGTCCCTCCTAGCACACATGGAAGGCGTCTGCGTTACAGGAGACGCTAACACATGCGCGAGGAACATAGCCGAGAGAATAAAGGAGGCGTGCGACGCATCTATGGAGAAGGCCACGAAAGGTGGTAACGGGCGAAGACCAGTACCATGGTGGAATGACGAAATAGGGAGCGCGAGGAGAGACTGCCTAGCGGCCCGGCGCAGGTGTCAGAGAAGCAGAGGACGCGGAAGCCAGGAGCTAAGGGAATCAACCTACAGAGCTAAGAGAAAGGTGCTGAAGAACGCGATTAAGGCTAGCAAGGCCAGATGCTTCCAAGAGCTGTGCGAAGCGGCGGATGCAGAGCCATTCGGGTCAGCATACAGGATGGTCATGGGTAAGCTCAACAGACAGCCGACCCCTACCGGACACGTACAGCTTGGCCAAATAGTGTCCACCCTGTTCCCCACCCAGCCGCCCCTTACCTGGCAAGCTACCGGGGAAGGCGATACTGTTCTCACCAGCGAAGCCGAAGTCCTGGCAGCGCTAACGAAAACCAAAGTCGAAAAAGCCCCTGGCCCCGACGGCATTCCCAATGCTGCACTGCACACATTGGTGGCAAACTTCCCTGGTATATTCACGGAGATGTACAACATCTGTCTCACCCAACGAACCTTCCCCATAGGTTGGAAGCGACAAAGGTTGGTGCTTATCCCAAAACCGGGCAAGTTGAACGACGACGCATCCTCGTACAGACCCCTATGTATGCTGAATACAACGGGGAAAATATTCGAGCGCATAATCTGCACCCACCTCGAAAAAGAACTCGACCAACTCAGAGCGTTATCGGACCACCAGTTTGGCTTCCGGAGAAAAAGAAGCACTATAGACGCGATCCAAACGGTCAACCAACTGGCTGCTAACGCAATCGAAGGAGAAAGGTGGCTAGGTGGCTCAAAAGAGTACTGCCTCGTCTGCACCCTGGACGTCAAAAATGCCTTCAACTCTGCCAACTGGAACCTTGTCCTGCAGGCACTTCGGCGCATGGGAATCTCGAACTATCTGATCGAGCTCGTAGCGGACTACTTCAAGGACAGAGTGCTCACATATTCCTCTGATGCCGGAGAGCACGAGTACCTGGTGACAGGAGGAGTACCTCAAGGCTCAGTCCTGGGCCCGATACTGTGGAACGTCATGTACGACGGGATCCTAAGGCAGGTACTACCCGAAGGATGCACAGTTGTGGGATTTGCGGACGACATAGCGCTGGTAACGGTAGCGAAAACCCTCGATGAGATCACGGATAGATGCAGCCTCTCGATAGACATCCTTATGTGCTGGCTCACAGACAACGGGTTAGCAGTCGCCGAGCACAAAACGGAGGCAGTGCTCATAAGCAGCAGGAAGACTGTGGAGAAGGCCACAATACGAGTCGGATCAACTCTAATAGAAACAAGCGCCTCAATCAAGTATCTCGGAGTACTGATCGACCACAGGTTATCGTTTAAGACGCACCTATCGTATGCCGCAGCCAAAGCATCCAGATCGACTGCAGCCATCTCAAGGATGATGGCCAATACTCGAGGACCAAAGCAGCACAGCAGAAGGATTATAGCGACAGTGGTGACATCTATCATAATGTACGCCGCGCCCATATGGGCCGAGGCTATGAAGACCGCATCATACAGCCGCCAGTGCAAAGCTGTCTACAGGCGCTGCGCACTGCGCATCACAAGCAGCTTCTGCACGGTATCTGAGGAAGCCGCGCTAGTGGTAGCCGGTACTATACCGATAGACCTGCTGGCGGCAGAACGAAGAACTGGGAGCACAGGAAGCAGGACCCAACGCGGTAACACGATCGAGGCATGGCAAATGAGGTGGAACAATGCGACCACAGGGCGGTGGACGCACAGGCTAATTCCCAGTCTAACCCCCTGGCTGCAGAGACGACACGGACAGGTAGACTTCTACCTCACGCAGATGATCTCCGGGCACGGATGCTTTAAGGAATACCTGCATAGGTTTAAGCACGAGCCAAACCCCTACTGCGACCACTGCGGCACAGGAAGCATCGAAGACGCAGAGCACGCGCTATTCATCTGCCCCCTATACGATAGGAACCGAGCCGAAGCTGAAACGACAACCGTATGTAACCTGACAGCGGACAACGTGATCAGCTGCATGCTGGAAGATCAACGCAAGTGGGACGCGATAGCCAACATGGCCGCTGGCATCCTGAAGGATCTCAGGCGTCGAGAACGGAGTCGACGCATGGAGTCATAAGGACGAGCGGCAACCTGACCGCCATCCGTCCCGCGAAGTATAGCTTTGCGGCAGTCCCGCGGGATCGGAACTTTTTCTACCTCTTCTCTTCTTCTACCACTTATATTCTTGTATATATTTAAGCTTATTTAATAAAAAAAAAAAACTCACAAGCTCCTAGAGTCGTATATATACAACAGAACTTTCGCAGTAAGGTGCAACAAAACAACATCCGACGACTACATTATCAAAGCTGGAGTCTCGCAAGGAAGCGCGCTAGAGCCTACTCTTTTCTTCCTAAACACAGCAGATATTCCCACGAACGAGTAGTTAACAACATCTACGTTCGCTGACGACACCGCAATTTTAAGTCGCTCGAGGTGCCCAGGCCGATCCACAACACAGCTAGCAAACCAACTCTCCTTAGTAGAGAGGTGGCTATCTGATTGGCGGATTAAAATAAATGAACAAAAATGTAAACACATAACGTTTACTCTCAACAGGCAAACATGCCCTCCACTATCATTGAATAATACGCAGATTCCCCAAGTCAACGATGTAATGAATCCTGGAGAAGACACATCGAACGCAAGAAAGTTCATATAAAACTAAAAGCCAGCAGCTTCCACTGGACTATTAACGCTCGTTCCCCCTGGGCTTCCGACATAAGATGACGGGAGAATCGTCAGACGTCCAATGTTCTGAACATCAGCATCTGAATGAATAGCATCACGCAAGTGTATATAGTCCTCAGATCGTAGCTTTGCCTGATTGAATCGGATGAACGCTAAACGTTCGGTCTCGACTTTGACATACATGTCGACAGCGAATTGCTGGAATAGCCAACGGCACTTCAGAATGACATTCTCCTCATTTGTACGAATCATCATACGATACGCATAGTAATTCGTTGCGCTTAGAATTTTATTTACACACACATGCTCGCGACTGTGGAAGAGAGCGGACGTGTCTCGTGCGAGGTCCGCGGAAATTGCAAGAAAGTTGATAAATTAAATGCAAACAAAACACAAAAACTAAACTGGTTAATTTCAAACAAGCGAAAAGACGCTAAAACCCAAAGCAATTTAGGTTTCAACTCACAAAATCAGTGTAATGACTTAAACTAGCACATAATTATCTTATCTTATAATAATAAATAAGTGCCACGCTTATAAAATCTCAATGAGCTCCGAACAAAATAAAGAGCGACTAAGCTCAACGCGTGATAGCGAAGTGCAAAAAACGACCCTACTGTCGGTCGATAGCCAAAGAGCACGATCTTTATCACCATGCTCACCACTCCGACGGCGTGGAGTCAACAACGCAAAACCCCCCCACCATCAGTTTCGACCCCTGGCGCACCAACAACTTGCAACGGAAAAATTTTTCCTTCCACACTAAACTTGTCAGCAAGAACTACAGCTACGGCAATAAAAACAACAACAACCACAGCTACGGCTATTACTTCGGAATCGACTGCAACTGCAGCTGTAAATTCATTGGCAACAAAAACCACGACAACAAATCAAAACCAACACAAAATTCAGACCGGACTAGATCGGTACATCCATATCAAGCGTAAGCTTAGCCCCACAAAATACCGCGGTAGGTAACAAGTCAAAAATAAACCGTGTCTAAATAATAATAATAGATTTGGGCTTCTAGCTGAAAATGAACCATAACAGGCTCAGGAGACCCAACCGAAACCTAAGCCCCCACCAATTTACATTAGGGAGAAAATCTCAAACGCCCTGGTCAACAAAATTGTTGCGCTGACCCATGACGGAAACTTTCATGTTGTTCCGGTCACAAAAGAGGATATCCAGGAAACAAAGATTCAGACCAAATCTTAAGAACATTTCCGAGCTGTACCCAAATACCTGGAGGAAGCTAGGAAAAGCTACTACACTTATAATACTTATTGCACCGAGGAACGGCATGGTGCAATGCACATATTGCCAGGAGTATGGACACACCAGGGCATACTGTTCACTTCGAACAGTCTGTGTAGCTTGTGGAGACTTCCACAGTTCGTCTAATTGCCCTGCCAACAAAGAAGACCCCAAAAAGAAAAAATGCGTTAACTACCAAGGTAACCACACGGCAAACTACAGCGGCTGTCCGATCTAGAAGGAGATGAAGGACCGCATGCGAAAAGTGACAGCAACGCGTCAGCAGAATACCCAAAATGCGTACACTTACTCACGTACGACGCCGGAAGTATTTTTCGGCACGGCTGTAAGATCTTCATTTGGTCAACTAAACACCCAGAAGGGCTTCTCATACGCCGATGCACTTCGATCAGGGACGGTAAACCCACTCCAGTCTAGTCTAGGAAACGCCCAGCAGATCCAAGTACAGTCACAAAGCACTCTGGAATCTATGATGGTCACCATGCAACAAAGTATGATGGAATTCATGTCATTCATGAAAACGACCATGCAAACACAGGTTTAAAACCAGAACATGGTGTTACAGCTACTTGCAGCTAAGCAGTCCAAATAACAGATGGCAAATCTACGAATAACAATGTGGAACGCCAATGGCGTTTCACGGCACAACCTTCAACTAACACAGTTCTTGAATGATAATCATATCGACATTATGCTACTGGTAGAGACGCAGCTCACAAACAAATACAACTTCCAAATAGGAGGCTACACTTTCTACTGCACAGACCATCCAGATGGTAAAGCCCATGGCGGAACCGGCATCCTAATCAGGGAACGCATCAAGCACCACTTTCACCAAAGATTTGCAACTAATTACTTGCAAGCCACGTCTATCAAAGTGCAGTCAGGCAACGGAAACCTCACCATAGCCGCTGTCTACTGCCCGCCTCGCTTTACAATTTCTGAAGGACAATTCATGGACTTCTACAACTTGCTTGGAGACTTCTTTATAGCTGCAGGGGACTATAATGCAAAACACACGCACTGGGGATCACGCCTTGTGACTCCCAAAGGAAGGCAATTATACAATGCAATCATAAAACCGAACAACAAATCAGACTATGTTTCCCCTGGCAGCCCCACATACTGGCCCATAGACCCCATGAAAGTTCCAGACCTAACAGACTTTGCGGTGACAAAAAACGTTCCCGGCAATATAATAAGCGCCAAAGCGCTTTCGGACCTGTCGTCAGACCATTCACCAGTGCTAATAACTCTTCTTCAAAGCACAAAAACTACAGATCACCCCCTCAGGCTAACATCGCACAGAACCAACTGGTTAAACTATAAAAAGTATGTAGGCTCACACATCAAATTAACCCCTCACTTCAACATCGAAGCGGACATCGACTGCTCTACCGATGCTCTTGAAGAAGTATTGGTGGAGGCAGCCACTATCTCAACACCACAAGGCAGGGACGTGCAAGCCAAAAAACCAAATTGAACGGCTAGTCCTAGAAATTAGGCGCCTGCGACGTGCCTGGCAAACAAACAGACCGTCGTCATCAAAACAACGGCTTTAGGAAACCACTCGAAGTCTTAATCGAGCTCAAAAGCAAGAAACAGAAAATGCACAGCTGCGGTACATTAAAAAACTTTCGCCAACCGGTACAAAACATCCTCTGTGGAGGGCTAACCCAAATCTGAGCTCTCCAATCGAAACAATCTCTCCGATAAGAAATTTATCTGGCAGCTGGTTCCACAGCGACGAAGATAGAGCCGAAACTTTTGCTTTACATCTCAGAAACGTCTTCCAGCCGAACCCTGCCACTGGTTCATTTGTCCTACCACAAATCGTATCAGAATCTATTTTCCACCACCATTGTTTTAGCCAAAGGAGAACGCGAAAGTCATTGGGGAACTGAAACCGAAAAAGGCCCCTGGCGGTGACCAAATAACCCCAAAAATGTTAATTGAACTTCCAATTGCCATTGAGGTTATTTGTAAGCTCTTCAATGGGATCATAACTCTCGGGTACTATCCGAAAAAATGGAAAAATCTATTATCATTATGATACCAAAGCCCGGAAAAGACCACACAATTCCGTCATCCTACAGACCAAATAGTTTATTATCGTGTCTGTCTAAGTTGTGCATAATACTATATCTAGGAGCATACAATGTTATCCCTGCTCATAAATTTGGCTTTCGTCAAAACCATGGAACCATCGAACAAGTAAACAGAATAACACCAGAAATACGCACGGTATTTGAGCATCGGGAATACTGCAGCGCAATATTCCTCGATGTATCTCAAGTCCTCGATCGAGTATGGCTAGATGGCCTCATGCACAAAATTAAAACACACTTGCCTGATTACACTCACAAGCTTCTTGAGTCGTATCTATACAACGGAACCTTCGCAGTAAGGTGCAACACAACAACATCCGACGACTACATTATTAAAGCTGGAGTCTCGCAACGAAGCCCGGTAGGGCCTACTCTTTTCCTCCTATACACAGCAGATATTCCCACAAACGAGCAGCTAACAACATCTACGTTCGCTGACGACACCGCAATTTTAAGTCGCTCGAGATGCCCAGGCCGATCCACAACACAGCTAGCAAACCAACTCTCCTTAGTAGAGAGGTGGCTATCTGATTGGCGGATTAAAATAAATGAACAAAAATGTAAACACATAACGTTTACTTTCAACAGGCAAACATGCCCTCCACTATCATTGAATAATACGCAGATTCCCCAAGTCAACGATGTAATGAATCTCGGCGTCTACCTTGACAGACGACTTACCTGGAGAAAACACATCGAACGCAAGAAAGTACCTCTAAAACTAAAAGCAGCAGCTTCCACTGGATTATTAACGCTCATTCGCCCCTGGGCTTCCGATATAAGATGATGGGAGAATCGTCAGACGCCCATCTAAATGAATATATAGTCCTCAGATCGTAGCTTTGCCTGATTGAATCGGATGAACGCTAAACGTTCGGTCTCGACTTTGACATACATGTTGACAGCGAATTGCTGGAATACCCGACGGCACTTCAGAATGACATTCTCCTCATGTGTACGAATCATCATACGATACGCATAGTAATTCATTGCGCTTAGAATTTTATTTACACACACATGCTCGCGACTGTGGAAGAGAGCGGACGTGTCTCGTGCGAGGTCCGCGGAAATTGCAAGAAAGTTGATAAATGAAATGCAAACAAAACACAAAACCTAAACTGGTTAATTTCAAATGAGCCAAAAGACGCTTTAACCCAAAGCAATTTAGGTTTCAACTCACAAAATCGGTGTAATGACTTAAACTAGCACATAATTATTTTATCTTATAATAATAAATAAGTGTTACGCTTATAAAAGCTCAATCAGCTCTGAACAAAATAAAGAGCGACTAAGCTCCGCGAGCCGAAGAGACGGGTACTTTTTGTATGTCTCAACGAGTGACAGCGAAGTGCAAAAAACGAACCTACTGTCGGTCGATAGCCAAAGAGCACGATATTGATCACCATGCTTACTTACGGCTACCCCCACTCCATATCAAGCGTAAGCTTAGCCCGCAGAATACCGCGGTAGGTAACAAGTCAAAAATAAACCGTGTCCAAATAGAAAATAATTTACCCGGGACATCCAACAGCAATAGATTTGGGATTCTAGCTAAAAATGAACCAGAATAGGCTCAGGAAACCCAACCGAAACGTAAGCCCCCACCAATTTACATTAGGGAGAAAATCTCGAACGCCCTGGTCAACAAAATTGTTGCGCTGACCGGGGACGGAAACTTTCATGTTGTTCTGGTCACAAAAGGGGATATCCATGAAACCAAGCTTCAGACCAAATCTGAAGAACATTTCCGAGCTGTATCCAAATACCTGGAGGAAGCTAGGAAAAACTACTACACGTACCAACTAAAAAGCAGCAAAGGCCTGCAAGTGGTACTAAAAGGAATCGAGCCCGACATAACCGCCAAGGAAGTTATCGGTGCTCTCAAGGAAAAAGGGTTTTCTGCAAAGAACGTCAGTTACATTACAAACAGGAAACAAGACCCGCAACCACTCTTCAGGGTCGAGCTTGAGCCAGACAGCAGAGTCTTGAAGAAAAATTAATTGCACTCCATTTATAACCTGCAATACTTATTGCACCGAAGAATTAACGTGAAAGAACCACATAAAAGGAACGGCCCAGTGCAATGCACAAATTGTCAGGAGTATGGTCACACCAGGGCATACTGTTCACTTCGAACAGTCTGTGTAGCTTGTGGAGACTTCCACAGTTCGGCTAACTGCCCTGCCAACAAAGAAGACCCCAAAAAAAGAAAAAATGCGTTGACTGCCAAGGTAACCCCACACGGCAAACTATAGGGGCTGTCCGCTCTACAAGGAGATGAAGGACCGCATGCGAAAAGTGACAGCAACGACGCGTCATCGGAATACCCGAAATGCGTACACTTACTCGCGTACGACGCCGGAACTATTTTGCGGCACGGCTATGAGATCCTCATTTGGTCAACTAAACACCCAGAAGGGCTTCTCATACGCCGATGAACTTCGATCAGGGACAGAAAACCTACTCCAATCTAATCTAGGAAACGCTCAGCAGATCCAAGTACAGTCACAAAGCGCTCTGGAATCTATGGTGGTCACTATGCAACAAAGTATGATGGAATTCATGTCATTAATGAAAACGATTATGCAAACACTGGTTCAAAACCAGAACATGGTGTTACAGCTTCTTGTAGCTAAGCAGTCCAAATATCAGATGGCAAATCTACGAATAACAATGTGGAACGCCAATGGCGTTTCACGGCACATCCTTGAAGTAACACAGTTCCTGAATGAGAATCATATCGACATTGTTCTACTGGTAGAGACGCACCTCACAAACAAACACAACTTCCAAATAAGAGGCTACACTTTCTTTCGCACAGACCATCCAGGTGGTAATGCCCACGGCGGAACCGGCATTCTAATCAGGGAACGCATCAAGCACCACTTTCACAAAAGATTTGCAACTAATTACTTGCAAGCCACGTCTATCAAAGTGCAGTCAGGCAACGGAAACCTCATAATAGCCGCTGTCTACTGTCCGCCTCGCTTTACAATTTCTGAGGGACAATTCATGGACTCCTACAACTTGCTTGGAGATCGCTTTATAGCTGCAGGGGACTAAAATGCCAAACACACGCACTGGGGATCACGCCTTGCAACTCCCAAAGGAAGGCAATTATACAATGCAATTATAAAACCGAACAACAAATTATACTATGTTTCCCCTGGCAGCCCCACATACTGGCCAACAGACCCCAGGAAAGTTCCAGACCTAATACACTTTGCGGTGACAAAAAACATTCCCCGCAATATAATAAGTGCCAAAGCGCTTTCGGACCTGTCGTCAGACCATTCGCCATTGCTAATAACTCTTCTTCAAAGCACAAAAACTACAGGTCACCCCTCAGGCTGACGTCGCACAGAACAAACTGGTTAAACTATAAAAAGTCTGTAGGTTCACACATCAAATGAACCCCTCACTTCAACATCGAAGCGGACATCGACTGCTCTACCGATGCTCTTGAAGAAGTATTGGTGGAGGCAGCCACTATCTCAACACCACAAGGCAGGGACGTGCAAACCAAGCACTTGAAAATCTACAAATTGAACAGCTAGTCCTAGAAAAGAGGCACCTGCGACGTGCCTGGCAAACAAACAGATCGCCGGAAGCCACTCGTAGTCTAAATCGAGCTCTAAAGCAAGAAACAGAAAATGCACAGCTGCGGTACATTGAAAAACTTTCGCCAACTGGTACAAAACATCCTCTGTAAAGGGCTAACCCAAATATGAGCTCTCCAATCGAAGCAGTCACTCTGATAAGAAATTCATCTGGCAGCTGGGTCCACAGCGACGATGATAGAGCCGAAACTTTTGCTTTACATCTCAGAAACGTGTTCCAGCCGAACCCTGCCACTGGTTCATTTGTCCTACCACAAATCGAATCAGAATCTATTTCCCTACCACCATTGTTTCAGCCAAAGGAGATCGCAAAAGTCATTGGGGAACTGAAACCGAAAAAGGCCCCTGGCGGTGACCAAATAACCCCAAAAATGATAATTGAACTCTTCAGTAAGCTCTTCAATGGGATCATAACTCTCGCCTACTAGCCGAAAAAATGGAAAAATCTATTATCATTATGATACCAAAGCCCGGAAAAAAAAAGCTGACCAATAAGTTTATTATCGTGTCTGTCTAAGTTGTTCGAAAAATGTCTTCTAACTCGCATAATACCATATCTAGGAGCACACAATGTTATCCCTGCTCATCAATTTGGCTTTCGTCAAAACCATGGAACAATCGAACAAGTAAACAGAATAACATCAGAAATACGCACAGCATTTGAGCATCGGGATTACTGCAGCGCATTATTCCTCGATGTATCTCAAGCCTTCGATCGAGTATGGCTAGATGGCCTCATGCACAAAATTAAAACACACTTGCCTGATTACACTCACAAGGTTCTTGAGTCGTATCTATACAACAGAACTTTCGCAGTAAGGTGCAACACAACAACATCCAACGACAACATTATCAAAGCTGGAGTCTCGCAAGGACGTGCGCTAGGGCCTTCTCTTTTTCTCCTATACACAGCATATATTCCTACGAACGAGCAGCTTACAGCATCTACGTTCGCTGACGACACCGCAATTTTAAGTCGCTCGAGGTGCCCAGGCCGATCCACAACACAGCTAGCAAACCACCTCTCCGTAGTAGAGATAGCAACCTCTCTGATTGGTGGATTAAAATAAATGAACAAAAATGTAAACACATAACGTTTACTCTCAACAGGCAAACATGCCCTCCACTATCATTGAATAATACAAGTTAACGATGTAACTTATATCGGCGTCCACCTGGACAGACGACTAACCTGGAGGAGACACATCGAACGCAAGAAAGTACATCTAAAACTAAAAGCCAGCAGCTGTTAACGCTCGTTCGCCCCTGGGCTTCCGATAAAAGATGATGGGAAAATCGTAAAACGTCCAATATTCTGAACATATAGTAGTGTCTATAGTCCTCAGATCGTAGCTTTGCCTGATTGAATAGGATGAACGCTAAACGTTCGGTCTCGACTTTGACATACATGTCGACAGCGAATTGCTGGAATAGCCAACAGCGCTTCAGAATGACATTCTCCTCATGTGTACGAATCATCATACGATACGCATAGTAATTCACTGCGCATAGAGTTTTATTCACACACACATGCTCGCGACAGCGGAACAGAGCGGACGTGTCTCGTGCGAGCTCCGCGAAAAGTGCAAGAAAGTTGATAAATTAAATGCAAACAAAACACAATAACTTATCTGGTTAATTTCAAATAAGCGAAAAGACGCTAAGACCCAAAGCAATTTAGGTTTCAACTCACAAAATCGGTGTAATGACTTAAACTAGCACATAATTATTTTATCTTATGATTATAAAGAAGTGCCACGCTTATAAAAGCTCAATGAGCTCCGAACAAAATAAAGAGCGACTAAGCTCAACGCGTGATAGCGAAGTGCAAAAAACAACCCTACTGTCGGTCGATAGCCAAAGAGCACTATCCTGATCACCTTGCTCACCACTCCGACGGCGTGGAGTCAACAACGCAAAACCCCCCCACCATCAGTTTCGACCCCTGGCGCACCAACCACATGCAACGGTAAAACTTCGGCATCCGCACTAAATTTGTCAGCAAGAATTACAGCTACGGCAAAAAAACAACAACAACCAAAGCTACGGCTATTACTTCGGGATCGACTGCAACCGCAGCTCTAAATTCAACGGCAACAAAAACCACGACAACAAATCAAAACCAAAACAAAATTCAGAAAGTGGGTCCGGCCATACAGACCGGACAAGAACGGTACATCCATATCAAGTTTAAGCTTAGCCCGCAGAATACCGCGTTAGATAACAAGTCAAAAATAAACCATGTCCAAATAAAAATAATTTACCTGGGAGATCCAACAGCAATAGATTTGGGCTTCTAGCTGAAAATGAACCAGAACAGGCTCAGGAGACCCAACCGAGACCTAAGCCCCCTTCAATTTACATAAGGGAGAATGTCTTGAACGCCCTTATCAACAAAATTGTTGCGCTGACCGGGGACGGAAACTTTCATGTTGTTCCGGTCACAAAAGGGGATATCCATGAAACCAAGCTTCAGACCAAATCTGAAGAACATTTCCGAGCTGTTTTTAAATACCTGGAGGAAGCTAGGAAAAGCTACTACACGTACCATCTAAAAAGTAGCAAGGGCTTGCAAGTGGTACTAAAAGGAATCGAGCCCGACGTAACCGCCAAGGAAGCTATCGGTGCTCTCAAGGAAAAAGGGTTTTTTGCAAAGAACGTCAGTTACATTATAAACAGGAAACAAGACCCGCAACCACTCTTCAGGGTCGAGCTCGAGCTAGACGTCAGAGTCTTGAAGAAAAATTAATTGCACTCCATTTATAACCTGCAATACTTATTGCACCGAAGAATTAACGTGAAAGAACCACATAAAAGGAACGGCCCAGTGCAATGCACAAATTGTCAGGAGTATGGACACACCAGGGCATACTGTTCACTTCGAACAGTCTGTGTAGCTTGTGGAGACTTCCACAATTTGGCTATCTGCCCTGCCAGCAAAGAAGACCCCAAAAAGAAAAAATGCGTTAACTACCAAGGTAAGCACACGGCAAACTACAGGGGCTGTCCGATCTACAAGGAGATGAAGGACCGCATGCGAAAAGTGACAGAAACGCGTCATCAGAATACCCAAAATGCGTACGACGCCGGAAGACCATCCAGATGGTAAAGCCCACGGTGGAACCGGCATCCTAATCAGGGAACGCATCAAGCACCACTTTCACCACAGATTTGCAACTAATTACTTGCAAGCCACGTCTATCAAAGTGCAGTCAGGCAACGGAAACCTCCTAATAGCCGCTGTCTACTGTCCGCCTCGCTTTACAATTTCTGAGGGACAATTCATGGACTTCTACAACTTGCTTGGAGATCGCTTTATAGCTGCAGGGGACTATAATGCCAAACACACGCACTGGGGATCACGCCTTGTCACTCCCAAAGGAAGGCAATTATACAATGCAATTATAAAACCGAACAACAAATTAGACTATGTTCCCCTGACAGCCCCACATACTGGCCAACAGACCCCAGGAAAGTTCCAGACCTACTAGACTTTGCGGTGACAAAAAACATTCCCCGCAATATAATAAGCGCCAAAGCGCTTTCGGACCTGTCGTCAGACCATTCGCCAGTGCTAATAACTCAACTTCAAAGCACAACAACTACAGATCACCCCTCAGGCTGACGTCGCACAGAACCAACTGGTTAAACTATAAAAAGTATGTAGGCTCACACATCAAATTAACCCCTCACTTCAACATCGAAGCGGACATCGACTGCTCTACCGATGCTCTCGAAGAAGTATTGGTGGAGGCAGCCACTATCTCAACACCACAAGGCAGGAACTTGCAAGCCAAAAAAACCAAATTGAACGGCTAGTCCTAGAATTTAGGCGCCTGCGACGTGCCTGGCAAACAAACAGACCGTCGTCATCAAAACAACGGCTTTAGGAAACCACTCGCAGTCTAAATCGAGCTCTAAAGCAAGAAACAGAAAATGCATAGCTGCGCTACATTGAAAAATTTTCGACAACTGGTACAAAACATCCTCTGTGGAGGGCTTACCCAAATCTGAGCTCTCCAATATAAACAGTCACTCCGATAAGAAATTCATCTGGCAGCTGGGTCCACAGCGACGAAGATAGAGCCAAAATTTTTGCTTTACATCTCAGAAACGTCTTCCAGCCGAACCCTGCCACTGGTTCTTTTGTCCTACCACAAATCGAATCAGAATCTATTTCCCTACCACCATTGTTTCAGCCAAAGGAGATCGCAAAAGTCATTGGGGAACTGAAACCTAAAAAGGCCCCTGGCGGTGACCAAATAACCCCAAAAATGTTAACTGAACTTTCAAACTCTGCCATTGAGGTTATTTGTAAGCTCTTCAATGGGATAATAACTTTCGGCTACTATCCGAAAAAATGGAAAAATTTATTATCATTATGATACCAAAGCCCGGAAAAGACTACACAATTCCGATTAACGGCGATCAATTTGCGAAGTGCGGCGAGCAGCGATCCTGGTGCGAAAAGTGTGCGAATGCGATCAATGTAGAAGCCAACTGAGGTTTCAGCAGCGACGGGAGCGAGATCGAGCTGAAGATTGGCAACAGCGGCGGCAAAAGGAGAGCAGCAAAACTGAAGTTTCGGCAGCAACGAGCGTTAGAGTGAGCTGAAGATTGGCAACAGTGGCGACGAAAGGCGCGCATCAAAACTGAGGTCTGAAGCGCTAACTGTTTTTTAGTAGCACTTTGCGTAGCTTTGCGATGGGCCGAGAGTAGAGCTGACTGCGTTCACAGCCTCAGCGTGACGACGAATCGAAGAAATGAGAAAATTACCGTCTATAGCGGCCGTAAATTTTCGCAAGGAATTGTTGAATTGATTATTACTTTTAAATTTGCATACACTGCCCCACGTTAGGCGCCAAAATGAACGGTGAATTATAGAGCGTTTTCTTTAATTATAGATCACTTAAATCAAAGTATGGGGGTGCAGGAAATTTTAAGTATAAACCGATCAAACAACCGAAAGAGCAAGACGACTTTTCTCTTTCAAAGATGATATGCTACTGCCTTTTTTTCCGAACGCTCGTCAGGCGGAGCAGAGCTGAGAGTTATTAAAGGGCTTACATATGTACATATGTAGACATTAGGGTTATGCAGTATTATGTTAATAATCTGATCCAAAAGTTACCAGACAAACTTTAGCAAGAAAGATTAGCAAAGATCCACGGTTCAATTTAAGAATTCAGTGTTATTGTCGAAAGTACGTTTACCAATAACTATAACCGAGTTGGAGAGTTTACATTTTTAGTCCTTCCGTCTAGATTTCTCACCACTTATGCATTGCAGCAAGATAGAAATAGTCTTTGTCATCTCTACAGTACCAAAAGTCATTTTTCTTTCTCGTTTAGATAAAAATATATTATTGGGCCATGTTAATACACTCAAAGTTAAGATCAATAATTAATTTCTAATAAATAACAGTAACTACAATTATTCAGATAAACTAAGAATATTATTCTTATAAAATTAAATTTTTATATAATAATTAAATATTATCTTTTCAGAGGCGAGTATCAGCCTTGTAGTTGTATGTGCAATTGCAAGAGCCCTCTGAGCGACGTTTGTAGTCCTGAAAAGTCAGCGTTTTGCTGATGTGTGCACCTTAATGATACACACATCAGCAAAACGATGACCTCTCGTTTGAGAGGTTCGGGTCCAGAAAGAGCAGGAGCGCAAACAACGACGTACTAGGCTAGTTGGTAGAGTCGTTTGATAGGCTGAAGTCCAGAAAAATAGGAAAACGGTTGTGGAGCCCGAGAATGATCGGCCAAACAATATGATTTCGATGGAATGGCAGTTAAAAGTATCCTAAAAGTTAAAAGTATCGTCATTGTCGCTAATTCGTTGATGTTAGCAGATATACAATTTAAGAAACGCAACGCATCGCAACGCAGCCTGTGAAGAACAATTTGTAACAAATATATAAAGTAACCGATCGCAAACCAAAGCGTTTTTTTAAAGTATTCAAAGATTCGTGGCTGACACGTAACATTTTTATTAAATTTTAAAAATGCTTATGTCGCTAATTCTTTTGAAATATTGCAAAAAGTTCTGAAATGAACTTTGCAAAAGTCTGCTTTTTTTTTAAGTTTCGGTCTCTGTTATACACGGACGTGTTTTATATTTGCTCCCACAATTATTTTCCTAGTGTCTAAATAAGTGAACTTGTATATTCCCAAAGTTTACATTTTCCACTCGGTTGAGACCGCCGATTGAATGCAAATTAGTTATTTGTTTTAAAACCATTATCTTTATTATTATATTGGATAATAGTTAACGACGCGGGTGCTTTGTGCATTGTTGTTGTTTCTTATTTACATTGTTGTTTTGGCGCTCTCTCGCACAGTTCGCTCTGCTACATTATCCCAACTTCAGTCACCGGCTCTCATTTTCGAGTTAACGGGTCTTTGCTGAATTGGTCTTATCTCTCTTTTTTTTTCTTATCTCTCCTCTGCGTTTTGCTAAGTCACACAGCTGTCTGTTGGCACTCATCTGAAGCTTCCTACTTTTTTCTACTTTTTCTACATTCTACATTTAACATACTTCAACGTGTAAACAATGTCTGCCTGCTGTGTTGTTGGTTTCCAATTTGTTGGAAAAATCACTTCCCGGCAGCCAACTGTTAGTTGCTGGTTATGTGAGAACATTGCGAACGCTAATTGTGCAGACTTTGGGCATAGTGCTGCCCAAATTGCTGATCGCACTAGATCTAATGCTAACCTGGACTGGACGTGCCCTACATGCCTACATATTAAAATTGACATCAGAGCACTTATGAGGCAAACGGAGCTGGAGTTCCAGGCATTTCGTGCTGGATTTACGGACTTGTTAAGTCGATTTAATGTCTGCGATTCCAACTTTAAAGGTCGGGTTCTTCTAAGTCAATCTTCAGTAATGTCTCTTTACATGTTCCTGATCTCTCGACCAACCTCTCTCTTCCCAGCCCCACTGCAGACTATGTGTCGTTTGATGAGGATGATCCCAATGGGAACGAGTCATCAAGATATGACAATCGCTACCAGATTCGGGGACTGTACTTTCGCCTGAGTCATTAAGCCCTACTAACCGTTCACCGACTGTTGCCGCTTCGGTCAGTTGAAAGTATCGTGTTCCGCGTCGACCGATTGCAAGAGTTGTATGGCCTAAACCACCAAGAAGTCCTTAAATGCCTTTAAATGGAATTGGCAAATGGACTGTCCGAACGCGGTCACAGTGGAGGAATTTAACTGGCAGCGGAAAGAAACAGGAGGGCGTTATTAAGATGGACAAGGCTGCAGAGGCCCGTTACACGCGCTTGTGTGTTATAAGTGTGGCAAAGGAGTAGAGTTCTACAGGAACCATCCTTCGAAGGAAGACCGATCAGATATCATGATGCCACCTGCCGGTTCTGCGAGAAAAAAGGTATGGATGCGGACGCTAACGCAGCGGCTTTTCCGCGGAATCCGTCAGGCAAGGCCGGGATAGCCGGGCGGGCAAGGACAAACCCTATTCGGTAAAAGTACGCAGGCCCAAACAAATCTTCCCTCATAAGAGCCTAGAACAACAAGAGAGGGAGTACGAACTTGATCGAGAGCGTATCTTCACCGGCTCGGAAAATACAGGTAACGCGACTCAGACCACACGGAAGATACTAAAGTTATATGATGCCCGAGCGGACTATCAAAGGCTCAGGTGGTAGACGCGGTGGTAGCGTGCAAACCGACAACCATTTTTTTGACAAAACTAAGGTCGATGGAGAAGAAATTCGAGCGTTTCTGGACACAGGCGCTAGTGCGAACTGTATTGGCAGGGGAGCGGATGCCTTTTAAGGAGCCGGCTGCGGCCGAGAAGAAAGCTAAGCGATGAATGTGTACGCACGGCCTGCGGTGGTGAAACCCGAGGAACAGGAGCCATTACCTTACCTGTGGAATGGGAAGAAGAAACAAAGGACCTGGAGTTTCTGAGAGTGCACAACGAATCTATTTCGGAATTAATTTCTGGGATTCGTTTGGCCCAACATTCCTCGATAAGGATGGACGCGAGGTTGTGGAGCCCGAGAATGATCGGCCAAACAATATGATTTCGATGGAATGGCAGTTAAAAGTATCCTGTTCCGAGCCCTAAGAAGCCAACAAGTCTTTAAATGCCATTAAATGGTATTGCCAACTAATGGATGAAAGGGCACAAGTCTACGATTTTGACTACTATTCTTTGACACAGGAGATGAGACGGGCGTTTTATACCACCGGTAATGACCTTGTAAAGGCCAAGGAGTTAATGGAACGCAAGCAAGGGCCGCACGAAACGTTTATCGATTATGTTTCCGATATGCATAACTTGCATTTCAAGCTGAAACACAAAATTCCTGAAGATGAATTTGTCGAGCTTTCAAAGGACAAAATGAACTCCTCGATGGGTGGATTGCTTTTAACGTCCACAACAGCAGCCGGCCCGTCAACGAGGTAGAGGAATTCCAGACCCTGGAGGACTGTCCGAGCGCGTTCACGTTGGAGGAATTTAACCGGCAGCGGAAAGAAACACGAGGGGGTTATTAAGATGGACAAGGCTGCAGAGGCCCGCTACTCGCGCTTGTGTGTTATAAGTGCGGCAAAGGAGTAGACTTCTACAGGAACCATCCTTCGAAGGAAGACCCATCAGATGTCACCTGCCACCTGCCGGTTCTGCGAGAAAGTAGGTACGGATGCGGGCGCTAACCCATCAGCTTTTCCGCGGAGTCCGTCAGGCAAGGCCGGGCTAGCCGGACAAATCCTTTCCAGTAAAAGCACCCAAGCCCAATCAAATCTCCCCTGATAAGAGCATAGAAGAACGAATATACAAGTAACGAGACACGGACCACACGGAAGATACTGAAGTTATATGATGCCCGACCGGACTATCACAGGCTCAAGCAAAATGTGGTGGAGACGGTGGTGAGCGTACAATCCGACCACCGTTTCTTTGCCAAAACTATGGTCGATGGAGAAGAAATACTAGCGTTACTGGAGTCAATGCGTTACACCTGAGTCACCCTGTACGCCAATTGCAGCTGTTGCCCAACACCTTTTTCTATTATTTCGTCATTGTCGCTAATCCGTTGATGTTAGCAGATATACAATTTAAGAAACGCAACGCATCGCAACGCAGCCTGTGAAGAACAATTTGTAACAAATATATAAAGTCACCGATCGCAAACCAAAGCGTTTTTTTAAAGTATTCAAAGATTCGTGGCTGACACGTAACATTTTTATTAAATTTTAAAAATGCTTATGTCGCTAATTCTTTTGAAATATTGCAAAAAGTTCTGAAATGAACTTTGCAAAAGTCTGCTTTTTTTTTAAGTTTCGGTCTCTGTTATACACGGACGTGTTTTATATTTGCTCCCACAATTATTTTCCTAGTGTCTAAATAACCGAACTTGTATATTCCCAAAGTTTACATTTTCCACTCGGTTGAGACCGCCGATTGAATGCAAATTAGTTTTTTGTTTTAAAACCATTATCTTTATTATTATATTGGATAATAGTTAACGACGCGGGTGCTTTGTGCATTGTTGTTGTTTCTTATTTACATTGTTGTTTTGGCGCTCTCTCGCACCGTTCGCTCTGCTACATTATCCCAACTTCAGTCACCGGCTCTCATTTTCGAGTTAACGGGTCTTTGCTGAATTGGTCTTATCTCTCTTTTTTTTCTTATCTCTCCTCTGCGTTTTGCTAGGTCACACAGCTGTCTGTTGGCACTCATCTAAAGCTTCCTACTTTTTTCTACTTTTTCTACATTCTACATTTAACATACTTCAACGTGTAAACAATGTCTGCCTGCTGTGTTGTTGGTTTCCAATTTGTTGGAAAAATCACTTCTCGGCAGCCAACTGTTAGCTGGTTATGTGAGAACATTGCGAACGCTAAATGTGCAGACTTTGGGCATAGTGCTGCCCAAATTGCTGATCGCACTAGATCTAATGCTAACCTGGACTGGACGTGCCCTACATGCCTACATATTAAAATTGACATCAGAGCACTTATGAGGCAAACGGAGCTGGAGTTCCAGGCATTTCATGCTGGATTTACGGACTTATGAAGTCGATTTAATGTCTGCCATTCCAACTTTAAAGGTCGGGTTCTTCTAAGTCAATCTTCAGTAATGTCTCTTTACATGTTCCTGATCTCTCGACCAACCTCTCTCTTCCCAGCCCCACTGCAGACTATGTGTCGTTTGATGAGGATGATCCCAATGGGAACGAGTCATCAAGATATGACGCCTCGGGGCAATCGCTACCAGATTTGGGGACTGTACTTTCGCCTGAGTCATTAAGCCCTACTAACCTTTCACCGACTGTTGCCGCTTCGGTCAGTTGAAAGTATCGTGTTCCGCGTCGACCGATTGCAAGAGTTGTATGGCCTAAACCACCAAGAAGTCCTTAAATGCCTTTAAATGGAATTGGCAAATGGACTGTCCGAACGCGGTCACAGTGGAGGAATTTAACTGGCAGCGGAAAGAAACAGGAGGGCGTTATTAAGATGGACAAGGCTGCAGAGGCCCGTTACACGCGCTTGTGTGTTATAAGTGTGGCAAAGGAGTAGAGTTCTACAGGAACCATCCTTCGAAGGAAGACCGATCAGATATCATGATGCCACCTGCCGGTTCTGCGAGAAAAAAGGTATGGATGCGGACGCTAACGCAGCGGCTTTTCCGCGGAATCCGTCAGGCAAGGCCGGGATAGCCGGGCGGGCAAGGACAAACCCTATTCGGTAAAAGTACGCAGGCCCAAACAAATCTTCCCTCATAAGAGCCTAGAACAACAAGAGAGGGAGTACGAACTTGATCGAGAGCGTATCTTCACCGGCTCGGAAAATACAGGTAACGCGACTCAGACTACACGGAAGATACTAAAGTTATATGATGCCCGAGCGGACTATCAAAGGCTCAGGTGGTAGACGCGGTGGTAGCGTGCAAACCGACAACCATTCTTTTGACAAAACTAAGGTCGATGGAGAAGAAATTCGAGCGTTTCTGGACACAGGCGCTAGTGCGAACTGTATTGGCAGGGGAGCGGATGCCTTTTAAGGAGCCGGCTGCGGCCGAGAAGAAAGCTAAGCGATGAATGTGTACGCACGGCCTGCGGTGGTGAAACCCGAGGAACAGGAGCCATTACCTTACCTGTGGAATGGGAAGAAGAAACAAAGGACCTGGAGTTTCTGAGAGTGCACAACGAATCTATTTCGGAATTAATTTCTGGGATTCGTTTGCCCCAACATTCCTCGATAAGGATGGACGCGAGGTTGCCGCCGTTGAAGCGACACCGGAGATCGACCTTACGACCGGAGACCTAAATATGAACGATGCGCCCAAGCACGAAATTGAATATACCCCACATCAGCTTACACTAGAACAAAATTCGAAGCTGCGGCAAATGATAGAGACATATCCATCCTGTCTGGAAAAAGGATTAGGGAAGATATAGTCCTAATATTAAGAGAAACATAAAACAAGGAAGAACGCTATAGTCAAGTTCCCGTTACTCAGCAAATGGATCAATCGGTAGGTATTGACAAGAGCAATACATTTCATTTAAAATTGTTTATCTAGCATGAAAATTGTTGGCGCCACAGGTTTGGGCGGCTTGTTGGGGTTAGACTGGGCGTGATAGTTTGTTGATAGTTTCCGAGATATCCGCGTTCATATTTACGTTTCTTTGAAGTTTGTGGGCGGCTTGTAGCGTTAAACTGGGCGTGGCAATTTTATGTCAATCGATAGGTATTGATGTGAACAACACATTTCAGTTAAAATGTTTATTCTAGCATCAAAACTGTAGAAGCCACAGTTTTGTGCGGTTTGCGGGCGTTGGAGTGGTCGTGGCACATTTCTGAAACAAACTGGCGCTGCGCAGGAATCTTAGGAATCTGCATGCCTAATCCCAGTATTGTAGCTCTCATAGTTTCCGAGATCTCAGCGGTCGTACGGACAGACGGGCAGACGGACATGGCTAGATCGACTCGGCTAGTGATCCTGATCAAGAATATATATAATTTATCGGGTCGGAAACGCCTCCTTCTGCCTGTTACATACTTTCCGACGAGTAACGGGTATAACTACTAGAATGATAAGCCAGTGAAAGAAAATGTAATCAAAATATATCTATAAATAAAAAAACAAAAAACAAGAAAAGAAGTTAGTTGTATACCCTTGCGGTTATAATTATTAAAATTAAAAATACAAAAAATGATATTCCGAATAGTATAAGATAATATGTCAGAAAACACCGAAGCTATAATTTGTTTCATATTATTGTCCACCAATTTTCCGATCGTTCCTATGGCAGCTATATGATATATTCGTCCGATTTTGATAAAATTAAATTCGAAATTCAGAACTAATTTAAAAAATGTTATTTCTAAGCTTAAGAGGTTATATGTTAAAAAACACCAAACATATAATTTCTTAAAGTTTTTTTTTTCGATTATTCGTATGGGAGCTATAAGATATAGTTGTCCGATCCGGCTGGTTCCGACTTATATACTAACTGCAAAAGATATAAGACTTTTGGGAAAGTTTCAGCCCGATAGCTTTAATACTGAGAGACAAGCTGGCGTAGAAACGGACGGACAGACGGTCAGACGGACGGACGGACATGGCTAGATCGACTCGTCTAGTCATGCTGATCAAGAAAATATTTACTTTATGGGGTCGGAAACGTCTCCTTCACCGCCTTGCAAACTTCTGACTGAAATCAATATACCCTCTGCAAGGGTATAAAAATGTTTCAGGAAATAATTAAACAATTGAATAATAAAATAAAAACGTATAATAATTAAAACAATCAGCCCGACTAGCTCTTGAACCTGAGACTGGGTTGCGGAGGCGGGCGCCTGAGAAAAATATAAAGAAATACGAAGTCATTCCATGCGTACCCGCATCGATCACTTCGAGGCTGTTACGTACGCCCTCCCCATACAAAGATTCACAAAGAGAAGGAACATATTTAGGGTATTCAATTGCGTTGCAAAAGTGTAAACTTTGTAAGTTTGCCAGACGAGAATTGTGAACGCCCTTTATTTTAAAATATTGTTGCAGGAAATTGACGTACAAAATAACGCCAACTTTTAAATTTTTGTGAAAAGAAGGCTATGATATTTTCTGTCATTAAAACCCAACTTTTCAGTATATTTGTAGTATTTTAGATAAAATTCCTACCCATTATTAACCCCCTATTTCTACACAAGTACAACAGATTTGTATACATAGGCTGGGGTGTTGTAGGCCTTGAAAACTATTTTGTATGGAAATTGTTGTTGGATCTGCTTACACTTTTACACTTTTCAAACGATTGCAACGCAATTGAATACCCTAATTGAGTCAGAGGTAGGGGCGCAAATGTCTAACCAGACTCAGACTGATAAGGGCAGACGAGTAATGCAAATTCGGCAACTCACCGGTGTCGCGTGGCCGCAACAACGGCCATGATGACCTACTGGTAACTATAACCCGGCAGCTGGCAAAGTGCACCAGCCGGCCATTGACTCTTAAGATAGCGGAAATAGCGAATTAGTACCCCTAGGTATGAATACCTAGTTATTTCATCAAGAATGGAAGGCTAGCAAAAAGTCTATTTAAAAAAAAAAAACACCCCAGCCAAATACAGAAGACAGACAGAATTTGTTATGCTTTCCCGAACACTGGCTTAGAGGTGCAACTCTCATCAGCGCAGACCATCGACTGGAAGAAGACTGGTGTCCCGAAGGACACCAACTTTATCCAGGAGAAAGTTCTTATTACCGGTCCTGCGATCGACCGCATCCTGAAGGAAGTCCACCTGCAAGGCCCAAAGGACGAAAGCACTGGTGAGCTACATATATGGCCTAAGGACCCGAAGATAGACAGCAAAACATGCAAAGTGACCGGCAGTACCGCTAATGTTACAAACACAGTGGAAACAGGAGAAACGGATAAGGAGAGAGTGGAGACTTTGGACTCTCCCGTGAACTTTGGACCGGGAGAAGAAGTGCCACATCTCGGCAGTGGAGCGGCACACACGCGTGCCACAAGCATCACGGGAACCAGCGGGACGGCGGCAGTGGGCAGAACGTCGGTTGGAAGCTGTGCGTAAAGGACAAGTGGGTCAACCACGGACTTTGGACCCGGAGTGGAGAGATTCAGCGGGCCGTGCGCAAAAGGGAAATAACGGTTCCTGAAGGCCCTATATAAGGCCACAGAGCGCTGGCAGCTGGATCAGTCGATCACGAGGAGTCAAACAGTCAAGATCAATCAGATACCAAAGTGAACAGTCAGTCAACCAAATAATCTACAAGGGAGCAACAGCAAGTCGAGTCGTCGGAAAAGCAGCGCCGTGGGAGCCTACGAGGAGCAAGATTGCTACGTCAAAACGTTCGGGATTGGGATTCCAGGAATCTCCAAATTGAGACACAGGTAGCTGAGGTCCAGAGGGCATCACACGGCTAGGTCAAGGCGGTCGGTTTAACCCTATCAACTAAGTCCTGGCGCTACGCCTGGAGAATAACGAGTATAACAAGCCAGAAGGCAGAGCGGGCAATCGGTACGGTCTCGAGTGGAGTTGTCCAGGAAAGCCCTACGGTTTTGACTCGCGAGGTCCCGGAGCGGCGTGTCCGAATCCCAAGTATAACAAGCCAGAAGGGAGAGCGGTCGATCGGTACTGTCTCGAGTGGAGTTGTCCAGGAGAGCCCGACGGTTTCGACTTGCGAGGTCCCGGAGCGGCGTACGCGCGAGCCCCGAGCACCAAAAGCCACGAGCAGTGCGCAAGATAGAACGAGCCACGCGGAAACGTCCCGGACCACTCGCAGAAGGGTGAGGCTAGGGTGGAACGTTCGTTTACACTAGGCGTAGAAGCGAAGTAAGGCGCGAGGCAGCTTCCTGGCGTTTGGCCTTGACTGTCCACGCGGGCTGAGCAGAAACCCCAGTGGGACCATCTGGGACAGAGCAAGGGACAGGCGGAGGTGTTTCGCAAGGAGTGATCCTGGAGAGCGCAGTATCTGTTCACCCTAGTCTAAGAACGGTGACGCTTCTTTAAGCCCGTACGGCTGATCCCCCTCGCGAGTCCGAGTCGTTACCAGCAGTCACCAAGTCAACGCGTCAGGGGCGAGCAGCGAGCGAGCATCTTCAGGGAGCTGCAAAGATCTTCAGGGAGCTACAGGTCTGGAGCACCGAGTCAACAAGGCGAGAGGTCGTCGAGACAACCAGGACCGTCGGAAGTACCGAAGGTCACAAGTGACGAGTCAAAGCCAACCAAACAACCAAGACATTTGTAATAATATACCCACAATAAACCCACTACGAATCCGTGAATTCTGTGCTTTCTCACTGAGCTACTGGGCGGTCACGTTTATATAAATTTGGTGGGTCGAACACATAATCTACTGTGCTAGATGCACTAATCTCGTAGCGAGCAGACCACAAAAATTAGTTCGTTACAATTCTTGATCAGCATCACTAGACGAGTCGATCTAGTCATGCCCGTCTGTCCGCCCGCCCGTTTCTACGCAAACTAGTCTCTCAGTTTTAAAGCTATTGGGCTGAAACTTTCCCAAAAGTCTTCATTCTTTTCCAGGTAGTCTATTAGTCGAAACCAGCCGGATCGGACAACTATATCTTAAAGTTCCCATAGGAAAAATCGGAAAAAAATATTAATAAATTATATCTTTGGTGTTTTTATACCCTTGCAGAGGGTATTATGATTTCATTCGGAAGTGTGCAACGCAGTGAAGGAGACGTTTCCGAACCCATAAGGTATATATATTCTTGATCAGCATCACTAGACGAGTCGATCTAGCCATGTCCGTCTGTCCGTCCGTTTCTACGGAATCAGCCGGATCGGACAACTAAATCTCATAGCTCCCAAAGGAGTAATCAAAAAAAAAATTTAAAGAAATTATATCTTTGTTGTTTTTTAACATATAACCTCCTACGCTTGAAAATAATATTTTTTAATTAGTTCTGAGTTTCGAATTTTATTTTATCAACATCGGAGGATTATATTATATAGCTGCCATAGGAACTATCGGAAAACTGGTAGGAAAATAATATGAAACAAAATATAGCTTCGTTGTTTTTTGACATATTACCCTATACTATTGGGAACATCATTTCTTGAATTTTAAGAATTTCTAATTAAATTTTATAAAAATCGGACGACTCTTACATATACCTTTCAAAGAAACGGTCAGAGAAATAACGAAATAATTATTATACCCGTTACTCGTAGAGTAAAAGGGTATACTAGATTCGTCGGAAAGTATGTAACAGGCAGAAGGAAGCGTTTCCGACCCCATAAAGTATATATATTCTTGATCAGGATCACTAGCCGAGTCGATCTAGCCATGTCCGTCTGTCCGTCTGTCCGGATGAACGCGGAGATTTCGGAAACTATGAGAGCTAGGCTATTGAGATTTGGCGTGCAGATTCCTGAGCTTCTTACGCAGCGCAAGTTTGTTTCAGTAGACTGCCACGCCCACTCTAACGCCCACAAACCGCCCAAAACTGAGGCTCCTACAGTTTTGATGCTAGAATAAAAATTTTAACGGAAATGTAATGTTCTCATCAATACCTATCGACTGACCTAAAAAAAAATTTGCCACGCCTACTTTAACGCCCACAAACCGCGAAAACCTGTGACGCCCACAATTTTTATGCTAGGTAAAAAAATTTAACTGAAATGTATTCGTCTCGTCATTACCTATCGATTGACTCAAAAAAAAGTTTGCCAAGCCCACTTCAACGCCCACAAACCGCAAAAACCTGTGACGCCCACAATTTTCATGCTAGATAAAAAATTTTAACTGAAATGTATTGGTCTCGTCGATACCTAGAGTGATCCAAAAAAAAATTTGCCACGCCCACTCTAACGCCCATAACGCTTAAATCTGTATACCGCCGGTAGGTGGCGCATTTTAATCTCGCTTTGCTGCTTGCATATCTCCATTTAGCTGAGTAACGGGTATCTGATAGTCGAGGTACTCGACTAGAGCGTTCCTCCTTGTTTTTTTGTAATATCACTGAAGCTCGCAACAAACCTTAAAAACTTAACATGGTGTTACTAACATTGATTATTTCTTATAACTGCAGGGCTATACAAACTTCGGCCTTCCGACGTTAATTTCCTTTCTTGTTGAACATATAACCTCCTACGCTTGGAAATAACATTTTTTAATTAGTTCTGAATTTCTAATTCATTTTTATCATATCATCATATAGCTGCCATAGGAACGATCGGAAAATTGGTGGGAAAATAATATGAAACAAATTATAGCTTCCGTGTTTTTTGACATATTATCTTATACTATTGGGAATATCATTTTTTGTATTTTTAAGAATTTCGAGCTAAATTTAATAATTATAACTGCAAGGATATAAAAACTTCGGCTTGCCGAAGCTAACTTCCTTTCTTTTGTTTTTTGTGTTCTTTTTTCTTTTTTTTGTAGTACACTTATATTTATATATAAACCCATTGTAACGTCTCCCAAAGCCCAGGATCCGGAGCGTCGAGATCTCATCGCCCAGGACTAAATATGTATAAATATCCGTGCACCATGGTAACCACACAAGCTTTAGCAAGTACGAGTAGCAAGGATCCACAGTTCAATTCAGTATTTTTGTCGAAAGTAAGCTTCCTAGTAACTATATCCGAGTTGGAGAGTTTACATTTTGAGGCCTCTACATTACCAAAAGTCATTGTTCTTTCTCGTTTAGATAAAAATATATTATTGGGCAATGTTAATACACTCACCGTCAAGATCAAGAATTAATATCTAATAAATAACCGGAACTACATAATTATTTAGATAAATTTACATTTTTGTTTGTTATTGGCGAACTTACCTGAATTTCCTTAAAACAAGACCTATGATTTCTTCTTTTTATAATACTGTAGACAACTATATGCTGACCGACTATTTGTTGAAATAAACGATTCAGTGAACCATAGGATTCTTATTTATAAATTGTCCCTTTTAGGTTTTCCACCCAACCTACTAGAGTGGATACTTTCCTACCTTTCTAATAGAACTCAAATGGTCTGTTTTAATAATAAAATTTCCAAAATAATTAATGTTACTTCTGTAGTGCCACAGGGTAGCCACCTGGGACCTTCACTTTTTGGCTTAATGATTAATGATCTACCTTATGTCATAAAATCGTCAACTGTTTTAATGTATGCAGATGATGTCAAGCTATGTTTGTCCATGTGTTTACCTAATTCATATAATGACCTTCAATAAGATCTTGATTGTTTGTATACGTGGTGCATGATTGACATGTTGAATTTGAACTATTCTATGTAACTTTATGACCTTTTATCGTTGTAATCCATCTCTGTATTCTTATTCTATCGGAAATAACGCCCTTGAACGTACTTTTTCTGTTCAGGATCTTGGCGTTCTATTTGATCATAAACTTAGTTTTAAAGACCATATATCTACTATAACTAACAAAGCCAGAAGTCTCCTGGCGTTTATGAAGCGCTGGTCAAGGGAGTTTGATGATCCATACACAACAAAGCTTTTGTATGTTTCTCTTGTTCGTCCGTCAATAGAATATTGCTCGTGTATATGGTCACCTCAAATTAGCTGTTACCAAAATATGTTAGAGTCCGTTCAAAAACAATTCCTTTTATTTGCTTTGAGAGGTTTAAACTGGGACACAGGAAGTCGATTGCCCTCTTATCATGCGAGGTTGCGCCTGCTGGACTTACCAACCCTGAACCATCGTAGAAAGTGTCATGGAGCTATGTTTTTGCATAAATTAATTAATGGTGATGTCGACTCTGCCATCCTTCTTAGTTCCCTCAACTGGAATGTACCCTGTAGAACAGTTCATCGTTTTCGTCCGTTGTCCCTACCAATTTGTAGATCCAATTATGCCCTTCATGATCCTTTTCGGGTTCTTTGTGACGACTATAATGCACTGTGTCACGTCTTACTGTTTGATAGCCCTAATGCAACTAATTATGATAAACTTATGTATTTTCTATCTTCCAATAATTTGTAAATTTCTATGCTACTAGCCATTCTATGTGAGCATGTATTTTAAACTGTCTATTGTTATGTCGTCTTTTTCCATGTCCGCGATTTCGTTTACTTGGCCAAATCGGTTTAGGGCTCCGCGCGTAACAAGCATTGCTTGGTGTCGTAAGGGCCACTTGCTTGTACTGACCATAGTGCATCAACGTCCAAGAATTAAAAAAAAAAAAAAAAAAAAAAAAGAATTAAATGGCAAAGATTACGACCTTTTTCGTAAGCTGGACATATTACAAGACGATGTAGCGATAAAATATCCTGAATTTCTTCAATTAGCTCGACAAGAGGCCAAAGCTAGAATAGCATACAGCCATGAGACCAATGCTCGAAAGTACAACTTACGAAGTCGGACCGTACAGCTGAAGGTTGGCGACACGGTCTTTGCTAGGAACATTGCACAGAGCGATGCCGTTAAGAAAATCAGTGGCAAATTAGCGCCAGTTTTTATGATATCACAGGTAATCAAGAAAGTCAGCCCGGCATACTATGAACTAACAAACGAGAAAGGCAAATCAATAGGTATAAACCATCTCAAAGATATTTAAATTGGCAAATAGACAGATCGTCATTTCAGTTAACAGCATTTCGAGATATGATTCTCCATCTGTTAACTGTGGGTGTAGGGTACAATACATGCACGCACGCATAAGGGTTAAAGTTTTGGCCATCTCGCTCGCACGATCTGCGCCGATCAGTATGAGCGACGAGAAACTGACCGACAAACGGTACCAGAGTGCGGCAAGGTGCAACCTGTACAGTATTAGCTAAAGTAAATAGTGCGAAACCATAGTCTGAGGTGAATATCAGTCATAATTTTTCTGAAGGACCGGTCATATAATAATCGATCTCTTAACAGGCGCTAAGTCCCTGCCTGTCCCTGCTGGCGCTGATATCGTCGAACGACTGCAGAGCGGGGGGTGGCTTCTAGGACCCTGGTCGGTTGCCGGCAATTTTCTGCCGAGCGTATTAATAGCCAGTCAGAAGGGAAAAGGTTCTTATGTTAACGGGAAGTGCATCGAAGTTAATGTTGTAAACATCACACATATACATATAAATCATGTTCTAATCTACCCTCAAGGAATCAACGAGAGCTTCATTGGGCCCAACGAACGCTTCGATGGATTTTCCTGTAAAGTACCGATTGTGAGTAAACCCTTAATGAATATTGTATGAATATGTTTGAGCCTTAATTATTGTCGATGCGAATCCCACGATAGCTAAAACCTCTGGCGTATATATATATAAATAAGGATTTACCTAAGTATCTTGAATTACGTACCGCTTGGAATTATCAATGATTTGCCATATATATTTATATAAGGAATATATATCTTGGAGTATAGCCAATAAGTAAACGGCACCAGCCTGTGCGTAGATTATCTAAAACGACCTTTGAAGAGTATATTAGAGCGAACCGCGCGTAAACTTATGAAATAAATGAAAACTATGAAATCTTTGTATAACGCCACGAAATAATCGTGAAAATTCTATTTTTTTTTGATGAATCGTCGCCGGAGCTACATAATGTTTGAGGGGTATTAGAATACAATCTGATGTCAGATAAGGGGTAATCTAATAGATGGCAAGGTTACCATGGAAGGGTGGGTAAAGAATAGGGGGGCAAACAACGACCAAGTCTCCATAACCCTTGATCGATCGGAGATCTGTTCCTCTTGGCGTAACTAAGCAGTGGTTACAGCCGATTACAACAATTTAGGTACATCTTAATAGCTTCAGATAGTGCACTTATTTTTCTTGTTTTATGTTGTGGTATAGCTGAAGTAGAAAGAACCCACGCCAGTCCGACGAGCATTTCGCAGAGCATCGCTAGAAGTGCACGAACTCTACGATCAGCATACCGAGTGGCGACTTGAAAACCGGTAGGATTCGAGTTGAACGCTACATCGGGCTTCCGAATAATCTGTTAACTTAGATTTCAAGTTATTTGAATGGTAGTTCTCAGAGGGGTTTACTCAAAAACGCTGTTTCCAAGATGATCAACGTGACATCTGGAGTGCCCCAGGGCAGTCATTTAGGCCCTTTGCTGCTCACTCTATTTATAAATGATCTTCCTTCTATCGTAAATCACTCTCGTGTACTAATGTATGCCGATGATGTTAAGCTTTGTTTTTCCTATAATAATATTGAATCTGGTTTCTGCTTGCAGTCAGACATTACTAGATTCCAGGAATGGTGTCAGTACAACCTTTTGAGTTTAAACTATCTTAAATGCAACGATATGACTTTTTTAGGGGTACGCCAACGTTCATGAGTTACTATCTTCAGAACATGTCCCTGGGCCGAATATACTCAGTAAACGATTTAGGTGTTATCCTGGATCCTAAACTTAAATTTGACTCCCACATAACCTTTACTGTAAATAAAGCTATGAGTGTTCTTGGGTTTAAAAGCGTTGGTCTAAAGAATTTGATGATCCATACACTACCAAATTATTATTTACCTCACTTGTCGGTCCTAATTTAAAATACTGCTCTTCCGTTTGGATTCCTCAGTATCAAGTGCACATTGACCGTATAGAGTCCGTACAGAAACAATTTCTTCTTTTTGCCTTACGTGGTTTGAACTGGGATCAGAACGTCAGGTTGCCTTCTTACTCGAGTAGATTGCTATTAATTAATTTGCCTAGTCTAGTAAACCGTAGAACTATGCTTGGTACTATTTTTATGAATAATCTTATCAGAGGCGATATTGATTTTGTAGATTTGGTTAGCCGCCTTACTTTCAATGTTCCTGTTAGACTTTTGCGAAACTACTATCTTATCAACTTGCCACGATGTTCATCTAATTTTAGTCAGCACGAGCCCTTTCGCGTTCTTTCTAGTAACTATAACAACCTATTTCTTTTTAATTTGTTCCTCAACTTCTATGCCTGCATTAAAAACAAAAATATTAGCTCATTTGCTTTAGTCTTGTTGATATATGTTTTGTCCTGTCTTTATTTGTTCTATGTAATTTCCTCGCGAACCGTATTTGCCCGAAATAAAAATGGGCCCGCGCGTAACAAGCACGTGCTTGGTGTCGTTGGGGCCACTTGTTTGTACTGCCCTTAGTGCATCAACGTATCACTGTATCTCTAATTATGCAATGCATGAACCTTTTAGAGTACTTTGCAATGATTATAATAGACTATATCACCTAATATCTACTCCGACTCACTTCCTATCTTTAAATCAATAATACTATCCTAATTAATTATACTTTATGTATCTTGTCTATTCGTATTTTTAACTATATTTCTAATTGTCTATTGTTATTTTGTCTTTTTCTTTGTCCGCGATTTTATTTACTCGCCCAAAACGGTGAAGGGCTCCGCGCGTAACAAGCATTGCTTGGTGTCGTAGGGCCACTTGTTTGTGCTGACCATAGTGCATCAACGTCCAAGAAAATACTCCAGGGAAACTGACAGTACTGATTCCGATAATTAAATTGATCATGATAATGACGTGGACGAAAATACCATTGACAACAGCTCAACAAATTAGCATTGCTCCCATTACAACGGATATTTACTTCTGAAAATACCTTTAAAGTATGAACATCATATGATTAAAATAAATCAAACTAAAATGTTAGAAACATTATCAAAAACCCATTTAAAAACGTACCAGACATTGCCTTACCGTTGAAACAATTTAAACATGAAATAAAGGGAATTACTTCGTCATAGAGAGAAAAACGGGGACTAGTTAACTTTGCAGGGACAGCTCACAAATATATATTTGGAACATTAACTGAAGATGATAAAAAAGGGTTTGGAGATAAACTACAAAGCTTACAAAAAAAAATTGAAAACAAAGAATTTAATGAAATAAATCAAATAATAAATGAACATTCCTGACAAATTGATATAAATGATAATTATGAATATTTTGTAAATGACGAAAAGAAAGTATTTTACTTGAAAAATTCACCAAATTCATTAGCAAATAAATTAGACCAAAAATTTATAATCGCTAATCAATGTATCTCTCAAATAGTTACTAATCAATTTTTAAAATGTCAACACACTCTTGTGTCAGAAAATGAATCTGTAAAATATATTGAGCCTTACATAATTATTACTTATAATTTAAGTGAGACACAAATATTTCAAGATTGCAAAATGTTCAACAAAACAATTCAGGGTAACAATATAATACAATAAAGTTAATGTACTTAAGAAATAAGAGAAATAAAATTTACAACTTCAAAGAATATAAAAGAATATAAAATTATGTTATCCAGCACTAATATTACTTTATATGAACTAATACGATTGTTAAAACTTAACAATTTTATTACCTATCAACAAAAACATGAATAATTTTATAAGTGGACTGTTTTTACAATATTAATAGATATACTTTTAAGCATCACTACTTACATCATTTTTACTATAGCCAACAAAAATGTAATTATACCCGTTACTCGTAGAGTAAAAGGGTATACCAGATTCGTCGGAAAGTATGTAACAGGCAGAAGGAAGCGTTTCCGACCCCATAAAGTATATATATTCTTGATCAGGATCACTAGCCGAGTCGATCTAGCCATGTCCGTCTGTCCGTCTGTCCGTCTGTTCGTCTGTCCGTATGAACGCTGAGATCTCGGAAACTATGAGAGCTACAATACTGGGATTAGGCACGCAGATTCCTGAGATTCCTGCGCAGCGCAAGTTTGTTTCAGTATAGTACCACGCCCACTCTAACGCCCACAAACCGCCCAAAACTGTGGCTCCTACAGTTTTGATGCTAGATAGAAAATTTTAACTGAAATGTATTGTTCTCATCAATACCTATCGATTGGTCCAAAAAAAAAGTTTACCACGCCCACTTTACCGCCCACAAACCGCGAAAACCTGTGACGCCCACAATTTTCATGCTAGATAAACAAATTTAACTGAAATGTATTGGTCTCGTCAATACCTATCGATTGGCCACGCCCACTCTAACGCCCATAACGCTTAAATCTGTATACCGCCGGTAGGTGGCGCATTTTAATCTCGCTTTGCTACTTGCATATCTCTGCTTAGCTGAGTAACGGGTATCTGATAGTCGAGGTTCTCGACTATAGCGTTCTTCCTTGTTTTGTTTAAATTCAACATGGATGTTGAATCTTCAAAAGAAGGGGCGAGTAACGTATACTCAAATACCCTGGATACCAAACCCAACACACAACTTGTATATCCCGAGATACCCATTATTCCAATTGTCAATAACATAAGTCCAGACCTAATATCGCAGTTATTTAAATCATTCCGACATAAACATTTATCCCCTCAGACACAAATCTTTTCCACCCCATCGATCGGCGGCACCCGAATTATAAACCTCTCGCCTTTATCGACGACGGCAGACATAAACAATATTCAAACTTTTAAACAAAGGGTCCAGCCTGAGAACCCATTCGTCAGCATGAAAGCTTTGGCCAATCCAAATTAACAAAACAAAAGATGCAGCCCAGAAACCATTTCATCGGGCCACAGATTTGACCAATCAAAATTCTTTAATCAAAGTCCACTTTCGCTGCTCGCTTCGCTGTCACCGCTAAAAGCCATTGTTATAATGCGTTTTGTGAAGTCAGTTTAAGATTGGAGATCGGGGCTTATTTTTTTAATATATCCCGAAGCGAAAGGCATTTATTATATATAAACGTGTAACATTTGCCAACAAAATAAATCACAATAAAATTATGATACACAAAAAAAAATTACACTATGGCAGTATAAATGTGTATGTATGTTTGTATGTATAGGAGTTCCACTCGGGCTGGGGCTGATTGCTGCAGCTCCAATTTATTTTTCAATGTACTTCTGTGCTCTGTTAAACTTGTTCACTTATTCATTCGCCTTTTGTTAGCTTATTGTCTTTTTGAGCACTTTGCGGCGACTGCTCTAGTTAGGCTCCGATGTGGGTTACCACTTTGTCCAGGGCGTGATGTTGGTCGCGGCGTCTCTGCACAGATCGTTTGTACATCTTAACGACTTTCAAGACTACAAGAACTAGGAGTAGTCCAACGTCGAGCTTCAGTGTTTTGTTGACATCTTGGATATCGTCCTGATGATCGATGGTCTCCACTGTATTTATAACATTGACGGTACTGCCGGTCACTTTGGATGTTTTGCTGCCCATCTTGGGGTCTTTAGGCCAGATATGTAGTTCCCCGATGTGTTTGCCGAACTCGCATTTCTCGTCTGCCCTTATCAGTCTTAGTCTGGTTAGTCATTTGCGCCCCTACCCTCGACTCAAGATGTTGCTTCTCTTTGTGAATCTTTGTATAGGAAGGGCGAACGTCACGGACTTGAAGTGATCGATGCGGGTACGCATGGAATGCCTTCGTAAAGAAATCTTCGTACAACCATAGTTGCTTGTTCCGCTTCTCTTTCTTCATCTTTTTCTCAGGCGCCCATTTACGTGTGGCTTCGGCCAACTCCTGCAACCCTGTCTCTGGTTGAAGGGCTAATCGAGCTTATTTATTTTATTTAGTATATGTTTTTAATTTAATTATTCTGTTGTTTAATTATTTCCTGAAACAAGAGGAGAGCTGTCCGGCCTTGCACGGAAACATTCATGCATACATATACACTTATACCTGTAAATAGAAAATATTGCGCAAAAGAAAAGATATATATAAAATAATAATATGTATCATATATAAAAATAACATGCAAGTAAAAATGTCAATGCTAATAGGTTGCAAAAGAAAATGGCTGAGTGTGACGTAACCACGGTATTGACCGGGGGCCGAGCTGCATGGTGAAAAAGGTTTACCATTTTCAGAAGAAAAATATATTAATAATATATATATGTATGTCGGAGGTGTATAAGAAGAAAGAAAATGTAAAAGAAACTGTAGAGCGTTAAGAAAGAGATAGAAAAAAGAATAAAATAAACTAGTCACTAGGTTATTTGTGGTTCCTGTCATTTGCACAATTGCTGAGAGCGTGGATTGAGAACGAGAGAGAGTGTCGTCTCAGCCGAGTGTGGTGCGGTCATGGTCAAGGTCAAGGACTCTGAGAGAGAGAAGGATCAAAAAGGAATTGCAAATGAGAGAGAGAGAGAAAAGAAAGGAATTTTCAATTAGATGACGTGTGTCATTTTGACGTGTGTCAGAAGAAGCCGGCAGAAGGAAGCCGACTTCACTTTGCTTTTGATATCTGAACGGAGAAGACGTTGACCGCGACTCACTGCGCATCTGCAACAATATGCAAGAAGGAGACCAGCAAATGTCTCAGCCCCTGACATGTATATACTCGTATATATTTTTTTTTGTTTTATTTATTTATACATATATTTTGATTATATTTTCTTTCACTAGCTTAAAATTTATGTATTTTTTTGTTTCTCTTAATATTAGGATTATATCTTCCCTAATCCTTTTTCCAGACAGGATGGATATGTATCTATCACTTGCCGCAGCTTCGAATGTTGTTCTGGTGTAAGCTGATGTGGGGTATAGGCAATTTCGTGCTCGGGCGGGTCGTTCATATCTAGGTCTCCGGTCGTAAGGTCGATCTCCGGTGTCGCTTCAACGGCGGCAACCTCGCGTCCACCCTTACCGAGGAATGTTGGGCCAAACGAATCCCAGAAATTAATTCTGAAATAGATCCGTTGTGCACTCTCAGAAACTGCAGGTTCTTGGTTTCTCCTTCCCATTCCACAGGTAAGGTTATGGCTCCTGTTCCTCGGGTTTCACCACCGCTGGCCGTGCGTACACATTCTTCGCTTAGCTTTCTTATCGGTCGCGGCCGGTTTCTGGTTTCCACCACCTTTTTGCTTAAGCCTGCGATAGTTTGCTCGGGCATTATATAACTTCAGTATCATCCGTGTGGTCCGTGTCTCGTTACCTTTGTCTTCCGAGCCGGTGAAGATACGCTCTCGAGCACGTTCGTACTCTCTCTCTCTCGTTGGCGCGTGTAGCGGGCCTCTGAATCCTTGTCCATCTTCATAACGCCCTCGTGTTTTCGCTGCCGGTTAAACTCCTCCACCGTGACCGCGTCCGCAAAGTCCTCCAGGGTCTGGGATTCCTCTATCTCGTTGACCGGGCTGCACATGTTTTTTCCAGTGTTTTCAAACCAGCGATCAACTCGGAGACCCTCTCTTTTAAGCTCCGCTAACGAGGTTATTGGGGACGTTTGCAGCAATTTTCCCATCTGGGAGGTCATGTTGTCCTTTAAAAGCTTGACAAATTCATCTTCAGGAATTTTATGATTCAGCTTGAAACGCAAATTGTGAAACATAGTCGCCAAAGGTTTCATGCGGCCCTTGCTTGCGTTCAATTAACTCAATAACCTTCATAAAGTCACTTCCGGTAGTGGAAAACGCCCGTCTCATCTCCTGTGTCAATGAATTTTAGTCAAAATCGTAGTCTTCTGCCTTGTCCTCCATTAGTTACCAATTCCATTCAGTGGCTGCACCTGTCAGTAGAATATGGAATTCCCTAAAGACCTGTTGGCCGTTTAGGCCATACATCTCTTGAAATTGGTCGACGCGGAACAGGATACCTTCAACTGCCATGCCGCGATCGCTTCCATCGAACTATAGTTTCCATTTGTCCAGCCTGACTTCTTTTGGCGTCGGTCCCTGAAGCGATGGGCTCTGATCTACCCTCCTTTTAAATAGTTTTGTCACTTCGTGCTGATAAATGCAGGCACCCAATTTTCCACTTTTTCCACGTAGTATAGCAGGATAAATGTGATAGTTCTCAAATCGGCCGGTCAGCAACGTAAACGCTGAATAAGTCGACAACAAATGTTTATGTATTTGTACAAATATCCTTAACACAACTGAGATGCGCCTAGACAAGGAATCTGTCCAAAAACCTCCTTACGCCAGTCGTCGGATATCAGATTGTTTGTCCGATCAGTTTTGGGGCTCCACACCCGTTTTTGTATTTCTCCGGACTCCAGCCTGTCAAACGAGCTGACCAACTAGTACGTCGTGAAGCGTCGGCCAGAGAAACTAAATCTTACCCCGCCCAAATATGTCAAGGGAAAACGCAAAGACTCGAGCCTATCAACTACCTGACAAACGCTTAGTACGTCGTTGAGCGTCGACTTAACGTTAGAGGACCGACAAACGAACAATAGACCCGCACCGCAATGGCTAAATGCGTTACCGTAATGTTTGCGATCCTACTCTTTCTGGACTCGAACCTAGCCTAAGTCTAGCACGTCGGAAATTGATAAGCGCCACCTACCCGCGATCTCAATATATGGTCTTGTGGGCGGCAGACAGATTTTTATGGTGTGCGTGGCAAACATTTTTCGGGTCAATCGAATATATTGACGAGACTACACATTCAAGTTACAATTTTTTTTCTAGCATAAAAATTGTAGGCACCACGGTTTTATGCGGCTTGTGGGCTTTAAAATGGGCGTGGCACCCTGCTGAAGCAAACTGGCGCTGCGCAAGAAGCTCAAGAATACATACCAAAACACAAAAATATAGAGTTATTAAATACACAGATATTATAGGCCGGCAAATTGATATAAGTGATAATTATGAATATTTTTTAAATGACGAAAATAAAGTACCTCACTTGGAAAATTCATTAAATTCATTAGCAAATAAATTAGACCAAAAATTTATAATCGCTAATCAATGTATCTATCATATCCTTACTAATCAATTTGTAAAATGTCAACACACTTTTTTATCAGAAAATGAGTCTGTAAATTATTGAGCCTTACATCAATTTTACTTATAATTTAAGTGAGACACAAATATTTCAAGATTGCGAAATGTTCAACAAAACAATTCAGGGTAACAATATAATACAATAAAGTTAATGTACTTAAGAAATAAGAGATATAAAATTTACAACTTCAAAGAATATAAAAGAATATAAAATTATGTTATCCAGCACTAATATTACTTTATATAAACTAATACGATTGTTAACACTTAACAGTTTTATTACCTATCAAAAAAAACATGAATCATTTTATAAGTGGACTGTTTTTACAATATTAATAGTTATACTTTTAAGCATCACTACTTACATCATTTTTACTATAGCCAACAAATATGTAATTTTGTTTAAATTCAACATGGATGTTGAATCTTCGAAAGAAGGGGCGAGTAACGTATACGCAAATACCCTGGATACCAAACCCAACACACAACTTGTATATCCCGAGATACCCATTATTCCAATTGTCAATAACATAAGTCCAGACCTAATATCGCAGTTATTTAAATCATTCCGACATTAACATTTATCCCCTCAGACTCAAATCTTTTCCACCCCATCGATCGGCGGCACCCGAATTATAAACCTCTCGCCTTTATCGACGACGGCAGACATAAACAATATTCAAACTTTTAAACAAAGGGTCCAGCCTGAGAACCCATTCGTCAGCATGAAAGCTTTGGCCAATCCAAATTAACAAAACAAAAGATGCAGCCCAGAAACCATTTCATCGGGCCACAGATTTGACCAATCAAAATTCTTTAATCAAAGTCCACTTTCGCTGCTCGCTTCGCTGTCACCGCTAAAAGCCATTGTTATAACGCGTTTTGTGAAGTCAGTTTAAGATTGGAGATTGGGGCTTATTTTTTTAATATATCCCGAAGCGAAAGGCATTTATTATATATAAACGTGTAATATTTGCCAACAAAATAAATCACAATAAAACTATGATACACAAAAAAAAATTAGACTATGGCAGTATAAATGTGTATGTATGTTTGTATGTATTGGAGTTCCACTCGGGCTGGGGCTGATTGCTGCAGCTCCAATTTATTTTTCAATGTACTTCTGTGCTCTGTTAAACTTGTTCACCTATTCATTCGCCTTTTGTTAGCTTATTGTCTTTTTGAGCACTTTGCGGCGACTGCTCTAGTTAGGCTCCGATGTGGGTTACCACTTTGTCCAGGGCGTTATGTTGGTCGCGGCGTCTCTGCACAGATCGTTTGTACTTCTTAACGACTTTCAAGACTACAAGAACTAGGAGTAGTCCAACGGCGAGCTTCAGTGTTTTGTTGACATCTTGGATATCGTCCTGATGATCGATGGTCTCTACTGTATTTATAACATTGACGGTACTGCCGGTCACTTTGGATGTTTTGCTGCTCATCTTGGGGTCTTTAGGCCAGATATGTAGTTCCCCGATGTGTTTGCCGAACTCGCATTTCTCGTCTGCCCTTATCAGTCTGAGTCTGGTTAGTCATTTGCGCCCCTACCCCTACTGAATATGTTTCATCTCTTTATGAATCTTGGTGTGGGGATGGCGTACGTCACGGGCTCGAAGTGATCGATGCGGGTACGCATGGAATGACTTCGTAAAGAAATCTTCCTACAACCATAGTTGCTTGTTCCGCTTCTCTTTCTTCATCTTTTTCTCAGGCGCCCATTTACGTGTGGCTTCGGCCAACTCCTGCAACCCAGTCTCTGGTTGAAGGGCTAGTCGAGCTTATTGTTTTAATTATTATATGTTTTTAATTTTATTATTCTGTTTTTTAGTTATTTCCTGAAACAAGAGGAGAGCTGTCCGGCCTTGCACGGAAACATTCATGCATACATATACACTTATATCTGTAAATAGAAAAAATTGCGCAAAAGAAACGATATTTATAAAATAATAATATGTATCATATATAAAAATAACATGCAAGTAAAAATGTCAATGCTAATAGGTTGCAAGAGAAAATAGCTGAGTGTGCCGTAACCACGGTATTGACCGGGGGCCGAGCTGTATGGTGAAAAAGGTTTACCATTTTCAGAAGAAAAATATATTAGTAATATATATATATACATATATATTTTTTTTTATTTATTTATAGATATATTTTGATTACATTTTCTTTCACTAGCTTAAAATTTAAGTATTTTTTTGTTTCTCTTAATATTAGGATTATATCTTCCCTAATCCTTTTTCCAGACAGGCTGAATATGTCTCTATCACTTGCCGCAGCTTCGAATGTTGTTCTGGTGTAAGCTCATGTGCTCGGGCGGGTCGTTCATATCTAGGTCTCCGGTCGTAAGGTCGATCTCCGGTGTCGCTTCAACGGCGGCAACCTCGCATCCACCCTTACCGAGGAATTTTGGGCCAAACGAATCCCAGAAATGATTTCCGAAATAGATCCGTTGCGCACTCTCAGAAACTCCAGGTTCTTGGTTTCTCCTTCCCATTCCACAGGTAAGGTTATGGCTCCTGTTCCTCGGGTTTCACCACCGCTGGCCGTACGTATACATTCATCGCTTAGCTTTCTTATCGGTCGCGGCCGGTTTCTGGTTTCCACCACCTTTTTGCTTAAGCCTGCGATAGTTTGCTCGGGCATTATATAACTTCAGTATCATCCGTGTGGTCCGTGTCTCGTTACCTTTGTCTTCCGAGCCGGTGAAGATACGCTCTCGAGCACGTTCGTACTCTCTCTCTCTCTCGTTGGCGCGTGTAGCGGGCCTCTGCATCCTTGTCCATCTTCCGTGTCTCGTTACCTTTATCTTCCGAGCCGCTGAAGATACGCTCTCGAGCAAGTTCGTACTCCCTCTCTCGTTGGCGCGTGTAGCGGGCCTCTGAATCCTTGTCCATCTTCATAACGCCCTTGTGTTTTTCCGCTGCTGGTTAAACTCCTCCACCGTGACTGCGTCCGCAAAGTCCTCCAGGGTCTGGGATTCCTCTATCTCGTTGACCGGGCTGCACATGTTTTTTCCAGTGTTTTCAAACCAGCGATCAACTCGGAGACCCTCTCTTTTAAGCTCCGCTAACGAGGTTATTGGGGACGTTTGCAGCAATTTTCCCATCTGGGAGGTCATGTTGTCCTTTAAAAGCTTGACAAATTCATCTTCAAATTGTGCATATCGGAAACATAGTCGCCAAAGGTTTCATGCGGCCCTTGCTTGCGTTCAATTAACTCAATAACCTTCATAAAGTCACTTCCGGTAGTGGAAAACGCCCGTCTCATCTCCTGTGTCAATGAATTTTAGTCAAAATCGTAGTCTTCTGCCTTGTCCTCCATTAGTTACCAATTCCATTCAGTGGCTGCACCTGTCAGTAGAATATGGAATTCCCTAAAGACTTGTTGGCCGTTTAGGCCATACATCTCTTGAAATTGGTCGACGCGGAACAGGATACTTTCAACTGCCATGCCGCGATCGCTTCCATCGAACTTTAGTTTCCATTTGTCCAACCTGACTTCTTTTGGCGTCGGTCCCTGAAACGATGGGCTCCGATCTACCTCCGGCTGAAGCTGGTGGCTCGTCTCCTTATCGTTGGTTCGGGACAGTCTGTGGGACGGGGTATCTATCCGCCTGGGTGTTCTTAACCGGTGCATCTGGCTATTGAGCATGTCTTGTGTTACCGGTTCTAGAGGCGGCGTCTCTTGGGGTTGATTAGGGCAGTCCCTTCTGCCTGGGCCTCCTAGATGATGGAGACTGAAATTCTGCCACTTGCGCCTTCCGAGCTTCAATCTGGGCGCTCATGCCCAGAAACATATCATTGCTCTGCCCCAAGAGCTCCATCAACCTCTGCCCCCGCCGCTCTGCAGCCTCTAAGTTTTTCTCCGGGTGCCTTTAATATTGGGGATCTTCCATTTGGCGGTCGGAGGGGTAGATTATCCCCTCCGGGCGCTCCTTCAAATTCGTTTGATTGGTCTAGATTGTTTTCTTTGGACAGGGTATTTACCTGCCCTGGCTGATTCTGTGCTAGCTTCCACGGCTCTCTTTCAGGTGAATCGCCTAGACTTGGAGCGCTCGCACTCCAGGGTTGGTGATTCTCTCCGCGCTTTGTTGCTCGGGTCACTCTTCCGGTGCTGGGTTGGAATAAAACCTTTTTCTTGGTCCCCTTTATGTAGTTGGCCCTCATTTTAAATACACCCAATTTTTCACTTTGTCCACTTAATATAGCAGGATAAATGTGATAGCTTTCAAATCGCCCGGTCAGCAACGTAAACGCTGAATAAGTCAACAACAAATGTTTATGTATTTAAGCAAATGTTCCAAACGAAAATTGGATGCGCCTAGACAAGGAATCTGTTCAAAAACCTCCTCATGCCAGTCGTCGGATATTAGATTGTTTGACCGATCATTTTTGGGCCTCCACAGCCGTTTTTGTGTTTCTCCGGACTCCAACCTATCAAACGACCTGACCAACTAGTACGTTGTGAAGCGTCGGCCAGAGAAACTAAATCGTACCGTATACGCTTAGTACGTCGTTTAGAGTCGACTTAACGATCGTGGATCCACAAACGAACAATAGACCCGCACCGCAATGGCGTTACCGTATGTTTGCGCTCCTGCTCTTTCTGGACATGAACCTAGCCTAAGCCTTGCACTTCGGCAGCGGCTGACGCTCACATCTAAAGTTAATTTACGGTAGTTGTAAATACAGTATTATAACAAGGAAGAACGCTATAGTGGAGTACCTCCACTATCAGATACCCGTTACTCAGCTTAAGGGACCAAAGGGAGATGCAGACATGCAAGTAGCAAAGCAAATTTGTTTGCTAGCATAAAAACTGTAGGCACCACAGTTTTAGGCGGCTTGTGGGCGTTAGAGTGAAACAAACTTGCGCTGCGCAAGAAGCTCAGGAATACATACCAAATCCCAACTTTCTAACTTTTGTAGTTTCCGAGGTGTATGGTGGTCACTATGCAACAAAGTATGATGGAATTCATGTCATTAATGAAAACGACCATGCAAACACTGGTTCAAAACCAGAACATGGTGTTACAGCTTCTTGCAGCTAAGCAGTCCAAATAACAGATGGCAAATCTACGAATAACAATGCGGAACGCCAATGGCGTTTCACGGCACAACCTTGAAGTAACACAGTTCCTGAATGAGAATCATATCGACATTGTTCTACTGGTAGAGACGCACCTCACAAACAAACACAACTTCCAAATAAGAGGCTACACTTTCTACCGCACAGAGCATCCAGGTGGTAAAGCCCACAGCGGAACCGGCATTCTAATCAGGGAACGCATCAAGCACCACTTTCACAAAAGATTTGCAACTAATTACTTGCAAGCCACGTCTATCAAAGTGCAGTCAGGCAACGGAAACCTCATAATAGCCGCTGTCTACTGTCCGCCTCGCTTTACAATTTCTGAGGGACAATTCATGGACTCCTACAACTTGCTTGGAGATCGCTTTATAGCTGCAGGGGACTAAAATGCCAAACACACGCACTGGGGATCACGCCTTGCAACTCCCAAAGGAAGGCAATTATACAATGCAATTATAAAACCGAACAACAAATTATACTATGTTTCCCCTGGCAGCCCCACATACTGGCCAACAGACCCCAGGAAAGTTCCAGACCTAATAGACTTTGCGGTGACAAAAAACATTCCCCGCAATATAATAAGTGCCAAAGCGCTTTCGGACCTGTCGTCAGACCATTCGCCATTGCTAATAACTCTTCTTCAAAGCACAAAAACTACAGGTCACCCCTCAGGCTGACGTCGCACAGAACAAACTGGTTAAACTATAAAAAGTCTGTAGGTTCACACATCAAATGAACCCCTCACTTCAACATCGAAGCGGACATCGACTGCTCTACCGATGCTCTTGAAGAAGTATTGGTGGAGGCAGCCACTATCTCAACACCACAAGGCAGGGACGTGCAAACCAAGCACTTGAAAATCTACAAATTGAACAGCTAGTCCTAGAAAAGAGGCACCTGCGACGTGCCTGGCAAACAAACAGATCGCCGGAAGCCACTCGTAGTCTAAATCGAGCTCTAAAGCAAGAAACAGAAAATGCACAGCTGCGGTACATTGAAAAACTTTCGCCAACTGGTACAAAACATCCTCTGTAAAGGGCTAACCCAAATATGAGCTCTCCAATCGAAGCAGTCACTCTGATAAGAAATTCATCTGGCAGCTGGGTCCACAGCGACGATGATAGAGCCGAAACTTTTGCTTTACATCTCAGAAACGTGTTCCAGCCGAACCCTGCCACTGGTTCATTTGTCCTACCACAAATCGAATCAGAATCTATTTCCCTACCACCATTGTTTCAGCCAAAGGAGATCGCAAGAGTCATTGGGGAACTGAAACCGAAAAAGGCCCCTGGCGGTGACCAAATAACCCCAAAAATGATAATTGAACTCTTCAGTAAGCTCTTCAATGGGATCATAACTCTCGGCTACTAGCCGATAAAATGGAAAAATGTATTATCATTATGATACCAAAGCCCGGAAAAAAAAAAGCTGACCAATAAGTTTATTATCGTGTCTGTCTAAGTTGTTCGAAAAATGTCTTCTAACTCGCATAATACCATATCTAGGAGCACACAATGTTATCCCTGCTCATCAATTTGGCTTTCGTCAAAACCATGGAACAATCGAACAAGTAAACAGAATAACATCAGAAATACGCACAGCATTTGAGCATCGGGATTACTGCAGCGCATTATTCCTCGATGTATCTCAAGCCTTCGATCGAGTATGGCTAGATGGTCTCATGCACAAAATTAAAACACACTTGCCTGATTACACTCACAAGGTTCTTGAGTCGTATCTATACAACAGAACTTTCGCAGTAAGGTGCAACACAACAACATCCAACGACAACATTATCAAAGCTGGAGTCTCGCAAGGAAGCGCGCTAGGGCCTACTCTTTTCCCCCTATACACAGCAGATATTCCCACGAACGAGCAGCTAACAACATCTACGTTCGCTGACGACACCGCAATTTTAAGTCGCTCGAGGTGCCCAGGCCGATCCACAACACAGCTAGCAAACCACCTCTCCGTAGTAGAGATAGCAACCTCTCTGATTGGTGGATTAAAATAAATGAACAAAAATGTAAACACATAACGTTTACTCTCAACAGGCAAACATGCCCTCCACTATCATTGAATAATACAAGTCAACGATGTAACTTATATCGGCGTCCACCTGGACAGACGACTAACCTGGAGGAGACACATCAAACGCAAGAAGGTACATCTAAAACTAAAAGCCAGCAGCTGTTAACGCTGGTTCGCCCCTGGGCTTCCGATAAAAGATGATGGGAAAATCGTAAAACGTCCAATATTCTGAACATATAGTAATGTCTATAGTCCTCAGATCGTAGCTTTGCCTAATTGAATAGGATGAACGCTAAACGTTCGGTCTCGACTTTGACATACATGTCGACAGCGAATTGCTGGAATAGCCAACAGCGCTTCAGAATGACATTCTCCTCATGTGTACGAATCATCATACGATACGCATAGTAATTCACTGCGCATAGAGTTTTATTCACACACACATGCTCGCGACAGCGGAACAGAGCGGACGTGTCTCGTGCGAGCTCCGCGAAAAGTGCAAGAAAGTTGATAAATTAAATGCAAACAAAACACAATAACTAATCTGGTTAATTTCAAATAAGCGAAAAGACGCTAAGACCCAAAGCAATTTAGGTTTCAACTCACAAAATCGGTGTAATGACTTAAACTAGCACATAATTATTTTATCTTATAATAATAAAGAAGTGCCACGCTTATAAAAGCTCAATGAGCTCCGAACAAAATAAAGAGCGACTAAGCTCAACGCGTGATAGCGAAGTGCAAAAAACGACCCTACTGTCGGTCGATAGCCAAAGAGCACGATCTTTATCACCATGCTCACCACTCCGACGGCGTGGAGTCAACAACGCAAAACCCCCCCACCATCAGTTTCGACCCCTGGCGCACCAACCACATGCAACGGTAAAACTTCGGCATCCGCACTAAATTTGTCAGCAAGAATTACAGCTACGGCAAAAAAACAACAACAACCAAAGCTACGGCTATTACTTCGGGATCGACTGCAACCGCAGCTCTAAATTCAACGGCAACAAAAACCACGACAAGAAATCAAAACCAAAACAAAATTCAGAAAGTGGGTCCGGCCATACAGACCGGACAAGAACGGTACATCCATATCAAGTTTAAGCTTAGCCCGCAGAATACCGCGTTAGATAACAAGTCAAAAATAAACCGGGTCCAAATAAAAATAATTTACCTGGGAGATCCAAAAGCAATAGATTTGGGCTTCTAGCTGAAAATGAACCAGAACAGGCTCAGGAGACCCAACCGAGACCTAAGCCCCCTTCAATTTACATAAGGGAGAATGTCTTGAACGCCCTTATCAACAAAATTGTTGCGCTGACCGGGGACGGAAACTTTCATGTTGTTCCGGTCACAAAAGGGGATATTCATGAAACCAAGCTTCAGACCAAATCTGAAGAACATTTCCGAGCTGTTTTTAAATACCTGGAGGAAGCTAGGAAAAGCTACTACACGTACCATCTAAAAAGTAGCAAGGGCTTGCAAGTGGTACTAAAAGGAATCGAGCCCGACGTAACCGCCAAGGAAGCTATCGGTGCTCTCAAGGAAAAAGGGTTTTTTGCAAAGAACGTCAGTTACATTATAAACAGGAAACAAGACCCGCAACCACTCTTCAGGGTCGAGCTCGAGCCAGACAGCAGAGTCTTGAAGAAAAATTAATTGCACTCCATTTATAACCTGCAATACTTATTGCACCGAAGAATTAACGTGAAAGAACCACATAAAAGGAACGGCCCAGTGCAATGCACAAATTGTCAGGAGTATGGACACACCAGGGCATACTGTTCACTTCGAACAGTCTGTGTAGCTTGTGGAGACTTCCACAATTTGGCTATCTGCCCTGCCAGCAAAGAAGACCCCAAAAAGAAAAAATGCGTTAACTACCAAGGTAAGCACACGGCAAACTACAGGGGCTGTCCGATCTACAAGGAGATGAAGGACCGCATGCGAAAAGTGACAGAAACGCGTCATCAGAATACCCAAAATGCGTACGACGCCGGAAGACCATCCAGATGGTAAAGCCCACGGCGGAACCGGCATCCTAATCAGGGAACGCATCAAGCACCACTTTCACCACAGATTTGCAACTAATTACTTGCAAGCCACGTCTATCAAAGTGCAGTCAGGCAACGGAAACCTCCTAATAGCCGCTGTCTACTGTCCGCCTCGCTTTACAATTTCTGAGGGACAATTCATGGACTTCTACAACTTGCTTGGAGATCGCTTTATAGCTGCAGGGGACTATAATGCCAAACACACGCACTGGGGATCACGACTTGTGACTCCCAAAGGAAGGCAATTATACAATGCAATTATAAAACCGAACAACAAATTAGACTATGTTCCCCTGACAGCCCCACATACTGGCCAACAGACCCCAGGAAAGTTCCAGACCTACTAGACTTTTCGGTGACAAAAAACATTCCCCGCAATATAATAAGCGCCAAAGCGCTTTCGGACCTGTCGTCAGACCATTCGCCAGTGCTAATAACTCTTCTTCAAAGCACAACAACTACAGATCACCCCTCAGGCTGACGTCGCACAGAACCAACTGGTTAAACTATAAAAAGTATGTAGGCTCACACATCAAATTAACCCCTCACTTCAACATCGAAGCGGACATCGACTGCTCTACCGATGCTCTCGAAGAAGTATTGGTGGAGGCAGCCACTATCTCAACACCACGAGGCAGGGACCTGCAAACCAAGAACTTGTAAATCAGCAAATTTAACGGCTAGTCCTAGAAAAGAGGCACCTGCGACGTGCCTGGCAAACAAACAGATCGCCCTCATCAAAACAACGTCTTAAGGAAGCCACTCGCAGTCTAAATCGAGCTCTAAAGCAAGAAACAGAAAATGCATAGCTGCGCTACATTGAAAAATTTTCGACAACTGGTACAAAACATCCTCTGTGGAGGGCTTACCCAAATCTGAGCTCTCCAATATAAACAGTCACTCCGATAAGAAATTCATCTGGCAGCTGGGTCCACAGCGACGAAGATAGAGCCAAAATTTTTGCTTTACATCTCAGAAACGTCTTCCAGCCGAACCCTGCCACTGGTTCTTTTGTCCTACCACAAATCGAATCAGAATCTATTTCCCTACCACCATTGTTTCAGCCAAAGGAGATCGCAAAAGTCATTGGGGAACTGAAACCGAAAAAGGCCCCTGGCGGTGACCAAATAACCCCAAAAATGTTAACTGAACTTTCAAACTCTGCCATTGAGGTTATTTGTAAGCTCTTCAATGGGACAATAACTTTCGGCTACTATCCGAAAAAATGGAAAAATTTATTATCATTATGATACCAAAGCCCGGAAAAGACTACACAATTCCGATTAACGGCGATCAATTTGCGAAGTGCGGCGAGCAGCGATCCTGGTCCGAAAAGTGTGCGAATGCGATCAATGTAGAAGCCAACTGAGGTTTCAGCAGCGACGAGAGCGAGATCGAGCTGAAGATTGGCAACAGCGGCGGCAAAAGGAGAGCAGCAAAACTGAAGTTTCGGCAGCAACGAGCGTTAGAGTGAGCTGAAGATTGGCAACAGTGGCGACGAAAGGCGCGCATCAAAACTGAGGTCTAAAGCGCTAACTGTTTTTTAGTAGCACTTTGCGTAGCTTTGCGATGGGCCGAGAGTAGAGCTGACTGCGTTCACAGCCTCAGCGTGACGACGAATCGAAGAAATGAGAAAATTACCGTCTATAGCGGCCGTAAATTTTCTCAAGGAATTGTCGAATTGATTATTACTTTTAAATTTGCATACACTGCCCCACGTTAGGCGCCAAAATGAACGGTGAATTATAGAGCGTTTTCTTTAATTATAGATCACTTAAATTAAAGTATGGGGGTGCAGGAAATTTTAAGTATAAACCGATCAAACAACCGAAAGAGCAAGACGACTTTTCTCTTTCAAAGATGATATGCTACTGCCTTTTTTTCCGAACGCTCGTCAGGCCGAGCAGAGCTGAGAATTATTAAAGGGCTTACATATGTACATATGTAGACATTAGGGTTATGCAGTATTTTGTTAATAATCTGATCCAAAAGTTACCAGACAAGCTTTAGCAAGAAAGATTAGCAAAGATCCACGGTTCAATTTAAGAATTCAGTGTTGTTGTCGAAAGTACGCTTACCAATAACTATAACCGAGTTGGAGAGTTTACATTTTTAGTCCTTCCGTCTAGATTTCTCACCACTTATGCATTGCAACAAGAAAGAAATAGTCTTTGTCATCTCTACAGTACCAAAAGTCATTTTTCTTTCTCGTTTAGATAAAAATATATTATTGGGCAATGTTAATACACTCAAAGTTAAGATCAATAATTAATTTCTAATAAATAACAGTAACTACAATTATTCAGATAAACTAAGAATATTATTCTTATAAAATTAAATTTTTATATAATAATTAAATATTATCTTTTCAGAGGCGAGTATCAGCCTTGTAGTTGTATGTGCAATTGCAAGAGCCCTCTGAGCGACGTTTGTAGTCCTGAAAAGTCAGCGTTTTGCTGATGTGTGCACCTTAATGATACACACATCAGCAAAACGATGACTTCTCGTTTGAGAGGTTCGAGTCCAGAAAGAGCAGGAGCGCAAACAACGACGTACTAGGCTAGTTGGTAAAGTCGTTTGATAGGCTGAAGTCCAGAAAAATAGGAAAACGGTTGTGGAGCCCGAGAATGATCGGCCAAACAATATGATTTCGATGGAATGGCAGTTAAAAGTATCCTGTTCCGAGCCCTAAGGAGCCAACAAGTATTTAAATGCCATTAAATGGTATTGCCAACTAATGGATGAAAATGCACAAGTCTACGATTTTGACTACTATTCTTTGACACAGGAGATGAGACGGGCGTTTTATACCACCGGTAATGACCTTGTAAAGGCCAAGGAGTTAATGGAACGCAAGCAAGGGCCGCACGAAACGTTTATCGATTATGTTTCCGATATGCATAACTTGCATTTCAAGCTGAAACACAAAATTCCTGAAGATGAATTTGTCGAGCTTTCAAAGGACAAAATGAACTCCTCGATGGGTGGATTGCTTTTAACGTCCACAACAGCAGCCGGCCCGTCAACGAGGTAGAGGAATTCCAGACCCTGGAGGACTGTCCGAGCGCGTTCACGGTGGAGGAATTTTACCGGCAGCGGAAAGAAACACGAGGGCGTTATTAAGATGGACAAGGCTGCAGAGGCCCGCTACTCGCGCTTGTGTGTTATAAGTGCGGCAAAGGAGTAGACTTCTACAGGAACCATCCTTCGAAGGAAGACCCATCAGATGTCATGATGCCACCTGCCGGTTCTGCGAGAAAGTAGGTACGGATGAGGGCGCTAACCCATCAGCTTTTCCGCGGAGTCCGTCAGGCAAGGCCGGGCTAGCCGGACAAATCCTTTCCAGTAAAAGCACCCAAGCCCAATCAAATCTCCCCTGATAAGAGCATAGAAGAACGAATATACAAGTAACGAGACAAGGACCACACGGAAGATACTGAAGTTATATGATGCCCGACCGGACTATCACAGGCTCAAGCAAAAGGTGGTGGAGACGGTGGTGAGAGTACAATCTGACCACCGTTTCTTTGCCAAAACTATGGTCGATGGAGAAGAAATACTAGCGTTACTGGAGTCAATGCGTTACACTTGAGTCACCCTGTACGCCAATTGCAGCTAATTTTTCTGTTGCCCAACACCTTTTTCTATTATTTCATCATTGTCGCTAATTCGTTGATGTGAGCAGATATACAATTTAAGAAACGCAACGCATCGCAACGCAGCCTGTGAAGAACAATTTGTAACAAATATATAAAGTCACCGATCGCAAACCAAAGCGTTAACATTTTTATTAAATTTAAAAAATGCTTATGTCGCTAATTCTTTTGAAATATTGCAAAAAGTTCTGAAATTAACTTTGCAAAAGACTGCTTTTTTTAAGTTTCGGTCTCTATTATACACGGACGTGTTTTATATTTGCTCCCACAATTATTTTCCTAGTGTCTAAATTACCGAACTTGTATATTCCCAAAGTTTACATTTTCCACTCGGTTGAGACCGCCGATTGAATGCAAATTAGTTATTTGTTTTAAAACCATTATCTTTATTATTATATTGGATAATAGTTAACGACGCGGGTGCTTTGTGCATTGTTGTTGTTTCTTATTTACATTGTTGTTTTGGCGCTCTCTCGCACAGTTCGCTCTGCTACATTATCCCAACTTCAGTCACCGGCTCTCATTTTCGAGTTAACGGGTCTTTGCTGAATTGGTCTTATCTCTCTTTTTTTTTCTTATCTCTCCTCTGCGTTTTGCTAAGTCACACAGCTGTCTGTTGGCACTCATCTGAAGCTTCCTACTTTTTTCTACTTTTTCTACATTCTACATTTAACATACTTCAACGTGTAAACAATGTCTGTCTGCTGTGTTGTTGGTTTCCAATTTGTTGGAAAAATCACTTCTCGGCAGCCAACTGTTAGTTGCTGGTTATGTGAGAACATTGCGAACGCTAAATGTGCAGACTTTGGGCATAGTGCTGCCCAAATTGCTGATCGCACTAGATCTAATGCTAACCTGGACTGGACGTGCCCTACATGCCTACATATTAAAATTGACATCAGAGCACTTATGAGGCAAACGGAGCTGGAGTTCCAGGCATTTCGTGCTGGATTTACGGACTTGTTAAGTCGATTTAATGTCTGCGATTCCAACTTTAAAGGTCGGGTTCTTCTAAGTCAATCTTCATTAAATATAAATCGTAGTCCTACACTGTCTAATGTCTTTTTACATGTTCCTGATCTCTCGACCAACCTCTCTCTTCCCAGCCCCACTGCAGACTATGTGTCGTGTGTCAAGATATGACGCCTCGGGGCAATCGCTACCAGATTCGGGGACTGTACTTTCGCATGAGTCATTAAGCCCTACTAACCGTTCACCGACTGTTGCCGCTTCGGGCAGTTGAAAGTATCGTGTTCCGCGTCGACCGATTGCAAGAGTTGTATGGCCTAAACCACCAAGAAGTCCTTAAATGCCTTTAAATGGAATTGGCAAATGGACTGTCCGAACGCGGTCACAGTGGAGGAATTTAACTGGCAGCGGAAAGAAACAGGAGGGCGTTATTAAGATGGACAAGGCTGCAGAGGCCCGTTACACGCGCTTGTGTGTTATAAGTGTGGCAAAGGAGTAGAGTTCTACAGGAACCATCCTTCGAAGGAAGACCGATCAGATATCATGATGCCACCTGCCGGTTCTGCGAGAAAAAAGGTATGGATGCGGACGCTAACGCAGCGGCTTTTACGCGGAATCCGTCAGGCAAGGCCGGGATAGCCGGGCGGGCAAGGACAAACCCTATTCGGTAAAAGTACGCAGGCCCAAACAAATCTTCCCTCATAAGAGCCTAGAACAACAAGAGAGGGAGTACGAACTTGCTCGAGAGCGTATCTTCACCGGCTCGGAAAATACAGGTAACGCGACTCAGACCACATGGAAGATACTAAAGTTATATGATGCCCGAGCGGACTAAAGGCTCAGGTGGTAGACGCGGTGGTAGCGTGCAAACCGACAACCATTATTTTGACAAAACTAAGGTCGATGGAGAAGAAATTCGAGCGTTTCTGGACACAGGCGCTAGTGCGAACTGTATTGGCAGGGGAGCGGATGCCTTTTAAGGAGCCGGCTGCGGCCGAGAAGAAAGCTAAGCGATGAATGTGTACGCACGGCCTGCGGTGGTGAAACCCGAGGAACAGGAGCCATTACCTTACCTGTGGAATGGGAAGAAGAAACAAAGGACCTGGAGTTTCTGAGAGTGCACAACGAATCTATTTCGGAATTAATTTCTGGGATTCGTTTGGCCCAACATTCCTCGGTAAGGATGGACGCGAGGTTGCCGCCGTTGAAGCGACACCGGAGATCGACCTTACGATCGGAGACCTAAATATGAAGGAAAGTCCGGTGTCTTCGCCAGCGCTTGTTGTTGCAAGGATCTTAATGCGAGTTATATTCCTTTTAATGTTGGTCCGTTGGCGTTTATATTGCTCAATAGTTGACATCGTAAATATTACCTAAAGCAATGATTAACGGCGATCAATTTGCGAAGTGCGGCGAGCAGCGATCCTGGTGCGAAAAGTGTGCGAATGCGATCAATGTAGAAGCCAACTGAGGTTTCAGCAGCGACGAGAGCGAGATCGAGCTGAAGATTGGCAACAGCGGCGGCAAAAGGAGAGCAGCAAAACTGAAGTTTCGGCAGCAACGAGCGTTAGAGTGAGCTGAAGATTGGCAACAGTGGCGACGAAAGGCGCGCATCAAAACTGAGGTCTGAAGCGCTAACTGTTTTTTAGTAGCACTTTGCGTAGCTTTGCGATGGGCCGAGAGTAGAGCTGACTGCGTTCACAGCCTCAGCGTGACGACGAATCGAAGAAATGAGAAAATTACCGTCTATAGCGGCCGTAAATTTTCTCAAGGAATTGTTGAATTGATTATTACTTTTAAATTTGCATACACTGCCCCACGTTAGGCGCCAAAATGAACGGTGAATTATAGAGCGTTTTCTTTAATTATAGATCACTTAAATCAAAGTATGGGGGTGCAGGAAATTTTAAGTATAAACCGATCAAACAACCGAAAGAGCAAGACGACTTTTCTCTTTCAAAGAAGATATGCTACTGCCTTTTTTTCCGAACGCTCGTCAGGCGGAGCAGAGCTGAGAGTTATTAAAGGGCTTACATATGTACATATGTAGACATTAGGGTTATGCAGTATTTTGTTAATAATCAGATCCAAAAGTTACCAGACAAGCTTTAGCAAGAAAGATTAGCAAAGATCCACGGTTCAATTTAAGAATTCAGTATTATTGTCGAAAGTACGCTTACCAATAACTATAACCGAGTTGGAGAGTTTACATTTTTAGTCCTTCCGTCTAGATTTCTCACCACTTATGCATTGCAACAAGAAAGAAATAGTCTTTGTCATCTCTACAGTACCAAAAGTCATTTTTCTTTCTCGTTTAGATAAAAATATATTATTGGGCAATGTTAATACACTCAAAGTTAAGATCAATAATTAATTTCTAATAAATAACAGTAACTACAATTATTCAGATAAACTAAGAATATTATTCTTATAAAATTAAATTTTTATATAATAATTAAATATTATCTTTTCAGAGGCGAGTATCAGCCTTGTAGTTGTATGTGCAATTGCAAGAGCCCTCTGAGCGACGTTTGTAGTCCTGAAAAGTCAGCGTTTTGCTGATGTGTGCACCTTAATGATACACACATCAGCAAAACGATGACTTCTCGTTTGAGAGGTTCGAGTCCAGAAAGAGCAGGAGCGCAAACAACGACGTACTAGGCTAGTTGGTAAAGTCGTTTGATAGGCTGAAGTCCAGAAAAATAGGAAAACGGTTGTGGAGCCCGAGAATGATCGGCCAAACAATATGATTTCGATGGAATGGCAGTTAAAAGTATCCTGTTCCGAGCCCTAAGGAGCCAACAAGTATTTAAATGCCATTAAATGGTATTGCCAACTAATGGATGAAAATGCACAAGTCTACGATTTTGACTACTATTCTTTGACACAGGAGATGAGACGGGCGTTTTATACCACCGGTAATGACCTTGTAAAGGCCAAGGAGTTAATGGAACGCAAGCAAGGGCCGCACGAAACGTTTATCGATTATGTTTCCGATATGCATAACTTGCATTTCAAGCTGAAACACAAAATTCCTGAAGATGAATTTGTCGAGCTTTCAAAGGACAAAATGAACTCCTCGATGGGTGGATTGCTTTTAACGTCCACAACAGCAGCCGGCCCGTCAACGAGGTAGAGGAATTCCAGACCCTGGAGGACTGTCCGAGCGCGTTCACGGTGGAGGAATTTTACCGGCAGCGGAAAGAAACACGAGGGCGTTATTAAGATGGACAAGGCTGCAGAGGCCCGCTACTCGCGCTTGTGTGTTATAAGTGCGGCAAAGGAGTAGACTTCTACAGGAACCATCCTTCGAAGGAAGACCCATCAGATGTCACCTGCCACCTGCCGGTTCTGCGAGAAAGTAGGTACGGATGCGGGCGCTAACCAATCAGCTTTTCCGCGGAGTCCGTCGGGCAAGGCCGGGCTAGCCGGACAAATCCTTTCCAGTAAAAGCACCCAAGCCCAATCAAATCTCCCCTGATAAGAGCATAGAAGAACGAATATACAAGTAACGAGACACGGACCACACGGAAGATACTGAAGTTATATGATGCCCGACCGGACTATCACAGGCTCAAGCAAAATGTGGTGGAGACGGTGGTGAGCGTACAATCCGACCACCGTTTCTTTGCCAAAACTATGGTCGATGGAGAAGAAATACTAGCGTTACTGGAGTCAATGCGTTACACTTGAGTCACCCTGTACGCCAAATGCAGCTGTTGCCCAACACCTTTTTCTATTATTTCGTCATTGTCGCTAATTCGTTGATGTTAGCAGATATACAATTTAAGAAACGCAACGCATCGCAACGCAGCCTGTGAAGAACAATTTGTAACAAATATATAAAGTCACCGATCGCAAACCAAAGCGTTTTTTTAAAGTATTCAAAGATTCGTGGCTGACACGTAACATTTTTATTAAATTTAAAAAATGCTTATGTCGCTAATTCTTTTGAAATATTGCAAAAAGTTCTGAAATGAACTTTGCAAAAGTCTGCTTTTTTTTTAAGTTTCGGTCTCTGTTATACACGGACGTGTTTTATATTTGCTCCCACAATTATTTTCCTAGTGTCTAAATTACCGAACTTGTATATTCCCAAAGTTTACATTTTCCACTCGGTTGAGACCGCCGATTGAATGCAAATTAGTTATTTGTTTTAAAACCATTATCTTTATTATTATATTGGATAATAGTTAACGACGCGGGTGCTTTGTGCATTGTTGTTGCTTCTTATTTACATTGTTGTTTTGGCGCTCTCTCGCACCGTTCGCTCTGCTACATTATCCCAACTTCAGTCACCGGCTCTCATTTTCGAGTTAACGGGTCTTTGCTGAATTGGTCTTATCTCTCTTTTTTTCTTATCTCTCCTCTGCGTTTTGCTAGGTCACACAGATGTCTGTTGGCACTCATCTGAAGCTTCCTACTTTTTTCTACTTTTTCTACATTCTACATTTAACATACTTCAACGTGTAAACAATGTTTGCCTGCTGTGTTGTTGGTTTCCAATTTGTTGGAAAAATCACTTCTCGGCAGCCAACTGTTAGCTGGTTATGTGAGAACATTGCGAACGCTAAATGTGCAGACTTTGGGCATAGTGCTGCCCAAATTGCTGATCGCACTAGATCTAATGCTAACCTGGACTGGACGTGCCCTACATGCCTACATATTAAAATTGACATCAGAGCACTTATGAGGCAAACGGAGCTGGAGTTCCAGGCATTTCATGCTGGATTTACGGACTTATGAAGTCGATTTAATGTCTGCGATTCCAACTTTAAAGGTCGGGTTCTTCTAAGTCAATCTTCAGTAATGTCTCTGTACATGTTCCTGATCTCTCGACCAACCTCTCTCTTCCCAGCCCCACTGCAGACTATGTGTCGTTTGATGAGGATGATCCCAATGGGAACGAGTCATCAAGATATGACGCCTCGGGGCAATCGCTACCAGATTCGGGGACTGTACTTTCGCCTGAGTCATTAAGCCCTACTAACCGTTCACCGACTGTTGCCGCTTCGGTCAGTTGAAAGTATCGTGTTCCGCGTCGACCGATTGCAAGAGTTGTATGGCCTAAACCACCAAGAAGTCCTTAAATGCCTTTAAATGGAATTGGCAAATGGACTGTCCGAACGCGGTCACAGTGGAGGAATTTAACTGGCAGCGGAAAGAAACAGGAGGGCGTTATTAAGATGGACAAGGCTGCAGAGGCCCGTTACACGCGCTTGTGTGTTATAAGTGTGGCAAAGGAGTAGAGTTCTACAGGAACCATCCTTCGAAGGAAGATCGATCAGATATCATGATGCCACCTGCCGGTTCTGCGAGAAAAAGGTATGGATGCGGACGCTAACGCAGCGGCTTTTCCGCGGAATCCGTCAGGCAAGGCCGGGATAGCCGGGCGGGCAAGGACAAACCCTATTCGTTAAAAGTACGCAGGCCCAAACAAATCTTCCCTCATAAGAGCCTAGAACAACAAGAGAGGGAGTACGAACTTGCTCGAGAGCGTATCTTCACCGGCTCGGAAAATACAGGTAACGCGACTCAGACCACACGGAAGATACTAAAGTTATATGATGCCCGAGCGGACTATCAAAGGCTCAGGTGGTAGACGCGGTGGTAGCGTGCAAACCGACAACCATTTTTTGACAAAACTAAGGTCGATGGAGAAGAAATTCGAGCGTTTCTGGACACAGGCGCTAGTGCGAACTGTATTGGCAGGGGAGCGGATGCCTTTTAAGGAGCCGGCTGCGGCCGAGAAGAAAGCTAAGCGATGAATGTGTACGCACGGCCTGCGGTGGTGAAACCCGAGGAACAGGAGCCATTACCTTACCTGTGGAATGGGAAGAAGAAACAAAGGACCTGGAGTTTCTGAGAGTGCACAACGAATCTATTTCGGAATTAATTTCTGGGATTCGTTTGGCCCAACATTCCTCGATAAGGATGGACGCGAGGTTGCCGCCGTTGAAGCGACAACGGAGATCGACCTTACGACCGGAGACCTAAATATGAACGATGCGCCCAAGCACGAAATTGAATATACCCCACATCAGCTTACACTAGAACAAAATTCGAAGCTGCGGCAAATGATAGAGACATATCCATCCTGTCTGGAAAAAGGATTAGGGAAGATATAGTCCTAATATTAAGAGAAACATAAAACAAGGAAGTACGCTATAGTCAAGTACCCGTTACTCAGCAAATGGATCAATCGGTAGGTATTGACAAGAGCAATACATTTCATTTAAAATTGTTTATCTAGCATGAAAATTGTTGGCGCCACAGGTTTGGGCGGCTTGTTGGGGTTAGACTGGGCGTGATAGTTTGTTGATAGTTTCCGAGATATCCGCGTTCATATTTACGTTTCTTTGAAGTTTGTGGGCGGCTTGTAGCGTTAAACTGGGCGTGGCAATTTTATGTCAATCGATAGGTATTGATGTGAACAACACATTTCAGTTAAAATGTTTATTCTAGCATCAAAACTGTAGAAGCCACAGTTTTGTGCGGTTTGCGGGCGTTGGAGTGGTCGTGGCACATTTCTGAAACAAACTGGCGCTGCGCAGGAATCTTAGGAATCTGCATGCCTAATCCCAGTATTGTAGCTCTCATAGTTTCCGAGATCTCAGCGTTCGTACGGACAGACGGGCAGACGGACATGGCTAGATCGACTCGGCTAGTGATCCTGATCAAGAATATATATAATTTATCGGGTCGGAAACGCCTCCTTCTGCCTGTTACATACTTTCCGACGAATCTAGTATAACCTTTTACTCTACGAGTAACGGGTATAACTACTAGAATGATAAGCCAGTGAAAGAAAATGTAATCAAAATATATCTATAAATAAAAAAACAAAAAACCAGAAAAGAAGTTAGTTGTATACCCTTGCGGTTATAATTATTAAAATTAAAAATACAAAAAATGATATTCCGAATAGTATAAGATAATATGTCAGAAAACACCGAAGCTATAATTTGTTTCATATTATTGTCCACCAATTTTCCGATCGTTCCTATGGCAGCTATATGATATATTCGTCCGATTTTGATAAAATTAAATTCGAAATTCAGAACTAATTTAAAAAATGTTATTTCTAAGCTTAAGAGGTTATATGTTAAAAAACACCAAAAATATAATTTCTTAAAGTTTTTTTTCCCGATTATTCGTATGGGAGCTATAAGATATAGTTGTCCGATCCGGCTGGTTCCGACTTATATACTAACTGCAAAAGATATAAGACTTTTGGGAAAGTTTCAGCCCGATAGCTTTAACACTGAGAGACAAGCTGGCGTAGAAACGGACGGACAGACGGTCAGACGGACGGACGGACATGGCTAGATCGACTCGTCTAGTCATGTTGATCAAGAAAATATTTACTTTATGGGGTCGGAAACGTCTCCTTCACCGCCTTGCAAACTTCTGACTGAAATCAATATACCCTCTGCAAGGGTATAAAAATGTTTCAGGAAATAATTAAACAATTGAATAATAAAATAAAAACGTATAATAATTAAAACAATCTGCCCGACTAGCTCTTGAACCTGAGACTGGGTTGCGGAGGCGGGCGCCTGAGAAAAATATGAAGAAATACGAAGTCATTCCATGCGTACCCGCATCGATCACTTCGAGGCTGTTACGTACGCCCTCCCCATACAAAGATTCACAAAGAGAAGGAACATATTGAGTCAGAGGTAGGGGCGCAAATGTCTAACCAGACTCAGACTGATAAGGGCAGACGAGTAATGCAAATTCGGCAACTCACCGGTGTCGCGTGGCCGCAACAACGGCCATGATGACCTACTGGTAACTATAACCCGGCAGCTGGCAAAGTGCACCAGCCGGCCATTGACTCTTAAGATAGCGGAAATAGCGAATTAGTACCCCTAGGTATGAATACCTAGTTATTTCATCAAGAATGGAAGGCTAGCAAAAAGTCTATTTAAAAAAAAAAAAACACCCCAGCCAAATACAGAAGACAGACAGAATTTGTTATGCTTTCCCGAACACTGGCTTAGAGGTGCAACTCTCATCAGCGCAGACCATCGACTGGAAGAAGACTGGTGTCCCGAAGGACACCAACTTTATCCAGGAGAAAGTTCTTATTACCGGTCCTGCGATCGACCGCATCCTGAAGGAAGTCCACCTGCAAGGCCCAAAGGACGAAAGCACTGGTGAGCTACATATATGGCCTAAGGACCCGAAGATAGACAGCAAAACATGCAAAGTGACCGGCAGTACCGCTAATGTTACAAACACAGTGGAAACAGGAGAAACGGATAAGGAGAGAGTGGAGACTTTGGACTCTCCCGTGAACTTTGGACCGGGAGAAGAAGTGCCACATCTCGGCAGTGGAGCGGCACACACGCGTGCCACAAGCATCACGGGAACCAGCGGGACGGCGGCAGTGGGCAGAACGTCGGTTGGAAGCTGTGCGTAAAGGACAAGTGGGTCAACCACGGACTTTGGACCCGGAGTGGAGAGATTCAGCGGGCCGTGCGCAAAAGGGAATTAACGGTTCCTGAAGGCCCCTATATAAGGCCACAGAGCGCTGGCAGCTGGATCAGTCGATCACGAGGAGTCAAACAGTCAAGATCAATCAGATACCAAAGTGAACAGTCAGTCAACCAAATAATCTACAAGGGAGCAACAGCAAGTCGAGTCGTCGGAAAAGCAGCGCCGTGGGAGCCTACGAGGAGCAAGATTGCTACGTCAAAACATTCGGGATTGGGATTCCAGGAATCTCCAAATTGAGACACAGGTAGCTGAGGTCCAGAGGGCATCACACGGCTAGGTCAAGGCGGTCGGTTTAACCCTATCAACTAAGTCCTGGCGCTACGCCTGGAGAATAACGAGTATAACAAGCCAGAAGGCAGAGCGGGCAATCGGTACGGTGTCGAGTGAAGTTGTCCAGGAAAGCCCTACGGTTTTGACTCGCGAGGTCCCGGAGCGGCGTGTCCGAATCCCAAGTATAACAAGCCAGAAGGGAGAGCGGTCGATCGGTACTGTCTCGAGTGGAGTTGTCCAGGAGAGCCCGACGGTTTCGACTTGCGAGGTCCCGGAGCGGCGTACGCGCGAACCCCGAGCACCAAAAGCCACGCTACGTCCAACCGCGCAGCCAGCACCACCAGGAGCAGTGCGCAAGATAGAACGAGCCACGCGGAAACGTCCCGGACCACTCGCAGATGGGTGAGGCTAGGGTGGAACGTTCGTTTACACTAGGCGTAGAAGCGAAGTAAGGCGCGAGGCAGCTTCCTGGCGTTTGGCCTTGACTGTCCACGCGGGCTGAGCAGAAACCCCAGTGGGACCATCTGGGACAGAGCAAGGGACAGGCGGCGGTGTTTCGCAAGGAGTGATCCTGGAGAGCGCAGTATCTGTTCACCCTAGTCTAAGAACGGTGACGCTTCTTTAAGCCCGTACGGCTGATCCCCCTCGCGAGTCCGAGTCGTTACCAGCAGTCACCAAGTCAACGCGTCAGGGGCGAGCAGCGAGCGAGCATCTTCAGGGAGCTGCAAAGATCTTCAGGGAGCTACAGGTCTGGAGCACCGAGTCAACAAGGCGAGAGGTCGTCGAGACAACCAGGACCGTCGGAAGTACCGAAGGTCACAAGTGACGAGTCAAAGCCAACCAAACAACCAAGACATTTGTAATAATATACCCACAATAAACCCACTACGAATCCGTGAATTCTGTGCTTTCTCACTGAGCTACTGGGCGGTCACGTTTATATAAATTTGGTGGGTCGAACACATAATCTACTATGCTAGATGCACTAATCTCATAGCGAGCAGACCACAAAAATTAGTTCGTTACAATTCTTGATCAGCATCACTAGACGAGTCGATCTAGTCATGCCCGTCTGTCCGCCCGCCCGTTTCTACGCAAACTAGTCTCTCAGTTTTAAAGATATCGGGCTGAAACTTTCCCAAAAGTCTTCATTCTTTTCCAGGTAGTCTATTAGTCGAAACCAGCCGGATCGGACAACTATATCTTAAAGTTCCCATAGGAAAAATCGGAAAAAAATATTAATAAATTATATCTTTGGTGTTTTTATACCCTTGCAGAGGGTATTATGATTTCATTCGGAAGTGTGCAACGCAGTGAAGGAGACGTTTCCGAACCGATAAGGTATATATATTCTTGATCAGCATCAGTAGACGAGTCGATCTAGCCATGTCCGTCTGTCCGTCCGTTTCTACGGAATCAGCCGGATCGGACAACTAAATCTTATAGCTCCCAAAGGAGTAATCAAAAAAAAAAATTTAAAGAAATTATATCTTTGTTGTTTTTTAACATATAACCTCCTACGCTTGAAAATAATATTTTTTAATTAGTTCTGAGTTTCGAATTTTATTTTATCAACATCGGAGGATTATATTATATAGCTGCCATAGGAACTATCGGAAAACTGGTAGGAAAATAATATGAAACAAATTATAGCTTCGTTGTTTTTTGACATATTACCCTATACTATTGGGAACATCATTTCTTGAATTTTAAGAATTTCTAATTAAATTTTATAAAAATCGGACGACTCTTACATATACCTTTCAAAGAAACGGTCAGAGAAATAACGAAATAATTATTATACCCGTTACTCGTAGAGTAAAAGGGTATACTAGATTCGTCGGAAAGTATGTAACAGGCAGAAGGAAGCGTTTCCGACCCCATAAAGTATATATATTCTTGATCAGGATCACTAGCCGAGTCGATCTAGCCATGTCCGTCTGTCCGTCTGTCCGTCTGTCCGGATGAACGCTGAGATTTCGGAAACTATGAGAGCTAGGCTATTGAGATTTGGCGTGCAGATTTCTGAGCTTCTTACGCAGCGCAAGTTTGTTTCAGTAGACTGCCACGCCCACTCTAACGCCCACAAACCGCCCAAAACTGAGGCTCCTACAGTTTTGATGCTAGAATAAAAATTTTAACGGAAATGTAATGTTCTCATCAATACCTATCGACTGACCTAAAAAAAAGTTTGCCACGCCTACTTTAACGCCCACAAACCGCGAAAACCTGTGACGCCCACAATTTTTATGGTAGATAAAAAATTTTAACTGAAATGTATTCGTCTCGTCATTACCTATCGATTGACTCAAAAAAAAGTTTGCCACGCCCACTTCAACGCCCACAAACCGCAAAAACCTGTGACGCCCACAATTTTCATGCTAGATAAAAAATTTTAACTGAAATGTATTGGTCTCGTCGATACCTATCGAGTGATCCAAAAATTTGCCACGCCCACTCTAACGCCCATAACGCTTAAATCTGTATACCGCCGTGTTTTTATACCCGTTACTCGTAGAGTAAAAGGGTATACTAGATTCGTCGGAAAGTATGTAACAGGCAGAAGGAAGCGTTTCCGACCCCACAAAGTATATATATTCTTGATCAGGATCACTAGCCGAGTCGATCTAGCCATGTCCGTCTGTCCGTCTGTCCGTCTGTCCGTCTGTCCGTCTGTCCGTCTGTCTGTCCGTCCGGATGAACGCTGAGATCTCGGAAACTATGGGAGCTAGGCTATTGAGATTCGGCGTGCAGATTCCTGAGCTTCTTACGCAGCGCAAGTTTGTTTCGGCACAGTGCCACGCCCACTCTAACGCCCACAAACCGCCCAAAACTGTGGCTCCTACAGTTTTGATGCTAGAATAAAAATTTTAACTGAAATGTATTGTTCTCATCAATACCTATCGATTGACCCAAAAAAAAGTTTGCCACGCCCACTTTAACGCCCACAAACCGCGAAAACCTGTGACGCCCACAATTTTCATGCTAGATAAAAAATTTTAACTGAAATGTATTGGTCTCGTCGATACCTATCGATTGATCCAAAAAAAAATTTTCCACGCCCACTCTAACGCCCATAACGCTTAAATCTGTATACCGCCGGTAGGTGGCGCATTTTAATCTCGCTTTGCTTCTTGCATATCTCCATATAGCTGAGTAACGGGTATCTGATAGTCGAGGTACTCGACTATAGCGTTCTTCCTTGTTTGACATATTATCTTATACTATTGGGAATATCATTTTTTGTATTTTTAAGAATTTCGAGCTAAATTTAATAATTATAACTGCAAGGATATAAAAACTTCGGCTTGCCGAAGCTAACTTCCTTTCTTTTGATTTTCGTCTTCTTTTTTCTTTTTTTTGTAGTACACTTATATTTATATATAAACCCATTGTAACGTCTCCCAAAGCCCAGGATCCGGAGCGTCGAGATCTCATCGCCCAGGACTAAATATGTATAAATATCCGTGCACCATGGTTACCACACAAGCTTTAGCAAGTACGAGTAGCAAGGATCCACAGTTCCGAGTTGGAGAGTTTACATTTTGAGGCCTCTACATTACCAAAAGTCATTGTTCTTTCTCGTTTAGATAAAAATATATTATTGGGCAATGTTAATACACTCACCGTCAAGATCAAGAATTAATATCTAATAAATAACCGGAACTACATAATTATTTAGATAAATTTACATTTTTGTTTGTTATTGGCGAACTTACCTGAATTTCCTTAAAACAAGACCTATGATTTCTTCTTTTTACAATACTGTAGACAACTATATGCTGACCGACTATTTGTTGAAATAAACGATTCAGTGAACCATAGGATTCTTATTTATAAATTGTCCCTTTTAGGTTTTCCACCCAACCTACTAGAGTGGATACTTTCCTACCTTTCTAATAGAACTCAAATGGTCTGTTTTAATAATAAAATTTCCAAAATAATTAATGTTACTTCTGGAGTGCCACAGGGTAGCCACCTGGGACCTTCACTTTTTGGCTTAATGATTAATGATCTACCTTATGTCATAAAATCGTCAACTGTTTTAATGTATGCAGATGATGTCAAGCTATGTTTGTCCATGTGTTTACCTAATTCATATAATGACCTTCAATAAGATCTTGATTGTTTGTATACGTGGTGCATGATTGACATGTTGAATTTGAACTATTCTATGTAACTTTATGACCTTTTATCGTTGTAATCCATCTCTGTATTCTTATTCTATCGGAAATAACGCCCTTGAACGTACTTTTTCTGTTCAGGATCTTGGCGTTCTATTTGATCATAAGCTTAGTTTTAATGACCATATATCTACTATAACTAACAAAGCCAGAAGTCTCCTGGCGTTTATGAAGCGCTGGTCAAGGGAGTTTGATGATCCATACACAACAAAGCTTTTGTATGTTTCTCTTGTTCGTCCGTCAATAGAATATTGCTCGTGTATATGGTCACCTCAAATTAGCTGTTACCAAAATATGTTAGAGTCCGTTCAAAAACAATTCCTTTTATTTGCTTTGAGAGGTTTAAACTGGGACACAGGAAGTCGATTGCCCTCTTATCATGCGAGGTTGCGCCTGCTGGACTTACCAACCCTGAACCATCGTAGAAAGTGTCATGGAGCTATGTTTTTGCATAAATTAATTAATGGTGATGTCGACTCTGCCATCCTTCTTAGTTCCCTCAACTGGAATGTACCCTGTAGAACAGTTCGTCGTTTTCGTCCGTTGTCCCTACCAATTTGTAGATCCAATTATGCCCTTCATGATCCTTTTCGGGTTCTTTGTGACGACTATAATGCACTGTGTCACGTCTTACTGTTTGATAGCCCTAATGCAACTAATTATGATAAACTTATGTATTTTCTATCTTCCAATAACTTGTAAATTTCTATGCTACTAGCCATCCTATGTGAGCATGTATTTTAAACTGTCTATTGTTATGTCGTCTTTTTCCATGTCCGCGATTTCGTTTACTTGCCCAAATCGGTTTAGGGCTCCGCGCGTAACAAGCATTGCTTGGTGTCGTAAGGGCCACTTGCTTGTACTGACCATAGTGCGTCAACGTCCAAGAATTAAAAAAAAAAAAAAAAAAAAAAAAAATTAAATGGCAAAGATTACGACCTTTTTCGTAAGCTGGACATATTACAAGACGATGTAGCGATAAAATATCCTGAATTTCTTCAATTAGCTCGACAAGAGGCCAAAGCTAGAATAGCAGACAGCCATGAGACCAATGCTCGAAAGTACAACTTACGAAGTCGGACCGTACAGCTGAAGGTTGGCGACACGGTCTTTGCTAGGAACATTGCACAGAGCGATGCCGTTAAGAAATTCAGTGGCAAATTAGCGCCAGTTTTTATGATATCACAGGTAATCAAGAAAGTCAGCCCGGCATACTATGAACTAGCAAACGAGAAAGGCAAATCAATAGGTATAAACCATCTCAAAGATATTTAAATTGGCAAATAGACAGATCGTCATTTCAGTTAACAGCATTTCGAGATATGATTCTCCATCTGTTAACTGTGGGTGTAGGGTACAATACATGCACGCACGCATAAGGGTTAAAGTTTTGGCCATCTCGCTCGCACGATCTGCGCCGATCAGTATGAGCGACGAGAAACTGACCGACAAACGGTACCAGAGTGCGGCAAGGTGCAACCTGTACAGTATTAGCTAAAGTAAATAGTGCGAAACCATAGTCTGAGGTGAATATCAGTCATAATTTTTCTGAAGGACCGGTCATATAATAATCGATCTCTTAACAGGCGCTAAGTCCCTGCCTGTCCCTGCTGGCGCTGATATCGTCGAACGACTGCAGAGCGGGGGGTGGCTTCTAGGACCCTGGTCGGTTGCCGGCAATTTTCTGCCGAGCGTATTAATAGCCAGTCAGAAGGGAAAAGGTTCTTATGTTAACGGGAAGTGCATCGAAGTTAATGTTGTAAACATCACACATATACATATAAATCATGTTCTAATCTACCCTCAAGGAATCAACGAGAGCTTCATTGGGCCCATCGAACGCTTCGATGGATTTTCCTGTAAAGTACCGCATGCATGAACCTTTTAATGATTATAATAGACTGTATCACCTAATATCTACTCCGACTCACTTCCTATCTTTAAATCAATAATACTATCCTAATTAATTATACTTTATGTATCTTGTCTATTCGTATTTTTAACTATATTTCTAATTGTCTATTGTTATTTTGTCTTTTTCTTTGTCCGCGATTTTATTTACTCGCCCAAAACGGTGAAGGGCTCCGCGCGTAACAAGCATTGCTTGGTGTCGTAGGGCCACTTGTTTGTGCTGACCATAGTGCATCAACGTCCAAGAAAATACTCCAGGGAAACTGACAGTACTGATTCCGATAATTAAATTGATCATGATAATGACGTGGACGAAAATGCCATTGACAGCAGCTCAACAAATTAGCATTGCTCCCATTACAACGGATATTTACTTCTGAAAATACCTTTAAAGTATGAACATCATATGATTAAAATAAATCAAACTAAAATGTTAGAAACATTATCAAAAACCCATTTAAAAACGTACCAGACATTGCCTTACCGTTGAAACAATTTAAACATGAAATAAAGGGAATTACTTCGTCATAGAGAGAAAAACGGGGACTAGTTAACTTTGCAGGGACAGCTCACAAATATATATTTGGAACATTAACTGAAGATGATAAAAAAGGGTTTGGAGATAAACTACAAAGCTTACAAAAAAAAATTGAAAACAAAGAATTTAATGAAATAAATCAAATAATAAATGAACATTCCTGACAAATTGATATAAATGATAATTATGAATATTTTGTAAATGACGAAAAGAAAGTATTTTACTTGAAAAATTCACCAAATTCATTAGCAAATAAATTAGACCAAAAATTTATAATCGCTAATCAATGTATCTCTCAAATAGTTACTAATCAATTTTTAAAATGTCAACACACTCTTGTATCAGAAAATGAATCTGTAAAATATATTGAGCCTTACATAATTATTGTTTATAATTTAAGTGAGACACAAATATTTCAAGATTGCGAAATGTTCAACAAAACAATTCAGGTTAACAATATAATACAATAAAGTTAATGTACTTAAGAAATAAGAGATATAAAATTTACAACTTCAAAGAATATAAAAGAATATAAAATTATGTTATCGAGCACTAATATTACTTTATATGAACTAATACGATTGTTAAAACTTAACAATTTTATTACCTATCAACAAAAACATGAATCATTTTATAAGTGGACTGTTTTTACAATATTAATAGATATACTTTTAAGCATCACTACTTACATCATTTTTACTATAGCCAACAAAAATGTAATTATACCCGTTACTCGTAGAGTAAAAGGGTATACCAGATTCGTCGGAAAGTATGTAACAGGCAGAAGGAAGCGTTTCCGACCCCATAAAGTATATATATTCTTGATCAGGATCACTAGCCGAGTCGATCTAGCCATGTCCGTCTGTCCGTCTGTTCGTCTGTCCGTATGAACGCTGAGATCTCGGAAACTATGAGAGCTACAATACTGGGATTAGGCACGCAGATTCCTGAGATTCCTGCGCAGCGCAAGTTTGTTTCAGTATAGTGCCACGCCCACTCTAACGCCCACAAACCGCCCAAAACTGTGGCTCCTACAGTTTTGACGCTAGATAGAAAACTTTAACTGAAATGTATAGTTCTCATCAATACCTATCGATTGGTCCAAAAAAAAAGTTTACCACGCCCACTTTACCGCCCACAAACCGCGAAAACCTGTGACGCCCACAATTTTCATGCTAGATAAACAAATTTAACTGAAATGTATTGGTCTCGTCAATACCTATCGATTGGTCCAAAAAAAAATTTGCCACGCCCACTCTAACGCCCATAACGCTTAAATCTGTATACCGCCGGTAGGTGGTGCATTTTAATCTCGCTTTGCTACTTGCATATCTCTGTTTAGCTGAGTAACGGGTATCTGATAGTCGAGGTTCTCGACTATAGCGTTCTTCCTTGTTTTGTTTAAATTCAACATGGATGTTGAATCTTCAAAAGAAGGGGCGAGTAACGTATGCGCAAATACCCTGGATACCAAACCCAACACACAACTTGTATATCCCGAGATACCCATTATTCCAATTGTCAATAACATAAGTCCAGACCTAATATCGCAGTTATTTAAATCATTCCGACATAAACATTTATCCCCTCAGACACAAATCTTTTCCACCCCATCGATCGGCGGCACCCGAATTATAAACCTCTCGCCTTTATCGACGACGGCAGACATAAACAATATTCAAACTTTTAAACAAAGGGTCCAGCCTGAGAACCCATTCGTCAGCATGAAAGCTTTGGCCAATCCAAATTAACAAAACAAAAGATGCAGCCCAGAAACCATTTCATCGGGCCACAGATTTGACCAATCAAAATTCTTTAATCAAAGTCCACTTTCGCTGCTCGCTTCGCTGTCACCGCTAAAAGCCATTGTTATAACGCGTTTTGTGAAGTCAGTTTAAGATTGGAGATTGGGGCTTATTTTTTTAATATATCCCGAAGCGAAAGGCATTTATTATATATACACGTGTAATATTTGCCAACAAAATAAATCACAATAAAACTATGATACACAAAAAAAAATTTCACTATGGCAGTATAAATGTGTATGTATGTTTGTATGTATTGGAGTTCCACTCGGGCTGGGGCTGATTGCTGCAGCTCCAATTTATTTTTCAATGTACTTCTGCGCTCTGTTAAACTTGTTCACTTATTCATTCGCCTTTGTGAGCTTATTGTCTTTTTGAGCACTTTGCGGCGACTGCTCTAGTTAGGCTCCGATGTGGGTTACCACTTTGTCCAGGGCGTGATGTTGGTCGCGGCGTCTCTGCACAGATCGTTTGTACATCTTAACGACTTTCAAGACTACAAGAACTAGGAGTAGTCCAACGTCGAGCTTCAGTGTTTTGTTGACATCTTGGATATCGTCCTGATGATCGATGGTCTCCACTGTATTTATAACATTGACGGTACTGCCGGTCACTTTGGATGTTTTGCTGCCCATCTTGGGGTCTTTAGGCCAGATATGTAGTTCCCCGATGTGTTTGCCGAACTCGCATTTCTCGTCTGCCCTTATCAGTCTGAGTCTGGTTAGTCATTTGCGCCCCTACCCTCGACTCAAGATGTTGCTTCTCTTTGTGAATCTTTGTATAGGAAGGGCAAACGTCACGGACTTGAAGTGATCGATGCGGGTACGCATGGAATGCCTTCGTAAAGAAATCTTCGTACAACCATAGTTGCTTGTTCCGCTTCTCTTTCTTCATCTTTTTCTCAGGCGCCCATTTACGTGTGGCTTCGGCCAACTCCTGCAACCCTGTCTCTGGTTGAAGGGCTAATCGAGCTTATTTATTTTATTTATTATATGTTTTTAATTTAATTATTCTGTTGTTTAATTATTTCCTGAAACAAGAGGAGAGCTGTCCGGCCTTGCACGGAAACATTCATGCATACATATACACTTATACCTGTAAATAGAAAATATTGCGCAAAAGAAAAGATATATATAAAATAATAATATGTATCATATATAAAAATAACATGCAAGTAAAAATGTCAATGCTAATAGGTTGCAAAAGAAAATGGCTGAGTGTGACGTAACCACGGTATTGACCGGGGGCCGAGCTGCATGGTGAAAAAGGTTTACCATTTTCAGAAGAAAAATATATTAATAATATATATATGTATGTCGGAGGTGTATAAGAAGAAAGAAAATGTAAAAGAAACTGTAGAGCGTTAAGAAAGAGATAGAAAAAAGAATAAAATAAACTAGTCACTAGGTTATTTGTGGTTCCTGTCATTTGCACAATTGCTGAGAGCGTGGATTGAGAACGAGAGAGAGTGTCGTCTCAGCCGAGTGTGGTGCGGTCATGGTCAAGGTCAAGGACTCTGAGAGAGAGAAGGATCAAAAAGGAATTGCAAATGAGAGAGAGAGAGAAAAGAAAGGAATTTTCAATTAGATGACGTGTGTCATTTTGACGTGTGTCAGAAGAAGCCGGCAGAAGGAAGCCGACTTCACTTTGCTTTTGATATCTGAACGGAGAAGACGTTGACCGCGACTCACTGCGCATCTGCAACAATATGCAAGAAGGAGACCAGCAAATGTCTCAGCCCCTGACATGTATATACTCGTATATATTTTTTTTTTGTTTTATTTATTTATACATATATTTTGATTATATTTTCTTTCACTAGCTTAAAATTTATGTATTTTTTTGTTTCTCTTAATAATAGGATTATATCTTCCCTAATCCTTTTTCCAGACAGGATGGATATGTATCTATCACTTGCCGCAGCTTCGAATGTTGTTCTGGTGTAAGCTGATGTGGGGTATAGGCAATTTCGTGCTCGGGCGGGTCGTTCATATCTAGGTCTCCGGTCGTAAGGTCGATCTCCGGTGTCGCTTCAACGGCGGCAACCTCGCGTCCACCCTTACCGAGGAATGTTGGGCCAAACGAATCCCAGAAATTAATTCTGAAATAGATCCGTTGTGCACTCTCAGAAACTGCAGGTTCTTGGTTTCTCCTTCCCATTCCACAGGTAAGGTTATGGCTCCTGTTCCTCGGGTTTCACCACCGCTGGCCGTGCGTACACATTCTTCGCTTAGCTTTCTTATCGGTCGCGGCCGGTTTCTGGTTTCCACCACCTTTTTGCTTAAGCCTGCGATAGTTTGCTCGGGCATTATATAACTTCAGTATCATCCGTGTGGTCCGTGTCTCGTTACCTTTGTCTTCCGAGCCGGTGAAGATACGCTCTCGAGCACGTTCGTACTCTCTCTCTCTCGTTGGCGCGTGTAGCGGGCCTCTGAATCCTTGTCCATCTTCATAACGCCCTCGTGTTTTCGCTGCCGGTTAAACTCCTCCACCGTGACGGCGTCCGCAAAGTCCTCCAGGGTCTGGGATTCCTCTATCTCGTTGACCGGGCTGCACATGTTTTTTCCAGTGTTTTCAAACCAGCGATCAACTCGGAGACCCTCTCTTTTAAGCTCCGCTAACGAGGTTATTGGGGACGTTTGCAGCAATTTTCCCATCTGGGAGGTCATGTTGTCCTTTAAAAGCTTGACAAATTCATCTTCAGGAATTTTATGATTCAGCTTGAAACGCAAATTGTGAAACATAGTCGCCAAAGGTTTCATGCGGCCCTTGCTTGCGTTCAATTAACTCAATAACCTTCATAAAGTCACTTCCGGTAGTGGAAAACGCCCGTCTCATCTCCTGTGTCAATGAATTTTAGTCAAAATCGTAGTCTTCTGCCTTGTCCTCCATTAGTTACCAATTCCATTCAGTGGCTGCACCTGTCAGTAGAATATGGAATTCCCTAAAGACCTGTTGGCCGTTTAGGCCATACATCTCTTGAAATTGGTCGACGCGGAACAGGATACCTTCAACTGCCATGCCGCGATCGCTTCCATCGAACTTTAGTTTCCATTTGTCCAGCCTGACTTCTTTTGGCGTCGGTCCCTGAAGCGATGGGCTCTGATCTACCCTCCTTTTAAATAGTTTTGTCACTTCGTGCTGATAAATGCAGGCACCCAATTTTCCACTTTTTCCACGTAGTATAGCAGGATAAATGTGATAGTTCTCAAATCGCCCGATCAGCAACGTAAACGCTGAATAAGTCGACAACAAATGTTTATGTATTTGTACAAATATCCTTAACACAACTGAGATGCGCCTAGACAAGGAATCTGTCCAAAAACCTCCTTACGCCAGTCGTCGGATATCAGATTGTTTGTCCGATCATTTTTGGGGCTCCACACCCGTTTTTGTATTTCTCCGGACTCCAGCCTGTCAAACGAGCTGACCAACTAGTACGTCGTGAAGCGTCGGCCAGAGAAACTAAATCTTACCCCGCCCAAATATGTCAAGGGAAAACGCAAAGACTCGAGCCTATCAACTACCTGACAAACGCTTAGTACGTCGTTGAGCGTCGACTTAACGTTAGAGGACCGACAAACGAACAATAGACCCGCACCGCAATGGCTAAATGCGTTACCGTAATGTTTTGCGATCCTACTCTTTCTGGACTCGAACCTAGCCTAAGTCTAGCACGTCGGAAATTGATAAGCGCCACCTACCCACGATCTCAATATATGGTCTTGTGGGCGGCAGACAGATTTTTATGGTGTGCGTGGCAAACATTTTTCGGGTCAATCGAATATATTGACGAGACTACACATTCAAGTTAAAATTTTTTTTCTAGCATAAAAATTGTAGGCACCACGGTTTTATGCGGCTTGTGGGCTTTAAAATGGGCGTGGCACCCTGCTGAAGCAAACTGGCGCTGCGCAAGAAGCTCAAGAATACATACCAAAACACAAAAATATAGAGTTATTAAATACACAGATATTATAGGCCGACAAATTGATATAAATGATAATTATGAATATTTTTTAAATGACGAAAATAAAGTACCTCACTTGGAAAATTCATTAAATTCATTAGCAAATAAATTAGACCAAAAATTTATAATCGCTAATCAATGTTTCTATCATATCCTTACTAATCAATTTGTAAAATGTTAACACACTTTTTTATCAGAAAACAAGGAAGAACGCTATAGTCGAGTACCTCGACTATCAGATACCCGTTACTCAGCTATATGGAGATATGCAAGCAGCAAAGCGAGATTAAAATACGCCACCTACCGGCGGTATACAGATTTAAGCGTTATGGGCGTTAGAGTGGGCGTGGCAAATTTTTTTTTGGATCAATCGATTGGTGTTGATGAGAACAATACATTTCAGTTAAAATTTTTATTCTAGCACCAAAACTGTAGGAGCCACAGTTTTGGGCGGTTTGTGGGCGTTAGAGTGGGCGTGGCACTGTGCCGAAACAAACTTGCGCTGCGTAAGAAGCTCAGGAATCTGAACGCTAAATCTCAATAACCTAGCTCCCATAGTTTCCGAGATCTCAGCGTTCATCCGGACGGACAGACAGACGGACAGACGGACAGTCGGACAGACGGACAGACGGACATGGCTAGATCGACTCGGCTAGTGATCCTGATCAAGAATATATATACTTTGTGGGGTCGGAAACGCTTCCTTCTGCCTGTTACATACTTTCCGACGAATCTAGTATACCCTTTTACTCTACGAGTAACGGGTATAATGAGGCTGTAAATTATTGAGCCTTACATCAATTTTACTTATAATTTAAGTGAGACACAAATATTTCGAGATTGCGAAATGTTCAACAAAACAATTCAGGGTAACAATATAATACAATAAAGTTAATGTACTTAAGAAATAAGAGATATAAAATTTACAACTTTAAAGAATATAAAAGAATATAAAATTATGTTATCCAGCACTAATATTACTTTATATGAACTAATACGATTGTTAACACTTAACAGTTTTATTACCTATCAAAAAAAACATGAATCATTTTATAAGTGGACTGTTTTTACAATATTAATAGTTATACTTTTAAGCATCACTACTTACATCATTTTTACTATAGCCAACAAATATGTAATTTTGTTTAAATTCAACATGGATGTTGAATCTTCGAAAGAAGGGGCGAGTAACGTATACGCATATACCCTGGATACCAAACCCAACACACAACTTGTATATCCCGAGATACCCATTATTCCAATTGTCAATAACATAAGTCCAGACCTAATATCGCAGTTATTTAAATCATTCCGACATAAACATTTATCCCCTCAGACACAAATCTTTTCCACCCCATCGATCGGCGGCACCCGAATTATAAACCTCTCGCCTTTATCGACGACGGCAGACATAAACAATATTCAAACTTTTAAACAAAGGGTTTAGCCTGAGAACCCATTCGTCAGCATGAAAGCTTTGGCCAATCCAAATTAACAAAACAAAAGATGCAGCCCAGAAACCATTTCATCGGGCCACAGATTTGACCAATCAAAATTCTTTAATCAAAGTCCACTTTCGCTGCTCGCTTCGCTGTCACCGCTAAAAGCCATTGTTATAACGCGTTTTGTGAAGTCAGTTTAAGATTGGAGATTGGGGCTTATTTTTTTAATATATCCCGAAGCGAAAGGCATTTATTATATATAAACGTGTAATATTTGCCAACAAAATAAATCACAATAAAACTATGATACACAAAAAAAAATTACACTATGGCAGTATAAATGTGTATGTATGTTTGTATGTATTGGAGTTCCACTCGGGCTGGGGCTGATTGCTGCAGCTCCAATTTATTTTTCAATGTACTTCTGTGCTCTGTTAAACTTGTTCACCTATTCATTCGCCTTTTGTTAGCTTATTGTCTTTTTGAGCACTTTGCGGCGACTGCTCTAGTTAGGCTCCGATGTGGGTTACCACTTTGTCCAGGGCGTTATGGTTGGTCGCGGCGTCTCTGCACAGATCGTTTGTACATCTTAACGACTTTCAAGACTACAATAACTAGGAGTAGTCCAACGGCGTGCTTCAGTGTTTTGTTGACATCTTGGATATCGTCCTGATGATCGATGGTCTCCACTGTATTTATAACATTGACGGTACTGCCGGTCAGTTTGGATGTTTTGCTGCTCATCTTGGGGTCTTTAGGCCAGATATGTAGTTCCCCGATGTGTTTGCCGAACTCGCATTTCTCGTCTGCCCTTATCAGTCTGAGTCTGGTTAGTCATTTGCGCCCCTACCCCGCCTGAATATGTTTCATCTCTTTATGAATCTTGGTGTGGGGATGGCGTACGTCACGGGCTCGAAGTGATCGATGCGGGTACGCATGGAATGACTTCGTAAAGAAATCTTCCTACAACCATAGTTGCTTGTTCCGCTTCTCTTTCTTCATCTTTTTCTCATGCGCCCATTTACGTGTGGCTTCGGCCAACTCCTGCAACCCAGTCTCTGGTTGAAGGGCTAATCGAGCTTATTGTTTTAATTATTATATGTTTTTAATTTTATTATTCTGTTTTTTAGTTATTTCCTGAAACAAGAGGAGAGCTGTCCGGCCTTGCACGGAAACATTCATGCATACATATACACTTATATCTGTAAATAGAAAAAATTGCGCAAAAGAAACGATATATATAAAATAATAATATGTATCATATATAAAAATAACATGCAAGTAAAAATGTCAATGCTAATAGGTTGCAAGAGAAAATAGCTGAGTGTGCCGTAACCACGGTATTGACCGGGGGCCAAGCTGTATGGTGAAAAAGGTTTACCATTTTCAGAAGAAAAATATATTAATAATATATATATATACATATATATATTTTTTTATTTATTTATAGATATATTTTGATTACATTTTCTTTCACTAGCTTAAAATTTAAGTATTTTTTTGTTTCTCTTAATATTAGGATTATATCTTCCCTAATCCTTTTTCCAGACAGGCTGAATATGTCTCTATCACTTGCCGCAGCTTCGAATGTTGTTCTGGTGTAAGCTCATGTGCTCGGGCGGGTCGTTCATATCTAGGTCTCCGGTCGTAAGGTCGATCTCCGGTGTCGCTTCAACGGCGGCAACCTCGCATCCACCCTTACCGAGGAATTTTGGGCCAAACGAATCCCAGAAATTATTTCCGAAATAGATCCGTTGCGCACTCTCAGAAACTCCAGGTTCTTGGTTTCTCCTTCCCATTCCACAGGTAAGGTTATGGCTCCTGTTACTCGGGTTTCACCACCGCTGGCCGTACGTATACATTCATCGCTTAGCTTTCTTATCGGTCGCGGCCGGTTTCTGGTTTCCACCACCTTTTTGCTTAAGCCTGAGATAGTTTGCTCGGGCATTATATAACTTCAGTATCATCCGTGTGGTCCGTGTCTCGTTACCTTTGTCTTCCGAGCCGGTGAAGATACGCTCTCGAGCACGTTCGTACTCTCTCTCTCTCTCGTTGGCGCGTGTAGCGGGCCTCTGCATCCTTGTCCATCTTCCGTGTCTCGTTACCTTTATCTTCCGAGCCGCTGAAGATACGCTCTCGAGCAAGTTCGTACTCCCTCTCTCGTTGGCGCGTGTAGCGGGCCTCTGAATCCTTGTCCATCTTCATAACGCCCTCGTGTTTTTCCGCTGCTGGTTAAACTCCTCCACCGTGACTGCGTCCGCAAAGTCCTCCAGGGTCTGGGATTCCTCTATCTCGTTGACCGGGCTGCACATGTTTTTTCCAGTGTTTTCAAACCAGCGATCAACTCGGAGACCCTCTCTTTTAAGCTCCGCTAACGAGGTTATTGGGGACGTTTGCAGCAATTTTCCCATCTGGGAGGTCATGTTGTCCTTTAAAAGCTTGACAAATTCATCTTCAAATTGTGCATATCGGAAACATAGTCGCCAAAGGTTTCATGCGGCCCTTGCTTGCGTTCAATTAACTCAATAACCTTCATAAAGTCACTTCCGGTAGTGGAAAACGCCCGTCTCATCTCCTGTGTCAATGAATTTTAGTCAAAATCGTAGTCTTCTGCCTTGTCCTCCATTAGTTACCAATTCCATTCAGTGGCTGCACCTGTCAGTAGAATATGGAATTCCCTAAAGACTTGTTGGCCGTTTAGGCCATACATCTCTTGAAATTGGTCGACGCGGAACAGGATACTTTCAGCTGCCATGCCGCGATCGCTTCCATCGAACTTTAGTTTCCATTTGTCCAACCTGACTTCTTTTGGCGTCGGTCCCTGAAACGATGGGCTCCGATCTACCTCCGGCTGAAGCTGGTGGCTCGTCTCCTTATCGTTGGTTCGGGACAGTCTGTGGGACGGGGTATCTATCCGCCTGGGTGTTCTTAACCGGTGCATCTGGCTATTGAGCATGTCTTGTGTTACCGGTTCTAGAGGCGGCGTCTCTTGGGGTTGATTAGGGCAGTCCCTTCTGCCTGGGCCTCCTAGATGATGGAGACTGAAATTCTGCCACTTGCGCCTTCCGAGCTTTAATCTGGGCGCTCATGCCCAGAAACATATCATTGCTCTGCCCCAAGAGCTCCATCAACCTCTGCCCCCGCCGCTCTGCAGCCTCTAAGTTTTTCTCCGGGTGCCTTTAATATTGGGGATCTTCCATTTGGCGGTCGGAGGGGTAGATTATCCCCTCCGGGCGCTCCTTCAAATTCGTTTGATTGGTCTAGATTGTTTTCTTTGGACAGGGTATTTACCTGCCCTGGCTGATTCTGTGCTAGCTTCCACGGCTCTCTTTCAGGTGAATCGCCTAGACTTGGAGCGCTCGCACTCCAGGGTTGGTGATTCTCTCCGCGCTTTGTTGCTCGGGTCACTCTTCCGGTGCTGGGTTGGAATAAAACCTTTTTCTCGGTCCCCTTTATGTAGTTGGGCCCTCATTTTAAATACACCCAATTTTTCACTTTGTCCACTTAATATAGCAGAATAAATGTGATAGCTTTCAAATCGCCCGGTCAGCAACGTAAACGCTGAATAAGTCGACAACAAATGTTTATGTATTTAAGCAAATGTTCCAAACGAAAATTGGATGCGCCTAGACAAGGAATCTGTTCAAAAACCTCCTCACGCCAGTCGTCGGATATTAGATTGTTTGACCGATCATTTTTGGGCCTCCACAACCGTTTTTGTGTTTCTCCGGACTCCAACCTATCAAACGACCTGACCAACTAGTACGTTGTGAAGCGTCGGCCAGAGAAACTAAATCGTACCGTATACGCTTAGTACGTCGTTTAGAGTCGACTTAACGATCGTGGATCCACAAACGAACAATAGACCCGCACCGCAATGGCGTTACCGTATGTTTGCGCTCCTGCTCTTTCTGGACATGAACCTAGCCTAAGAATTGCACTTCGGCAGCGGCTGACGCTCACATCTAAAGTTAATTTACGGTAGTTGTAAATACAGTATTATAACAAGGAAGAACGCTATAGTGGAGTACCTCGACTATCAGATACCCGTTACTCAGCTTAGGGGACCAATGGGAGATGCAGACATGCAGGCAGCAAAGCAAATTTGTTTGCTAGCATAAAAACTGTAGGCACCACAGTTTTAGGCGGCTTGTGGGCGTTAGAGTGAAACAAACTTGCGCTGCGCAAGAAGCTCAGGAATACATACCAAATCCCAACTTTCTAACTTTTGTAGTTTCCGAGATCTCAGCGTTCATTCGGACGGACAGACAGACGGGCATGGCTAGATCGACACGGCTTGTGATCCTGATCAAGAATATATTTACTTTAGGGGGTCGGAAAAACTTCCTTCTACCTGTTACATACTTTCCCTTTTACTCTACGAGTTGTTCTGATATAAGGAAATTCAGGTAACTTCGCCAATGGACAAAACAGGGAATTTCTACGATTGTAAAAGACAAAACTTAAAACATCTTAAAGCCAAGCCTCTTTTCTGAGATAAAGCTATGATGGAGTGGCCTCCCAGCACTGACAGTCACAGAAGTTGGGGACTTTAAAGTTACTAGCTCAACGATAAAAGAATAAAATAAGTATTTAAAACTTCTTAAGCGGCTTGTTCTATAAGACAGCAAAATTACTCATGGCAAGTATAGATTAAAGCTATGCCATGCTTAGGTACATCCACTCCGACACTCCGATACAATTCTGTTGTATTAGTGGCCGAGTCCTGAAAGGAACTTGGGCCGAGGGAGAGGCATCCGATGTCCAGGCACAATTTGCTGGCCTTAGCATCATCGCATTTGGCTCGTGGGATCTTGGTAAGACTCTCTCCTCTCCAACATATCGAGAATATATATTTAGAGTGCCTGGAAAATAATATTAGTTCATAAATCTCGTCAGTCGTCGTCGCAATACGCCTTACTTTTTCCCTTTCACACGTTCGTGTGCCAAATGGATCGTCACGGGCCGTGCAATACGATCCCCTAATGTCAAGGTTGTCCGTCGAAAGTTATGTCATTGTTCTTGACCTACTCCACTTCTCGCGTCAGCACACCCCCCTTTTTAAAGATCTACCACACCATGGTTTTGCATTTTTTTTCACATTATAAATTTATTGAATAATATATCGGGGTACGTCGTGGATGAGTAATATAGTATCGGCTAATGCATATGAAATTGATTTAGTTGACAATTATTTTATTTGAGGAGAGTATCGAATTTACCACATCAGCAAAAAGCTGACTATTCACGACAACAAACGCCGCTCAGAGGGCTCTTGCAATTGCACATACAACTAAAAGGCTGATACTCGCCGCTGAAAAGTTAATATTTAACTATTATAAAGAAATGTACATTTATAAAAATAATATGCTTATTATATCTAAATGATCATGTAGTTACGGTTATTTATTAGAAAAAAATTCTTGATTTTAACTATGAGTGTATTAACATTGCCCAATAATATATTTTTACCCAACCGAGAAAGAACTATGACTTTTGGTAATGTAGAGATGACAATAGCTTTTTCTATCTTGTTTCCAATGAAGGCCTCAATTAGAACGAGCCGCTGTTCAGACTATCGGCACGTTCCCACAGTTAGGATACTCAGATATCGGGACCCAAGTCTGGAGTCCAAAGTCCAAATTCAGAGAGTCACTCAATAACCATAAGTCCCACTCACAAAAAGCTCTAAAGCTCAAAACCGAGGTGTGATCGTAAATTAAGTAGGAGTTATACAGTGAGTTCAGTTTTGAGATTTGTCAATAGCAAGTCGGTGTTCTTCCAACCCAAAATATTGTAACCAGTGTAAGAATAAATTTAATAAAGATTTTATTTATAATACACCTATGGTGCAAGCATTTAATTGGCGCAGGCGGTAGGATCTCAAAGTCCTTTAAAAAGTCATCGGTACTGATCAAATAATCGAATAAGAATAATACTAAACGACTAGTTTATCGTGATCAGCGAAAAAATCCGTGAACAAACAAAAGACAATCATCGAGATCCGCTTAAGAATCTATGGGTAAGTTTCGCAAGCAGGACTTACAATAAAAAAACCAATTCGGTCAATGCGCGCTTTAAAATTTAAAACTGCCAATATTGAAAAACAAAAAAAGTCTATGTGTAGTTTTTACAAACAGAGACTAAATCAAAAATCCAAATCGGTCAACATGCGCTAAAATAAAAAAATGTTAAGTGCAAATATTGAAAAAGAACAATAAAAAATGGCAAACTCACAGTTGTCCGATATTTACTTGAGTCAGTTAATCGGGCAAATCAAGGAGTTACCGTATTTCGATGGAAACCCATCGGAATTAAGTCGGTACATAGCCAGGGTAGAGTACCTTCTACAATTATACCCTACCCAAGACGTTCGACAAACCCACATCATATACGGAGCCATAGAGAGGACCACCGTTGACTCAGCCCAAACAGTCATTGAAGAGGAGAACTCTAATACATGGATAACGACAAATGGATAATCAAAGCCTTCAAGGTTCACAAGCCATACGAAGACATATTACAACATGTTCGGGACACTACATATCAAGGTTCGTTAATGAACTAAAATTTAGATCTTCAAAAGTACATAACAAGTTAGAATTAGAATCAGACCAAATAGAAAGGTCAACTTGTACAAATTTATTAAACAAAACAATTAAAGATTGTATCGAAAGAAAATTTCCTGATAGGTTGTATAATTCCTTATCCAAAAAGGATATCACAACACTTGTGAGAAGGGTAGCTATTCGAGTGGTGTAGGTTTTATTCAGGATAGTTGTGTTGGATATATTAATACATATAGAAATTATAACTATAAGTGTTCTGCACACGTTCTGCTCTGGAGTCTATCTCTGTCTCGACTACATTACATTTTTAGAGTCTGGTAACATTATTAAAAGGGACTTATTCTACACTAATATTCAAGGTTTGGTATATACTGCATTAGGCGCTGTTCACAATCGGCTTTTCCTGACAAATCTCTGCGTCCTCGCAGGATTCATGGGGTGGATCATCTTCAAAATCGTCATCTTCATCGGGCTCCTCCGGTGGCAGCTCACACCAGCGTTTCATCTTGTCGGACGAATACAACGACTTGTAGTGTCTCTGCTTTCTTTGTGCGTGAGGGATATTTTCTACAAGATATCTGTCGTTCGGCAGGACCTTGTTGATTATAAAAGGACCTTTGTAGCGAGGCTCCAATTTGCGTGATGTGCCCGTGCTGAATGGCTCCTTCTCGACCAACACAAGGTCTCCAAGGCTGTAAACAGTTGGCTTCGCATGTTTGGCATTGTAGCGTTTCTTGGCAGTAGCTCGGTGATCGTTGACAGTTGTCGCAGCATCTGCTCTAAGTTGATCCAATTCCGCATCGGTTAGCATCTTTTGGTCTTGGCTTTGAATGATGTTGGTTATCGCGTTCTTCAGGATATCTCGAGGCTCATACCCGTACAGGAGCTGAAAGGGAGAGCATTTAGTACTACGATTTACCATGGTATTAATGCTCCACTGGATTGATCGGATATTGTCATCCCAACGCTTATCGATGTCATTGTAAGGCAACAACATTGACAATGACCATTGGCTCTGGGTGTCCTTACAGCATTTAAAATGTGCTTTACATTATTTGACTTGCAGTACTTTTCGAAATCTTTTGATGTAAATGCAGTACCACGATCTGTTACAATTCGATCTGGCATTCCCAGGTAGCTGGTTACATCTTGCAGGACATTAGTTGCTGTACTTTTCACCGCTCGTACAATGGTGAATTTGGTGAAAGCATCGACTCTTACCAGAATATGCTCGTTTCTTTTGGAACTCTTTGGAAATGGCCCCAGGTGGTCCATGTGTATCGTTGAAAAGGGAATCGGCTTGATGTCATCGTAGTGGTACTCACCTTCCTGACGTCCACCTGGTGTTTTATAAAACGCACAGCCCACACAGGCCTTGATGTACCTTTTGACATAGTTTCACATTCGGGGAAACCAAAATAAGTTTAGAATCCGTGCCATAGTCTTATCCGTGCTGTAAATTGTAAAATGTGGAATCTCACTGCTTCGGTACAACTCATAACAAATTGTTGCCATGTTTTCCAAACAAGCGATCTTGCTAGATCGTATACTCGTCGGTCTCAGATTTCTTTTCCAAATTTATGTCTGCGACAATTTTCTGTATTTTCTCGTCCTGCAGCTGTATAGAAAATAGCCAATCCTCTTCATCGATTATCGTTTTTGCTATTTTCAGACTTGCGGTATCCATCTCTCGAGCATCTTCGAACGGAGCTCGACTGAGTGCGTCTACGTGGTTCATCTGTGTTCCTGCTCGATGAACGATGTCTATGTCGAATTCTTGAATGGGTAACCACCATCTTGCAATCCGGGGTATCAGTTCTCGTTTCTCCATCGACGTCTTTAGGGCACTGCAGTCTGTGATAACCTTTATCTTCTTGCCATAGATGTAATATTTAAATCGCTCCAACGATTCCACGACGGCTAGAGCCTCAAGTTCGTAGCTGTAGTAATTTTTGTCCGGCTTAAAAGTAGCTCGGCTATAATAAGCGATTGATTTCAGCTGATCCTCCTCACGTTGTAACAAGACTCCGGCTAAACCAACGGCGCTGGCATCGGTATGTAGTTCATGCTCTGCGTCTAGACGATAGCTGGTGACAACTGCATTTGATAATAGGCATTTTTTTTAATTCGTCGAAGGCTTCTTCTTGTGGCGCTTTCCAAAAAAATGGCTGATCCTTGCGCAATAGGATTCTCAATGGCGCTGAAATGAAATGATGCGGAAATAACCAGTGAGACCCAAAAACTTTCTCACATCGGTAACATTGGCTGGTTTCGGGAACATTCTGATGGCGTTCGTCTTAATTTCTCCAGAACTGATTCCTTCTGCGTGTATCTGGTGACCTAGGAATGTTATTGACTGTTTATGTGGCGCTTTCCAAAAAAATGGCTGATCCTTGCGCAATAGGATTCTCAATGGCGCTGAAATGAAATGATGCGGAAATAACCAGTGAGACCCAAAAACTTTCTCACATCGGTAACATTGGCTGGTTTCGGGAACATTCTGATGGCGTTCGTCTTAATTTCTCCAGAACTGATTCCTTCTGCGTGTATCTGGTGACCAAGGAATGTTATTGACTGTTTATATAACGTTAATCCGCACTGCTTTAAAACTTTCAGGATCCTCTCAAGCTTCTCGTACATCTCATCAAATGTTTGACTGCCAATAAGGATGTCGTCCATGTAGTGTATCATGTCGCCTTTCTGCACTCTCTTTTGTAACTCTGCCGCAGGTGCGTTCTTCAATCCGAACGGAAGTCGCTTGAATTGGTATAATCCATCTGTGGTGATGAATGCAGTAAACTTTCGGCTCTCTGGGGCTATCTCTATCTGATAGTATCCACTGTTGAGGTCTAAAGATGAGAAGTACATAAATCTTTTCGCCTGCTGAAGACGTTCTTCGATGTTCGGCACTGGAAAATTCTTCTGCTTGATCCGCTTGTTTAATTTAATTTAAAAGAAGCAGCAATGATTTTAGGTCATTGGGACGCAGAACCTTTTGACAATTATAAACCGAAACGTCAAGATAACCGAAGGGATTCGAGAAGTACACATCAAAATCATTACTATCAAAAATATAATTCTCAGTCGCACAGTTATCGAAGATATAATTACAATAACAATTCAAACAATTCAACAAATCCACAAGGTTCACCAAACGGAAATCAAATTCCACCTAGAAACCAAGGTAATTATCATGAGTTTAGGAGAAATCTAGACCAAGGCCCTAAGCCCTCTAAATTTCCAGACATCAACATATCATAATTCTCCAAACGCCATGATGATACAGGGTCATCTATCAATTTAATGACAAAAAATGTTGGAGAAAATAAGGAACAGGAAGAGAAATTAAAAGTGTATAAGTTAACTAAGTAGCTAACCGGACGAATGTCCGAAGCCCAGCGGCGGCCAAAACCGCTGACGCGGCATTTGGCCGGATGCTCGTGCATAGCCGGCGAACACAGCATATTTGCGTGGCCACTATGAATTTCATTTTTGTCAACTTTAAGTTTAGTTCGCTTCAAGCTCTATACGAATTAAGAACACAAGTTATATAGCATTGCAAAACTCCGGCAACCGCCCTTAAATATCTCTTATTATTTTGCACTGACTGAGTCTCTAGGCCAGCAGGCGAAGGGGGCAGTTACCTCCCAACGTAAGTCAACCTAGTCAGCAATTGTGAAGGTATAGCCATCCGGCTCTGACTGCAGCGAGGGATCCCCGATCTCCACATACGAGAACCAAATATAAGGCCCCCTCCTCCCCCGCACTACCGAGCGGGCTTCAGCAGGTGCGACCAGCGGCAAACGTATTCCTCCCGCGTTTACGGGAGGGAATTACAAGCAGCAGCTTCCAGCGGCCTACCCTCACGCGTGGGTGCTAACGCATCCCCCCGCACCTACGGGAGGCAACCACAAGCTGCTGGCCGCCACTCAGCTATAACGGGCGCTCCCAGAAGCGACCGCTTCCCCCGCGCCTACAAGCGGGCATCTCCGAGAAGACCAGCGTTTCACCAGTGTGGCTGAAGAGGACCACCCTTGGCCACACACACGTATCACATATTGTTTCTCCCGCACATACGTGTGGGCTCATTGAAGAAGACCACCCTCGACAGTGCGGCCGTCGAGGACCCCCTCAGGCCGCGCCCTTCAACAAGATTAATTGGCGCTCAACAATAAAAACCCAACGGTTTCGCTTAGATATTTTTATACCCGTTACTCGTAGAGTAAAAGGGTATACCGTTACCGTTACTCGTAGAGTAAAAGGGTATACTAGATTCGTCGGAAAGTATGTAACAGGCACTAGCCGAGTCGATCTAGCCATGTCCGTCTGTCCGTCTGTCCGTTTGAACGCTGAGATCTCGGAAACTATGAGAGTTACAATACTGGGATTAGGCACGCAGATTCCTGAGATTCCTGCGCAGCGCAAGTTTGTTTCAGTAGAGTGCCACGCCCCCTCTAACGCCCACAAACCGCGAAAACCTGTGACGCCCACAATTTTCATGCTAGATAAAATATTTTAGCTGAAATGTATTGTTCTCATCCATACCTATCGATTGACCCAAAAAAATGTTTGCCACGCCCACTTTACCGCCCATAAACCGCGAAAACCTGTGACACCCAAAATTTTCTATGCTAGATAAACAAATTTAACTTTAATGTATTGGTCTCGTCAATACCTATCGTTTGGTCCAAAAAAAAATTTGCCACGCCCACTCTAACGCCCATAACGCTTAAATCTGTATACCGCCAGTAGGTGGCGCATTTTAATCTCGCTTTGCTACTTGCATATCTCTATTTAGCTGAGTAACGGGTATCTGATAGTCGAGGTACTGGACTATAGCGTTCTTTCTTGTTACATTCTTGGAAGAAAAATTTTATCTTTGAGGAAGAAACCACAGTAAATAAAATGTAAGTGCACCCCTCATTTAAATATTTTCTAACCAGGCTGCAAAGTAGAACTAGTTAATAAAGAATACTACGAGAGTAAAACGGCTCCGAGCCCGATAAAATTCGGGATTTGATTAACGAAAAAAAAAATTTATAAATATATTACGTTAAATTCATTCATTTTTCTGATTTGAAATATTTTGACTATGAGTCGAGGCTGTGTGTCAGTCTTATTTACCCTATATCTCTTATAATTTACAATATTATAATTTTTATATATTATTCATTATTCACTAATTTTTATGCAAGGGCACAGGTATCTACTACCCTTAAAATTAATTAGGTGAATTATATAGTGATGAAATACGAGCTCTCATTTTGGCGGCTCTGTTTCCCCGTTTTCTAATCCTTTTGTGTGCGTATATGAGCTCGCCATTTTCTAAGTATAGAAGCGTCAAGCAGTACGCTAGCGATTCAGGGTCAGATAGTGAAGAACTCCTTCGAGCTTCCACTCCGAAAAACACGCGTAGAAACCCCCCAGCGGGGGAAAGGGTAGACCTCATAGATCCTGAACAACTTAGAGGAGTAGTGCATGCGGCTATTGACAACGCTCTGGCCGGACATGCCGCAGCAAATTTAAAAAAAGAACGGGAGTTCAGACAAGTAATCGATGCATTGACCAGCCAAGTGGCAGAATTGCGCGCTGCGCCCACGACGTCCCGAAGTTCGACCCCAACGCCAGAAATTAAGGTTTATTCAGCCATAGAAATTATAGACACAGTTCAATGCAGCGAGTCTCTGGACGCTGTCAAGTGCCTACCCGAATTTGCGGGGGCACAGGAGTCATATGTTTCGTGGAGGCAAGCCGCCACCGCTGCCTACCACATATTTAGACGGTACAATGGTAGTTCACGCCATTATCAGGCAGTGATTATAATAAGAAGTAAAATAAGAGGCACTGCTGATGCGGTGTTGTCCTCCTTTGGCACAATTTAAAATTTTGACGCGATCATAGACCGTTTGGATTTCACTTACAGTGACAAACGGCAGATCCACGTCATTGAACAGGAGATGGGCACCCTCAGACAGGGAAGCCTCACACTCCTGCAATATTACGATGAGGTTGAGAAAAAACTCACCTTACTCACAAATAAAGCCACGATATCGTACGAGACATCGGCGGCAAGAATTTTGTGTGATAAATTCCGGGACGATGCGCTCCGGGTATTTATTTCGGGCCTTAGACGCAGCCTATCTGATGTCCTCTTCTCGGCAAAGCCGAAGGACATGCCAACTTCGTTGGCATTAGCGCAAGAAGTGGAATCAAACCAAGAGAGGTACACGTTCGCAACATCGTTTGCAAAGAGTCTAGAGGATAGGGACCGTAAGACGAGTCCAAAGGAGCAAAGGCGCCAGCAGGATAGAAATTTTTCCCAAACAGACCCCCAGTTTGGTATTAATTAAAATCCCCATTATACCAAACAAGTTAAAGCGCAGGTACATTCTGACCCGCACAATAACAGATTGCAGAGTAGACCGGAGCCGATGGAAGTCGACCCCTCTGCAAAGGTTTGCATTCCTGCCCAAGCTCCACCCTATCAGAATAGGAGACCGGCAACGTCCGAGCGCACACGCTCCCCTACAAAACAGCAGAGGGTAAACCACGTCACCCAAAGCTCAGATCAGGAAGGGAAATCTTACGCCAACACTGTGTTCAGCGCAATAGCAGAGATCAACGATGATGCTATTTGCGAATACGATTCAGACGTAGTCCATTTTTTAGGGAAAAATCCCTGCTGCCCGTCATCAGACGAAGAGTAGCGGGGATAAATATGAAACTGCTTATTGACACGGGCGCCTCGAAAAATTTCATCCGACCGTTCGAAGGATTGAAATGCGTCCCGGTAGAAAACCCCTTCGAAATTCACTCAATTCACGGCAACACCACAATCACGAAGAAATGCTTCGTGTCACTTTTTGATTTGAAGGCCACCTTCTTCATCTTACCCGACTTATCTTCTTTTGATGCAATCGTAGGCCTCGACCTTCTTAAACAGGCGGGAGCATCACTTTGCCTGGCCTCTGGCCAACAAATGGGGCAACAAAGAGGAGAAAATTGATTTTCACTCTTGCCCTGATGTGAATTTCACCGAAGTGGATTGCTCAGATGCGCCACCTTTGGTCAGAAAGACATTTTTAACAATGCTCCGCGACAGGAAAAAAGCCTTTGCGGACCCCAAATAGGCTTTACCTTACAACACATCGGTGGTAGCCACCATAAGAACTGTTGATGAGGAGCCCATTTATGCCAAACTCTACCCATACCCAATGGGCGCAGCCGATTTCGTTAAAAAATGGCATAGTCCAGAAGTCGAGATCCCCCTACAATAACCCGATATGGGTTGTAGACAAAAAGGGCACCGACGAAACGGGCGGCCGTAAAATGCGACTCGTATTGGACTTTCGCAAATTGAACGAGAGGACAATACCTGATCGCTATCCCATGCCAAATATCTCTATGATACTAGGGAATTTAGGCAGAGCGAAATACTTCACTACGCTCGATTTAAAATCTGGCTACCACCAAATAACGCTGGCAGAACGCGACCGTGAAAAGACTTCCTTTTCCGTAAATGGAGGAAAGTACGAGTTTCGCAGAATGCCATTTGGACTAAAAAATGCTGCCAGTAATTTCCAAAGAACTATAGACGACATACTGCGAGAGCAGATAGGCAAATGTTGCTATGTTTATGTCGATGACGTTATCGTCTTCTCAGAAGACGAAAACTCTCACATCCGGCACGTAGATTGGGTTCTCAAAAGCCTTTACGATGCTAATATGAGGGTATCAACTGAAAAATCTAAATTCTTCAAAAAAAGCGTTAGCTTCTTGGGTTTTAAAGTCACCAGCAACGGGGCTACCACTGACATAGAAAAAACCAAGGCCGTGTTCGAAGATAGATCATTCCTTGGCCTGGCCAGCTACTAAAGATGCTTTATTAAAGATTTTGCGTCCATAGCTCGGCCCATTTCAGACATCCTGAAAGGGGAATTCGGTAGTGTCAGCAGACACAGGTCGAAAAATATCCACGTGCAATTCAGCAAGCCGCAACGGCTAGCTTTTCACAAGCTGCGTAACATTCTAGCTTCCGAGGAGGTCATCCTCAGGTATCCCAACTATAAAAAAGCATTTGATCTAACGACAGATGCCTCAGTTTACGGCATTGGCACAGTCCTATCCCAAGAGGGACGGCCCATTACCATGATCTCGAGAACCCTAAAGAACAGAGAGATCAATTATGCTACCAATGAAAGGGAGCTGCTAGCAATAGTTTGGGCATTGGCCAAATTACGTCACTATCTATATGCAGTGAAAGATATCAACATCTTTACTGACCATCAACCACTGACCTTCGCGGTATCGGAATCCAATCCGAATGCAAAGATCAAAAGGTGGAAAGCTCGCATCGACGAGTCCGGCGCCAAAATTTTTTACAAGCCCGACAAGGAAAACCTCGTTGCGGATGCCCTCTCAAGACAGCAACTTAACGTTCTGGGAGAGGAAGAAGCTTTTTCAAGTGCGGCCACGATTCACAGTGAGCTGTCACTGACCCACACAATTGAGGCAACGGACAAGCCCTTGAATTGCTTCCAAGACCAGATAACTCTGGAGGAAGCTCGCTTTCCGCAAAAACGCAGCTTTGTCCTCTTTGGAAACAAGAGACGGCATGCGATCAGCTTCTCCTGCAAAGAGTCATTACTCAATGAGCTCGCAGATTTAATTGTTCCTAAGGGCGTAAACGCCATCCATTGCGATTTGCACACACTCGCAATGATACAGGACCAACTGGTACGCCAATTTCCAGCCACAAAATGTTGGTATTGTAAAAATCGTGTAACGGACATTTTTGCAGTCCCGGAGAGACGAGAAATTCTGTCCACTGAACACAACAGGGCTCACAGGTCGGCCCAAGAAAATGTAAAGCAGGTACTCTCCGAGTACTACTTCCCGAAAATGGCCAAGCTAGCTAGCAAAATCGTCGCTAACTGCAAAACATGTGCTAAAGCTAAATATGACAGGCATCCCAAAAAGCAGGAGCTTGGGGAAACACCAATCCCGTCTCAGGTTGGGGAAATATTACACATAGACATCTTCTCAACGGATAAAAAATATTTTCTTACATCCATTGACAAATTCTCAAAATTTGCGATGGTCCAGCCAATCCCCTCTAGAAACATAGAGGACATTAAACCAGCACTGCTACAACTCTTGAATGTTTTCCCGAAAGCCAAGGTCATATATTGTGACAGCGAACCATCGTTGAATTCGCACACCATTTTGTCCATGCTGGAAAACCATTTCGGCGTGAGCATCTCGAATGCACCGCCCCTCCACAGTGTCTCAAACGGACAAGTGGAACGTTTCCACAGCACTCTAGTAGAGCTTGCTAGATGCCTTAAAATTGATAAAGGCATCAGTGACACCGTCGAGCTAATCTTGCTGGCCACAGCCAGATACAATAAATCTATCCATTCGGTCATCGACAAGAGGCCAGCCGACGTAATTCAAACACAGTCGGATCAACCACAGTATGAGATTCAGGATAAGATAAAAATCGCCCAGGTCAAGCTCAGGAACAGGGAAAATGCTGCCCGACAGAACAGGGTGTTCAAAGTTGGTGAAAAAGTCCTGGTAAAATCCAACAGGCGGCTAGGCAACAAACTCTCACCATTGTGTGAAGAGAAGATTGTGGAAGCGGACATGGGGACCACAGTCCTCATCAAGGGGAGGGTGGTCCACAAAGACAACATCAAATAAAAAAAATTTTTTACCTTCTCTTTTTCCTTTTTGCCACTTGGCACAAATTTTACTAGCTTTAAGCATAGCTGATAAAATATTTTTTTAAGGTTAAGTTAATTTCCGTTGGTGGTGGGCAAGCGTGTCATGAACAAAAGTATAGCTCCGAATTCATTCCACAGGTCCAAAATAATCCCAACCTCTTCTCCTTAACCATGGCGTCGGCGCACATCACCGACTATTCACAAGCCAAGTATATCCCCATTATTGACGGTCGAATACTAGTGTGGGAGGAATTCGCATTCGGCATTCGACATTCAGCGAACCTTTCAGAGTTCAGGCGCGTAGTAGAAGAAACAGAAAATATGAGCGATATGTTCCCCCAGTCACACATAAAAAAACTTTTGAATGTGGACACAGCTCACCTTCGCGACCTGCTCGACTCGTTAGGCGTGCACCACAGGGTAGCCAGGAGTTTAGACTTTTTAGGATCAATGTTAAAAGTCGTAGCAGGAACTCCGGACGCCGGGGATTTAGAAAGAATTAAATTCACAGAAACACAATTAATCAATTCAAACAATAGACAAATAGAAATAAATACCAGAATACAAAGTCAAATTAATGAATTAACGTCAACCGTAAATCAAATCCTGAAAGTGGCAAAGAGTTCACAAGTGGACACTGGCCATCTATATGAAACATTGCTCTCCAGAAACCGAATGTTAACAATAGAACTTCAAAATTTAATGATGGCAATCTCGCTTGCTAAAGTAAACATAGTCAGCTCAAACATATTAGATCACGCAGACCTAGAAAGTATTTGGATGGAGGAGCCCACCGACACTCCTATAAAGGATATTTTGTCCGTAGCGTCCGTGAAAATTCTCCAGTCTGTTAACATATTGCACTTCATTATTAAATTCCCAAAAATTAAATTAGCATGTAAGAAGATTATAATGTTCCCGGTAGCAATGTGATGCTAAGGTTAGTGGATAATATAATAGCAGAATGCAATGGGAAAATGTATGCGATCCAGAATTGCTCCACAACACCAGGAGTCACTTTCTGCCGACTATCAGCGAAGACCACATGCGCCCGAGAACTCCATGCAGGTGGAGATGCGCACTGCGAGACCCAACCAAGCGATTTACATCCGATCACTTATGTCGATGAGGGAATTATGATCATCAATGATCAATCAGCACAGGTACGAGTAGACAACGGAACAAGTGTCTGGATATACGGGACGCATCACGTCACCTTTAGTGAGCGCGTCACAGTAAATGAAACCCTAATTTTAAACCAAAACTCCGCCCAGAAGAGGACTCCGGGGGTGGCAAGCTCACCCTCACTGAACATCACCATCAGTCAAAATACTCTGAGCCTCCCCTACCTTCACCGCTTGAGTGAACGTAACCTGGAATACATTCAGAAGTTCGGAAATAAAATCAACACCAATCAGACACACATGGTAGCGCTAATTACAGGAGTAATATGTTGCGCATTGATTTGTGTCGGCCTAACCTACATGCGACTTACCGGTGCCAGAAGATCTGCGGTCCAACTAAGAAGGGTGATCGCTGAAATAGGGTCGGCCGAGGGCGGCCTCAATCTTGAGGGGTGAGTACCATACGAGAACCAAGTTAAGGCCCCCTCCTCCCCCGCACTACCGAGCGGGCTTCAGCAGGTGCGACCAGCGGCAAACATATTCCTCCCGCGTTTACGGGAGGCAATTACAAGCAGCAGCTTCCAGCGGCCTACCCTCACGCGTGGGTACTAACGCATCCCCCCGCACCTACGGGAGGCAACCACAAGCTGCTGGCCGCCACTCAACTATAACGGGCGCTCCCAGAAGCGACCGCTTCCCCCGCGCCTACAAGCGGGCATCTCCGAGAAGACCAGCGTTTCACCAGTGTGGCTGAAGAGGACCACCCTTGGCCACACACACGTATCACATATTGTTTCTCCCGCACATACGTGAGGGCTCATTGAAGAAGACCACCCTTGACATTGTTCGCGAGCTACAAAGTGCTCTAGATTCCGCGGGGTTTCCATTGATAAAATGGACCTCCAACAACAAAGAAATATTAGCTCATATCCGGCAACTTAATTAGTTTGAACAGCCGCTCAGAAATAAAGGTTGCCTCTGATCCTGAATCTATCTAGGCACGAGCTTTAAAATTCGACCCCAGGTGACATATGTCAATTATGGCGGTGCCCAGCAAGACGGATCTATACCCCGTCGCGAAGTAATTTTGGACTGTAGAGTCCGTGGACCGGGAAGCGGTGGCAACTGGTGTACTTGGTCTTGATCTGGGTCTTGGGGCGGGATTCGAAGGCGATTGGGAGGAGTTGCCTCTGTGTAGTAAGGTGTGATGGCGGCCGCGGCACGTAAAGCAGCTATGAGTGCTTTCACAATCACGCAGCTGATGCCCTCGTGCGAAGCAGTTTAGACACAGCTGCTTCCTCTTTATGTATGCCGAACGCTCGTCGACCGTCATCTGGAGGAACCGTGCACATGTGCGGACAGGATGGTTTTCCTTCTTACAAAGGTCACATCCAACGGACTGCACATTGAAAATTATTTTTAATTGGCTATTTACTAACAAACGCTTGTTTTCGAAACGCTCAGTTAGGTTAGCCCAAGCTGAGCGAAAGCCGTCGTTAGTAAGCGGGGAGTTCGACACTATCGTGTGTGCATCGCCGCTTGTTTTGGCATTTAGGTGAAACAATTTTTCGACTGGCGTCAGCCTTGGGTTGTTTATGTAAATGGCCGTAAACAGATCCCTAAAGGTCGGCCACCGCAGATATTCTCCGGTGAAAACCTCGGTATCGCACGGAGGCAGCCGACATCCCGAGGGAATGTAAGTCTGGGTAGGAACAGCTTAAACTTGGGGAGCCTGGGCTATCATATCCGCGATCTGAGCCCCACATCTCTCGTAAACGGAATAGCAGTAGCCGTATTTAGCCTTGAGAACTGGCAAACTATCAGTTGCACTGTCTCCGGCTTCTGCTATGCACCCGGTGCATTCATCGTATTCTGCCTTGATGCGGTCCCATAACGCGCGTATTTCTTCGCGGCGGATGTTCAGCATGGACAGAGTAGGAGGGATCGGCGAAGGAGTGTTTGCTCTGGATTCAAACTCACTCAGCCGATCTGAGACCTCAGTAAATTAGCTTAGAGCGATTTGGGAAGGAGTTAGTGCCATTTTGACGTTTGCACGGGTGACCCTTTTTCGGGGCGGCGAGGTCTTGGCGGTTAGTTCGGGTGTGGGCGGATCTACGGATATGCCTGGGACTACGGCAGGTGGAATAGACAACTTGTTGTTATCACTTCCAACGGACATTTAAAAGAAATGACCTTTTTTTTGGGTCAGATTCTGCTCGCCTTTGTTTATGTCGGATAAATAGGAAACCTGGCCTACTTGTTGAACAGTGGACCGATTTGTCGATAAGAAAATGTAGTGGATCGTAGAAATAGAAATTGGAAGCAAGTACCGACCTGGTTACTTTGCGGAATTAAACCCAATGACACGGATTAGGAACGGTGAGTAAGGAGTTCGAATATCACCCGTTGAGAAGTAATACTATAATATTTAACCCTTTTGGTATATGTATTATGGTTGGGATCAAGTTTGGTATATTTTTGCTGGTATTTTTTGCGTTTGGATAAATTGAGGGGGAAAAATACCAACTTTGTGTATATATATAGTTCCCGGGGGAGTAATTGTAATATTTTCGCCTTTATTTAAACTTCTGAATGAAAAAAATACCATAATTTGTTGGCCGGAGGATGCGATTGGTTGATTATTTAATATTGGAGTATTGCTTTAATTTGATTTAATATTCCGAGGGAAAAATACTAAAAATATACCAAAAAAATTGGTGGACGGAGGATGCTATGTGTGCAGTGAAGTGCTGGTATTTTTCTCGTTTAAATAAAATAAATTTTACGGAGTAAATACCAAATACCGAAAAAATACTAAAAAGTTTGATGGAAAATAAAACACAATGACCAAAAAATTTTCACGTCGGTTGGTGTAATTTTTAATTTTATTATTTTTTACCGGATGGCCGACGGAAAACTTTAATTAGTCCGAACGGGATGGTGGAGTTAAAAATTATATGTGACTAAATGTAGATATTTGTATGGATGAAGATATTTTTATATATGTAGATATTTGTATGGATGTAGATATTTGTATATATGTAGATATTTGTATGGATGTAGATATTTGTATGTATGTAGATATTTGCATGTATGTAATTTTTGGCCGGTTTTAAATTTATTAAATAATTATTGCCGGCGGGGTATGTGTTGTTGTGGAAGTTTTCAATTTATTGTGTGTGGACTGTATTTGGAAGAACGAAAAAATATGTGCTGCGGATATACAGTGAGAAAAATCTCGTTTTGGGGGTCTGAATTGGCAGAACACTAGAAATTTAATAATTCTCACTGTATGCTTGGCTTATATTTGCACAATATTTTTTCTAAGCTAGGAATTTTTTCTCGATTTTGTATGTAAGTATGGATGAGCGGCCAAATGCAATTAAAAAAGAAGTCGAAAAAAATTGGCAATATGGCCGCACGTAGCAAAAGAAAAATCGAAGAAAAAAATGGCGAAGTAATTATACCCGTTACTCGTAGAGTAAAAGGGTATACTAGATTCGTCGGAAAGTATGTAACAGGCAGAAGGAAGCGTTTCCGACCCCATAAAGTATATATATTCTTGATCAGGATCACTAGCCGAGTCGATCTAGCCATGTCCGTCTGTCCGTCTGTCCGTCTGTCCGTCTGACCGTCTGTCCGTCTGTCCGTCTGTCCGTCTGTCTGTCCGTCCGGATGAACGCTGAGATCTCGGAAACTATGAGAGCTAGGCTATTGAGATTTGGCGTACAGATTCCTGAGCTTCTTACGCAGCGCAAGTTTGTTTCAGTAGACTGCCACGCCCACTCTAACGCCCACAAACCGCCCAAAACTGTAACTCCTACAGTTTTGATGCTAGATAGAAAATTTTAACTGAAATGTATTGTTCTCATCAATACCTATTGATTGACCTAAAAAAAAGTTTGCCACGCCCACTTAAACGCCCACAAACCGCGAAAACCTGTGACGCCCACAATTTGCATGCTAGATAAAAAATTTTAACTGAAATGCATTGGTGTCGTCAATACCTATCGATTGATCCAAAAATAATTTTGCCACGCCCACTCTAACGCCCATAACGCTTAAATCTGTCTACCGCCGGTAGGTGGCGCATTTTAATTTCGCTTTGCTGCTTGCATATCTCCATTTCCCTTTGAGTAACGGGTATCTGATAGTCGAGGTACTCGACTGTAGCGTTCTTCCTTGTTTTTAATTGCCGTTGTCGGATTTAATCGGACTAGGATTTTGGACAAATCGTACAGAAAGTCAAACGAATTATATTTTCGAGTGGCTGACGGCAGAGCGACAATTAATAAGGCGAAAAGATTTACTTATCCTATCCGGCTCGAAGGACCACAAAATGTACTCCGGGGGGTAGCGGGGTACCGTGGTGGCGCTGATGGAATGGCGTGGGAGGCGACGGCGGGAAACTGGCGGCGTCGGCGGGCTGCTGCGCTGGGCTTCGGTGGCTTGCTGGTGGTACGATATTGCTGCTGGTGCTGCGGAAGCTGTAGGGGAGAAACCACTCGAACGCGTATTGCCCCTTAATTGAAAATAAGTACTCGGGAAAAAGTGAACTTTGAAAGTAGGCGGGAGTGCGACCGCGGTTTATTTCAATTGAACGCCAGAATCGAACTAATTTAGTCTAAGCTCCGCTCTGCGCTCCAAAGCGCAGCGGAGACTTCATGGAGGGAGCTAGGAACAGCGCAGGAGAGCGGGAGCGGGAGAGAGCGGAAGAGCGGTAGAGCGATGCAGCTGGATAGCGGGGCCAGTCCAGATTCGCCGGACAGTGGGCCTGAACATTCCGCCCCCCTTGCAATCGCTAGCGTTGCAAAAAATAAAGGAGACGGAACTTCGGCCAGTCGTCTACGCCTCAAGCCTGCGTACAGGCGCCGGAGACGATCCACCCGAACACCGTCTTCTGGGCTACTGGCAGTCCCTCTTCGACCATGTGGTAGCCCGGCTGTATCACCTTCGGGTAGACGTCCGCGCCCAGGATCAATGAAATAGTGGCTGGCCGGTGGAAACGCTCATCCGCGAGCGGTAGCTCCTTAAATTTCTGGACGACGCTCTCACTGAGCGCACGGATGGGGGTGCGGATGCGCACGTTCGGCTCGATCTTGAGGACCACCTCCAGCTTGATGGCCTCGTCGACCTTCGAACGAATCGTCGCCGTGCATATGCTCTCATCGCCCACGTTTGTTGTTGGCAAACGAAACGCGGTGGCCAGGGATGCATCGATGGAGCTTGTCGGGGTGCACGGATCGATGAGTGCGGCGGTGTCGAAAGTCTTCTCTCCGGTCTCGACGATCACCACAGCAGTCGGGAGGACATTGACGCTATGATGCTGGAGCAGTGCGGCGAGAGACGGAGCTGGTGTCGAGGTTGCTGAGCGCGGTGGAGGGGCAGGCGTTTGGCGAGTTGGCGGATCTTGCCGGCGCGAACGCTGCGGAGAAGCGGGATGTTGCTTGGAGCGGGACTTTTGCTTGGAGCCGGACTTTTTCCGGGAAACAAGGTCGTGCATGTTAAGCAGCGTGTGATGGTTCCGGTTGCACGTTCTGCACCGGTCACCGCTACGACAGCTCCCAGTGGAGTGCTCGTGTGCGAGACAGGTCGCGCAGTACTTGTTAATGAGAACTGGCCGCAGCCGCTTCTCTGCGCTCAGCTTTAGGAACCTCTGACACTTCCGAAGAGGATGGATTCCGCGGCAGACTCGGCATCGGTAGGACTGAGTACCTCTAGTACGTCTGCTATCCAAAGCCTGAGCGCTACGTGGACGGGGAGTCATTTTCCTGTTTAGAGTGTGGATAAGGAAAAACAAACAGGGCTGATTAACAATGACGTGGATAATGGCTACGGACTAAGGAGTGTAAGAACGATTCGATTCTCGCTAGGAGGGTGGACAGCTCTTCAAAGGTGTACTTCCGTGTAGCGGTGGACTTGTAAAACAAGGTCTTGAAGCTCTTGACACCAGCTTCCCATAGGCCTCCCATATGGGGTGCCCCAGGAGGAATGAATTGCCAGGTGAGCTGCTGATGACTATACGCATCGGTCACAGACTCCTTAACGGCTTGCAGGAAGTCTCGGGAAAGCACGGTGGAGGCGCCGACGAAGGTCTTTCCATTGTCGGATTGGACTTGGCGAGGACACCCTCTTCTAGAGACGAAACGAGCGAAAGCGGCCAGAAACTTTTCAGTCGTTAAGTCGGATGTAGGCTCTAGATGGATGGCCTTTGTAGAAAAACAAACGAAAACCAACACATACCCTTTCGTAATGAGACGAGCTCTTCCGGTATAATTTTTTATATCAAACGGGCCGGCGTAGTCCATCCCTGTGTACGTGAACGGACGGGAAAAAGACACTCGCTCTTTCGGAAAACTTCCCATCATCTGGACTTGCAATCTCTTTTTGTGGATAACGCAGACCTTGCAGGAGTTAACCAAGTTCACCAAGTTCTTTGTTCTCAGAACCCAGTATCTGGACCGAGTGTGCGCACCACTAACTGGTTGCCACCATGTAACGTAATGAGATGCGTGAATTTGACCAGAAGCCGCGAGAGTGCACATTCGTACGGCAGGATTATCGGAAGTCGTTCATCATACCGCAAACTGTCGGAGGCCGTTACGCGGCCGCATGCCCTGATTACCCCTTTCTTATCTAGAAAGGGGTTCAGGGAGAGAATCGAACTCGCCGCGGGCACAGGACGCTTCTGACTCAAGCAGCGGTATTCTTCAGAAAAATACCTGCGCTGGGCCTCTAGACGGACCCCGGAAGGCGGTGATTGTCTTCGACATCGTTGGACAAAACATAAATTGGAAAAGCGATCTAGGAAATCTTCTGACGGCATAGACGCCACATGGACTTTAACGACACGCTTCTCGATCTCAGTCACCGGCAGGTCGGTTCCCTGGCTGGGCCAATGATCGCGTGGCCGTTGCAGCCAAGTGGGTCCATGCCACCAAAGCGGGTTATCCACCAGCTCTTGAAGGGGAACTCCTCGACTAGCCAAATCAGCTGGATTATGTTCGGATTGAACGTGCGACCAATTGGCCGCCTCAGTGGACTCGGTGATCTTCGTCACCCTGTTGGCAACGAACGTAGTCCAATGGCACTGGTTTTGCTAACCATGCTAGCACAATCGTGGAATCGGTCCAACAATGGAATTTTGAGGTCAGCCTCGGCATTTTTGGAAGAATGGCTTCGGCCATCTCGGACAAAAGGAGAGCCCCACATAACTCCAGCCTGGGAAGGGACACCGTTTTGACTGGCGCCACACGCGTCTTGGCCGTGAGCAAGTGCACCATCGTCTTATGGCCCACTTCTACGCGCACATAGATCGCAGCACCGTATGCCTTTTGCGAGGCGTCACAGAGTCTGTGATGCTCTACGCGAAACTCTGGACGGAAGGAAACCCATCTGGGTATTCTGACCTGGTCTAGGACCGAATAGCTCTGGAGAAAGCTGTTCCACCTTTGGCACAGCTCAATTGGGAGTTTATCGTCCCAGCCTAGATCCTGAAGCCAAATCTCTTGCATAAAGATTTTGGCACACACAACAAAAGGAGCGAGCCAGCCTGCTGGATCAAACAGCTTGGCAATTTGGGAAAGGACTTGGCGTTTCGTGTGGGAGATTTCCGTTGCTAAATCTGGTGGGACGAAAAAGAACTCATCGGACGTCGCCTTCCATCGTACGCCGAGAGTTTTGGCTGTGCTCTCAGTGTCGATCTCGAGGATATGAGCTAATATTTCTTTGTTGTTGGAGGTCCATTTTCTCAATGGAAACCCCGCGGAATCTAGAGCACTTTGTAGCTCGCGAACAATGGACTTAGCGTCCTCGGCGGAGTCAGCTCCCGAAAGGACATCGTCTACATACATATGATTTCGAATGACGTTGCTCGCTCTTGGATGGCTGAGCTGCACGTCAGTTGCCAACTGTTGCAGGACTCGAATGGCCAGGAATGGCGCGCAATTGACTCCAAAAGTTACCGTCTGTAATTCGAAATCTCAAATGTGCCCCTCGCTGTTGCGGATTAAGATGCGCTGGAACGGGGAATGCTTCGGATCTACCCATATCTGCCGATACATTTTCTCGATATTGGCACTGTAAACGTATCGGAAATATCGCCACCTCAGGCCGCGCCCTTCAACAAGATTAATTTATACAATAAATGGATCAATGGAATTGAATAAAAGTATAACATTAGATCCTTGTAAAATCTGCCCAACTAAACAAAAATTGTATTTACATAAATTTTCCGACAATTACGATATCTTAATAGGCAGAGATTATTTAAAAGACAGTAAGGCAAAAATAAATTACGAAGTAGAAACAGTGATGCTAAGAGACACCTTACTTTACATAAAGTATGGCGAAAACGATATAGGAAAGGACAAGACCGCAGCAAAATGCCTTAGTCCACCATCATCCGAAAAAAAGATTGAAGAGGATAAGACCGCATCAGAATGCCTTAATCCGCCCTTGTCAAAGGACCAATCATTTAATTTTGCCGTCAATAATGAACTAAAAGAATGTATTGAATACAGGTTAGAACATTTAAATGATGAAGAAAAGGAAAATTTAAAAAAGGTTTTATTCGAATATATTGACATTCAGTACAAAAAAGGGAAAAATTTTACTTTTACAAGTACTATTAAACATTCGATACAAACAAAACATGAGGACCCATACAAATACTGCAAACTTTCGACGAAGAGGTTAACAAACAAATAAATGAAATGATTGAACATAAATCAAAATCTCCCTATTGCTCACCAATTTGGATAGTTCCAAAATAAAGCGATGCCTCAGGAAAACCGAAATTCAGACTAGTGGTAGAAATTTAAATGAATTCACTGCCAATGATAAGTTCCCGATACCCAGAATGGATAAAATATTAGACAAATTAGGAAGATGTCAATATTTCACTACCATTGATTTAACCAAAGAATTTCATCAAATTCAAAGGGAACCAGAATCAATAGCGAAAACAGCATTCTCAACAAACATGTTCATTACGAATACACTCGAATGCCATTTGGCTTTAAAAACGCCCCCGCTCCTTTTCAAAGATGTATGCACAATTTATTAGAAGATTTAACTATAAAGATTGCTTAGTATATCTAGATTATATAATAACTTTTTCCACTTTATTGGAAGAACATATTCTATAATTGAAAAAGGTATTCCAAAAACAATGAGATGCAAATTTAAAACTACATTTGGATAAATGTGAATTTATGAAAAAGGAAACAGAGTTCCTAGGTCACATAGTAACAACCACAGGAATAAAACCGAATTCAATGAAAATAAGTGTCATCATAAATTTCCTGATACCAAAAACCCCAAAAGAAATAAAATCATTTCTAGGATTATGTGGATTTTAACGGAAGTTCATACCAAACTTTGCAAATATTGTAAAACCAATGACAATGAAATTAAAGAAAGGTGCCACAATTAATACTATAGACAAACCATTTACAGAAGCATTTGAAAAAATGAAAATTTTGATTACATCCGATCCCATCTTAATTTACCCCGACTTTAGTAAACCATTCTCTTTAACAACGGACGCAAGTAACATGGGCCACCAAATATTTCCGGTCATATTTGTTCGGCAGATTTTTTGAAATACTAATACTACCCTTCAGTTCTGCAGTAGGGACGCGGTGTCTTAGCTCAAGGCAAAAAAGCTTTTTTGTCTTTTTTTTGTGCCTAAAACGCTGTGCCGCTGTTGACGTCAGCAGAGAAGTCAGCGCAGCGTAGAAGACTGCCTACGAAAACGATCGTGCAACAAAGAGAGGCAGAGATTCGGAGGTTCCCTCTCTTTCTTTGTCTTATAATCTGCCTGCACTCGGCGCTCTCAGAGACAAATTTCGGCCGGTCCGTTATTTCGTTAGCGTCTCTTCGTTATGTTCGGCTAGAGACTAATGTTTCGGCGGAAAAATTTTCGTGGCGCAGCGACATGTGAATGCCCTAATATTTTAGGAGCATAATTGTATATAAAAGAAAACAACTAATATTGTTTTATAAAAGTAAATTATTTGATTATAGTAAAATTAAGTACTTTTAATGTTATGCTTACGTATTATACATTAGTATTACAATATAATTTTTAAGTTAAGTTATAAAATTGAGTACGTTAAAATTGATTTATTTTAAATTTATTAAAATCATTTTAATATTACCATTATCAGAAATTTGTATATTTTACCTAAGAAGTAAAAATTATACAATCGGATATTTTTCGCTTTAGAAAGGGTATAGGTGCAGTGGGACGCGCCAACGGCGAAGAGAAAACAGAAGAAATCAAGTAAAGGGGTGAGAGGAAGACTTGGTTCATTCTGTTTGAGTTATTGAAAGGGAAGCAAGCCATTTAAGTTGTGCGCAGCAGATTTACTTTTTTCGTTTTTTAAAGTGAAAATAATAAAGTCAGGTAAGTGTTACAATAAGTTTAAGATGTTGTGCATTGATCTTAGTTTAAAGTACATAAATTCAATGGGTTCCGTTAGCCGAAAGTGGACGATGAAATGTTTTGCGCCAATAAAAATCCTGCAAAGGGTAAAACATAGCTCTAAAAGGTAAATATGCTAAATAACAAATAAAATGCATTTTTTAAACATATGCCTAAACATTTTTTCAAGAGCGTTGGCCAAGGATTTGGAGGACCCGGACAAATGTTTAAGGAAGGCGATGACCAATGCAAAAAGCAAGTTAACGTAGCCTAGTTTTATGGGCTAACAATAATTGTTCTTTAACAGAAAACCTAAATAACACTATTTAATAAAGAAATACATTTAAAAATGTATGTATTTTAAATTCTTTTTCATAAGTGAAAACTCAATGGAAATATTCTGACTTTCACAAGTGATTTCACTTGGGAAGTGTCACCGGCACGTGACAGGCCATACGAAAAATTAGTATAAGGAACAAGTGAAATCCCGTGGGATTCGAAAAATTTTCATTTGAATTTTCACTTGTGAAAATGCGGACATCCCATACAATTTTCTATATGGAGCGTCACTTGTTCTTCACTTGTGCAAGAGGACATGTCCCACGTGATTCACAAGGTGATTGACAAATGAAACTTTTTTTTGGAACTGACGGGCTGCGCCGACTTCTCTGCTGACGTCAATAGCGGCACAGCGTTTTAGGCACAAAACAAAAGACAAAAAGCTTTTTGCCTTGAGCCAAGTCACCGCGTCCCTACTGCAGAACTGAAGGGTATTCGTTGCAGCGATCTTCGAATTCATAGATACACACTGCACAAGAACACCGACTTGCTGTTGACAAATCTCAAACTGAACTCACTCTCTAACTCCTACTTCATTTACGATCATACCTCAGTTTTGAGCTTTAGAGCTTTTTGTGAGTGGGTCTTATTGCTATTGAGTGATTCTCTAAATTTGGACTTTGGACTCCAGACTTGGGTCCCGAAATCTGAGCATCCTGATTTGTGGGAACGTGCCGATAGTCTGAACAACGGCTCGTTCTAATTGTTTAGTCTATAAACCATTGGCTTGTTGACAATTAAATTTGGGTTCTTATTTCTTAGAGGGTGTCTCGAGGGTGACTGCATAATGTGTGCATGTATGTGTGGGTGTGTGGACATGTACATAGGAGTATGTGGTACTATGGATATGTCACTCCCCCATCCCTTGAATTTGGCCTGTCCTCAGGTCGATAATCTTGGGTATAACATTATATTTTCTTCAATGTTAATTTGATTGGGTAGATCGTTTACAATTTCTGTACTTTTTGGTGTTTCTTCCTTTGGTTTTATATATTTTACAATAAGTTTTCTTGATATGCTCTTAAACTTTTACCATAAATACAACAAATGCTTATAATAATGATTACAAAGGTTGTTAAAGTAATTGTTTGAAATACATTATAATGATTTGTATGTAATTCTATTATCTCTTTTGTTTGAATATAAGACAATGGTTCTAGTTTTGTTAAATTATTATTTATTTAAACACTCTGTGTATAATCTAACATTGAATTTGAAAGAGTGAATTCATCTAATTGTATCGAACAATTAAGGGTTTTAATGAGGTTACTTCCGACTATAGAAATTTCTTTATTAATGCAATTTTGATTCAGCAATGTTTTAGGAATATTCCATGTCAATAAAAATTTGGGTTAAACAAAATTATTTTTGGACATTTTTGTAAGTTTTCGTATATTTGCTTTCAGTGTTTTCCTGTCTAGTTATTCCATTTATACAATCATCAATTACAATTTTCCCTGTTTCTTTATTAAATACTTTATCTTCATATATGAAATATTTATCAAGTATATTTTCTGTTAAAATATTGTCATTTTTATCGGGATAAGGAATAATTTCAAAAACGGGAGATTTGACTATCTCTGAAGGAATATGGGAAATAATCAAAATGCCATTTGTGTCTGTTTTAAGCCAAGATGATGTTTTAATTCTCAACAATTTCTCAGGGTTCATATTTTTCAAATAATCGTGTTTTAGTAATTTTGGATTAAATAGTCCCAATCTAGTCATTTGCATTCCTAATTCGATATCTTCTACATATTCTGTAAAGTGTTTAAATTAAATATTAAAACGCTGACTTGCTGATCTCTTTCTCCTCCTTTTTCTTTTAATTTGTTAATTATTTCGACTCCGTTATTTATGACATCGATAATCATATTTAAATTCGTGTTTTGAACGCTAGTATCTACCAAATTATTGATTTTCTGTTCCATCTCATCTTTATCATCTTAGTCTAAGATTCCGATTAGATATTTGTAAACTTCCTACGATATTGAATAAACCTCTCTTAATATGTTTTGCTATTGTAATTCCATTAATTTCTCTTTTAAGTTTTTCTACTAAATATCTGATTTGGATAACAACATGGAATTCATCGGCTTCTTTTAAAAGATCTTCAAATGTTTGTTCGGGTTTTGTTATATTTATGCTTAAGTAATGGTATTCGTAATAAGTTGGGATTTCGATTGATCCTGTTTTAAATACAAGATATCCGTTTTGTGCCTTTATGGGATTTATTTCAATACTTTGTCCAATTGTCAGTTGAATTACAGTTGCTAATATTATAAAGAAAATTATCGTTTTCACCGAGTTGTTCCTGAGTCCGTTCATTTCCTTCTGTTTGCCGGGAATTATCATCATATTTACTTTTATTAATTTTCTTCTTCTTTTTGAACTTTGATTTATAACGAACAATCTTTCTTCCTCTATTCGTTTCTTCAAAATGTTTTTCATCTGCTTTTTTCAAGGTTCCTGTCTTTTTAAACGGATTTGTAGTCTTGGATTTCACTAGAGGGGCTTGTTTGTACTTTGGATCTATTTCATAGTCCTGACGTTTCTCGTTTAATTTTTCAATTCTATTCATTTTCTTTTCTTGTGTGTCGTAATCAGGAGTTCCTGCATACATAAATATGTCAGCTGGTATTTGATGTGTAGCATTATGTTTTGTTTTGTGATTGTAAATGTAAAGGATTAATTCGAACTTAGTATATCCGTTTTCAATGTCTGATTCGCTTCCTATAATTCTTAATTTTTCATTTACTGTTTTATGAAATCTTTCTATGTCCGAAATACCGTTTTTACTTGTTGTTACTTGAATTTGTACTCCTTCTGAATTTAACCAATTGTGTAAGGCTACGCACATGAATGCTGAATCTTTATCTGCCTTGATTTTTTGTGGTTTTCCCATTTCATTGAATACTTTCATAATAGCTCTTTTGGCTTCTAACCAGGTCTACCTGTGACTTCTACTAGGGTAGCAAATTTTGAATATACATCAATGCACGATAAAAATTGTTGGTTACCTACCGTATAAAAATCCATAACAAGTTATATTTTGAATTTCGGGGGTAAGTTCAAATGTCAGTTTAGTATTTTTATGTTCTGTTTTTGCGATGCTACAAATTTCACAATTATTTATTATATTTTGAATTAACTTTTGATAATCAGGGAAATAGTATTTTTCTCTAAACCACTTTGTTGTTTTTTCGATTCCTGGATGTAAAAGTTCCTTATGTCTTTGCAGAATTATTTCTTTAAAGTCTGTATATGTCAATATGTCTTCGAGTCTGACTGTACATCTTACTAATTTTGTTAAATGGTTTGCATTTATAATTTCTTCGTAGGCTTCTTGGAATGTGAGGAAATCTGAGTCATTATGGAAATAAACTGCGCTCTTTTTAGTGCATAAATATTCTTTAATTATTTATTTTGCTGAAGTTTCTGTCATTTCTTTATAAATAATTTTGATTTTTAATTTATGAAAGTATTGTGTTATTTCAGTTGTATCTTCGTTTCCTTTAATTAATTCGATCTGTCGGGAAAAGTAGTTAAATGGTCTCTCAGTTATAGAAATGTAGTTTTGGTTATCTTCTTGGGCACTATGTGTTATTTCAGTTGTATCTTCGTTTCCTTTAATTAATTCGATCTGTCGGGAAAAGTAGTTAAATGGTCTCTCAGTTATAGAAATGTAGTTTTGGTTATCTTCTTGGGCACTGTGCGCTGTTGCATCTGCGTTACTAGCAGTTTCTTCTGGTATGTTTTCTTCAGAATTATCTGTATACATGGTTAGGTTAGGTTAGGTTAGGTAGGAGTGGTTGGAGACTAAATATTAGTCCCCTCACTTAGGCCACAATGGGCCTCTTGTGATACCACATGATCTCTGAAAAGATCTGTTTCCCTAGCTCATGGGTTATCTGCTTTCGCGAAGTATTCTGTTTTTCTCAAGAAACATAGTAGTTTTTGAATGCTTACGTCCTGAATGGCCGCAAGGTTCGAAAGTGTGTAGCTACCTAGGGTTTGAAAGCGCTTTAGGTTATGCGCTGGGCAGAAGCATAGGAGGTGTTCGATGCTCTCCTCTTCGTCTATCTGTTTGCAGCTGCGGCAGAAGTCGTGGTTACTTAGACCCAGCATGAGTCCCTATAAGACAGTGGCCCGTGAGGGCATTTAGGAGAGTGGAGATGTTCTCCCTGCTACATTGTAGGAGAGTTTTTGTTCTTTTCGTGTTGTAGTTTGGCCATGTGAGTCTAGAATTGTGGCATGTTGAGATTGAGTTCCAACGGTTGTTGGAAAGAGTATACAATCTCTGCCTGAGATGGAGCTTGCAGGTAGCCATGGGCATCCCTACCGTGTCCTTATCGCGAAGGATATCGGCGGTTGTCCCCTGTCTTGCTAGCTCGTCTGCTCTGCAGTTGCCCTCAATGTTGCGGTGTCCAGGCACCCAGATGAGGTTGATACTCAGATGAGTGGCCATCTCGTTAAGAGATTTGCGGCATTCAGAGATTGTTTTTGAGCTCGTTGTGTAGGAGTCGAGGGCCCTGAGGGCAGCTTGACTATCCGAGAAGATGAAGATATCTATGTCTTGATGTACAGACGTGTTCAGGTGGGTAGTGGCTTCCTGAATTGCAATCACTTCCGCTTGGAAAACACTACAGTGGTCTGGTAGGCGGAAAGAGACTTTTAAGTCTAGTTCGGGGGAAAAGACTCCCCCACCTGTTTGGGAGTTAAGCTTGGAGCCGTCAGTGTATATGTTGACGGCGTTTACGAATTGATGTGGGAGGTTGTCCCAGTCTGAACGGGTGGGTATATAAATTTTGTATCTTCTTTCGAAGTCGACTATGGGTGGGACGTAGTCTGTATAACGTGGTAGGGGTGAATGCTTTGATAGGATATTGGAGTGACCCGTGGAGCCTGTTGTCCATGCCGCTGCTTCACGGAGCCTCAGCGCTGTGGCTGATGCCCAGATTTTGGCAAGTAGGTCCAGGGGTTGGAGATCGAGAATTGTATTTAGTGCCTCAGTGGCGGTAGTGCGCAGCGCCCCACTGATGCAGAGCTCTGCGCTTCTTTGGATCTTGTGAAGGATCCGGAGGTTACAGTTTTTATCTAGAGAAGGCCACCAAACGATGTTTCCGTAGAGTAGAATGGGCCTGACTATTGCAGTATATAGCCAGTGAACTATCATGGGGGAGAAACCCCACTTCCTCCCTATGGCTTTTTTACAAGCGAAGAGGGCTATGGGCGCTTTGCGTGTGCGATCTAGGATGTTATCAGTCCAGAGGAGCTTTTTGTCAAGAATGACACCTAGGTACTTTGCTTGGTTGCTAAAGGTTAGGCGCGTTTGGTGTAGTTTTGGGGGAACTAGAATTGGTACCTTGTACTTCCTTGTAAAGAGAACTAGTTCGGTTTTTTCCGGGTTAACTCCCAGTCCACAGCCAGCTGTCCACCGGGAGAGGGTGGATAGGGCTGTCCCCATTAGATTGCAAAGGGTTTGCGGGAATTTACCCTGCAGTAGGATAACCACGTCATCCGCGTAGGCTACCACTTTTGTGCCCGCCTCTTCTAGGAGTGAAAGCAGTTTGTTGACCACTAAAACCCATAGAAGAGGTGAGAGTACGCCCCCTTGTGGGGTTCCTCTACTGACGTTCCTGGTCGAGTGGGCCGGTCCCATAGTGGAGTGCACTACCCTGCTGGTAAGCATGGTGTGTATGAGTCCCACTATGGGCCGCTCAATGCCCAGTTTAGTCAGAGCACAAGTAATCGCCGTTGGGGTGACGTTGTTAAAGGCGCCTTCTATGTCTAGAAACGCTGCAAGAGAGTATTCCTTATTGCGGAAGCCTCGTTCTATACTGTACACTAGAGAGTGGAGGGCGGTATCGGTTGACCTACCCTTACGGTACGCATGCTGTGCGTCAGAGAGTAGGCTATGATCGATGGTTAGTCTGATGTGGGTGTCGATTAGCCTTTCCAGGGTCTTCAACAAGAAGGAAGAGAGACTGATCGGGCGGAAGTCCATTGGGTTGGTGTGGGAGGGCTTGCCGGCTTTCGGTATAAAAATTACCTTAACGTCCAGCCACCTTGTTGGAATATGGTTTAGAGCAAGGCAGCCGTGGAAGATGGCTGTCAGCCAGGGAAGGGACATATCTAGTGTCCGTTGTAACTGGGCCGGGAAGAACCCATCTGGGCCAGGTGATTTGAAGGGCTTGAAAGAGTTGACAGCTCACTGAATGCGGCCAGGGTTTGAAATGTTGTCAATACTCTGGTCGTCTAAATTCTCCTCTATGTGGAGGTCCTCCACTACATGGGTGTTCTTAGGGAAGTGGGTGTCTAACAGTAGTTCAAGGGTTTCCTGACTGTTTTCCGTCCAGCTGTCAGCATTGGTTTTAAGATAGCCAATGGTCGCTGGAGCTTTAGCTACAATTTTTCTGAGTCTGGATGCCTCCGCAGTAGATTCTATACTACTGCAGAAGTTAGCCCAGGCACTTCGTTTTGATATTCTACTTTCCTTTTTGTATAGGCTTAGTTTTGTATGATATAAATTCCAGGAGGATTCGCTATTGTTGTATTTAGCTTTATTGAAGAAGGTTCTACACTCTCTTTTAAGGTTCGCTAGGGTTGGGTTCCACCATGGGGGTTTGTGCTTTGTTTTGACTGTTCTACTTGGGCAAGCCCTTTTTAAGGCCTCACCGCAGATATCAGTAAAAGTGTTAACTAGGCTATCTAATTCTTGACGATTGCGTATGTGTGTCGGAGGAGCGGGTAGGTTCCTGTTGAGGAGATTTTTATAGTATCCCCAGTTGGTTAATCTTAGATTAGTTATGTTCTCGGCGGGAGGATGTTCTAGACTTATTGTAAATTCTATGTATCGGTGGTCCGAGAATGAGTGTTCGATCCCCACCTTCCACGCGTCTAGATGGTTAAGTAAGGGATCAGATATGAGAGTAATGTCTAGTACTTCCCTCCTATTTCTAGTGATGAAAGTTGGGTCATTACCTTTGTTGCAGATGAATAGATTTGATTGAAGGAGATAGTCATAGAGTAACTCACCCCTTTCGTTGGTGTTTGTACTTCCCCATTGTGTGTGGTGTGAGTTAGCGTCCCCACCCAGGATGAGTTCCTTAGATGAGTGAGTGCGTATGAGTTCTTGTGTAGTGGTGTTTGGTAGTGGCCCTTCGTAGTCGTGAGCCAGATAGAATGATGCTATGGTGTGATGGGTGTGTTCGTTTAGCTCCAGTCTGACCGTGGTAAGGTCGTCTTCGCTAAACTGTGGAATAAGAAATGTGTTAAAGTGTGACTTTGTAAGAATGCAGGTTCTGGTTTTACCCTTGTCCTTGGTGTAAAAAAGCTTGTATAGGGGGGTTGATAAGCCACAGATGTTGTTACCAACAATCCATGGCTCTTGAATGAGGACTACGTCTATGTTGCCTGTTGCCAGGCGGGTGAGGAGGGCTGCGGATGCTGCCTTGCTGTGGTGCAGATTAATTTGCAGAAACTGCACCATCTTTGGGACTGGGTTCGGGCTGGGTACCCTCCGCTTCCTCCGCTATGTCCTGGAGAACAGAGCGCCCTGGTCGGGTTGTGTCCTGGGTGCACAGCTGCTTCAGGCTCTCTGTCAGCTCCGAGTCGGTTGACACGTAGCCGGTGAGGGTGGCCTCTTCGTGATCTGATTCGTCGTCGCTCGGGGGTTCGTACGACGCGCAGGCAGCCAGGTTGTCTGCCGCCAACTTATCGGTGTCATATATGCGTAGCTGCACCTTATCGAACCCGTAGTTCACTCTGTGTTGTTGGGCTGCGAGGGGTTCCAAGCAGGCCTGGTTCAGGAGGATAACCACGCTCATGGTGACTCGCTCGGTTTTCTCCACCTTGACCACCTTCCAACCGTCTTTTGGAAGTTTTGGGTTGAACCTGGTCAGTAGGCTGAGTATAGCCTCTGGTTCCGATGGTTCCGACGGCAGCCACACCCTCGCTCTCGGTCGAGACGGGATGTCTGCAGCCTCACAAACTGCCAGGATGGCCCCGGGGTAGACCTCGCCAACTTTGGTAATTGCAGCCTTGTAGAGTGCTGCCGATCTCTCGTCTTCGCAGGCGATCAACTTTACATTGCCCTAGTACCACCCTGCATCTGTGCAATCGGGTGGCGGGCCTGGGTTTTCGTCCAGCACTTTCAAGGCCACTGATGCAAGGGCCCGTCTAACCAGGCCCCATTGGTTTCGTGGGATCCTAACGCCTTCAACGCTCTGGTCGATGACACCAATGATCTTCCGATCCTTTACCACTTCCGCAAAGGATCTCGACCATGTGCCGCGGTCTGTTACCTTAGCCTTCTTGCTCGCTGGTTGAGCTGACTCCATCGACCTCTCTCGCTTGTTGCTGTGGCTGGTGGTCATAGCGATGTCGAAGTTTGGGATAATTGCCTTTGCCCAGGCAATGTCCTCTTGGATTTTTTGGTAATCCAATTTCGATGTCTGATCCTCCCGTATCGGATTGGTGGCCAGCCGCTTGAGGATCCTAGAAGCCTTCCTTCTTTCAAGAGGTCCTGCCTGGTTAGGTGGTACCCTCTTAAACTCCTTTGCCCTGGTACTCACCACGAGACCGGCATTAGCGCTACCCTTAGGTTGGAGTGGCTGGTTAGCCACACCTACGCTGGTGGGAGGCTTGGGCTTGTCGCTATGGCGAGTTGGGCTTAGCCGGCTGCGTTGTTCGCTGGCCTTGGCAGGGGTGGACGTCACGTGGACTGGGGTAGTCAGAGCCGTGATTTTGCTCTTTCTTTCGTCGTTGGTTACGACTTCCGACTTTATAAGAGTGTCGGGCTCTTGTCTTGTGCAGTCTTTTAGTTTTATATTTGTTAAGTTCTCCATGTTAATTCCCACGAGCTGCGGAGAAAGGACAGGTCCACCCGGGCAGAGATCCGCCGTACCCGGGTAAGGCTGAATTAGAACAGGCGGTCGCCACTTGCCTGAGCTCACCGTTTGAGACTGAGTTATTTGATGACTCGGGCTCCCAGCCAGATTGACTCTCGGCACGGTACGAGTGACACCTTAGTCCAGCCCGGGGTGAGATGAGTTGTGTGGGTAGGGAAGAGGTAGGTACAGAGCGTGTGGGTAGGGGTGTGTGTGAGCTATTTGTCGGAGGCGGCAGCACAAGCGCGACGTCGTTACTGCTACGGCGCAGATACCCGCTGACTGTCCGGGGCTACTTATTTGCGCTTCGTGTTGGGGGCTTGGTGGTAACCGGGCCGTGTCCAACTTCCACGCTTATTCGTAGCTACCCTGGAGAACCAGGGCGCTCGCTATCCGCAACATGCGACCCGTTCGGTAGCCTTCAGCTCGGCGCCCTCAGAGCCATCCCACTAGCTCATTAGCCGTATACATAGTTTCTTCTATTTTAGTTCTAGATAATGCGTCGGCTACATAATTCTAATTTCCTGGCAAATATTTAATTTGATAATCGTAATATGACCGGAAATATTTGGTGGCCCATACAATTGCTAAAAGTTCTTTTTCTATGGTGGAATAATTTATTTCGTGTTCGTTAGGGTTCTGCTGGCATAACAAATGGGTTTATGATTTTGAGATAATACTGCTCCTATCGCCATGTTGCTTGCGTCTGTTGTCAAAGAGAATGCAAATTAAAATGTGGTCGGATGTAATCAAGATTTCCATTATTTCAAATGATTCTATGTACGGTTTGTCTTTATTGTTAATTGTTGCACCTGTCTTCAATTTTATTGTCATTGGTTTTACAATATTTGCAAAGTTTGGATGAATTTCCGATAAAATCCACATAATTCTAGAAATGATTTTACTTCTTTTGGGGGTTTCGGTATCGGGAAATTTTTAATGGCACTTATTTTTTTTGGATTCGGTTTTATGCCTATAGTTGTTACTATGTGACCTAGGAACTCTGTTTCTTTTTTCATAAATTCGCATTTCTCCAATTGTAATTTTAAAATCGCATCTCGAAGTTCTTGGAACACCTTTTTCAATGACAGAATATCCAATGAAGTGGAAAAAATTATTATATCATCTAGATATACTAAACAATCTTTATAGATTAAATCCTCTAATAAATTGTTCATACAGCTTTGAAAGGTAGCGGGGGCGTTTTTAAGGCCAAATGGCATTTGAGTGTATTCGTAATGACCATGTTTTGTTGAGAATGCTGTTTTCTCTATTGATTCTGGTTCCCTTTAAATTTGATGGAATTCTTTGGCTAATTCAATGGTAGTGAAATATTGACATCTTCCTAATTTGTCTAATATTTCATCCATTCTGGGTATCGGTAACTTATCATTGGCAGTGAATTCATTTAAATTTCTACCACTAGTCTGAATTTCGGTTTTCCTGAGGCATCGCTATATTTTGGAACTATCCAAATTGGTGAGCAATAGGGAGATTTTGATCTACGAATTATTCCCTGTTCAATCATTTCGTTTATTTGTTTATTAACCTCCTCGTCGAAATTTTGAGGGTATTTTTATGCCTTTCTATATACTGGGTCCTCATGCTTTGTTTGTATCGAATTCCTGATCGTACTTGTGAAAGTCAAATTTTCACCTTCCTTGTACTGGATGTCATTATATTCGAATAAAACCCTTTTTAAGTTTTCTTTCTCTTCCTCATTTAAATGTTCTAATCTGTATTCATTGTATTCTTTTAGTTCTTTGTTGATATCAAAATTAAATGATTGGTCCTTTGATAAGGGCGGATTATGGCTTTCTGATGCGGTCTTATCCCTTTCAATCTTTTTTTTAACCGATGGTGGACTACGGCATTTTACTGCAGTCTTGTCCTTTACTATATCGTTTTCGCCATACTTTACATAAATCATAACTGTTTCTTTTTCGTAATCTATTTTTGCCTTACTGTCTTTTAAGTAGTCACTTCCTTTTGGAATATCGTAGTTGTCGGAAAATTTATGTACAAATTTTGCAAGGATTTAATGTTATGCTTTTCTTTAATTCCATTGATTCGTTTATTGTAAATACTTTTAAGTTCTCTTTTTGTTCTTTATTGTTTCCAAATTTTCTGTCATTAAATTGATAGGTGACCCGGTATCTATCATTGCTCTAAGGAGTTTTCCCTTAATCATCACATTTTCTATATCCGAGGCAGTTTGCTGAAAATTTACATCCATTCTATTCTGTGTACTTTCGTTTTCTCTCTGTCTTTTGACGGGTGCGTTTGGGGAATTATTTGATGTAGATGACTGGAAATTTAGGGTATTTTGGGCCCTGCCTTGGTCTAAGTTTCTCCTAAACTCATGATAATTTAACTGGTTTCTAGGGGGAATTTGATTTTTGTTTGTTGAACCTTGAGGGTTTGTTGGGTTGTTAAAATTGTTATTGTAATTATGTCTTGGATAACTATGTGTCTGAGAATTATATTTTTGATAGTAAAGATTCTGATGCGAAAGGTTACTTCCCGAAATCCTTCGGTTATCATGACGTTTGGGGTTATTTTTGTCAATATATAGATATATATAGATATCCTTTTTGGATAGGGAATTATATAATCTATCGGGAAGTTTTCTCTCAATACAATCTTTAATTGTTATACCCGTTACTCGTAGAGTAAAAGGGTATACTAGATTCGTCGGAAAGTATGTAACAGGCAGAAGGAAGCGTTTCCGACCCCATAAAGTATATATATTCTTGATCAGGATCACTAGCCGAGTCGATCTAGCCATGTCCGTCTGTCCGTCTGTCCGTCTGTCCGTCTGTCTGTCTGTCCGGATGAACGCTGAGATCTCGGAAACTATGGGAGCTAGGCTATTGGGATTTGGCGTGAAGATTCCTGAGCTTCTTACGCAGCGCAAGTTTGTTTCAGTAGAGTGCCACGCCCACTCTAACGCCCACAAACCGCCCAAAACTGTGGCTCCTACAGTTTTGATGCTAGAATAAAAATTTTAACTGAAATGTAATGTTCTCATCAATACCTATCGATTGACCCAAAAAAAGTTTGCCACGCCCACCCTAACGCCCTTAAACCGCCCACAAACTTCAAAAATTCGCAAATATGAACGTGGATATCTCGGAAACTATCAAAGATAGAGAATTGGGATTTCAGATTTAGATTCCGTAGCCTTATACGCAGCGCAAGTTTGTCACGCGAATATGCCACGCCCACTCTAACGCCCACAAACCGCGAAAACCTGTGACGCCCACAATTTTTATGCTAGATAAAAAACTGAAATGTATTGGTCTCGTCAATACCTATCGATTGGTCCAAAAAAAAATTTGCCACGCCCACTCTAACGCCCATAACGCTTAAATCTGTATACCGCCGGTAGGTGGCGCATTTTAATCTCGCTTTGCTACTTGCATATCTCTATTTAGCTGAGTAACGGGTATCTGATAGTCGAGGTACTCGACTATAGCGTTCTTCCTTGTTTTGTTTAAAAAGTTTGTATAAATTGATCTTTCTATTAGTTAGAATCGCTCTAACTTATTATTTACTTTTGGAGACCTAAATTGTAGTTCATTAACGAACTTACTTATACTTCCTGGATATTGGGTGTCCCGAACCTGTTGTATAATATCCTCGTATGGCCTATGATCCTTGAAGGCTTTGATTAGGGCTGCTTTAGTTGTTATCCATGTATTAGATTTCTCCTCTTCGATGACTCTCTGGGCTGCGTCGACAATGGTCCTCTCTATAGCTCCGTATATGATGTGAATTTGTCGGACGTCTAGAGTAGGGTATAGTTTTAAAAGGTACTCCACTCTGGCTATATACCGACTTAATTCCGATGGGTTTCCATCGAAATATGGCGATTCCTTGATTTGGCCGATTAATTAATTCAAATGAATCTCGGACGACTGTGGTAACGTTTTTTGTTTATTTTTGTTCTTTTCAATATTTGCACTTTAAATTTTCTTTAGCGCGTATTGGCCGATTTGGATACACATAGACTTTCTGTTTCTCAATATTGGCACTTTTTATTTTAGGTTTTTAGGCGCACATTGACCGAATTGGATTTTATTGTTGTAAGTTCTTCGTGCGAAATTTGCACATATATTCTTATGCGGACCTCGATGATTGTCTTTTGTTTGTTCACGGATTATTCGCTGATCAGGATAAACTAGTCGTTTAGTATTATCATTCTAGTTGATCAGTACCGGTGACTTTTTAAAAGGTTTTTTGAGATCCTACCGTCTGCACCATAAGTGTATTATAAAAAAAAAACTTTATTTAATTTACTTTTACACTGGTTACAATAGTTTGGAAGAACAACGACTTGCTGTCGACAAATCTCAAACTGAACTCACTCTCTAACTCCTACTTCATTTACGATCATACCTCGGTTTTGAGCTTTACAGCTTTTTATGAGTGGGACTTATTGCTATTGAGTGATTCTCTAAACTTGGACTTTGGACTTCAGACTTGGGTCCCGAAATCTGAGCATCCTGATTTGTGGGAACATGCCGATAGTCTGAACAGCTGCTCGTTCTAATTGTTTAGTCTATAAACTGTGGTTTTTTGTTTCATGGAAATTTCCTCTGGCTTTCTTATAGTTCGGTAATTTTCCATTGGCTTGTTGACAATTAAATTTGGGTTCTTAACTCTTAGAGGGTGTCTCGAGGGTGACTGCATAATGTGTGCATGTATGTGTGGGTGTGTGGACATGTACATAGGAGTATGTGGTGCTATGGATATGTCACTATATATATATATTTATATACAGATATATGTAAAATTGGGAACTCCGTTCCGACCGACTATAACAACTCATAACACTTGTTAACAGTTAGTTGCCATCTAAAACCAAAACATTCTGGATCTGGAGCAGTGGAGACGAAAATTCTACGGGACCCCACTTCAACTTTTCTGTACCATAACAAATTTTGTTGAGATTTGCTGAGGATTTTAAAAAAGTTATCTTAAAATGAAAACATGAACTAGTGTTGATGCTAACTAAGAATTTTGGCAATGTGTTCGAACAAAGCAGAAATGAACAAACTTTTAAACTGGAAATGACGAATACAGCCTGGAAAATTTCCCATGTAACTCCGAGCGATTTTGCAAAAATTAAGATGTACGATATTATTAAAAGTGGTGTAAGCCTACCAATCGCATTCCGGAGTTGGTATTCATATGTTAACCCCAAGTTGGGGTATTGGAGTCAACACAGCTGGAATATGAAATTGTCGGCTAAACGCGAAAAACCAAGATTTGCCATAATTGGATTTACACTAAATGGAGAACTTATCACAAATAACTTATCAAATTTTTTGAATTCTGAGTCATATCCATATGATAGTCTGAATGTTGATTTTTGTAAGAATGCTCACCTATATAAAATATATACAAGATTTCAATTTAGTTTCTATAATCGTGAGTCACAACCATTTTTGAACCCAAATGAATTTAAATTGAAGACCCCTATTATTGTGGTCGAATCGGTGAAAACTGGTCCTATTGATGTGATAATTTCAATAGAACTGAAGAGTCCAAGTCATGAAAATACCCAAGCTTACTGTCTCCTCATACATGACCGTTTAGTTGAATATAACCCATTAAACAGACTAGTACAACGAGTTGTTTAACATTACAAAAATGTTGAAAGACACTGTTTCGATTGATGTTCAAGGTTTCTTTGATAATAATAAAAATTTTATTCTAAAGAAAATTGGAATTGTATTCGAAAAAGAACCAAACTGGAATAATAGTTTTTAATAGAACCACCATATGATTTTACTTTGCTAAATACAAAATCTCGAAAGACTGATATTTGGTTTACCAACACACATCACATAATTTTTTTGGAACGATGGAGAAAACAGTTTTCCACAAACTCGAAAGTATCAAAAGACAATTACAAGCGGAAAATAAATTATTTGTAAAGGTGTGGAAAAGAAACGATTTCTACAGACGTTTTTTGGGAGTCGTCAGTCAGCTCATTAATATCGATGAAATGGGCTGCCCGCCATTAAACAGGTTTAAAGGAAACCGGTTTCCCTATTGTGAAACACACCTTAAGGGCGGAGTTTGTGCTCTTAACAATACATACATTATTTTGACATTTTTTTAAAGTAGCTTTAAAACAATAAAATAATTTTTATACATAATTTTAAAGTTGAGACTAGATGTGTAAACCCCTATACAAGAAAGCAATATTAACAATATGAAATTTCATGAGGAAATTGACCAATTTATTGAACAATGTAAGGGACAGATAATTGGTCAACATTTTCAATACCTTTTAAATACAAAAACTATGTTCATGAATCGAGGTGGACATGATCTCAAAACTACGAATTATGGTGAAGACTTTACAGTTTGTAATCCTGTATTGACGTCGAAAACGTGCACCTGCCTCTTGTATGCAAATCGCCGGAATGAAGGCAGAAAATTAATTTCAATATACAATTAAACATGTTCGCATTACCAAAAAAAATGAATTAATGTATTATTATGCTATAAAATAAACTTCTGACCTTCATTTCGAGTTAAAATTACAGGTACGGAAAATGGAAAACATTTTCCTTGAGTGAGATATGTCGGCACTTGCGAGTTGTTACGCGGTCGTGATTTCAATCTCTATTATGGGACGTAATAGAGCTAGCAGTCAGCCGTGAGGTCGATGGCGTGAGCTTGTCAATGAGCGTGCGCCTTCAGGCTTGTGCATGTATCCCTTTTATTTCGGTCAGGTAATGGACATGTGCGCATGTTCGGGTAGCTCTTGCTTGAATCCCTTTTATGACATGTTTATGACCCATTAACGGAAAGGATATAATCTTAGACAATATACCAGTTAAACGTTCTGGGGCGGAAACAAAATTGTGTGTTTGAAAATATTCCACATCTGAGAATCATTAACTTGTGAGATTTATTTTATTGGGGTTCTTTTGATTTCTAAATTAGTTTTACAATCATAGGAAACATTATTCCCCAACATGATCGGACGTGTTTCTCTAAGATAACCATCTTTGAATACTTTGGGTGTGCGATCTTTCTCACGTGCACAGCAACATTTGTGATAATGAGGCAAAGTGATCCGTGATCACACCTTTCCCCAACATGATTGCATATGTTCCTCTAAGATAACAACCTTTGGATACTATGGTTGTGCGACCTTTCTCACGTGCACCTTTCTCATCTGACTATTAATTGCACATAATGAGGGGATGGATACATGATCAATATTGTCACATGGGGATGTGGGGGCGATGGGGACAATCTCCTCTGAGATAAAAACCTTTGGATACTACGGGTGTGCGACCTTTCTCACGTGCACCTTTCTCACCTGACTATTAATTGCACATAACGAGGGGAAGGATACATGATCAATATTGTCACATGGGGATGTGGAGGCGATGGGGGAAATTAAGTTTACTCTTTTTAAACATGATCGTGACATTTTTATGACTTCAAAGCCCATTAAAATCAATTAATTTATTGGATTATGCTAAATGTCCAAGAACCCGCATACGTTAATGAGGGGGAGGGGGGCGGGGGTCATTAATATGCTAATTGACCAAGAATCCGCGTTTCCATACCACTAACATGCCAGTCCCTTTCAGACTGATACATAAAAATCTTAAAATTGTAATTGACACAGGAGCAACATCCTGTTATATCAGAAAAGAGATTTATAAAAATCAAAATGAGCTTCCCATATATTGTATAAAAGAGTATCTACGGTTGATGGATTTTCTATAATTAAATATTATCACATGGTAAGGATATTTGATACGCGTTACACATTTTATGAAATAAATGGATCAAAATCAGACTTTCTGATAGGCTACAACCTATTGAAAGAAATAGGAGCTGTAATTGACACAGAAATAGGAATAATGAGATATGGGGGCAAAAAAGAAAAATTGATTTATGATAATGACAGCTCTTTTAACCAACTTTTCTTATCCGAAGAAGAAAACATTCTTCCATTAGAGGAATTTATTATATGAAAATACTTTGACCAAAAGGCCCAAATCAGAACTACGTCTGAAGAGGCAAATCAAAGAAAACCAGTTTGGGAATCAAAAATCCTGAATACACCGTCGTTGAACAATCCGACAACAATGAAGTAAACAATATGAGTGAATCAAATCCAAATCAAAGAATGGATTTGGAATATTAGATAGTAAATATTATCAAAAAAGAGCACCCGAAGATAAACGAGCAAGTCCCTTTCAGAACTGATATTCGGGGTGAAATAAACACCGAGAACGATAGGGTTATTTATAGCAAACAGTAGCTTTGTCGGCTTCAGATTTCGTAAACTCTGAAGTTAATCGCATAATGAAAGAAGGAATTATATGACCCAGCAAAGCCCTTATAATTCCTTTTAATGAAGACGGTACTGCACAACTTAGATTTGTTATAGACTATAAAAAACTTTATGAAAACACCATTACGGACAGATATCCAATGCAAGATCCTTCGGTGATTTTGTCAAACCTTGGGAAAGCTAAATCCTTTTCTATAAATAACGGAAAGTATGAATTCCTGAGAATGCCATTTGGGTTAACGAACGCTCCCAGAATATTCCAACGTGCAATTAATATTTTGAGAGAACAATTAGGTAAAACATGTCATGTATGTATGGATGACATTATTATATTTCCTAAAACAATTGAACAACACTACAGGGACTTAATCGTCATAATTAAAATATTGCTGAACGAAAACATGAAAATTTCCATTGAAAAATCAAAGTTCTTCAAGTTAGAAACCACATTTCTTGGTTATGTTGTTTCATACATAGTAATCAAAACCGACCCCGAAAAAATATGTACAATTTTTAAATATCCAATTCTAAAAAACATTTGAGAGCTTAGAAGCTTCCTAGGCCTTTCCGGCTATTACAAAAAATTTGTAATTTGTTACGAAAAAATTGCAAAACCTCTAACAAAAGTATCCAAAAAAAAATGTCACGTAAAACTTCCATGCAGTTGGACGACTCATCTGTAAGAGCTTTTAGCGAGCTAAAAGATAATTCAGTTGCACAAATCGAATTAGTATAACATGATTATAATAAAAAATGCACTTTAACGACCGATGCGTTCGATTTAGCTATTGGTGCTGTTCTTTCTCAGGAAGGAAAACCAATAACCTTTAATGTGAAATATATATATAAAACATATTAAACCAATCAGAAAGAACTTTTAGCAATAGTTTGGGCATTTAAAAATTTACAAAATTATTTATACGGCGTTAACAACATAGAAATCTATACAGATCACAAACCACTGTCTTTCTCGATCTCTCAAAAAAATTAAAACATCGAGATGAAAGGATGGTATTCATTTATTAAAAGTTACTCTCCCAAAATAATTTTTAAACCAGGATCTACCAATGTAGTCGCTGACGCCTTATCAAGAATTCTAATTAACAGCCTAACTGACAGTAACGAGTCGGTCTCAGATCAAAACACTCATCCTTCAGCAGAGAGTAGTTTTGAGAATGATATACAAGAAACCCACAAACCCTTAAACTAGTTTAAGCAACAATTGCTAATAGCAACGCGAAGGTATACAATACATGAGACGGTCAATATATTCGGAAATACCAGACAAATAATAGAATTTGATACCCCGGAAAATTTGGTATCAATCAATAGAAGACTTATATAAAATTCAAAATTCACTTAAAGAAAATTTCACGAATAAATTCCTACGTACAGGAATATTTGTCCAGGATGTAGAAAACCCAGAAGACAGAGTAGTAATAATCAAAGAAACTCATTGTAGAGCGCACAGGGGACTGGACGAAAATTACAAGCAAATAAACAGTCTATACTATTGGCCAAATTTGAACAAAAAACTCCAGGTGTACATAAACAACTGTACAACTTGTAATAATAACAAATATAATAGACACCCTGTACAAATTCCTACTAGTCAAGCACCCATCCCAAATAAAGAAGGAGAACATATGCATATCGACATTTTTTACGCTCAGAATATAATGTTCATTGATTTTATTGAATCATACTCTAAATACTTAGTTGTAAAGGAGATTCAAAATAAACTCAACATAGAAACTAAGATTTCAGAAATATTGCAACATTTTCCACTTGCTAAAACTTTAATGATGGATAACGAGCCTAGTTTTTCATCAACACAATTTAAATCCTTCGCACAAAGATGCGGTCTTAATTTATATTTCGCGGATCCTCGTACGTCCAATGGACAAATAGAAAGGGCTCATTCAACCCTTACAGAAATTCCTCGTTGCATCAAAGATTTACTTAAGTATGTTTATTATTCTGAAATTATAACTACAGCAGCTCAGAAATATAACATGACTATACATTCCATTACCAACCAACGACCGTTCGATATATTATACAATAAAATCGAACATAATACAATTCCACAGATATTAAGACAGGCACAAGAGAAAATATTAAATTCTCACAACAAAAGTAGAAAGGAAAAGGACTATCTCGTAGGGGAAGTCATTTATGAGAAAAAAAACACGGGAAAAAGAATAAGCTAAACTCTAGATATCAAAAACAAGCAAAAAAAAAATAAAAAAATAATAACAAACAAACGCTGAAAAACAAAGTTAAGCTCTGCAAATTGTCCCAGTTCCGAGGGCTTAAATGAAAGGTGGATTGTTATTGCAATTTCCCCCACGTCTGCCAGCCTGGAATCCCCAACCCTGCAAAGGAGGAAATTCTCCTTTGTGAGAGAAATTAAACACAGTTTGTGAATGCATTTGTTATTTGTATTAAAGACTCCAGCAATTTGTGGCTCTTACAGCAGCCCAGTTTTTCCACCTGCCCCTCAACCTCCACCATTTTGCTACTCTTGCTTTTACCAATTTTGCTCCGTTTCGCTATTGTTAATTGAAAAGAAATTACGGCGGCACAATGGAATTAAATTGCTTGACGTTATTTATTTTGCAGACGCTGTCGCTCATTTCAATTATATTTAACACAAAGTAAGAGTATAATAAATGGGCCTGTGCATATTAAAAACAAGGAAGAACGCTATAGTCGAGTACCTCGACTATCAGATACCCGTTACTCAGCTATATGGAGATATGCAAGCAGCAAAGCGAGATTAAAATGCGCCACCTACCGGCGGTATACAGATTTAAGCGTTATGGGCGTTAGAGTGGGCGTGGCAAATTTTTTTTTGGATCAATCGATAGGTATCGACGAGACCAATACATTTCAGTTAAAATTTTTTATCTAGCATGAAAATTGTGGGCGTCACAGGTTTTCGCGGTTTGTGGGCGTTAAAGTGGGCGTGGCAAACTTTTTTTTGGGTCAATCGATAGGTATTGATGAGAACAATACACTTCAGTTAAAATTTTTATTCTAGCATCAAAACTGTAGGAGCCACAGTTTTGGGCGGTTTGTGGGCGTTAGAGTGGGCGTGGCACTGTGCCGAAACAAACTTGCGCTGCGTAAGAAGCTCAGGAATCTTTACGCCAAATCTCAATAGCCTAGCTCCCATAGTTTCCGAGATCTCAGCGTTCATCCGGACGGACAGACAGACGGACAGACGGACAGACGGACAGACGGACAGACGGACAGACGGACAGACGGACATGGCTAGATCGACTCGGCTAGTGATCCTGATCAAGAATATATATACTTTGTGGGGTCGGAAACGCTTCCTTCTGCCTGTTACATACTTTCCGACGAATCTAGTATACCCTTTTACTCTACGAGTAACGGGTATAACAAGTACTTAAGGAGAATTTACATAATAAGGATATCATAAATAATAGAAATCGTACGATTCATAAAGATAACATCAAATCAATCAAACTGTGTTTGTCTTAAATAACAGAAAATGAATTCAATAATATATGTAGTAGTAGTAGTATTCTTTATTTATAAAAAACATAGAACAAACGGCATTTAAAGTGTACAATTAAAAAGATTCACACATTTTTATATAAACAATAATTAAAAAAGGAAATGAAATATATCGACTTGGTTATTTTAACCGTCTGTCGATCTCCGCTTTCCCAGTGTCAAAACTGAACAGTGTACTACACCTGACTTCCCGGGTCTTTCCCAGATATCAGATCGTTCTACCAATCAGTTTAACAACTAGGTGAGCTGAGTTACGTGTTGGATTTATAATATGAAGTGTTTAAAAGCTTTCTGTTAAAATGTTGTTTCGGTATTTTGGAGCCTGGTTGATATAGCTGTAGAGAGTCGACCAACATTGCCCATCCAGCGAATTGAGTACATTCCGCGGTTGCAGCTGTGCCTTACCAAAATGCAGCAGGCGGATCTCCCGTAGAATGGGGCAGCGTCCTATAAAGTGCATGACGTTTTCCTGCTCCCTCATATTGCAGATCGGGCACACCGTGTCGCTGGCTGTCACGTTTGGGATATAGCTTAGTGGGAGGATTTCTCCCCTTGCCGTGAAAATGGTACGAATCTTCTCAACGGTGAAATCGTCAGTAAAATAGTTATCAAGTCCCAGATCATAATTAAGGGACCTATGAGTCATCCGAGTTGAGCTTCTCCTTGATTCCATTTTGAACTGAGTCCTATAGGTTTCGTCCATTTGTGTTAGAATATTTTTCGCCCACTGCGACCATTGTGAAGGATCGCCTAACTGTAGCCTTTCTCCGTAGGTCTAGGCAAGCGTCTCCCATTCTATGACCCATTGCTTACGCTCCTGCACCTGGTTGATATAGCTGTAGAGAGTCGACCAACATTGCCCATCCAGCGAATTGAGTACATTCCGCGGTTGCAGCTGTGCCTTACCAAAATGCAGCAGGCGGATCTCCCGTAGAATGGTGCAGCGTCCTATAAAGTGCACGACGTTTTCCTGCTCCCTCATATTGCAGATCGGGCACACCGTGTCGCTGGCTGTCACGTTTGGGATATAGCTTAGTGGGAGGATTTCTCCCCTGGCGTGAAAATGGTTCGAATTTTCTCAACGGTGAAATCGTCAGTAAAATAGTTATCAAGTCCCAGATAATAATTAAGGGACCTATGAGTCATCCGAGTTGAGCTTCTCCTTGATTCCATTTTGAACTGAGTCCTATAGGTTTCGTCCATTTGTGTTAGAATATTTTTCGCCCACTGCGACCATTGTGAAGGATCGCCTAACTGTAGCCTTTCTCCGTAGGTCTAGGCAAGCGCCTCCCATTCTATGACCCATTGCTTACGCTCCTGCACCAAAAAGTTCGCTAAAATTCGTGGCAGCCTATGTTCGAGCAATGTTACCACTTTCTGGATATACCTGAAATGCATTTCAGCTGTAAAGATATGCAGCGGGGACAGTCCTGTTTCAAGATATAGCATCCTGTTCAGAGTAAATCTGGGTAGACGAAATATTTTCTTTAAGAACAATCTTAGAAGGCTTTCAACTTCTTCATAAGGTGAGATGCACGCCGTAACAAAAGATCGACCGCATTGCTGACTACTAAACAGCTTGAACTTGCTACTCATTGGAACGTTTTTTCCTAGCAGCGATTTCCATGTGCAGTTTATGGCTAGTTTTGCTTCTCGAAGTTTATCCTGTAAATGGTTGTTGAAACTACCGTTGTGGTAAATCCAGATACTTATACGACTTGACAATTTCTAGCTGAATAGACCCAAAATTCCACTTTTCGTTTTGTGCTAGCCTTCTCCAATGCCTCTTGAAAATCAGAACTTTCGACTTCTCGGTGTTTACTAACAATCCCCATAACAAACAGTATTAGTGCAGAGCATTGTTTGCAGTTCAACGGGGCTTTCGGCGAGGATCACAATGTCATCTGCATACAGCAGAGCCTTGATCGAGCATCCGTATAATTGAATACCGCAAGGCATGCTATCCGTTATGTCGTTTAAAAAAAGGGAAAACAGGAGGGGGCTGAGTAGACATCCTTGCTTTACACCAGCTTCCGTGGTAAGCCACTCGGATAGTTGTTCTCCATCCCATACTGCCGCCAGGTTATCCGTGGACAAGCTTTGTATGACGTTCAAAAATGCCGTTGACATGCCGATATTGCTCAGCTTGTAATTTAGGGTTCTTCTGTCTATAGAGTCAAAGGCAGCTCTGAAATCCACAAAGAACGCGTATAACTTTTTCCCGCTGTCGATATATGACCTTGCTATACTTGTAAGACTGAAAATGTTGTCTACTGTCGAATATCCTTTTCTAAAACCGGCTTGGAATTCAGTAAGTAGCAACGCAGAGAAGACTTTAGCGAACGCATTTTGAAAAGAGATTCCTGTGTAGTTAGATGTCACTTTCGGTTCGCCTTTCTTAAAAATGGGAAAAATTACAGCTTTTTAAAAGCTATTTGGGACTGTTTCCGATCCCAAGAACTTGTTGAAAGCAGTGACAAGGCTGGCTTTAAATTGAGGTGTAGCATACTTTATGAATTCCGATGGTATCCTGTCAGGCCGGGGTGCTTTTCTTTCTTTTAACATTGAAAGTACATTTTCCACTTCTAGTCCTGTCACACATCCATCTAAAGAATGATACCTTACCCACGGCATTGCAAAGTGCAGCGATAGCGTCCAGTCTGGAGGCGCTAGAAGATAAGGAAATGTTTTCCTAGAACGTCTGCATTAACTTCCATTGATTTTACAAATGAGTTTCCTAATAGTACTCCAATATGCCCTGCTATCTGTTATGGAATTCAATGATCTCGCTATGTTAATGTAAAATTGCGTCCGAGCGTTTTGACAAGTTAACTTGTATGCAGCGTTTGCTTCATGATACATTACCGCTGCACTTGCTGCGTTAGTTGATTTGGCCTGCCTTAGCAAGTTGAAGGAAAGTATTCGAGCTGCCTCACACTGCTCCGTGTACCACTCTTGCTTAAAGTCTCTGGGCTTTCTTAGTCCTCGATTATTAGCGGCTTTGGTAATGCACTCTGTAAGAAATCCTTCAATTTCGTCAGGGGTTATCAAATCTGCCACACAATTTGTTGCCAGGTTTCGGTCCAACTTTGTCCTATATTTTTCACTCTCTCGATTTCGTCAGATCAAACTTGGTGGAAGTCCAAGCGGCGCTGTGCTTGCGTCCGATGTTGTGGAGAGGATGACTGTAACTCCCAACGGGAGATGGTCAGAGAATATTTGACTGCTCACTTGGAAGTCCTTGATAGTTTCTACCCAAGTTGTTTAAGCTTTTTTTTATTCCTGCCACGTTTTAGGACAATATTCTTATCTCCAGTATGCTCTATGGTATCGGCCTCTTTATTCGCATTTGCACCTGCATCATTACTACATTCTAACAAAGGACTACATTTAATCTTGTTTCTTTTTAGTATTTTGACTTAGACTTTTGGCTTAGGAACGCAAAATTAATGTGAGACATTTCCAAACTGTTTCCGTATATTTCCTTTAATTTTGTTACAGCTGGTTTTCTTTGCCACATCAGCACCTTATTATTATTAAAGGACATGCAATTTCCGTCTACGTTGATACCGTCGTTTTGGAGTTTTACTTTTGTTTCATTGCGAATAACCAGAAGAAACTTGTTTAGCTCTAGAAGAGCCATTTTATTTGCCTGTTTTTCCACTGTCAAATCCTTGTCAAGAAACACCTGACTTCCACGCAATTTATGGCCATTCTTCAAAATACTCTCCGCTTCTCCTTGGGATTCACATTCCACTAGAACCATCATTTTGCCATCCCGCTCTTTAAGCTTTCGCACATCGGAAACCCTTGAACCTTTTAATTGTAGTTTCTCTTCAATCAGAGTTTTGACAGCCAACTTGCATTTTTTTCCACCTTCAGACCTTTTACAACTACATTTTTTTTCTTTTGTTGTTCTAGCAACATATTTATGGTTCGCTTATCAGCTTCTCTGTCTGAGCGAAGGCTTATAACCTCTTCATTGAGCCGCGCATTGTCGTCGGTAAGCTGTTTGTCCTGCAGAGAAATACCCCCAATATTGCTTTTCAGATCTTGTTTAAGCCCTTCGACTTCCGATTTAGTTGGCAGATTTTTTAACTTTATGTCGAGCAGCTTCGACATAGCTGATATCAGATCCTTCAAAGATGTTCCACTTGCAATGTTTTGGGACATATTCTCAAGCTTCCGCTTTTGTGATGCCTGCACCGGTGATAAGTAGTTATCTTTTTCATCCGAACTCGACATGACTAATAACACCTTTTATTTACCCGCCTAGCAGTAAGCTCTAATTTAATAAAAAAAGGTGCCTAGAGCCCTTCCGTGGTGGCCCCTACCCGATATGTTCAACGTTCTCTCTGAGTGTTAGGCAACTCACTGCGGCTGCGACCAGCTGATGGTTACCACCTCTAGTCTTGTTTACGTCTTCCCACGCCGGTTCAACTCATCCGCGCTTTCCTGCCTTTTCCCGGTTTTCCACAACTTTCGTCGAAAAAATGAGTGAAAGCCGAGATCAGCTCTCTGCAAAACTAAATGCTGATTTTCGTAAGGTACGCTGGTCCACTGCGGATCCTCCGTGTTTTCTGCGGTCAGTGAGCACAGCGTCGACGTTTGGCCGTAAGTTTGTGTTTTTTATGGTGCGGGTGTCTTAAGAAGCGACACTTTTCTCGGAGCCTGATAAAAAACTCGACTACACACTTCACTTTCTTCTTCTTTCCAATAATATATATAATATTAATAGTAGCGGCCACCAATTCCGAAATAATGGATTACACGAACCATGATATTTTCTCTACAAGGATACAAAAGACTTTCTTATTTATGATTCATACGCTGAACTATTTCATATAACTAATTTAGGTTTATATAAAGACATAATCAAACTCGAATAAACACACATAAACAAAAGTAATCAGAATTTACAGTTGGAAAATTCCTTTGATTTAGATATTATTGAAATGCATCTCTCACAAATTTTACCAAGTAGGAAAAAAAGAGGAATTAATGAATTAGGAACGCTTTGGAAATGGATAGCAGAGACCCCCGATCATGATGATTTGATAACGGTCAAAAATAAAATTGATGATTTAATCCAAAATAATAACAATCAATTTGTTATTAATTTTAAATTATTTAAAGAAATAAAAACCCTATCTCAGAATCTTTAAATCGTTCTTTTAAACCAAGAGTTTCCATTCAGAAAACACCGTCTTCGCTTGCAATAATTACTGACATATTAGATATATCCAAATTTAAAATTGCCTACACCAAGAGTTAATTGTAATATATATAAAGTGTACAACGCAAGATCCATCTCACACAATGATGGAAAACTATTGATTGAAAATCATGTCGCTAAATGTAATAATAGGTACTATGTAATTTCTAATTTTAAGACAGAAATTTTTAATAATTATGGAAAGTACTTGATTTACTAGACTACTAATTGGAGAAAAATCTCTTTGTAATAAAATCAGGAAGTATAATAAAAAAAATGATATAATCCAACTACTGTAATAAATCATATACCCTACACTAATCTAGACCATAAGATAATAGAATATATCACTGCTAAACAGTGTACAAATTTTTTAGTAAGCGAATATCCTTTGTCAAATGATTCGGAAGTTTCATTCGATAACATTAACATATTAAACCCCTTTATTCAAATTAAACAAACTCAAATCCCAATAACGTTAAAACTGATCATATTAACTTATATATATTACATTTACACGCTTATATTTAAATTAAAAAAATATCTAATATGCAAACCACGGCAAATTCATATTGAAATAAACCCCGAAAATAATATATCCAAAAATGCAAATACCACTGAGGATGAAATTATAGTCGAATTGACAAATCATCTAAATTCAGTTTTTCCGTAACTTCCAATAAATCGGGACGATTCAATTTAGAAGGGGGAGAGTTATCCAGCTCAAATGCCCAGCCGACTTACCCAAGTCGTAAACAATTTCTTCAAAACAATTCCTAGCTGGGAACCCCTTACTCAGCTTTCCCACAGAATCCCAATTAGCTTCCCCACTTCAGTAGGTTATTTATAAGATTCAATTGCGCCGCGGTCCAGTTAATGTAAACACAAGCATCCGGTCAACACCCGGCGAGCCCCAAAACTGCAGCGTAATCCGATTAGCAATCGAGCAGAGAATTTGATCATCCGATTTCCCGACTCTCTTGAGTCCAACCCTTGTCCAACTCTTAATGAGTTCCCCAATTCTCTTAAGCCGATATTGTGAGCAGTAGAATAAAAGTCGGTATTAAGGAAAAGTTGTAAAGTTGTAACTTAGTGAACAAAAAATATAAAAAATTTTTTTTTTAATTATTCGCAAGTGAAATACTTAATTTGCACACATATACATTTACATATGTGAATGCAAAGACATTTTCTTGCGTACATATTTGTAAAATTAACTAAAAGCCAAAATATAGCTCATTTTTATGAAAGTTTTAAACTAATTTTAAGAAAATAAATTTTAAATTATATGCGCAGTTTCAGTATGTATGTACATATGTATGTAAGAAGGAAAGTTCGGGAAAAAACAGTCCTATATAGTGTACGTTTGTATATATTATGAACTATTCTTTTTAACTATGTTATCAAGAGTACTTACCAGAATACTCCTTTATGCAAGCCGAGAAACGATGTAGGACTTGTTAACTGAATTTCACCATGTACAAAATATTCTGAGAATGAATATTATTCTGCGCGAGATGGCGATAACGATATCATGAAAGGTTACGCTGTGTATTGCATTTATCTATCGGCTGTCGTCCACCGCTATTGTACAGCTTACCTTATAATGTTAATAAATTATTTTTCTTTGAATAGTACCTTAAAAAATTAAATCTTACATATGTACATTCCGACGAAACTAGTATATCCTCTTGCTCTACGAGTAAAGGGTTTAAAAATTATAGAAGCCTTCTGGCTCCCGGTGAATTATAATTTGAATTCGAATTTTTGTTTCCAGTGTAATTAAAGATTGTTGGCCGTAAGTTATCCGTAAGATCTCTCATGGAGGGGGTGGTGGGGATATTAGCAAATTATAGATTTAAATATATAGACATTAACCACACAAAACTTCACTAACACACACTTGCAGAAATTTTGTTGCCAATTAGTTTGCGGAACACATTTTTGGAAAAATATAAATATTTATATAAAAGTTTAAATGTATATGTAAATATATAAAGGACAAACAAATAAGAAAAAATAAATAAATACTAAAAAAAATGATTAAAAAACACAATATTACAAAAATCCTTAAAATAACAAAAAAAAAAATATTGCACCCTACTAGCTCCCGGTGTCGTCACTTGGAAGGCGTGTCGGTCTCTTAAGACGAAAACCAAGACCGGATTATGCAACCGTCTTTCCAAAAACTGTGCCAGGTCAGTCGTCTTGACCTGGCCTAGAAGGAAAAGCCAATAAGCACGGACTCCTGGACGTCGACTCCTCACCTCAAGGGTTTCTCGATCCAGCTTCCAAGGCTTATTTTTCGGGCACAATTAATTGATGTTCACTGGTGCGCTGCTTCAACTGCGCAACCGACTTTGTCGTTGCGAAAAAATTACAGTTATTCTTATTAAGCTTCTTGAAATAATTTAAATAAAAAACCAGAAAGAACGCTATAGTCGAGTACCTTGACTATTAGGTACCCGCTACTCAGCTAAAGGGAAACAAGGAAGAACGCTATAGTCGAGTACCTCGACTATCAGATACCCGTTACTCAGCTAAAGGGACCAATGGGAAATGGAGATAAGCAAGCAGCAAAGCGAGGTTAAAATGCGCCACCTTCCGGCGGTAGACAGATTTAAGCGTTATGGGCGTTAGAGTGGGCGTGGCAAACTTTTTTTTTGATCAATCGGTAGATATTGACGAGACCAATACATTTCAGTTAACATTTTTATTCTAGCATGAAAACCGTAGGAGCCACAATTTTGGGCGGTTTGTGGGCGTTAGAGTGGGCGTGGCACTCTGCTGAAACAAACTTGCGCTGCGCAGGAAGCTCAGGAATCTGCATGCCAAATAGCCTAGCTCTTATAGTTTCCGAGATCTCAGCGTTCATACGGACAGACGGACAGACGTACATGGCTAGATCGACTCGGCTAGTGATCCTGATCAAGAATATATATACTTTATGGAGTTGGAAGCGTTTCTGCCTGTTACATACTTTCCGACGAATCTAGTATACCCTTTTACTCTACGAGTAACGGGTATAAAAACTGTGCAGCGCAGCAGCCAAAACGCCCTTCCTCGACTTTCAACTTCTCAGATCTGTTCTCTCTTTATCTCTTTGCTTAGCCATGAAGTCAAAACTCCGTTGTTCCAGATTCGAAAATTCCGGTCGTTGACCAATGAGATACCCGGGTGACCATCCTACCTTGCCCCATGGATAAGTTGGCAGGTTGATAACCCTAACCTAACCCTAAAGTGGCCACGACATCTTATCAATAAGTACTGCGCAAACTGCCCCGCACACGAGCACTCTACAGGGAACTGCCGTAGCGGTGACCAGTGCAAGACGTGCAACTGGAACCACCATACGCTGCTCCCAGCAACGGGCCGCTTCTCAGCAGCGTTCGCGCAAGCAAGATCCGCCAACTCGCCAAACGCTTGCCCCTCCACCGCGCTCAGCATCCTCGAAACCAGCTCCGACGCCCGCGGCACTTCTCCAACTATTCGAGAACGGGGAAAAGACATTCAACACCGCCGCACTCGTCGACCCGTCCACCCCGACTAGCTCCATTGGTACCTCCTTGGCCTCCGCTTTTCGCTTGCCAACGACCAAAGTGAGAGATGAAGGGATCTGGACGGCATTTGCAATGCAAGATTTTGCCACCGCAAGCCAACGACGCCGCCTTTTATTAAGCGACGACGGATCGCACCCCCGCACCCGTCTACACTCGTTAATTTTTAATGACGGATATTTCTACGTCGGCGTGTTCAGGACTCGCAACTTTTTCATCAAAATATTTTTTTATAAAAAATTATTTTAAAGGAAGTGTATTGTTAATTTTATACCCCCTTCCACTCAAAACGGTTGGAATTTTTGACAAATGTGAAACTCCGATTCCCACAGGGCACATCCAACATCTACCATCCGATAACAGCTGATCTAAGGCCTGTGGCTAGTCAAACCAAACCTGTTGCTTCTGCTACTCCCATTTTCAAATGTGAAACTCCGATTCCCACAGAGCACATCCACCATCTAAAATCCGATAACAGCTAATCTGGCTAACCTAACCAGCCATTTTAGATTGTTCCCAGTCATCATTGTTTAAGTTTTCGTAGTAAGTGTTTTAATTTCCACTGTCAAGAAGAACTCATAGTTGCACCGAAAAGAACATCGCCTCAAATCAAATTTGGATGGGGAACTAACTGAGAAAATTTTTGTAACGGCATATCCTTATGGACCATATGTTCTATGAATCTCTATCTTATTTCGTTTTTTCTTTATTATTATTCTCCTCTTTATATTCCAAAACTCCCGTTTCTATATTTATTATTGTACGCCGGGGGGCAGCGGGGTACCGTGCTGGCGCTGGTGGAATGGCGTGGGAGGCGACGGCGGGAAAACGGTCGGCGTCGGCGGGCTGGTTCGCTGGGCTTCGCTGGCTTGCTGCTGGTGCGGTTTGCTGCTGGTGCTGATGAAGCTGTAGGGGAGAAACCACTCGAACGCGTATTTGCCCCTTAGTCGGAAATAAATGTGCACAAGAAGTTAAACTGGGTAAAAGTAGGCGGGGGTACGACCGCGGTTTATTGTACTGAACTTCAGAAATCGAACTGACTTAGTCTAAGCTCCGCTCTGCGCTCCAAAGCGCAGCGGAGACTTCATGGCGGGAGCTAGGAACAGCGCAGGAGAGCGGGAGCGCGAGAGAGCGGGAGAGCGGGAGAGCGGTAGAGCGGTAGAGCGGTGCAGCTGGTGCAGCTGGATAGCGGGGCCAGTCCAGATTCGCCGGACAGTGGGCCTGAACATTCCGCCCCCCTTGCAATCGCTAGCGTTGCAAAAATAATAACGGGGACGGAACTTCGGCCAGCCGCCTACGCCTCAAGCCTGCGTACAGGCGCCGGAGACGATCCACCCGAACACCGTCTTCTGGGCTACCGGCAGTCCCTCGTCGACCATGTGAAAGCCCGGCTTTATCACCTTCCGGTAGACGTCGGCGCCCAGGATCAATGAGATCGTGGCTGGCCGGTGGAAAACCTCATCCGCGAGCGGTAGCTCCTTAAATTTTTGGACTACGCTCTCACTGAGCGCACGGATGGGAGTGCGGATGCGCACGTTCGGCTCGATCTTGAGGACCACCTCCAGCTTGATGGCCTCGTCGACCTTCGAACGAATCGTCGCCGTGCATATGCTCTCGTCGCCCACGTTCGTTGTCGGCAAACGCAACGCGGCGGCCAGGGATGCATCAATGGAGCTTGTCGGGGTGCACGGATCGATGAGAGCGGCGGTGTCGAACTTCTTCTCTCCGGTCTCGACGATCACCACAGCAGTCGGGAGGACATTAACGCTATGCCGCTGGAGAAGTGCGGCGAGCGACGGAGCTGGTGTCGAGGATGCTGAGCGCGGTGGAGGAGCAGGCGTTTGGCGAGTTGGCGGATCTTGCCGGCGCGAACGCTGCGGAGAAGCGGGCTGTGGCTTGGAGCGGGACTTTTGCTTGGGGCGGGACTTTTGCTTGGAGCCGGACTTTTTCCGGGAACCAAGGTCATGCATGTGCAGCAGCGTGTGATGATCCCGGTTGCACGTTCTGCACCGGTCACCGCTACGACAGCTCCCAGTGGAGTGCTCGTGTGCGAGACAGTTCGCGCAGTACTTGTTAATAAGCACTGCCCGCAGCCGCTTCTCTGCGCTCAGCTTTAGGAACCTCTGACACTTCCGAAGAGGATGGATTCCGCGGCAGACTCGGCATCGGTAGGACTGAGTACCTCGAGTACGTCTGCTATCCAGAGCCTGAGCGCTACGTGGACGGGGAGCCATTTTCCTGTTTAGAGTGTGGATAAGGAAAAAAAACAAACGGCTGATTAACACTGACGTGGAAAATGGCTACGGACTAGGGTGTGTAAGAAACGCGGCTCGTTACGAGGTAGTTTTGGGCGGCTCTCTTGGAAGAAGAACCACCTTGGTCACTGGACGTTTGACAATGCCGCGTGTCGTACGAATGTCGACTACGCGGACATTACCATCGGCTCCCGGAAAAACGGAGTCTATTCTTCCGAGTCGCCACTCATTTGAGGGCAAATTGTCATCCTTAATGACGACCAGATCGCCAACACGCAGATTTTCTGTGGGGACTTGCCACTTGTTGCGCTTGTGGAGCTCCTTAAGGTACTCATCCTTCCATCGAGTGCGGAATTGTTGATGGAGAGACTTTAAGTGCTGCCACCGGTTCAGAATGGACTTGGATTCGCCCTTTACTTCAGGTTCCACTATGGATAGAAGAGGTCCACCAACAAGAAAGTGCCCTGGTGTCAACGCTAAGAGATCAGTTGGATCCTCGGACATGGGAGATAGCGGTCTGGAATTCAGACAAGCTTCGATTCTCGCTAGGAGGGTGGACAGCTCTTCAAAGGTGTACTTCCGCGTAGCGGTGGACTTGTAAAACAAGGTCTTGAAACTCTTGACACCAGCTTCCCATAGGCCTCCCATGTGGGGTGCCCCCGGAGGAATGAATTGCCAGGTGAGCTGCTGATGACTATAGGCATCGGTCACAGACTCCTTAACGGCTTGCAGGAAGTCTCGGGAAAGCACGGTGGAGGCGCCGACGAAGGTCTTTCCATTGTCGGATTGGACTTGGCGAGGACACCCTCTTCTAGAGACGAAACGAGCGAAAGCGGCCAGAAACTTTTCAGTCGTTAAGTCGGATGTAGGCTCTAGATGGATGGCCTTTGTAGAAAAACAAACGAAAACCAACACATACCCTTTCGTAATGAGACAAGCTCTTCCGGTATAATTTTTTATGTCAAACGGGCCGGCGTAGTCCATCCCTGTGTACGTGAACGGGCGGGAAAAGGACACTCGCTCTTTCGGAAAACTTCCCATCATCTGGACTTGCAATCTCTTTTTGTGGATAACGCAGACCTTGCAGGAGTTAACCACTGCCTTCACCAAGTTCTTTATTCTCGGAACCCAGTATCTGGACCGAGTGAGACGCACCACTAGCTGGTTGCCACCATGCAACGTAATGAGATGCGTGAATTTGACCAGAAGCCGCGAGAGTGCACATTCGTACGGCAGGATTATCGGATGTCGTTCATCATACCGCAAACTGTCGGAGGCCGTTACGCGGCCGCATGCCCTGATTACCCCTTTCTTATCTAGAAAGGGGTTCAGGGAGAGAATCGAACTCGCCGCGGGCACAGGACGCTTCTGACTCAAGCAGCGGTATTCTTCAGAAAAATACCTGCGCTGAGTGCAAATCGTCATGAGTTCTTCCGCGGCGGCAACGTCCTGGGCCTCTACACGGACCCCGGAAGGCGGTGATTGTCTTCGACATCGTTGGACAAATCGATGGACATACGCGAGGACCCGCAAAGCTCTATCTAAATTGGAAAAGCGATCTAGGAAATCTTCTGACGGCATAGACGCCACATGGACTTTAACGACACGCTTCTCGATCTCAGTCACCGGCAGGTCGGTTCCCTGGCTGGGCCAATGATCGCGTGGCCGTTGCAGCCAAGTGGGTCCATGCCACCAAAGCGGGTTATCCACCAGCTCTTGAAGGGGAACTCCTCGACTAGCCAAATCAGCTGGATTATGTTCGGATTGAACGTGCGACCAATTGGCCGCCTCAGTGGACTCGGTGATCTTCGTCACCCTGTTGGCAACGAACGTAGTCCAATGGCACTGGTTTTGCTAACCATGCTAGCACAATCGTGGAATCGGTCCAACAATGGAATTTTGAGGTCAGCCTCGGCATTTTTGGAAGAATGGCTTCGGCCATCTCGGACAAAAGGAGAGCCCCACATAACTCCAGCCTGGGAAGGGACACCGTTTTGACTGGCGCCACACGCGTCTTGGCCGTGAGCAAGTGCACCATCGTCTTATGGCCCACTTCTACGCGCACATAGATCGCAGCACCGTATGCCTTTTGCGAGGCGTCACAGAATCCGTGATGCTCTACGCGGAACTCTGGACGGAAGGAAACCCATCTGGGTATTCTGACCTGGTCTAGGACCGAATAGCTCTGGAGAAAGCTGTTCCACCTTTGGCACAGCTCAATTGGAAGTTTATCGTCCCAGCCTAGATCCTGAAGCCAAATCTCTTGCATAAAGATTTTGGCACACACAACAAATGGAGCGAGCCAGCCTGCTGGATCAAATAGCTTGGCAATTTGGGAAAGGACTTGTCGTTTCGTGTGGGAGATTTCCGTTGCTAAATCTGGTGGGACGAAAAAGAACTCATCGGACGTCGCCTTCCATCGTACGCCGAGAGTTTTGGCTGTGCTCTCAGTGTCGATCTCGAGGAAGTCGGCTGTCAGAAGATGATCGCTTTGGATATGAGCTAATATTTCTTTGTTGTTGGAGGTCCATTTTCTCAGTGGAAACCCCGCGGAATCTAGAGCACTTTGTAGCTCGCGAACAATGGACTTAGCGTCCTCGGCGGAGTCAGCTCCCGCAAGGACATCGTCTACATACATATTATTTCGAATGACATTGCTCGCTCTTGGATGGCTGAGCTGCACGTCAGTTGCCAACTTTTGCAGGACTCGAATGGCCAGGAATGGCGCGCAATTGACTCCAAAAGTTACCGTCTGTAATTCGAAATCTCGAATGTGCCCCTCGCTGTTGCGGAATAAAATGCGTTGGAACGGGGAATGCTTCGGATCTACCCATATCTGCCGATACATTTTCTCGATATCGGCACTGTAGACGTATCGGAAATATCGCCACTTCAGGATCTGGATAGTTAGATCGGACTGTAAGACTGGGCCAGCATGAAGGATATCATTTAAGCTGACCCCATTCTCTGAAGGGCTGGAGGCATTGAAAACCACACGTAACTTAGTGGTTGTACTTTCCGGCTTGAGCACGGCATGATGCGGAAGGTAATAACTGGCAGAATTATGGGTGGGACGGACCTCTTTCATGTGATTGAGGTCGAGATACTCTTGAATCACGGAGTCGTATTTGGCTTTCAGCTGACAGTCCCTCTTCAGGCGTTGCTCGGTTCTTAGGAACTGCGACAACGCGGAGGATCTGGAGTGACCGAGGGCGGATTTTACGTTTTGAGGATCACGAAACGGAAGACTTACGACATACCTGCCGTTATCGTCTCTCGTAGTCGTTCGGAGAAAATTTTCCTCACAAGCCAAATCGGAAGATTTTGTCACTTTTACTGGCAGATCCTCCACCTCCCAAAATTTGGTGAGACGCCTATCCAGGGACGTGTCAACTGTGTGGGAGATTCGTGTGGAAAAAACGGAAATCTGATTTTCCCTTGGAGCAGGAACGGGTCCTGTTAGGATCCACCCGAAAATGGTTTCTTGCCCGAGAAGAGAGCCACAAATATTCGGCCGGGTGCCGCTTAGGAGAATGGATGGCAGTATGTCGGCCCCGACCAGAATATCTATCTGTGCACTCTCGTAGAACTTTGGATCCGCTAGTGACAGTTCGGGAAGATCCCGTAGAAACTGTTGCGGAATCGGACAAGATGGAAGGTTTCCAGCTAATTGAGGAAGAACATAGGCCGTCGTGTTTATTTGCAAGCCAGGCCTGGTCGGAGAACGGATGGTAAACTGACAGAGCTTTTTGGATTCAGCGGATACTGTCTGGTTTAAGCCTGATACTTGGGCTCGGATTACCTGGTGAGGCAACTTAATTAGATTGAACAGCCGCTCAGAAATGAAGGTTGCCTCTGATCCTGAATCTATCAAGGCACGAGCTTTAAAATTCGACCCCAAGTGACATATGTCAATTATGGCGGTGCCCAGCAAGACGGATCTATACCCCGTCGCGAAGTAATTTTGTACTGTCGAGTCCGTGGACCGGGAAGCGGTGGCAACTGGTGTACTTGGTCTTGATCTGGGTCTTGGGGCGGGATTCGAAGGCGATTGGGAGGAGTTGCCTCTGTGTAGTAAGGTGTGATGGCGGCCGCGGCACGTAAAGCAACTATGAGTGCTCTCACAATCACGCAGCTGGTGCCCTCGCGCGAAGCAGTTTAGACACAGCTGCTTCCTCTTTATGTATGCCGAACGCTCGTCGACCGTCATCTGGAGGAACCGTGCACATGTGCGGACAGGATGGTTTTCCTTCTTACAAAGGTCACATCCTTTTGGCTTGGGTGCTACCCTTGTCTCGTATGAATTTATTCTTCGAGGCGCTGCAGTGGGGGCGGATGTTTTTGGCAGAGATTGACTCGATCCCGACGGCCGTACGTCGTCTATGGCTTCTAAGGTCCGGTGACGCTCCGTAAGGAAGGCGTTCAGTTCCTGCCACGTCGGAATCTCTGCCTTATTGTGCAGGGACTGTTCCCACAAGGATAGCGTGAGCTTAGGAAGTTTGGAGGAGCACATGTACACTAGGAGGCAATCCCAATTTTCTGTTTCAATTCCGGACATTTCTAAAGCCGTAAGGCAACCCTGGATGGTACGTTGAAGTTCACGGATAGCTGACCCAGATTCCTGATTAACGGACTGCACATTGAAAAGTATTTTCAATTGGCTATTTACTAACAACCGCTTGTTTTCGAAACGCTCAGTTAGGTTAGCCCAAGCTGAGCGAAAGCCGTCGTTAGTAAGGGGGGAGTTTGACACTATCGTGTGTGCATCGCCGCTTGTTTTGGCATTTAGGTGGAACAATTTCTCGACTGGCGTCAGCCTTGGATTGTTTATGTAAATGGCCGTAAACAGATCCCTAAAGGTCGGCCACCGCAGATAGTCTCCGGTGAAAACCTCGGTATCGCACGGAGGCAGCCGACATCCAGAGGGAATGTAAGTCTGGGTAGGAACAGCTTGAACTTGGGGAGCCTGGGCTATCATATCCGCGATCTGAGCCCCACATCTCTCGTAAACGGAATAGCAGTAGCCGTATTTAGCCTTGAGAACTGGCAAACTGTCAGCTGCACTGTCTCCGGCTTCTGCTATGCACCCGGTGCATTCATCGTATTCTGCCTTGATGCGGTCCCATAACGCGCGTATTTCTTCGCGGCGGATGTTCAGCATAGACAGAGTAGGAGGGATCGGCGAAGGAGTGTTTGCTCTGGATTCAAACTCACTCAGCCGATCTGAGACCTCAGTAAATTTGCTTAGAGCGATCTGGGAAGGTGTTAGTGCCATTTTGACGTTTGCACGGGTGACCCTTTTTCGGGGCGACGAGGTCTTGGCAGTTAGTTCGGGTGTGGGCGGATCTACGGATATGCCTGGGACTACGGCAGGTGGAATAGACAACTTGTTGTTATCACTTCCAGCGGACATTTAAAGAGAAATTACCTTTATTTGGGTCTGAATCTGTTCGCCTTTGTTTATGTCGGATAAATAGGAAACCTGGCCCACTTCTGGAACAGTGGAACGAGGTGTCGACAAAAAAGTAGTGGATCGGAGAAATAGAAATTGGAAGCAAGCACCGACCTGGTTACTTTGCGGAATTAAACCCAATAATACGGATTAGGAACAGTGAGTGATGAGTTCGAATATCACCCGTTGAGAAGTAATTCTATAATATTTAACCCTTTTGGTATATGTATTATGGTTGGGATCAAGTTTGGTATATTTTTTGCTGGTATTTTTGCGTTTGGATAAATTGAGGGGGGAAAATACCAACTATGTGTATATATATAGTCCACGGTGGAGTAATTGTAATATTTTCGCCTTTATTTAAACTTCTAAATGAAGAAAAAATACCAAAATTTGTTGGTCGGAGGATGCGATCGGTTGATTATTTAATATTGGAGTATTGCTTTAATTTGATTTAATATTTCGAGGAAAAATACTAAAAATATACCAAAAAAATGGTGGACGGAGGATGCGATCGGTTGATTATTTGATATTGGAGTATTGCTTTAATTTGATTTAATATTTCGAGGAAAAAATACTAAAAATATACCAAAAAATGGTGGACGGAGGATGCTATGCATGCAGTGGAGTGCTGGTATTTTTCCCGTTTAAATAAAATAAATTTTACGGAGTAAATACCAAATACCAAAAAAATACTAAAAAAGTTTGATGGTAAATAAAAACACAATGACCAAAAAATTTTCTCGTCGGTTGGTGTAATTTTTGTATTTTATTATTTTTTTTTTACCGGATGGCCGACGGAAAACTTTAATTAGTCGGAACGGGATGGTGGAGTTAAAAATTATATGTGACTGTATGTAGATATGTGTATATATGTAGATTTTTGTATGGATGTAGATATTTGTATGGATGTAGATATTTGTATGGATGTAGATATTTGTATGGATGTAGATATGTGTATATATGTAGATATTTGTATGGATGTAGATATTTGTATGGATGTAGATATTTGTATGGATGTAATATATTTGTATGTATGTAATTTTCGCCGGTTTTAAATTTGTTAAATAATTATTGCCGGCGGGGTATGTGTTGTTGTGGAAGTTTTCGATTTATTGTGTGTGGACTGTATTTGGAAAAACGAAAAAATATGTGCAAGTATTTTAGCGGCTGCGGATATACAGAGAGAAAAATCTTGAAAAGTTTTGGGGGCCTGAATTGGCAGAACACTAGAAATTTAATAATTCTCACTGTATGCTTGGCTTATATTTGCACAATATTTTCTCTAAGCTTGGAATTTTTTTTCTCGATTTTGTATATGTGTATGTAAGTATGGATGAGCGGCCAAATGCAATTAAAAAAGGAGTCGGAAAAAATTGGCAATATGGCCGCACGTAGCAAAAGGAAAATCGAAGAAAAAAATGGCGAAGTAATTTTTAATTGCCGTTGTCGGATTTAATCGGACTAGGATTTTAGACAAATCGTACAGAAAGTCAAACGAATTATTTTCGAGTGGCTGACTGCAGACCGGCAATTAATATAACGAAAAGCTTTACTTATCTTATCGGCTCGAATGGATCAAAATGTACGCCGGGGGGCAGCGGGGTACCGTGCTGGCGCTGGTGGAATGGCGTGGGAGGCGACGGCGGGAAAACGGTCGGCGTCGGCGGGCTGGTTCGCTGGGCTTCGCTGGCTTGCTGCTGGTGCGGTTTGCTGCTGGTGCTGATGAAGCTGTAGGGGAGAAACCACTCGAACGCGTATTTGCCCCTTAGTCGGAAATAAATGTGCACAAGAAGTTAAACTGGGTAAAAGTAGGCGGGGTACGACCGCGGTTTATTGTACTGAACTTCAGAAATCGAACTGACTTAGTCTAAGCTCCGCTCTGCGCTCCAAAGCGCAGCGGAGACTTCATGGCGGGAGCTAGGAACAGCGCAGGAGAGCGGGAGCGCGAGAGAGCGGGAGAGCGGGAGAGCGGTAGAGCGGTAGAGCGGTGCAGCTGGTGCAGCTGGATAGCGGGGCCAGTCCAGATTCGCCGGACAGTGGGCCTGAACAATTATAGATGCAATTTTTCTGAATAAATTAATCCCAATTAGTAGGACGGATACCAATCCTTCGGATTCATACAACCAATGTCTTGTTTCAAACATATTTATATAGTGGTAATATATAATAATGGAATATCCATGATACTTTTATACTTTTGTGAATGTTAATACTTCATTTTTATTTTCCAAAATGCACTTATTAATATAAAAAGCTGTGTATCTGTATCTGCAAAAAATATTTAGCTCCTTTTTAGTTTTTCTGTCTACTTTTTATAAAAAAGGTATTCCTCTGTGTGATCTTCATTGATATAATTTAATATTGGTACCATGCTAGCAGGCTGATTAACTGTTGCTTCCGGTTCCCTTTCTTGAGCTCGACTTTGCTCCCTGGTTTGGTTTTTACGATAATAGTTTTGATAATAATTATTATTATATCTGCCTTGATTATTATTTGCTGCCAATTATTAATATGAATATTTTGAATTTAGAGCGATGGATCAACGTGCATTGGATTGATAGTTTTTGGTTTTTGATTGTTATTCTGATTATTGTTTTGCCAAAAATTCCAAATTTGTCGCCAATTATTTTGAAAAAAATTCCAGGTATTTCCCATTTCTTTAGTATTATTATTTTGTTTGGAATTTGATGGATTAAATCTTTAGTTATTTTCCTTATTTTTATTTTCATTCTGTAGCTATCTTTTCTCCTAAACTATCTATTTCCTTGCACACTTCGCTTCACTTAATTGAACATTAATTAATCTATTAATTAAGCCACCTGTAGAAAAATTAGCTGTACCTCCGGTGAAATGAAATTAGTTTAGTCGGAGTTATTATACCCGTTACTCGTAGAGTAAAAGGGTATACTAGATTCGTCGGAAAGTATGTAACAGGCAGAAAAAAGCGTTTCCGACCCCACAAAGTATATATATTCTTGATCAGGATCACTAGCCGAGTCGATCTAGCCATGTCCGTCTGTCCGTCTGTCCGTCTGTCCGACTGTCCGTCTGTCCGTCTGTCCGTCTGTCCGTCTGTCTGTCCGTCCGGATGAACGCTGAGATCTCGGAAACTATGGGAGCTAGGCTATTGAGATTTAGCGTGCAGATTCCTGAGCTTCTTACGCAGCGCAAGTTTGTTTCGGCACAGTGCCACGCCCACTCTAACGCCCACAAACCGCCCAAAACTGTGGCTCCTACAGTTTTGGTGCTAGAATAAAAATTTTAACTGAAATGTATTGTTCTCATCAACACCAATCGATTGACCCAAAAAAAAGTTTGCCACGCCCACTTTAACGCCCACAAACCGCGAAAGCCTGTGACGCCCACAATTTTCATGCTAGATAAAAAATTTTAACTGAAATGTATTGGTCTCGTCGATACCTATCGATTGATCCAAAAAAAAATTTGCCACGCCCACTCTAACGCCCATAACGCTTAAATCTGTATACCGCCGGTAGGTGGCGTATTTTAATCTCGCTTTGCTGCTTGCATATCTCCATATAGCTGAGTAACGGGTATCTGATAGTCGAGGTACTCGACTATAGCGTTCTTCCTTGTTTTTTTTTGGGAGAGTTTGGGCTTTAAACGGAAACTGACCAAGTGCTGCCCTCGAAGTTAATGGCAAAGGCAAAATCTAAAACAAAACAATGGCAATATCGCTAAAAATTGTTGATTAATTGGATAACTTGAACAGCACAAAAAAATATTGACGAAAATTTAACAGTCTTCAAATGTTATGGGCTTCTTTCTAATTGCCGTCCCCAGGACTTATTTTCACATCTCATAGCAGAAAACCAACAACAACAAAATTCAGCCTAAACTCTAAAATTTAGTTTACAAAATATAAAAACATCACAATTGTCCAGAATATCGCAGGAGAGCAGATCATCAGCAATTTAAAATGGAAAATCTGAAAAAAAAAAGATGAGACTTAATAAATTAATCGAAAATAAATGAAGTGGCCAAAACCCAGACCCCATATATACATGTACTAATACGATTAATATAGTCCAGAACATCTATAATTACTTACAGCCACGATCATATAAACAGCACAAAAAGTACGCTTTCTTTATTTGTGAGTATTGCACAGACAACAAATTATTTAATGGACAAACTTGTTTCTAATTGTGTTTGATAAACATTTTTTCTTAATAAAAATAACATTTTATAGCAGTCATGGTTCTCAAGAAAATTCAAGTGTTAGGCCCATATTTAAAAAAAAACCTATGCACCTACATTGCACCTATAGAATTTAAACTAGAAAATGTTGCTTCAAAAATTTTTGTTTTTAAAAAGGTGTTTGATTCTTTAGTCTTTAGTCTTTTATTTATGAAAAGTCTGGGATAATGTGACTTGCCACAAAGCTCCGAGCCATGTCTCCGGGTAGTTCAAAGTCACCAGTAGGGACGCGGTGACATGGCTCAAGCCAAAAAGCTTTTTGTTTATTTTTTGCCTAAAACGCTGTGCCGCCGTTGACGTCAGCAGAAAATTCGGCGCAGCGTGGAAGACTGTCTACGAAAACGATCGTGCAATAGAGAGGCAGATATTCGGAAGTTCCCTCTCTTTCTTTGTCTTATAATCTGCCTGCACTCGGCGCTCTCAGAGACAATTTTGTTATGTTTGGCTAGCGACTAACATTTCGGCGGAAAAATGTTCGTGGAGCAGCGACATGTGAGTGCCCTAACATTCTAGGAGCATTATTGTATATAAAAAAAAGAACTAATATTCTTTTATAAAAGTAAATTATTTGATTGTAGGGAAATTAATTAAATTCAATTTACATATAATGTTATGTTTACTTATTATACATTTTTATTACAATTTACTATTGTTCGTACCCAAAGGTACTCAACATGACCACACCCAACAAATCAAGCAGTAGCCAAGTTGGGAACAGTACCAGGCGCTCAGTAGCCCGTAATACACTATCTCCACTAGCAGCTAACCTACGTTAGCTCTACCTCAGCGCAGATCTGCATCGCCTGTGGTCCGGCAACGCAGTAACCATCGTTACCATTGCCGCGACGCGATCGTCCTGCCAGCAAAGCGTCCCCGTGCCAGCTACAAGTACTCATTACCCCCTTGTCCCGCGGTGTGACCCGGAAGTGTCTACTTCGGTTAGGCACAAACATTGGTGACCCCGACGTGATCCTTTAACAACAAAGGATCACACTCAAGCAACCCCCTTCCCACTAAAAGACTCACAGCTTTATCCAGCTTCACAGGATACGCTTCTTCTTCCAGCGTCACAGGAACTTCAGCTTAATCCAGCTTCACAGGATACGCTTCTTCTTCCAGCGTCACAGGAACTTCAGCTTAATCCAGCTTCACAGGATTCGCTTCTTCTTCCGGCGTCACAGGAACTTCAGCTTAATCCAGCTTCACAGGATACGCTTCTTCTTCCAGCGTCACAGGAACTTCAGCTTCATCCAGCTTCACAGGATTCGCTTCTTCTTCCAGCGTCACAGGAACTTCAGCTTCATCCAGCTTCACAGGATTCGCTTCTTCTTCCAGCGTAACAGGAACTTCAGTTTAATCCAGCTTCACAGGATACGCTTCTTCTTCCAGCGTCACAGGAACTTCAGCTTAATCCAGCTTCACAGGATTCGCTTCTTCTTCCAGCGTCACAGGAACTTCAGCTTCATTTAGCTTCACAGGATACGCTTCTTCTTCCAGCGTCACAGGAACTTCAGCTTTATCTAGCTTTACAGGATACTCAGCTTCATCCAGCTTCACAGGATACTCAGCTTCATCCAGCTTCACAAGGTTCTTTGTTTCCAAGACACACAATATGTCTACTTCATTCATTGAGGAAACAAGTCACACAAGAATCGATGTACACAATCGATTACTAGACACCCAAAACGAGCTGCAAGGGAAAATCCAACAGCTCATTAAGAATTATGGCAAGGATTCTGCCGACCGACGCCACCGAGACGGCTATTATTCCGGTAAGCTAAATCAGTTAAACGATCTCTGGCAGCAGTTTTGCGACCTAGATGAAGAAGTCCAGCAAGCGGCATTACCCACTGGAAGTGAGTTCTCTTCACGATTAGTAGCACTTAAGGAGCTGGTCGAAAAATATCAGAATATCTTTCTGGACAACATGCCGACTGGAAGCGGGCTTCCGAAGGCCCCAAAACGAACGTCGGCCAACATCAAGATCACAACAAGAGATCAAGTCAAAGGAGATTCCGCAATTGACACGGTGATCCGACAGTTGCAGAGAAGATGCAACGAATTGGAGTCATCATTAACATTAGCCTCGAACGCCCCAACCGTCACCCCAGCCCTACAAAGGCACCTGGATCTCCATTGGGCGTTACTGAGGCAAGCCCACGACGAATTGGACAGCACACCTGGGGCCGCAGCCCTGGCAGAAGCAGAGCTAGCTCAATTCCACACATTATACGAGGAATACGAAATGAACCTGCTTCGAGGAAAAGACGCGCCAATGAGCCTAAACTTGAACCTTCCGCCAATTAGCATTCCGGAGTTCAACGGCGAGTATCTAGACTGGATACGGTTCCATGATCTCTTTGTGGAATTGGTACATAATAAACCATATTCGGCCAGTCAAAAACTACATATTCTACAGAGTTCGCTCAAAGACCATAGAATAACAAGATGCGTAACTAGGAGTAAGAAAGTGTACACAGGCGGGCTAATTTTTGCAAAGCAACCCTTACACGTATAGGAATCTATTTTTAGAATGCCGTTGCTTTGCTTCCTTCTCTTTCCCTCTCTCTTGCTATCTCGCTCACTACACTTCGCGTGTAGTCAAAATTCAATTTTTGTCTCATTTGTCGATTCTTGAATTATGTTGACGAAAAGGAATCGATCTAAAAGACGTATTGCTCATGCGAATTATAAGAGGGCTGTTGCGCTCTGCGTATGTTGGTGGCCCGTGGATAATGGATTTGAGTTCGATGTTCGAGTCCACTCTGAGGCTGGATTCAACTTAATATTTTTTTATATTTTTTTATATTTTTTTATATTTTTTTTTTTATTTTAATATTTTTTTAGCTGTACTTTTTTGACAATTTTTTTTTTTAATATTTTTGATAGTTTTTTTAGTTTTTTTAAATTCGTTTTTGTTTTTTTTATTGTTTTTAGTTTTTCACAAATAGATTTCTTAGTTTTTTTTAAATTTATTTTTTGGTTTTTTTTTATTTTTTTTAGTTTTTCTTCCTTTTTTTAAAACATTTAGATGTACCAACTGGGACTTTAGGAATTAATCGCTCCTATAGATATATTTTATTTTGTGTAAATTACATATTAAAGGTTTTAATAAAATATCTAATAACAATAAAAACATGAACACAATAAGTAATTCACTTTGAATCAAAGTATGTACTCGAGAAAAGGATTTTTCATTATATTTTGATGGTGAGTGCTTTCCATATAAAATGCAAATGTTCGATAAATAGATTTCAGCTTTACTGTTCAAAGATCCCCAGATATTTATTTATTTATGACGCAGTATATTAAGCTTATCGCTACTTTTACATTTGTCTGGGGAGTCTAGCCACTTACAATGTTTGTACAGAAAAACTTTAATTAATTTATCTAACATTAGCATTTTATGTGAATAGCACTCATCATTTTCATCAAACCACGATGAAAAATGGCTTTCTCCAGTACACGTTACACGTTTACTCATTATAAACTGTTAAATGTGTTCTTGTTTCTTATTAGTATTAAAAATGTTTTCAAAAACCTTTATATGTATTTTACATACATTAAAAAATATATCTGAAAGAGCACTTAACTTTCCAAAGTCCGAATCGTTACAGAAATTTTTTTCTGCAATAAAAATTTCGGAAGGCGAATTTAACATTTCTCCCTGTTTTAAAATAATCGCTTCACATCTTTTGCCGGGGTTGAACTCCGACCTGCAATTCTCGCGGTTGAGCGACTAGACCCCTGGCCTACAGGCCTTTGACAACTTGCGTTAGTCAAATGCGACATTGAGCCCTTATTGCAGCAGACCACACGAAATGATTCACCAACACAACCAAAGAGCTTTACACGGACAACGCACACAAGCAAGATCGAAAATCCACATCGAAAATCCACACCAAAAATTTTGCCGTACATTCAGTTGTATGGCTGTTACGCATCTTGTTATTCTATGGTCTTTGGTTCGCTTCGTGGTGAAGCGAGGAACGTTTTGGCAGACACAGCCTTCTCACAGGGTGGCTATGACGATACCTGGTTGCGTTTGAAGGCCAGGTACCAAAACGGAAAAATACTAGTATTCTCCGCCATAGCAAAAATTTTTGACCATACGCCTATAGACGGTTCCTCGCGCCAACTAAGGGCCTTACATGACACTATAAAAAACTCAATGAGTACTCTTCAAAACCTCGATATCAGCACAAAATCCTGGGATCCAATCCTGTGTTTTCTTATCAGAAGAAAACTAGACCAGCAGTCTCAAGCTGCTCTAGAAAATTCAGCGGATGCACCAACGGAAATTCCAACGTTATGGAGTGTACTGACGTTTATTGAGCGGCGCGCTTGCATGCTGGAGACGATAAGCGCTCAACCTACAGCAACACTCCGCCATCAGTCAGTTCACAACGAAGAGAGCTGTAAGATTTGTCACCTAGGACAACATAATCATAGAGCATGTAGCCGTATCCAGCAAATGGACCCCAAAGCACGGCGCCAAGCCATTATTCAAGTAGGAGCATGCACAAATTGTTTGTCTACAGCTCATAAGGTTGAAAACTGTGGATCACCGACCACTTGTCGAGTCTGCCAGCAACGGCATCATTCACTCTTACACCAAGGACCGAAAAGCAATCCAGTGGCCGGCGCAGTAACCATTGCAGGCTACGACTTAGGAGGATATACTCTGCTCCCGACCGCCAAGGTATCGTTACAAGGGCCAAACGGTCTATTACAAACATGTCGCGCTGTAATAGACCATCTATCACATCACATCTCAAGGAGAATGGCAGATCTGCTATCTCTTAAGGAAAGGTCACCGATTGAAATATCTGGAATCGGAGGAAAAATATCAACAGCAATTAGATCAACACTAAAGCTCTCATCAGTTACATCAGGGTTTGAAAGACTAATAGAGGTATTTCTTATTCCCACAGTCATTACAGACCAACCGTCAGTATCGATTGATACCGATCTTAATATTCCCGGGGGACTGCCATTAGCAGATCCTGACTTTCGGCAACCTGGACCCATTGACCTAACCTTAGGGGCTGAGGTGTATTCTCGTGTAATAACCGGTGAACTTCTTGAACTAGGACCTAATAAACCTTTGGCACAAGGCACTAGGCTTGGTTATGTAATCACAGGATATCTCAATAAAGAAACCTCATCTGACACGGAAATCAACCCTATTCTGGTAGAAGGCCGAGGTGATTTTGCAGGACCGAACGCTGCTTATGAGCCAACAAAAGATAAAAATCCGATGAATATAGAACCGGCTTCTCATCAATTTTAAACCTACAAGAAGGCTGACTTTGGTTCAACATTTCTAAACCTAACCAAGAAATATCTTAGTTTTGTTGCATAGACGTGCCAAATGATCAAGTTCTACGAGAGCACAATTTCAGTCCCCACGGTAATGTCAATTTTATCGCAAAGGGGAGTGTTAAGCAGCATCAAGAAGATGTGAAGGACCTGAAACACAAACATGAACCGCAGTTGAAGGAAAGATCCACCTTGGTCAATGATTTGTTCGGTGCTTCCTATACAATTCTGTCAAGGGCTGACCGACATCACGACTTAATTGAGGGTACCCCTCAATGGGGGGAGAATGTTCGTACCCAAAGGTACTCAACATGACCACACCCAACAAATCAAGCAGTAGCCAAGTTGGGAACAGTACCAGGCGCTCAGTAGCACCCACTGCATATGAGAATGGCTGATCAGCATATTATATGTCTCACTAACTCACCGTCTCACTGACTCAACGGCACACTGACCGGCCAATGCAGTCAGCACATTTTGCAGTGTCTGCCGAGCCAACTACACAAGCTGCTACCATAATCAAAACTCCCTGACCTACCTACCTACTTTAGAATATAGCGCACTTCACTAATCATTACACTAAACTGTCGTCTTCCAAGTAGTACATAAACATGTACCAAATGAAGAATAAATCAGTTATCAACACACCTCTTAACTCCGCGGTTCTACTTCCTACATCTGGGTATAGGGCCCGTAATACACTATCTCCACTAGCAGCTAACCTACGTTAGCTCTACCTCAGCGCAGATCCGCATCGCCTGTGGTCCGGCAACGCAGTAACCATCGTTACCATTGCCGCGACGCGATCGTCCTGCCAGCAAAGCGTCCCCGTGCCAGCGACAACTACTCATTACCCCCTTGTCCCGCGGTGTGACCCGGAAGTGTCTACTTCGGTTAGGCACAAACAACTATTTTATTTTAGTTATAGAAATTTTGTTCTTTAAAAGTGATTTAAATATTCAAAACATTTTAATATTAATATTTTTAAAAAATTGTAGTTGATTTTTTCGATTTTAATATTTCGATTTTTTAGGATTTATACCCAAGCCATTTTCCCTTGCCCATTTTTCAATTAGCCACAACATTTTATTACTTATACGGACACAGGCATGTATTTCAGTTACGGGTCTACTAACATATATTTGGACATCATCAGCATATAAATGTACTTCACACTCAGACAGGATACTAGGGAGATCATTGACATATATGTATAGAAAACAATAAGGGGCGTAGCACGGATCCTTGTGGCACCCTGCTGGATAAGTTCCGGAGAGAAGAAACTTGCGTCCCACAGACGACTGCTTGATACCTATTCGTTAAGTAGAAATTAAACATATTCCTAAGCTTGGTACAGAGATTGTTATGATTCACAGAATCAAAAGCCTTACTGTGGTCATGGAGCGTCAAAAACGTTACGCAGTTACTGTCCAGTTCTTGTCTTATATCCTCAACAATATTAGTGATTGCAGTAATACAACTCCTTTTCTTACAGAATCCAGATTGTTTTTCATCAAGTAGAGAATTATTAGCTAAGTATAGTTGAATCTGTGAGGACATAAGGTTTTCAAAGACTTTTGATAGAAAAGGTAATATTGAAATAGGTCTATAGTCATTGTTTAGCTTAGGAATTGGAAAAATTTTGGCGTTTTTCCATATTGTCGGAAATGAAGATGTTGTTATAGCCGTGTTAAAAACATGTGTAACATGGGGCAACATTAAGGGGAGCAAAAGCTTAACAAATTTTGGACTCATATTATCGAGACCAACAGCATCGGACTTGACATGCAGAATACTAGCTAGGACATCACTTTGGTTTATATATATAAAGCTAAAACTATTATGACAGAGGGGTTGAGTATTCAGGTACGGATTGCAAGTTGCTTCAGGTACATTTATTTCCAAAAACTTTTTGTTTATTAATTCGACATCCACCTCAGACTCTGTCTGTTGCTTAGATTTTCCAATACCTAATCGTTTTAGTTTGTTCCATCTGTTTTTTGAGTTAACACAGTTATTATAGCTTCGGTGTTTTTTAACATATAACCTCCTACGCTTGGAAATAACATTTTTTAGTTAGTTTTGAATTTCGAATTTAATTTTATCAAAATCGGACGACCATTTAATATAGCTGCCATAGGAACGATCGGAAAATTGGTTGGAAAATAATATGAAACAAATTATAGCTTCCGTGTTTTCTGACATATATACTATTGGGAATATCATTTTTTGAATTTTAAATTTAATAAATATAACTGCAAGGGTATACAAGCTTCGGCTTGCCGAAGTTAACTTCCTTTCTTGTTTACTCAAGAAGTAAAAACACAGTCGGATATTTTTCGCTTTAAAAAGGGTATAGGTACAGTGGCACGCGCCAACAGCGAAGAGAAATCAAAAGAAATCAACTAAAGGGGTGAGAGGAAGACTTGGTGCATTCTGTTTGAGTGATTGAAAGGTAAGCATACACTTAAACTGTGCGCATCAGTGTAAAGTGAAAATAATAAAGTCAGGTAAGTGTTATATTGTGCATTGATCTTAGTTAAGTGTACGTAAATTTTTAAGGTGTTCAATGGGTTCCGTTAGCCGAAAGGGGATGATGAAATGTTTTGTGCCAATAAAAATCACGCAAAGGGTTATACACAGCTCTAAAAGGTAAATATACAAATAAACAAATAAAACGCATTTTTTAGACATATGCCCACACATTTTATCAGGACTCGGAGGAGCCGGATAAATGTTTAAGGAAGGCGGTGACCAATGTAAAAAGCAAATTAACTTAACATAAAACTAGACTTACCAACAGAGGTAGACTTACCCTTAACAGAAAACCTAAATAATACGATTTAATTAAAATGAATTTAAAAGTAAATAAAAATCGATGTATTTTAAATTCAATATTTTCATAAGTGAAAACTCATTGGAAATTTTCTGAATTTCAAAAGGTGCCGTCCATAAACCACGTGGACAGTTTTGGGGGAAGGGCGGGGCTCGTCAAAAGTCCACGATTTTCCGCGAGGGGGGGAAGAGGGGGTCGAGGTAAATGTCCACGTGGACATAGTACAAATTTAATTTTAACCTTTATGTTATTTATTCCACTTTTAAATTTACTATTAAACTTCTATTTATTTACCATTTTTAAAAATATCTAGATATAATTTTTAATAAGAAAAAAAAAATTTTCAATGAAAAAGTCCACGTGGACAAAATGGGAGGGGGGGTGGGGGGGGGGGTTAGTTAAAAATCCACAATTGTCCACGAGGGGGGAGGGGGGGTTAAAAAGTGCTTAAAATTTGTCCACGTGGTTTATGGACGGCCCCAAAGTGATTTCACGTGGGACGTGTCACCGGCACGTGACAGGCCATACGACAAATGAGTATAAGGAACAAGTGAAATCCCGTGGGACTTCAAAAAATAATTTTCAAGGATCTTGAGCCCAAAGTAGATGTTACTGTACCTTTAAAGCTTTAAAACTGATTTAAGCTGGGATGGTGACCTTGAACTACCCGGAGACATGGCTCGAAGCTGTGTGGCAAGTCACATTTGAACATACTTTTCATAAATAAGAGTCTTTACAAGAATCTGAACACTTTCTTAAATTCAATGTGTGCTAATATGGGCCTAAAAATTGAATTTTCTTCAGAATCATGGCGCCAACTGCTATAAAATGTTATTTTTATTATGAAAAATGTTTTAGAAACAAGTTTGTCCATTAAATAATATGTTGTCTGCACAATAAAAACAAATAGAGAAAGCGTACTTTCTGTGCTATTTATATGATCATGGCTGTATCTATATTTATATACCATAATCAAATTACCATTTATACTTAGGTCTCACCTCAGCTCTTGAGCGCTGGTTGAAGCTCCGATTAGGCAGGCCAAGAACGCTGAATCGAAATGAGGTATGTAACGAACAACGTTCAGAGTGGCAGCTGGAAAACTCTCGATGCAACGCACGCTCTTGTTTCGGCTGCGGTCGTCGGCTTGAGGGGATGGTTTATCTTAAAATTAGCGTGCTGCGACAAAATTGGACACACAGATACACATAGACATGCACTGTACGGCACAAACTACAACCGGAGAAAAACGAAACTACGAACTGACATCTGGCATGCACACACACATTCAAACCTGACCACTGATGTTGTTGTGGTCAATGCCCCCCTACGTGTGGCCGTTACTTCCTGGGGAAGACCTCTTCCCACGGCCCCTTTCACATCCCTACCGGTGCTGCCCCGGCCCGAGTTCAACTACAAATCTCTTAGAAAATCATTATAATTTATTTCCTAACTCTAAAAATGATACATTAAACATAGAATCATTAGAATAGAAACAGGACGTTAAATAAAAAAAATACAATATAACATTTAATTAAACAATATCTTAAAACTTTAATTGAGCCCTGGATTGCATTCGCAAATCGTAAACTCGAAAATTTGTCGCGCAGCGACTGCAGTCAGCGCTGCCAAAAGAAACTACACGCAGAATATATAAAAGCAAATTAAATCAAAACTACAAAACCATTTGTGGATCTGATAGAACCAAAACTACAACATAAAAATCCCTCGCCAACGGCCGGGATGTGATACCAGGCGCGCATGCGCGACTACTAGCGAGCTCTGACGCCGCTGCTTGTGCGCCCAAGTGGCGGTAAGGGGGAAAGGGAGGGATGCTAGCGGGCGACTACGTTCTTATCTTCTTTTCATTTATTTCTCGCGTTTCTTTGCGACGGTGCGCTCTAGTTTGCCCTGCGGGGGAGTTTTTTCGAATATTTCGCCGTTCGCGTTTAGGTGTTTAAATTAAATGAAAGTTTAACTTACGTAAAGTTGTTGCCGCATCCTCCGATGAAAGCGCTTCCAAAGAGGCTGCCGCTAACAAGGCTAACAAGCCTCGCGCATAATTTTTGTTGTTACTTGATTTTTATGTTTGTTTTGTTCGTCTACATGACCGACTGTTCTTTTCTATTAATTACCAATATTAATTGGTGGATTTCAGAGTTTTGATCACATTAAGGAAAAACAAAGTGTGCTGCTCTGTGGAACGCCGCGTTTGAGGGAAAACCTCGATACGGCCTTGCCGCTGCCGGCTGATCCAAAAGTCGCTTGGCGTTAAACAAACAAATGCGCATGTGCAATTCTCTTTGGTGGATTGGCGCTTAGAAGCGCCGTGGTTTGCTTGCGCCAACTCTTGGGTGTGGTTGCCACAATGCACCACGACGGCGGCGGGTGCTACCCTCTTTGGAAATACTCGTCGCAGTGCTCCGAGATCGCTCTTCCGCGTCGCTGTCGCTTGCTGCTGCGCCACAAAGTCAAAGTTAAACCCAAACTGGTAGGAAATGCCTGACTCACTTTTTGAGCCACTGCTATTGCACGAGGCTTGAATCACTCCTCACGGGATTAAGTTTGAAATATCTAAGCTGCAAAAGGTGCAAATTAGCATTGAAGAACCACAACTTTTCCACTTTCACCCACTTGAAATTACACTCAGAGTTTCACTTGCTATGAGCGGCTGACGGCAGCGGACCGCGATTCCACTACTCCGCCGTTTGCCCACAGAGAGGCGCGAAAATCTTTTCTCTCCTTGTTCTCGATCAGTCTCTCCTAGCAACACACAGCCACAGTTTTTCCGGACCTACTAGGAGCGCAGCGCGCTGCCTTGTTTCTCCCAGATGTTCTTAAGAGACATGTTGCTAAGCATCCGCAAAAACATTGTTGCTAAGCATTCATAGGTGCTGGTCTAGGCTATCCGAAACCCAGATACATTACTGGTACACGCGCCCTTACAGGTAAAACCCCTAAAATCAAATTAAAAATAAAACAAAACAAGAAATATATAAAAATATACAAATTGAACAAAAATCATCGAATTAGGAATAATAAATTTCTATTATATGTGGGAGGCCCAAGGTGACCTGTGTGATCCTATTTACATTTAGATGTAATAGGCATAAGTTATTTTTAAATGAATTATAACATGAATATAAATTGCTGATGAGCTTAAGGTGGGAGGAAACAGAGAAAACACTGACCTGTATTGAGCCAACTACCGCCCATGGCAGGGAGTTCTGGAAGATAGCAATGGATCCGGATCAGGAAGGGAGGGTGCGTGAGTTAGGTCAGCTAATGTCCGTTTCCATTTTTTGTTTTGTTTTTACTTGCGTTTTTTTAATAACATGGTAAAACCTGTGGGCATCGAGGAAAAAAACCACTTCCTGAGAACTGACTAGACGGTCTGCCCTTTTTCGCCTATATGAAAAAAGGGTTCATAAGAGATGACGAAGCTTCTTTTGGTCAAGAATGAAGTTTTAACTTTTTAACTTACATATAAATAAACATATCCGTTGAACATTTCAATTTTGTTTGCTTCAATTGATTTGTTTCTATTTTGTCAAGAGTCCAGCATCTCTACAGCAATACCATCTACATGCATTGGGGAAAAACTTTGAAAACTTTAGTAACAGTACAAAGAATATGATTTTACGACTAGTAAAAGGGTTGCTCTTTCGTTTCTTGTGTCGGCGGTGCGAGCACAACTTGCCTGACAAAAGTTAGTATTTTATTGGCTTCAATGTTGTTCTATCTAGGGTGTATGATGCACAAGATAGCCTGGGTCCGTCCGTGTGAAACAGATGTTTCGAAGAAGGCGGATGGTAGCTGGTGGGAATCGGAATATGACATTTGTTGGAAATCTTAGCTAGAAGAATAGCTAAGGCCTAGTACTCACATCGTCGAAAACCGCTAAGTAACCATAAGAGTGAGCGAAAGGCTAGTACGCGGCTAACGCTTTTCGTCAGATGAGTTAAGAAAATACCAGAAAAATACCAGGTTTAGCAAGTGAATTTCGATAAACACCGTTTGCCGCGGTCCAAAATTTAATATTTGGCGGTGTTCGTAATACAAGCTGTTGCCTATTAATGTGGGACTTCACCGACTGGAAGCATTACCACAACTGGAGCAGATGCACTAGAGAATCCCAGTGGGAAGGGAGGGACTTCGCTCCAACATTGACATACTGTCATCGCAGAGAAAGTAATTTCTGGCCAAAAGAATTTGGTTACGATGTACTAATAGAAGTATCTTTTTAGCAGAACCACCAGAACGATTTCCGACGAGCTTTCTCTTTTGGAACCACAGGACTCCACCTCCACCAGCTACTTGGCAGCTTAAGCGGTAATGGAAGACGCGTTTGCTTCTATAGGGAGGAGGAAAAAGGTGCGCCCGTTAAGGGACAACTATCGGTGCCATGAGACGGAACCACCTCGTTCCCAATCCGGCTCCAACTTCCTCTAGGTCCAATTTGACTATTGGGATTCGGAGCAGGACTGAAGATGGCGCGGAAAAGATGGCGAGGCATCCGTGGGACGAGAAGGAAGCTTTTAACTACGAATTTACATAATTAAAAACATTCGTTGAACAATACATTTATTATACCCGTTACTCGTAGAGTAAAAGGGTATACTAGATTCGTCGGAAAGTATGTAACAGGCAGAAGGAAGCGGTTCCGACCCCATAAAGTATATATATTACTGATCAGGATCACTAGCCGAGTCGATCTAGCCATGTCCGTCTGTCCGTAGGTCTGTACGAATGAAGATCTCGGAAACTATAAGAGCTAGGCTATTGAAATATGGCGTGCAGATTCCTAAGCTTCTTACGCAGCGCAAGTTAGATTCAGCAGAGTGCCACGCCCACTCTAACGCCCACAAGTCGCCCAAAACTGTGGCTCCTACATTTTTGATGCTAGAATACAAATTTTAACTGAAATGTATTGCTCTCATCAATACCTATCGATTAACCTAAAAAAAAAGTTTGCCACGCCCACTTTAACGCACACAAACCGCACAAACCTATGACGCCCACAATTTTCATGCCAAAAAAAAAATTTTAACTGAAATGTAATGTACCTATCGATTGATCCAAAAAAATTTGCCACGCCCACTCTAACGCCCATAACTCTTAAATCTGTCTACCGCCGGTATTTTAATTTCAGTGTGCACCAGCAAACTCTTGTTTTATAAATTGTTCAAATTGACTTGTTTTCCGTTTTTCAACAAACCTCTTGCTTTTTAAATTGTTCGAATTGATTTGTTTTCCGTTTGTCTGCAAACCCAGCTAGGCATTAAAGCCTAGTACTCAGATCGGCTAAGAGTTTCACTAGTCGAAAAATCGTATTCTTTGTAGTGAGACCGAAGTGTTCAAAGTTCACCCGCAATGCATGTGGCATGGTCATATTGTCAAGCAGCTGGGCTTATTGCCAAACGGAGAACAAATCAATTGGAGCAATTTAAAAAAGAAGAGTCTGCTGGTGCGCAAAGAAATGAAAATAAAAATAAATGTTCTTATTTATGTAAATTAACAGTTTAAGGCTTCCTTTTCGTCCCACGGATGCTTCGCTATCTTTCCCGCGCCATCTCTAGTCCAACTCCAAGTCCCAATAGGCTGGCCAATAATGGCTGGTGATGGCTCCTCCAGCTGTCCCTTAGCGGGCGACCATAATTTCTCCTCTCTATAGAAGCCGGCGCGTTCTTCATCTCCGCTTTAGCTGTCAAGTAGCTGGTGGAGGTGGAGTCCTCAATGGAGAGCTCGTCGGAGATCGAACGATGTCTCATGTTCCGTCCCACTGGGGTTCTTAAGGGATCTCCTCCAGCGCTTCAACTATTCTGCGGATTTGACCCGTTGTGGTATTGCTTCCTGTCGGTCAAGTCTCACAATAAGTGGCAACAGCTTGGATTAGGCGTCCTTTTTCATCTGCACTGACCTCCTTTAGCCGTTTTTGGTGTTTTTCTTCCATTTTTAATTTAAGTTTGAGGGAAAACCTCGATACGGCCTTGCCGCTGCCGGCTGATCCAAAAGTCGCTTGGCGTTAAACAAAGAAATGCGCATGTGCAATTCTCTTTGGTGGATTGGCGCTTAGAAGCGCCGTGGTTTGCTTGCGCCAACTCTTGGGTGTGGTTGTCACAATCCAGGCCTGCCGCCGTCGTGGTGCTACCCTCTTTGGAAATACTCGTCGCAGTGCTCCGAGATCGCTCTTCCGCGTCGCTGTCGCTTGCTGCTGCGCCAAAAAGTCAAAGTTAAACCCAAACTGGGAGGAAATGCCTGACTCACTTTTTGAGCCACTGCTGTTGCACGGGGCTTGAATCACTCCTCACGGGATTAAGTTTGAAATATCTAAGCTGCAAAAGGTGCAAATTAGCATTGAAGAACCACAACTTTTCCACTTTCACCCACTTGAAATTACACTCAGAGTCTCACTTGCTATGAGCGGCTGACGCCAGCGGACCGCGATTCCACTACTCCGCCGTTTGCCCACAGAGAGGCGCGAAAATCTTTTCTCTCCTTGTTCTCGATCAGTCTCTCCTAGCAACACACAGCCACAGTTTTTCCGGACCTACTAGGAACGCAGCGCGCTGCCTTGTTTCTCCCAGATGTTCTTAAGAGACATGTTGCTAAGCATCCGCAAAAACATTGTTGCTAAGCATTCATAGGTGCTGGTCTAGGCTATCCGAAACCCAGATACATTACTGGTACACGCGCCCTTACAGGTAAAACCCCTAAAATCAAATTAAAAATAAAACAAAACAAGAAATATATAAAAATATACAAATTGAACAAAAATCATCGAATTAGGAATAATAAATTTCTATTATATGTGGGAGGCCCAAGGTGACCTGTGTGATCCTATTTACATTTAGATGTAATAGGCATAAGTTATTTTTAAATGAACTATAACGCGAATATAAATTGATGATGAGCTTAAGGTGGGAGGAAATAGAGAAAACACTGACCTGTATTGAGCCAACTACCAACCATGGCAGGGAGTTCTGGAAGATACCAATGGATCCGGATCTCAGGAAGGGAGGGTGCGTGAGGTAGGTCAGCCAATGTCCGTTTCCACTTTTTTACTTGCGTTTTTTTGGTAACATGGTAAAACCTGTGGGCATCGAGGAAAAAAACCACTTCCTGAGAACTGACTAGACGGTCTGCCCTTTTTCGCCTATATGAAAAAAAGGTTCATAAGAGATAACGAAGCTTCTTTTGGTCGAGAATGAAGTTTTAACTTTTTAACTTACATATAAATAAACATATCCGTTGAACATTTCAATTTTGTTTGCTTCAATTGATTTGTTTCTATTTTGTCAAGAGTCCAGCATCTCTACAGTAATACCATCTACATGCATTGGGGAAAAACTTTGAAAACTTTAGTAACAGTACAAAGAATATGATTTTACGACTAGTAAAAGGGTTGCTCTTTCGTTTCTTGTGTCGGCGGTGCGAGCACAACTTGCCTGACAAAAGTTAGTATTTTATTGGTTTCAATGTTGTTCTATCTAGGGTGTATAATGCACAAGATAGCCTGGGTCCGTCCGTGTGAAACAGATGTTTCGAAGAAGGCGGATGGTAGCTGGTGGGAATCGGAATATGACATTTGTTAGAAATCTTAGCTAGAAGAATAGCTAAGGCCTAGTACTCACATCGTCGAAAACCGCTAGGTAACCATAAGAGTGAGCGAGAGGCTAGTACGCGGCTAAGGCTTTTCGTCGGTTCTGTTTTTCAGCGCGCTACTCAGATGAGTTAAGAAAATACCAGAAAAATACCAGGTTTAGCAAGTGAATTTCGATAAACACCGTTTGCCGCGGTCAAAAATTTAATATTTGGCGGTGTTCGTAATACAAGCTGTTGCCTATTAATGTGGGACTTCACCGACTGGAAGCATTACCACAACTGGAGCAGATGCACTAGAGAATCCCAGTGGGAAGGGAGGGACTTCGCTCCAACATTGACATACTGTCATCGCAGAGAAAGTAATTTCTGGCCAAAAGAATTTGGTTACGATGTAATAATAGAAATATCTTTTTAGCAGAACCACCAGAACGATTTCCGACGAGCTTTCTCTTTTGGAACCACAGGACTCCACCTCCACCAGCTACTTGGCAGCTTAAGCGGTAATGGAAGACGCGTTTGCTTCTATAGGGAGGAGGAAAAAGGTGCGCCCGTTAAGGGACAACTATCGGTGCCATGAGACGGAACCACCTCGTTCCCAATCCGGCTCCAACTTCCTCTAGGTCCAATTTGACTATTGGGATTCGGAGCAGGACTGAAGATGGCGCGGAAAAGATGGCGAGGCATCCGTGGGACGAGAAGGAAGCTTTTAACTACGAATTTACATAATTAAAAACATTCGTTGAACAATCCATTTATTATACCCGTTCCTCGTAGAGTAAAAGGGTATACTAGATTCGTCGGAAAGTATGTAACAGGCAGAAGGAAGCGGTTCCGACCCCATAAAGTATATATATTACTGATCAGGATCACTAGCCGAGTCGATCTAGCCATGTCCCTCTGTCCGTCGGTCTGTACGAATGAAGATCTCGGAAACTATAAGAGCTAGGCTATTGAGATTTGGCGTGCAGATTCCTGAGCCTTTTACGCAGCGCAAGTTTGTTTCAGCAGAGTGCCACGCCCACTCTAACGCCCACAAGTCGCCCAAAACTGTGGCTCCTACATTTTTGATGCTAGAATAAAAATTTTAACTGAAATGTATTGCTCTCATCAATACCTATCGATTAACCTAAAAAAAAAGTTTGCCACGCCCACTTTGACGCCCACAAACCGCACAAACCTGTGACGCCCACAATTTTCATGCCAAAAAAAAAATTTTTACTGAAATGTAATGTACCTCTCGATTGATCCAAAAAAAATTTGCCACGCCCACTCTAACGCCCATAACTCTTAAATCTGTCTACCGCCGGTATTTTAATTTCAGTGTGCACCAGCAAACTCTTGTTTTATAAATTGTTCGAATTAATTTGTTTTCCGTTTTTCAACAAACCTCTTGCTTTTTAAATTGTTCGAATTGATTTGTTTTCCGTTTGTCTGCAAACCCAGCTAGGAATTAAAGACTAGTACTCAGATCGGCTAAGAGTTTTACTAGTCGAAAAATCGTATTCTTTGTAGTGAGACCGAAGTGTTCAAAGTTCACCCGCAATGCATGTGGCATGGTCATATTGTCAAGCAGCTGGGCTTGTTGCCAAACGGAAAACAAATCAATTGGAGCAATTTAAAAAAGAAGAGTCTGCTGGTGCGCAAAGAAATGAAAATAAAAATAAATGTTCTTATTTATGTAAATTAACAGTTTAAGGCTTCCTTTTCGTCCCACGGATGCTTCGCTATCTTTCCCGCGCCATCTCTAGTCCAACTCCAAGTCCCAATAGGCTGGCCAATAATGGCTGGTGATGGCTCCTCCAGCTGTCCCTTAGCGGGCGACCATAATTTCTCCTCTCTATAGAAGCCGGCGCGTTCTTCATCTCCGCTTTAGCTGTCAAGTAGCTGGTGGAGGTGGAGTCCTCAATGGAGAGCTCGTCGGAGATCGAACGATGTCTCATGTTCCGTCCCACTGGGGTTCTTAAGGGATCTCCTCCAGCGCTTCAACTATTCTGCGGATTTGACCCGTTGTGGTATTGCTTCCTGTCGGTCAAGTCTCACAATAAGTGGCAACAGCTTGGATTAGGCGTCCTTTTTCATCTGCACTGACCTCCTTTAGCCGTTTTTGGTGTTTTTCTTCCATTTTTAATTTAAGTTTGAGGGAAAACCTCGATACGGCCTTGCCGCTGCCGGCTGATCCAAAAGTCGCTTGGCGTTAAACAAAGAAATGCGCATGTGCAATTCTCTTTGGTGGATTGGCGCTTAGAAGCGCCGTGGTTTGCTTGCGCCAACTCTTGGGTGTGGTTGTCACAATCCAGGCCTGCCGCCGTCGTGGTGCTACCCTCTTTGGAAATACTCGTCGCAGTGCTCCGAGATCGCTCTTCCGCGTCGCTGTCGCTTGCTGCTGCGCCAAAAAGTCAAAGTTAAACCCAAACTGGGAGGAAATGCCTGACTCACTTTTTGAGCCACTGCTGTTGCACGGGGCTTGAATCACTCCTCACGGGATTAAGTTTGAAATATCTAAGCTGCAAAAGGTGCAAATTAGCATTGAAGAACCACAACTTTTCCACTTTCACCCACTTGAAATTACACTCAGAGTCTCACTTGCTATGAGCGGCTGACGCCAGCGGACCGCGATTCCACTACTCCGCCGTTTGCCCACAGAGAGGCGCGAAAATCTTTTCTCTCCTTGTTCTCGATCAGTCTCTCCTAGCAACACACAGCCACAGTTTTTCCGGACCTACTAGGAACGCAGCGCGCTGCCTTGTTTCTCCCAGATGTTCTTAAGAGACATGTTGCTAAGCATCCGCAAAAACATTGTTGCTAAGCATTCATAGGTGCTGGTCTAGGCTATCCGAAACCCAGATACATTACTGGTACACGCGCCCTTACAGGTAAAACCCCTAAAATCAAATTAAAAATAAAACAAAACAAGAAATATATAAAAATATACAAATTGAACAAAAATCATCGAATTAGGAATAATAAATTTCTATTATATGTGGGAGGCCCAAGGTGACCTGTGTGATCCTATTTACATTTAGATGTAATAGGCATAAGTTATTTTTAAATGAACTATAACGCGAATATAAATTGATGATGAGCTTAAGGTGGGAGGAAATAGAGAAAACACTGACCTGTATTGAGCCAACTACCAACCATGGCAGGGAGTTCTGGAAGATACCAATGGATCCGGATCTCAGGAAGGGAGGGTGCGTGAGGTAGGTCAGCCAATGTCCGTTTCCACTTTTTTACTTGCGTTTTTTTGGTAACATGGTAAAACCTGTGGGCATCGAGGAAAAAAACCACTTCCTGAGAACTGACTAGACGGTCTGCCCTTTTTCGCCTATATGAAAAAAAGGTTCATAAGAGATAACGAAGCTTCTTTTGGTCGAGAATGAAGTTTTAACTTTTTAACTTACATATAAATAAACATATCCGTTGAACATTTCAATTTTGTTTGCTTCAATTGATTTGTTTCTATTTTGTCAAGAGTCCAGCATCTCTACAGTAATACCATCTACATGCATTGGGGAAAAACTTTGAAAACTTTAGTAACAGTACAAAGAATATGATTTTACGACTAGTAAAAGGGTTGCTCTTTCGTTTCTTGTGTCGGCGGTGCGAGCACAACTTGCCTGACAAAAGTTAGTATTTTATTGGTTTCAATGTTGTTCTATCTAGGGTGTATAATGCACAAGATAGCCTGGGTCCGTCCGTGTGAAACAGATGTTTCGAAGAAGGCGGATGGTAGCTGGTGGGAATCGGAATATGACATTTGTTAGAAATCTTAGCTAGAAGAATAGCTAAGGCCTAGTACTCACATCGTCGAAAACCGCTAGGTAACCATAAGAGTGAGCGAGAGGCTAGTACGCGGCTAAGGCTTTTCGTCGGTTCTGTTTTTCAGCGCGCTACTCAGATGAGTTAAGAAAATACCAGAAAAATACCAGGTTTAGCAAGTGAATTTCGATAAACACCGTTTGCCGCGGTCAAAAATTTAATATTTGGCGGTGTTCGTAATACAAGCTGTTGCCTATTAATGTGGGACTTCACCGACTGGAAGCATTACCACAACTGGAGCAGATGCACTAGAGAATCCCAGTGGGAAGGGAGGGACTTCGCTCCAACATTGACATACTGTCATCGCAGAGAAAGTAATTTCTGGCCAAAGGAATTTGGTTACGATGTAATAATAGAAGTATCTTTTTAGCAGAACCACCAGAACGATTTCCGACGAGCTTTCTCTTTTGGAACCACAGGACTCCACCTCCACCAGCTACTTGGCAGCTTAAGCGGTAATGGAAGACGCGTTTGCTTCTATAGGGAGGAGGAAAAAGGTGCGCCCGTTAAGGGACAACTATCGGTGCCATGAGACGGAACCACCTCGTTCCCAATCCGGCTCCAACTTCCTCTAGGTCCAATTTGACTATTGGGATTCGGAGCAGGACTGAAGATGGCGCGGAAAAGATGGCGAGGCATCCGTGGGACGAGAAGGAAGCTTTTAACTACGAATTTACATAATTAAAAACATTCGTTGAACAATCCATTTATTATACCCGTTCCTCGTAGAGTAAAAGGGTATACTAGATTCGTCGGAAAGTATGTAACAGGCAGAAGGAAGCGGTTCCGACCCCATAAAGTATATATATTACTGATCAGGATCACTAGCCGAGTCGATCTAGCCATGTCCCTCTGTCCGTCGGTCTGTACGAATGAAGATCTCGGAAACTATAAGAGCTAGGCTATTGAGATTTGGCGTGCAGATTCCTGAGCCTTTTACGCAGCGCAAGTTTGTTTCAGCAGAGTGCCACGCCCACAAGTCGCCCAAAACTGTGGCTCCTACATTTTTGATGCTAGAATAAAAATTTTAACTGAAATGTATTGCTCTCATCAATACCTATCGATTAACCTAAAAAAAAAGTTTGCCACGCCCACTTTGACGCCCACAAACCGCACAAACCTGTGACGCCCACAATTTTCATGCCAAAAAAAAAATTTTTACTGAAATGTAATGTACCTCTCGATTGATCCAAAAAAAATTTGCCACGCCCACTCTAACGGCCATAACTCTTAAATCTGTCTACCGCCGGTATTTTAATTTCAGTGTGCACCAGCAAACTCTTGTTTTATAAATTGTTCGAATTAATTTGTTTTCCGTTTTTCAACAAACCTCTTGCTTTTTAAATTGTTCGAATTGATTTGTTTTCCGTTTGTCTGCAAACCCAGCTAGGAATTAAAGACTAGTACTCAGATCGGCTAAGAGTTTCACTAGTCGAAAAATCGTATTCTTTGTAGTGAGACCGAAGTGTTCAAAGTTCACCCGCAATGCATGTGGCATGGTCATATTGTCAAGCAGCTGGGCTTGTTGCCAAACGGAAAACAAATCAATTGGAGCAATTTAAAAAAGAAGAGTCTGCTGGTGCGCAAAGAAATGAAAATAAAAATAAATGTTCTTATTTATGTAAATTAACAGTTTAAGGCTTCCTTTTCGTCCCACGGATGCTTCGCTACCTTTCCCGCGCCATCTCTAGTACAACTCCAAGTCCCAATAGGCTGGTCAATAATGGCTGGTGATGGCTCCTCCAGCTGTCCCTTAGCGGGCGACCATAATTTCTCCTCTCTATAGAAGCCGGCGCGTTCTTCATCTCCGCTTTAGCTGTCAAGTAGCTGGTGGAGGTGGAGTCCTCAATGGAGAGCTCGTCGGAGATCGAACGATGTCTCATGTTCCGTCCCACTGGGGTTCTTAAGGGATCTCCTCCAGCGCTTCAACTATTCTGCGGATTTGACCCGTTGTGGTATTGCTTCCTGTCGGTCAAGTCTCACAATAAGTGGCAACAGCTTGGATTAGGCGTCCTTTTTCATCTGCACTGACCTCTTTTAGCCGTTTTTCTTCCATTTTTATTTTTAAATTCCCCACCGCTTCTGCACTAACACCCCCAAAGATTAAATTTCTTATTATATGGGCCGCGGCTAACAGCGTTCATCGAAATTCACTCGCTATATCTGGTATTTTTTCTGGTATTTCCTTAGCTCATCTGAGTACCGCGCTGAAAAAAAGGCCCGACGAAAAGCTTTAGCCGCCTGTTTGCCTCTCGCTCACTCCTATGGTTAGCTCGCGGTTTCGTCGATGTGAGTACTGGGCTTAACCCAGAACCAGAACTGGCCATAATTAATAAATCAAAAAAATTACGTTCTAATTCCATTGTTTCTGGCAAGTTGATGATTTGTTGTTCCATCTTGACAGCCTTTTGTGTTGTTATGCAGCACCAATTCTGTAATGGACAGCCGTTTAGATTAACCTTCTAAAATATTGTCACTCTAACCAGCCACGCTGCCTTTTACAAAGACGTAAGTACCATGACGTATATTTTTAAACACGCCTCTTGTTTTAAAAGTTATTCAAAGTGTGTTAACGCTGAATGCCATGTTTGATAATACAAGTACAATACGTGTAAAACTGATTCATTATTCTGTACTTTTTATGTGAAATGGCTATGCATCTTACATATGGATGTACACCTGAATATCTGCGTGTTATTCTTTTTTAGACCACAAACCGGTGAATTCTATTTTTAAATTCGTTCGCGAATCATTATGATAATATTGGTGTGTGTATATTTTTGTTTTATCAGTTTTGTAAATACATATATTTAAATTTAAAATTAAATGCCTACACATGCATATGTATATATACGTATATATGTTTTCACAAATTTGTAGGGAACTTGCAATTTCGCTTAATACACACAGACATTTAAATCTATGTATTTATATATATGCAAGTAAATATAAAATATATATATGTGCATCTCTAAAATTGTGTATTATATAAATTTAGTCGAAATCGTTGAGGATCGTACCCGGCGTTCATTTTCGAACTTCCATTGGATACTTTGCGGGACGCAGCTATCATCCAAATCCTTTTGGGAAACCGTCTAATTATTATGAACACCCTTTTAAGTTTAGGTATGTTGTTCGGCCTGGTTTTTAAGATTCATCATGGTGGGTGCATCAATATAAATTTTACACGACTAAGTGCTGAATTGATTTTTGTGGCACCCCTTTTTGTAATGTTTTGAAGAGTAATCTTTGAATGTTTAAAAGAAGATCAATGCAGATAATAAAACGTCTAAAATAGCGTGTTACAGTGATGAACTTAATTATATGCAAAGCCAGCATTTTCAACTAAATTTTCAAGACTGTTGCTCTATCTCCTGTGCTAATATTTATGTGGGATTTATAGTGGCTTACAGCGTAAATCTTGCAGTGTACACTTTTAACTTAACGCTAGATACATATGTACATGGGAGTGTATTTAAAAGGAATATTTGAATGACCAAGGTGTCAAATAAAAGTACAAATTATCTAGAATAACTTACGTCTTACCCATGTACAGTGGATCTCAGCTTATTTCGTGCAGAAATAGAATTAAATGTAAGACCAAAGTTCTCCTAAACTAAGAAAGGTATCAACAAAATTTAGCTTGCAGTTTTATATTAGTTTATATTGACTTGTTTTATTTTATTTTTATTTCCGTTAATTAACATTTAAAATTAAAATATATAATAAAAGTGGCTTTACGTGCCGCATCTTATTTCTTGCAGGCAACATAATCCCTAAAACTAGTGTTAAAACATATATTAAAAATTTGTTCAACTCCTTTGTCATGTTTGATAAAATCTTTAAAACATGTTTCCACTGAAAAAAACATTTCTTTTGGATACTTGATTTTATAATGCCAATAGCGTACTTTGAAAATTTACTTTGGGTTGCTGTCCTGGTAAAACTTAAAACTGTACTTCCGTACATGCCCAATCCATACTAAAACCGCGACAGCCTAGCCTTAGTTTTTAGGTGGGTGTTGTGGTGTTCAGAACTCTGTTTGCAGCAAACAAATAGTATTTAATCGGATGAACATTTAGTCAGTTAGGACCAATATAAAAAATTAAGTCAATTCAAACGAAAATTGGTCGAAGAGCATGCTTCCAGAGCTTAATGAAGCTGGGTCGGGTAAAATGAAATTTGAAAACGTTAACGTTCGTTCACCGTTATCCCACTATTGTCCACATTTTAATTTTTTGTCCACATCTAGTCTCCATAATATAAAATTTCAAACATTTGTGAAAATCAAAAAGTTGAAATTTTAGAAAATTTTATCTGTTAGGCCGTTGGTGATATACTCAAGTTTATTAGTCTATTTGTATTTTTACTCAAAATTCGCGTCTATTAACACCGCATTTGCTAAGATCCGGTGTTCCGATTAAAATTTAACTACACTGCCTTAAATTTGCACATTCGGCACGCTTCAGAAGTTTTGTATGTTAAAGGTGCGATCGTCACGACCCTTCACATCGTTAACAGGTGTTTTTGCTTGATTTCTAAAACCTTAAAATCTAATTTTTTCATGGAATAATTGGTTCACCCTTCAGAATTTTGAAAAAGGGAAAACTTAAGAAAATATATTACTTTTGAGTTTTTCACCTTATTTAAAAAACTAAAAAGTTGAATTTTTCAAAAAAAAAAGTTTATGAAATGATTTGTCTACCCGCCCTTCAGTGAACATTTTTAAGTTTTAAATTATTTTGTATTCGTTTCCCACCCCATAGAATACAATTTTTGGACTAAAAAAACATACCCCTCAAAAAACATTTTTAACAAAAAACATAAGCGGTTTATATCAAACAAGTCTTAAAAGACACTGTCAAAAAAATTCACAAGGGTGCACAAAACAGTCAGAATTTCGTGCAATGCCACTTTGCTTTAATACACTTTGAAACATAACTATGAAAGTACTTTACTGTCATTTAAAAACAGCCAATATCTTTTCACTTCACTTCACATAACAATAGACTAATTTTCCGTGTCGTTTTCTACACTTTTTAGAGGGGGAAAGCGATTTTTTAAATTGCTAACAGTGTTTCAGGCTTAAAATTAGAGCAGGTTGCGGAAATACCCCTTATTCCCAAAACCCTAAAAAGTGGTTAAAATAAGGTAAAACTTGTGCTCGGGTAACCATATATTCAAATTCTAGAAAATGGCGAACCGTTCAAAAAGTTGATGTTTTAATTACCTGCTTAAGTTTTGCAAAACCCTTTCGACCACCATACCGCGATTATTATTTTTAGCATGAGTGCAATTTGAAACGAACAACAAATGAAATAATCAAATCAATCCATGAATAAGCTTTAAATAAATTCAACTTTCACCCATTTAATTTCAAACAACTTAAAAATTGTACATTTTCCAAGATTTTCACTTTTTGAAAAATTCTTAAGGGTGAACAAATCATTCCATTAAACATTTTTGAAAAAAATGTATTTTTTGATTTTTTGAATTAGAATTGTCAATTTTTCTACCAAATAGTTACTCTTACGTAATTCGTAAACCCACTACGTTTTAATTACTATAAAAATAATCATATAACTATAAAAAAAACGTAGAACGGACCCAACTAATGGATTGTAGTTAAATAACTTTTTTTTATAGTTATCCAACTCTTAAAATATATTTAGTGAATTTTGTATAGTAAATATATGCCTATAAATAAATAATTAAATTCATAGATACGTTGTTGTAACATGGTAATTTTAAAGAAAACAGGGAAGAACGCTATAGTGGAGTGCCTCGACTATCAGATATCCGTTACTCAGCTAAAGGGACCAACGGGAAATGGAGATATGCAAGCAGAAAAGCGAGATTGAAATGCGCCACCTACCCGCGATCTATATAATATATGGTTATGTGGGCGGTAGACTGATTTAAGAGTTATGGGCGTAAGAGTGGGCGTGGCAAACTTTTTGTTGGGGAAATCGACAGGTATAGACGAGACTAATACATTTTAGTTAAAATTTTTTTCTAGCATGAAAATTGTGGGCGCTACATGTTTTGGCGGTTTGTGTGCGTGGCAAACTTTTTTTTATATCAATCAATAGGTATTGACGAGACTAATACATTTCAGTTAAAATTTTTTTACGTAGCATGAAAATTGTGAGCGCCACAGGTTTTGGCGGCTTGTGGGCGTGGCATATTCGGGTAACAAACTTGCGATGCGTACAAAGCTACGGAATCTAAATCTGAAATCCCAATTCTCTACCTTTGATAATTCCGAGATATCCGTGTTCATACTTACGATTTTTTGAAGTTTGTGGGCGGTTTGCGGGCTTTAAAGTGGGCGTGCCAAACTTTTTTTTTTGTAAATCGATAGGTATTGATGAGAACAATACATTTCAGTTAAAATTTGTATTCTAGCATCAAAACTGTAGGAGCCACCGTTTGTGGGCGTTAGAGTGGGCGTGGCATCCTGCTGCGCTGCGTAAGAAGCTCAGGAATCTGCATGCCAAATCTCAATAGCCTAGCTCTAATAGTTTCCGAGATCTCAGCGTTCATCCGGACGGACGGACAGACGGACATGGCTAGATCGACTCGGCTAGTGATCCTGGTCAAGAATATACAGCTGTGTTCGTTGAAATAGCAGTGTATACGACCTGCACGTATAAAATCGACAAACACTATTATAAACACAACATTGAAACAAAAGTTAAATACAACAGTTTTAATTATTTACTTTTAAATAATTTAGCTGTTTTTTCTTTTTGGGTACTTCAATATTTTAGCAATTATGGATAATAACAAAAAAGAAAGACTGAATTATGGTATTCATTGAAATAGCAGTCTTAAAAGAAAAATATGATAAAATTCAATATGGCTCATAAATAACTTAGTCCTACTAAATATCGATTTGATTACGACCAAATATTTTGTTGTATACCCTTTATTGGCTATTACATGCTAACACCTACGTGGCATGGAGTCCACCAAGTCCTTGCAACGTTTGCGGGAAATCTGACCCCATCCCACCTGCACAACTTGCCAAAGCTGTGGCTTAGAAGTCGGGGATTTCTTGGCAACATAACGCTTATGTCCCTCTATAAGTTCTCAATCGAATTTAAATCCAGGGACTGTGCTGGACACAGCATTACGACAATTTGTTTTTGGCTAAACCATTCCTTGGCCAATTTGTTGGTGTGTTTAGAATCATTGTTCTGCTGAAATGTCCATATTAAAGACATTTCATCATCAGTATACGACAGAATGAAGTTTCTCAGTATATTTACGTAAACATGTTGGTCCATGATCGCATCGATCAAACTTATGGGGCCCACACTGCTGTATGAGAAACATGCGCATACCATGATTTTAAGGCCACCTGCTTAACGGTCTTGAGATTTTGTTTTGGGTGGTACCCGGTGTTTGGTGGTCGACGGACATACTATTTTGAACCTGTTCCACCGATAAACACCAGCTAAGACTCATCTGTCCAAAGGATATATCGACCTTTTGAAAGTGGCTAGTTCAAGTGGCTTTTGGCAAACTTCAACCTGTCTTTGGGGTGTCTTTTACAAAGTAATGGCTCCTTTGGTGGACTTTCGAATTCGAATTTTCAGCAAACAGACTTCGGAGAATAGTGTCATCCCTGATTCTTAAGCTCAGATCCGCTTTTATAGTCCTACAGGATGCAAAAGGATAAGTTTTGCTGAAGCGCACATTGCGAACGTCCTCAATAATTGTGGTTTTCCGTATCGCATAACGTTTTTCGGGCTTCGGTTCATAATTGACATATTGGCTGGACATTTTAAAGGACACTGAATATGTTGATACGTTTTGCCCTCCTTTCTAAGCTTAATCAATTTTTCCTTTCTCCTTTGAAGCAATGAGGTCCTCTACCCACTAAAGTTAATTTTTTCCTATAGTTATAGTTGCTATTATGGTTCAATTTATAATAGTGGTCTTCATTAAAACCCATTTTTACCAAATTACAAATATTTTCGGGACTTTTCCTGGAAGAAAAGCAAAAACTGCTATTTTGGTGAACAGTCAAAATGTTGTTCGTGTGCAAAAATATGAAAGAAACCCAAAAACTGACCAAATCTAATGGGGTTTTTGCTTGTTTTGTGTCTCTATGATACATTCTACAAAAGAAATATACTAGCGATCAACTAACGAAAAGGACTATGCTTATAAACCGTTATATAGTTTCGCTTCTGTCGTACTGCTATTTTAATGAACACAGCTGTATATACTTTCCGACGAATCTAGTATACCCTTTTACACTACGAGTAACGGGTATAAATAGAAATTATCAAAATGCACTTTTTAAAAGTGACATCCAGCTAGAGTGGAAGTACGTTGAAGACGTTGGGACTCTAGGTGTACGAAAGTACACATCAAACCTCCTAAGGCACAAGTTCCATAAGGAGTGGTCTTAACGCTAGCAGACCTAAACTTAGAGGTGAAATAACCCTATGACTTTGACCTCCTAGCCTGGCGGAAGAATGGTAAGAACTACCAGCTTTTTATAAAATAGTGATGGTGTTTTAATAGTTGTTTTTATTTTGCTGTATAGTGTAACATTGGTATATACGGTGTAAGAAAAACTACATTCAGAAGACCATTGGAGTGGTATCATTTTACAACATTGGTAATTCTTCCTTTTTATTTAAATATATTTATTTAAGTACAGAAGCTGGCCTAGAGGATAACACATCTGATTACCAGTCTAAGCTGTATGGGAATCGAATCCCGGTGTAGACTTCCTAAAGATCCTTATCACCCAACTTTATCTATATCTTTTGAGCTTTTTAAAACATTCTTACAAATTGCGGTTATTAATAGCTTGTTTGAGAAAATGTTTTCGGAAATCAGATTATACTGGTCTAAATTTGTACCCTTCGAGGATTGACAGGTTATTTTTATACCCGTTACTCGTAGAGTAAAAGGGTATTCTAGATTCGTCGGAAAGTATTTAACAGGCAGAAGGAAGCGTTTCCGACCACATAAAGTATATATATTCTTGATCAGGATCACTAGCCGAGTCGATCTAGCCATGTCCGTCTGTCCGTATGAACGCTGAGATCTCGTAAACTATATAAGCTACAATACTGGGATTAGGCATGCAGATTCCTGAGATTCCTGCGCAGCGCAAGTTTATTTCAGCAGAGTGCCACGCCCACAAACCGCCCAAAACTGTGGCTCCTACAGTTTTGATGGTAGATAAAACGTTTTAACTGAAATGTATTGTTCTCGTCAATACCTATCGATTGACCTAAAAAAAGTTTGCCACGCCCACAAACCGCCCAAGCCTGTGGCGCCCACAATTTTTACGCTAGATAAAAAATGAAATGTATTGGTCTCGTCAATACCTATCGATTGATCCAAAAAAAAATTTGCCACGCCCACTCTAACGCCCATAACGCTTAAATCTGTCTACCGCCGGTAGGTGGCGCATTTCAATCTCGCTTTGCTGCTTGCACATCTCCATTTCACTTTGGTTCCTTTAGCTGAGTAACGGGTATCTGATAGTCGAGGTACTCGACTATAGCGTTCTTCCTGGTCTTTTTTTAGCAATCCAAGATTTGGATTCCGCTGTCCTACAATTTTACAAATCCATTTATCCTGGGCTTTTTGCCCATCATTAGCTGTTTCCCCTTCTTCCAAGCCCCATGGTTTTTTTTGTCAAATATCCGGATCTCTACTTGACTTTTTCCGTTACTCCTCCATCCGCTTCAAGTTCCTTACTGAAAATAGTCAATCCTATAATCAATACCTTTTACAGTGTAAATAAAACTATCGCATAGATCCAAAACAATTTTTTCTCTTTTGTTAGCTCTAAACGAAAATCTAACTCATTTCCTCCGTCCCTTCGCTAACTCAATAAAATTGAAAAATTCTGCTCCTGTGATTTCAAATTTATTTGATTCTTTTTTCCAGACAACTTATTCTTCTAAACCGTACAACACCACTACACCGCATTCCTAATTCATACCGCACGCTAAAAACATATTCTTATCCCCTTTAACAGAGAGCGACATTTTGGAAGGATTGTCCTCTATTGGCGTTTCATACTAAGCTGGTCCTGATAAGGTGCCAAGCTGCATTTTAAAACAATGTGCGCAAAATCTGTTAATTCCGATTACACGTTTATCAACTTATTAGTCTCTTTGCCTTACCTGCCTAGGATCTGGAATGAGTCCTACATAATACCTCTTCATAAAAAAGGTTCTCGAATGGACATTAAAAATTACCGTGGCATTGCCAAAGTATCATACCTTCTGCAACATCTCTGCAGTTCCCTAATATCCCATTCTCAGCATGGGTTTGTTGGGCATTGATCAACGACGACCAATCTTCTTGATTTCTCATACTTGATTAATCGAGGGTTTCAGTACCGTCTACAAACTGACGTTATATTCACGAATTTTAGCAAGGCTTTCGATTCGGTAAACCATTTACTACTTCTATTCAAACTTTCTTATTTGGGATTCCCAAATAGAGTCGTATTTATCAAACCGCACCCAACGAGTACTTTTTTGAATAAGGTATCTCATATTGTTGATGTTACTTCTGCTGTTCCTCAAGGCAGCCACCTTGGACCTTTACTTTTCATACTTTTTATAAACGATCTCCCTTAAGTTGTATCGTACTCTTCTATTTTATGTACACCGATGACGTTAAAATTTTTTCTCCTATTCTCATTGGTACCTTCATTCACGCCATCAATTTGACCTCAACGAATTTCAGAAGTGGTGCGACAGTAATCTCCTTTTCTTAAACCATGCAAAATGAAATCTTTTGACTTTCTACCGTTCCTCTCCGCATCTTGTTTCCTATAGCTTTGGTAATCACAACTTAGACAGCATTTCCACTTTGAATGACCTTGGAGTCCTTTAAGATAATAAACTATGCTTCAATAGCCATATTACTGCAATGGTGAACAAAGCCATGGGTGTGTTAGCTTTTATAAAGCGACGGTCCAAAAAATTTGAATTATTATTGCTGTGTGTGGAGTCCACAGTATAAGGAGCCTCAAACCATTATCGAATCTATACAAAAGCAATTTCTGATCTCTGCACTGCGTAAGATTAACTTGCCCATTGCGCTTGCCTTTGTGCAGGTCTAATTATGCCCAACATGAACATTATCGTGCAATATGTAACAACAACAGCCTATATAATATATTGTTATTTGATTTAAATATTAGTACTCTTCCGATTGGTATATAAAGACATTTTGTATCATTAGACTCGTAATTATACTCCTTTTTTGTGCCCTATTTTATCCATAGTTAAGCATATGTTTGCAGATAATTGTTAACCAACTTAATAAATATCAATATTATGGGTTCGTGGGCGTTAGAGTAGGCGTGACACTCTTACTCATACGGACAGACGGATTAGCCCCGCTGATGCTGCAGGGAGTCTCCCAGCATGTCATACATGACCACGGTTGGTGAGCCATCAACATCCAGCCTTCTCTTCTTTGGGGCGGCCTTTTTCCTCTTCCCTATGAAAGTACACATAAAATCATATAAATGTTATAAAACCAAACACGAATAGAGCAACTTACGTAGGAATATAATTACTCGAGTACCTCATCCGCTAGCGCGGCTTCCAGCTCCGTTTCAGCTGCAAAGTAGCTGATAGTGGTGGAGTCCAGTGACTCTTCAATGGAGATCTTATCTCAGATCGCACTACTAGTGGATCTGGTATAATACAAATGATTAGTACAACGTTACCAAATTCTTTTGGCCAGAACCTACCTCCAGCAAGAAGTCCATGTACGAATTGAATTCCCACTCGGCATGCTCCTTCTCCAGAGGATCTCCTTCTCCAGCACTTGCACTCTTCTGCTTCCTCACCTTGTTGTGGTACCGAAGGCTGTCCCGCAGGTACTTCCAAGCCAGCTTGCAACTATTATATAAACATAATATATTATATATATATACATTATATATGACTACAAATATTTAATAATGCAAAATTAAAACTTACAATCTTTGTCCATGACCAGCGCTATCTTCTCCTAGGGTTATCTTCATAATAACAGCATCGAAATGCTGCTTGTGAATCAAGTCCCACAATACTGGGCGCCCCTCTACTAGACGAGTCGATCAAGTCCGTCGCTGAGATCTCGGAAACTAGAAGAGCTAGGGTGTTACGAATTATTAGGAATTGGCATGCAGATTTCTGAGCTTTTTACGCAGCGCAAGTTTGTTTCAGCAATGTGCCACGCCCACAAACCGCCCGAAACTGTGGCTCCTACAGTTTTGATGCTATTGGGTTGGCAAGAAAGTCATGTCGTTTTTTTCAATATTTTCAAAGATGATTTATTTATATCAGGACTTATAATTAATCAATTATGTATTGGCCGTTTTGTTCGACCACTAATGACCATCTCTCGGGCAGCTGCATAATTCCGCGCTCGAAGAACTTTTGGTCTTTTCCAGCAAAGAATCGAGACAAGTGGTTTTCGACAGCCTCATCTGAATCAAAGTTTTTACCATTCAAAGAGTTTTGAAGAGAGCGAAACAAATGGTAATCTGAAGGTGCTAAGTCCGGACTATAAGGTGGATGTGGTAGCACTTCCCAATTCAGCTCCGTTAATTTTTGCCGAGTGACCAAAGATGTGTGGGGCCTAGCGTTGTCATGGTGAAAGACTATACCCTTGCGATTAGCTAGTGCCGGCTCCTTTTCTTTAATTTTTTCCGCCAAATTGGATAGCTGGCGACAGTACACATCTGAATTGATGGTTTCATTCCGTCCCAGCAGCTCAAAGTGCACTACACCCTTCCAATTCCACCAAACAGACAGCATAACTTTCCTCTGATGGATATCGGCCTTTGATGTGGCTTGGGCTGGCTCATCTTTCTTGCTCCATGATCTTTTTCGTTGGACATTATAAACAACCCACTTTTCGTCGCCAGTAATGATCCGCTTCAAAAAAGGATCGTTTTTAATCCGTTGCAGCAGAGAATAGCAGATGTTGATACGCTTAGTTAGGTGAATTTCCTTTAAGTTATGCGGAACCCAAACATCGAGCTTGCTTACGTAGCCAAGTTTCTTCAAATGGTTTTCAACCGTTGTATGCGACACACTGAGCTTCTCTGACATCTCCCGCGTTGAATAGCGCCGGTTTTCATCCAGCAAAGCCTGAATTTGTTCGTCAAAAACGGCCGATGGTCGACCAGAACGTGGGGCGTCTTTAACTCCAAAATCTCCAAGCCTGAATTTGGCAAACCAGCGCTGACATTGGCGATCACTCATGGCATCTTTACCATACACTTCGCACAATTTTTCGCGAGCTTCGACCGCTTTTTTTCCTCTTCGGAAGTAAAAAAGCAAAATATGCCGAAAATGCTCACTTTGGTCCTCCATGTTTAATTTGCTATAGCTTCCACAAATGTTATCGAATAATTACCAAATTTTCGTCGATAGTACCTAAGACAATAAGCTTTAAAACGATACTTAAAAGTGTGACCCTGGTGCTCGATTAGTCGTAAATAAATTAGATTAAAAACGATTACTAAAAAAAACGACATGACTTTCTTGCCCACCCAATAGAATAAAAATTTTAACAGAAGTGCATTGTTCTCATCAATACCTATCGAGTGACCCAAAAAAAAATTTGCCACGACCACTTCAACGCCCACAAACCACCCACAAACTTCAACAAATCGTAAGTATGGACGCGGATATTTCGAAAACTATCAAAGATAGAGAATTGGGATTTTATAGCCACGGACGCAGCGCAAGTTTGTTACGCGAATATGCCACGACCACTCTGTGGCGCACACAATTTTTACGCTAGATACAAAATTTTAACTGAAATGTATTAGTCTCGTCAATAACTATGGATTGACCCAAAAAAAGTTTGCCACGCCCACTCTACCGCCCATAACGCTTAAATGGTGGCGCATTTCAATATCGCTCTGCTGCTTGCATATCTCCATTTCCATTTGGTCTCGGGTACCTGATAGTCAAGGTACTCGATTATAGCGTTCTTCCTTGTTTTCTGTTTACTTTTGTTCGCCGATTTTGGAGTACAAGTTCCTTTTCTAGACTGTTATGTTTTGTTCAATCCCGACTGTTCATTACAAAATATTAGAAAATGTGGGCGCTAGACGGGTCCTAGCGTTATTGGCTTTAGAGTGGGTGTGACACCCTGCTGCTTAATCCCAACATTCTAAATAATATAGTTTCCGAGATCTCAGCTTTCCCACGGAAAACCGGATATGGCAAGATCGAATCGACTAGTTATCCTGATCAAGAAAATATATACTTTACAAGGTCGGAAACGCTTCCTTCTACGTTGAATACTTTTTCGACGAATCTAGTATAGCCTTTTACTCTACGAGTTGCGGATATAATAAACGAATGGTAACATTTTTCACATATTCTATTATTGAATAGCCCCAAAATTATTTGTAGAACACGGCCATTTCATTTATATTACGAAAATTTCGATTTGTCTACATTATTTTTCTTATGATGTCAGTGGCTACCATAAATACAGTGATATGTTGGAATTTCATTTGTGTCCAGCGAATCTTTTGTGTACACCAACCATACATTTATTTATTCCGATTACAATACAATTAATTGATTAAGGTTGTCTTTCTTTTTTTCAGACTGTTGTACAATATTAATATTGCTGTTAGGACCAGTACCAGTAGACTAAAAACAGAATCAACTCACAAGAACTTACTTATATATCCCAAACTAATTTTTGAAGCTCAAGAAAAAAAAAGGGACAATTTAAAAAAAATGACGCTTCCCAGTGCGGCTCGTGTGTATACAGATGTGAATGCGCACAAACCAGATGAATATTGGGACTATGAAAACTATGTCGTTGATTGGGGCAATCAAGATGATTATCAACTGGTCCGTAAATTAGGACGTGGAAAGTATTCTGAGGTTTTTGAGGCTATTAATATAACGACCACAGAAAAGTGCGTTGTCAAAATTCTGAAACCCGTGAAAAAGAAGAAGATTAAGCGTGAAATAAAAATTTTGGAGAACTTACGTGGAGGAACTAATATTATTACACTGTTGGCCGTTGTAAAGGATCCAGTATCCAGGACTCCGGCGTTAATTTTTGAACACGTCAATAACACCGATTTCAAGCAACTTTATCAAACATTAACTGATTATGAGATTCGCTACTATTTGTTTGAGCTTCTTAAGGCACTTGACTACTGCCACAGCATGGGAATAATGCATCGCGATGTGAAGCCTCATAATGTTATGATCGATCACGAAAACCGGAAACTGCGCCTTATTGATTGGGGACTTGCTGAATTTTATCATCCCGGCCAAGAGTATAATGTGCGGGTGGCGTCAAGATACTTTAAAGGACCCGAATTACTGGTAGATTACCAGATGTATGATTATTCACTTGATATGTGGTCACTGGGTTGCATGTTGGCATCGATGATATTTCGAAAAGAGCCGTTCTTTCACGGTCATGATAACTATGATCAATTGGTACGCATTGCTAAGGTGCTGGGCACCGAAGAGCTCTATGCATATTTAGATAAATACAATATTGACTTAGATCCAAGATTTCACGACATTCTACAACGTCACTCACGAAAACGATGGGAAAGGTTTGTTCATTCTGACAACCAACACCTCGTTTCTCCAGAAGCACTAGATTTTCTAGATAAACTATTGCGCTATGATCACGTGGATCGACTCACAGCTCGCGAAGCTATGGCTCATCCGTATTTTTTACCTATCGTCAATGGACAAATGAATCCCAATAATCAGCAATAAGTTCTTTCACTATGATGAATACTGTGTTTCGAAATCGGGATAGCAGCCATTTAACATTTATGATAACAATTACAAAAAATATAAACTCCGAAGAGAAATAAAATAAATTAAGCTACTGTCTTAAAAAGCTCGATTTAATGATCTGTCTGTCTTATAGGGAAATAAACCAAAATACACCAAGTCCTTATAGTAAAATTCATGTTTTGCAGAATATTCTATTTATTATTATTATATAAATTTCAACCAAATATCTTATTCTAATTCTAATCAAATTTTTTTGTATGTTTTTTTATACGTTATACTGTGATTCAATATTTTCCACTTTGTTGAAGATTTCATTTAAATTGGATGAATATATTACATCAATATAAAATTGATATATTATAACATTATTGGTCAATCCCGATGGCCCTTTATAGCTTTGATGGCTAAGGCATTTTAATTGATTAAATAGAGTTGAATTATTTTTACGAGGCCAAACGAAATTTTTTCGAGTTTGGTGAATACAAAAAAAAGTACATTTTGAGACGTATTATATACTCACTTGATTATTCACAAAAAAGCAGTAAAAATAAACTGTTAGCAAATAATTCTAAAAGCGTGAACATTATTTTTGAATTCGTACGCGTTTATTGCAGGCACCGAAAGTAAACTTTTTTTTGTCAAACTGTGTGCAGAGGCTATAAGGTTAATTTTATGTAAAAAATAATTTGCCAAAAAAAAAAATCAAAAATATTTTTTGACAAAAAAAAATCTTAGCCTCTGCACACTGCCGCTTAAAATCGTTGCCATTTTAAGCGGATTCTTGGTCGCATAGAGAATCGCTCAAGCAAACAGCTGATCGGCATAATCAAATCGCATCCAAAGGGAGAAAAGCTTTTCCGTAAAAAAACGGAAAGCAACGCAAAACTAAATACAATACAAGAATGATTTCTTGATTGCTATTAGCAAACTGATCAAGGATGGGCTTTCCAATCAGCCAATCGTTGTAAAAATTGATTAGAGCCAGCAAGGACGCCACGAGAATTTTCGAAAGTCAGAACCTTTGGGAACCAATTAACAATTTGTAACTTCTTCCTCGCGTAAGACTCTTTGACTATGTCGTTGTATTTGAGAAACAATTTTGGGCAATTTTAAGGGTGAATGCGCCATCAAGGGGCTAATATTCGTTTTGGTGCAACAGGTACCGGCATTTTTATACTTTTTGAAGTTGTTCTTAGAGCAACAATGATCCTGATTTGTGTATGTATTGATTGAACTTATATTAAGGGGGTATTCTAGTCTAGAAATTTGAAAAAATCGAATTTTTTTTTTTTCATAATTCGGTAGTTTAGATATTTAAAAATATCTCCCTAAACGGATTATTCAAAATTCAAATTATTTTTAAAATTATGGCTGATTAAGAGAATGTAAGTTATACGTGCTATTCTATCAGTTAAACTGCCTGAAATTTAACGTAAAACTTTAAACGCGTTTTTCTCCAAACTACTTTTTCTGATACGGTAGCCATAATATTTCAAGTTCTAATCAGCCGATTTACTTAAAATTTGGCATGAATATTCTTTCAATATCTCTCTATCGCATGAACCAACAAAAAATTGGAATTTAAAATTTGTAATATTTTTAAAAAATTAGATAAAATTACAAAATTAGTAAAAAAAATCGACCTTTTTTTTGAGTGGCCGCCATTTTATGAAAAAAATTTTTTTTTTTAGTTTGGCTGGTTCATGACAGCGACTTTCGTACTGACTAAGAATCTTTTTTTTTTTTATTTTTCAAATGACCACAAGGGTAGAAATCATGGCGACGAGGACACGGCCTTTTTTTTTCCCCCTCTACTTCAAGGACGCATAACTCGATGAAAAAAAAATATTTTTTTTTTAAATTTTATTTTTTGTACTCTTCTAAGTTAAATAAACAAATTATAAAAAACCCGACAGTAAAAATATCAATTGTTTAGTTTTAATTAATTGTTAAAAAAGGCTCGAAACTAGAGCCTCTAGACTAGAATACCCCCTTAAGCAATTCTTAGCATATTAAAAAAAAACAATTTTTGTGCAAAGTAACTGATTTCTTTTTAAATAGTCCGCTTTTAATATTATTATTTTTGTTAACTTTTAACTAAATATTTAAATTCTGTGCCTCTTCCGAAAAAATCATCTTTTATTTAGCAAAGAACGGAACAATTTTAGTTCAAAGTAACTGATTTTTTTTAAATAGTCTGCTTTTATTATTTTTATACCCGTTACTCGTAGAGTAAAAGGGTATACTAGATTCGTCGGAAAGTATGTAACAGGCAGAAGGAAGCGTTTCCGACCCCATAAAGTATATATATTCTTGATCCGGATCACTAGCCGAGTCGATCTAGCCATGTCCGTCTGTCCGTCCGGATGTACGCTGAGATCTCGGAAACTATGGGAGATAGGCTATTGAGAGTTGCAAGTTTGTTTCAGCAGAGTGCCACGCCCACTCTAACGCCACAAACCGCCCAAAACTGTGGCTCCTACAGTTTTGATGCTAGAACGAAAATTTTAATTGAAATGTATTGTTCTCATCAATACCTACCGATTGACCCAAAACAAAGTTTGCCACGCCCACAAACCGCCCAAACCTGTGACGCCCACAATTTTAATGTTAGATAAAAAATTGTAACTGAAATGTATTGGTCTCGTCCATACCTATCGATTGATCCAAAAAAAAATTTGCCACGCCCACTCTAACGCCCATAACGCTTAAATCTGTCTACCGCCGGTAGGTGGCGTATTTTAATCTCGCCTTGCTGCTTGCATATCTCCATTCCCCTTTGGTCCCTTTAGCTGAGTAACGGGTATCTGATAGTCGAGGTACTCGACTATAGCGTTCTTCCTTGTTTTTTTTTAACTTGTAACTTAATATTTAAATTTTGTGCCTCTTCCGAAAAATTATATTTTATTTAGCAAAGAACGAAAACGTTTTTTTCATTTATTAAGTCTAGTTCCAATTGCTTTATGAAAGTGAAGTCGGAGGTATTTTCTTATAATTGTGATGTATTTCTGCTTTAGAGCTATTGTGATGTCTTAGTAATCAAACCAAAACCCCTCTTAACGAGGTAAAAAATAGAAAAAATAAACATACAGAAGTTCTTTTATCATAATTTGTGACGAAAAATAATTTTACATCAGAAAAAAACACTTTATAAAATGTACTCACTTGTCCCGCTTCAACAAAATATTTAAGATTTTACACACACGAACATTTTTTAATGTAGCGTGCCGAAAAAGTTTTTTTTAATTTTTAATTAATTTTTAAACGTACAATAACGTGTTATATGCTAAAATGTAAAGAGTCTCATGGGCTATACAATAAAATAAGATACAAGTTTTCAAGGAAATCGATTGAGCCGTTTTTGGGAAATTAAAACTTCAAAATACCTTTACAACGAGGTATAGCCCAAGTCTGTAGCTTCAGTAGTACAGAAGTTAGTGCCTTCCAAAATTTCGCTTTTTATAGCTGTTTTCCCGCTAAACTAGCGGTTTTTTTTTTTTAAAGTCGTAGAACTAATGTTTCTTATATCGAAACCATCTAAAATTTCGAAGATCCTAAAACATCATTTTGAAACAAACTGACAGTTATTTTTATACCCGTTACTCGTAGTGTAAAAGGGTATACTAGATTCGTCGGAAAGTATGTAACAGGCAGAAGGAAGCGTTTCCGACCCCATAAAGTATATATATTCTTGATCAGGATCACTAGCCGAGTCGATCTAGCCATGTCCGTCTGTCCGTCTGTCCGTCTGTCTGTCCGGATGAACGCTGAGATCTCGGAAACTATGGGAGCTAGGCTATTGAGATTTGGCGTGCAGATTCCTGAGCTTCTTACGCAGCGCAAGTTTGTTTCAGTAGAGTGCCACGCCCACAAACCGCCCAAAACTGTGGCTCCTACAGTTTTGATGCTAGAATAAAAATTTTAACTGAAATGTAGTGTTCTCATCAATACCTATCGATTGACCCACGCCCACCCTAACGCCCATAAACCGCCCACAAACTTCAAAAAATCGCAAATATGAACGTGGATGTCTCGGAAACTATCAAAGAGAGAATTTGAATTTCAGATTTAGATTCCGTAGCCTTATACGCAGCGCAAGTTTGTTACGCGAATATGCCACGCCCGCTTTTACGCCCACAAACCACGAAAACCTGTGACGCCCACAATTTTTATTCTAGATAAAAAATTTTAACTGAAATGTATTGGTCTCGTCAATACCTATCGATTGCCACGCCCACTCTAACGCCCATAACGCTTAAATCTGTATACCGCCGGTAGGAGGCGCATTTTAATCTCGCTTTGCTTTTTGCATAACTCTATTTAGCAGAGTAACGGGTATCTGATAGTCGAGGTACTCGACTATAGCGTTCTTCCTTGTTTTATTTTCAAAAGTCCCCCAAAATCTTGTTTTGCATGTTACTTTTGAACGGAGCATCTGATTTTAAGTCATTCCTCATTTGACGCGTATTTTTAGTGAGAACACAACTAGGTGAACAGCTGGGGGTAATTATCCCCACCGGCCCCAACAGATAAAATTTGTACTTTTTCTCTTTCTCTCAAACCAATTGATTTTCTTAAAGTCTTGGTATGCAATCCTTTTAGTTGTTGCAATACCTTTCGATTGATGTATCACTCGTAACAAGTGGACGATTACTGTAGATTTTAATTTCTTCGTGTATATATACATAGTAGTCGCCTTCGCACACCCTCCTGGTGCGCTTCGTCCCTACGCAAACTGCCGTCCACAGTGATGTTAAAAAATAGTGTTATTAGCTTGTTCCAAAGGTCTTGCGTTATATGTGTGTGTCTAAAGCAGAAAAAAGATTAAATTAATTATATTTTGATCGATGTTTCATGCAATCAGGACATTTAATTATAAAATTTTAGAGAATGCCCTCTAAAAACGCTTAGACATTTTGTGAAGCCTTATCCGTGGTATAATATGCCACCAACTCTGCACAAGTTTTATTTTTTTACTGAGGAAGCAAGAAATAAAGACATTACAAAAACAAAACAGTGAGTAAGAGCGGTTCGATATATAATTTCCTATAAAGCTCACCGCGATATCGAATAACGAGGCCACATCAACCATTTTAAAAACTAGGGAAATTATCGTTTTTCGCCTGGGTGGCATCATTGGCAAAGTCTCAAAAGAGGGCGGCAGAGAAAATGGTGTCTCTATTTAGATTCTTACTCTACTCTACTCTATGGACATAATGCGGTAAGATTAGTTAACAGATTGTGGTAGGCTAGCGACATGCGCGGACAGCTTGAAGACGTTGACGGCGTCGGGCGCAGGCAGCGCAGGGATAGACGCGGACAACGTTGGGACGAGGACAGCGTGCAGATTTGATGGAGTTCCTGAGAAGAATACAGCAATGCAACAGTCCCCCAAGCGAAATTACCGGTTGAACAAGGAGCAGGTAACTCTCGTGTTAACGAGTGCGGCTCCTACACCCGCGAGTAGTGGCGTGGGAAATAAGCAGGTGAAGAAGAAAGTGAAAGCTATTACGGCGCCCCTGATTCACAGCCAGACGACTGCGACCACGGTAACAGCTTCCCAGCCTGGAATTGTTGTCACCACGGTTGGAGCTATAGAACCAGGACAGGTCCAGCCACTCCCAATGTTGGATCTCTTATAGAGAATCGCAACGCTGGAGAGGGAAATGGAAGGCGTGAGAGCCCGGAACAACATGAACATGCACAAAGATTGCGTAACACTTGGCGAAGTCGGCGTGGTTAATGCAGCGTCAGGGCCGCCGGATTGGTCCGCAATTGTTCACGAGTGGTAACGGGATCCCATAAAACGGGGTCAGCACGAACAGTGCGGCATTAGAGGCGCCGCCATCTTGGAGCGGGCCAGCACTGTTAGCGAGTAACAGTCATCATCCACCATTTTGTGCAACAAGTACCACGCAGACAGAGCATGGGTTTGCACCGCCGGGTGTGAGCATCCAGAACGACTTCAGTAGCTGGATCCTACGCTGGGATGACACCAAACAAAAATAATGGAATTTATATGTCACGCAAGTTACCCGATCTGCCAGTATTTGGTGGTCACGCAGAGCACTGGCCGATCTTTTATTGTGCGTTTACTGAGACAAGGCAAAAGTACAACTGTATGGATCTGGATAACAACCAAGGCTTTAAGTATGACTTTTATTTGCAGCCAGTTGAGTGGTATTCAAGTGGTATTCGCTTTTCGGAGAACAACTTGGCGAAGATTGTACCGTTCGCAACACGTGTGAGTATCCTCACAGCCATCTTGCAGTCAGATCAGCATTTGGAGAATCCAACGCATATAAAAGATCTTGTGGCCAAGCTCCCTATAAGTAAACGAGTAAAGTCGGCTAGGCATTCTGCGATGATTAAACCTTTCCCGACCATTGTGGATTTTAGTGCTTGGTTGACGGAGTATGCCAATTTAGTGTGTACCACTGTGGACGTCGAAGGGAAAGATCCGAGGCGTCGGTTGCTTCATGAGAGCATCGGCCATGACCACGGAGACCAACAGGGTCGCCTTAGAATTGTTCAATTTCTGGAGGGCAACGTGAAGTCAGGGACTGTAAAGAATTCAACGGAGCTCGGCCAAAAGACAGGGTCAGGTATGTGAAAAGGCATCGATTATTAATTTTTTGCCTTTAAAGTGGTCACATGACTAGATACTGCAAATCGCATGGTGGGTGTCAGTTTAATGGATGCCGTCAAAGGGATCACACCCTGCTACAAGAGGCGGACAGCCAACGCAGAAGATCGCCACAACAAGGAAAAGATAGAAGATTGACAGAGGGAAACCAGCAGTCAGCAGTTTCCAGGCGCAGCCACTGTAGTCATATCGAATGCACACTGTACTTAGTGTTATGCATTACAAACCCATTGTAGCACTTGGCCACAATATGTATACACAAATACAAGTTCCAAACAGTTTTTTAAGTGCCCGGTAATATAATCGCCGTTGAGTGCACTGGGACTGGGAATGCGCGACCGCTCTGTCACCATGTGAACATAACATACATAAGCGTTGAACGCTGCTCTGCCGGCGTCCCTGGCGGCGCAGCTACACTCTCACTAGCTGTACGGGTAATTGCAATAGAGTTTAGAATTATTCAATAAAGAGTACTCAAGCATAAAGGTTGGCCTGGTTGAATTAATTGGAGAACATTTACACGGCGACCCTGACTTGGTAGATCGAAATGCATCCACGGACATAGGACCAGGAAACTTCTGTCGTCTACAGCTCAACTCGCGATTATAATTTGAACAAATAAAGTACAGAAGCTGACCTGATGGTCAACATCAAACTGTGTGACTTTTTGATGAAGAACAAATTATACAAATCCACGAAGAGCATCTGGTGGAATGTAGAAATGTAGGCACTGCAAGAATGGTCCAAATCGGCAGCAAATGCATGCAAATTGACGGAAATCAACAGGCGGATGCAATAGACCTTCTTTGCGAGGACACGTCCGGAAATAAGTCCACATACGAATTGAATTCCCACTCGGCATGCTCCTTCTCCAGAGGATCTCCTTGTGGTACCTTAGGCTGTAAGCCTAATATATAAAATATATATATTATATATGATTACAAATATTTAATAATATATATTTATATTTAATAATATATGTATATATATATATATTTATTATATATGATTACAAATATTTAATAATGCAAAATTAAAACTAACAATCTTTGTCCATGACCAGCGCTATCTCCTTCTAGGTTCTCATCTTAATAACAGCATCGAAATGCTGCTTGTGAGTCAAGTCCCACAATACTGGGCGCCCCTCTACTAGACGAGTCGATCAAGCCATGTCCGTCGCTGGGATCTCGGAAACTAGAAGAGCTAGGGTATTACGATTTGGCATGCAGATTCCTGAGCCTTTTACGCAGCGCAAGTTTGTCTCAGCAGGGTGCCACGCCCACTCTAACGCCCACAAACCGCCCAAAACGGTGGCTCCCTCTGTTCTGATGCTAGAATGAAAATTTTAACTGAAATGTATTGCTCTCATCAATACCTATCGATTAACTTAAAAAAAGTTTGCCACGCCCACTTCAACGCCCATAAACCACCCACAAACTTCAACAAATCGTAAGTATGGACGCCGATATTTCGAAAACTATCAAAGATAGAGAATTGGGATTTTATAGCCACGGACGCAGCGCAAGTTTGTTACGCGAATATGCCACGACCACTCTGTGGCACCCACAACTTTCACGCTAGATACAAAATTTTAACTGAAATGTATTAGTCTCGTCAATACCTATGGATTGACCCAAAAAAAAGTTTGTCACGCCCACTCTAACGCCCATAACGCTTAAATCAGTCAATCAGTGAGATCGCGGGTAGGTGGCGCATTTCAATATCGCTCTGCTGCTTGCATATCTCCATTTCCATTTGGTCCCTTTAGCTGAGTAACGGGTATCTGATAGTAGAGGTACTCGACTATAGCTTTCTTCCTTGTTTTCTGTTTACTTTTGTTCGCCGTTTTTCTTTCTAGACTGTTCTTTTCTAGACTGTTATGTTTGGTTTTAGTTCTCAGTACCCATCTACATGCCAAAAATGGTTCAAGCCCGACTGTTCCTTACAAAATATTAGAAAATGTGGGCGCTAGACGAGTTTTAGCGTTATGGGCTTTAGAGTGGGTGTGACACCCTGCTGAAAAAAAATGCGCTGAGTAGGATGCCCAAGAATCTGAAAGCTTAATCCCAACATTCTAACATTTCCGCGATGTCAGCTTTCCCACGGAAACCCGGATATAGAAAGATCGAATCGACTAGTTATCCTGATCAAGAAAACATATACCTTACCAGGTCGGAAACGCTTCCTTCTACCTGTCGAATACTTTTTCGACGAATCTAGTATAGCCTTTTACTCTACGAGTTACGGATATAATAAACGAATGGTAACATTTTTCACATATTTTATTATTGAATAGCCCCAAAATTATTTGTAGAAAACGACCATCTCATTTATATTACGAAAATTTCGATTTGTCTACATTATTTTTCGTATGATGTCAGTGGCTACCATAAAAACAGTGACGTGTTGGAATTTGATTTGTGTCCAGCGAATCTTTTGTGTACACCAACCATACATTTATTTATTCCGATTAAATACAATTAATTGATTAAGTTTTCCTTTTCTTTTAGACTTGTACAATATTAATATTGCTGTTAGGTCAGGTACCAGTAGACTAAAAACAGAATCGACTCACTTACTTATACATAGTGTTATTAGCTTGTTCCTAAGGTCTTGCGTTATATGTGTGTGTCTAAAGCAGAAAAAAGATTAAATTAATTATATTTTGATCGATGTTTCATGCAATCAGGACATTTAATTATAAAATTTTAGAGAATGCCCTCTAAAAACGCTTAGACATTTTGTGAAGCCTTATCCGTGGTATAATATGCCACCAACTCTGCACAAGTTTTATTTTTTTACTGAGGAAGCAAGAAATAAAGACATTACAAAAACAAAACAGTGAGTAAGAGCGGTTCGATATATAATTTCCTATAAAGCTCACCGCGATATCGAATAACGAGGCCACATCAACCATTTTAAAAACTAGGGAAATTATCGTTTTTCGCCTGGGTGGCATCATTGGCAAAGTCTCAAAAGAGGGCGGCAGAGAAAATGGTGTCTCTATTTAGATTCTTACTCTACTCTACTCTATGGACATAATGCGGTAAGATTAGTTAACAGATTGTGGTAGGCTAGCGACATGCGCGGACAGCTTGAAGACGTTGACGGCGTCGGGCGCAGGCAGCGCAGGGATAGACGCGGACAACGTTGGGACGAGGACAGCGTGCAGATTTGATGGAGTTCCTGAGAAGAATACAGCAATGCAACAGTCCCCCAAGCGAAATTACCGGTTGAACAAGGAGCAGGTAACTCTCGTGTTAATGAGTGCGGCTCCTACACCCGCGAGTAGTGGCGTGGGAAATAAGCAGGTGAAGAAGAAAGTGGGAGCTATTACGGCGCCCCTGATTCACAGCCAGACGACTGCGTCCACGGTAACAGCTTCCCAGCCTGGAATTGTTGTCACCACGGTTGGAGCTATAGAACCAGGACAGGTCCAGCCACTCCCAATGTTGGATCTCTTATAGAGAATCGCAACGCTGGAGAGGGAAATGGAAGGCGTGAGAGCCCGGAACAACATGAACATGCACAAAGATTGCGTAACACTTGGCGAAGTCGGCGTGGTTAATGCAGCGTCAGGGCCGCCGGATTGGTCCGCAATTGTTCACGAGTGGTAACGGGATCCCATAAAACGGGGTCAGCACGAACAGTGCGGCATTAGAGGCACCGCCATCTTGGAGCGGGCCAGCACTGTTAGCGAGTAACAGTCATCATCCACCATTTTGTGCAACAAGTACCACGCAGACAGAGCATGGGCTTGCACCGCCGGGTGTGAGCATCCAGAACATCATGACTCCGACGACAGAAGATGGATCCTACGCTTGGATGACCCCAAACGAAAATAATGGAATCTATATGCCACGCAAGCTACGCGATCTGCCAGTATTTGATGGTCAGCCAGAGGACTGGCCGATCTTTTATTGTGCGTTTACTGAGACAACGCAAACGTACAACTGTACGGATCTGGATAACAACCAAGGCTTGCTGAAGGCGCTAAATGATGAGGCACGTGAGGCCGTCAAGTCTCTTCTGACCCATCCAAGGAACTTGGACGCTGTGGTGGAGCAGATGCGCTTTAGGTATGACACTTGCTTGCAACCAGTTGAGTGGTATTCAAGTGGTATTCGCTTTTCGGAGAACAACTTGGCGAAGATTGTACCGTTCGCAACACGTGTGAGTATCCTCACAGCCATCTTGCCGTCAGCGAAGGCAGATCAGCGTTTGGGGAATTTAACGCATATAAAAGACCTTGTGACCAAGTTTCCTATAAACAAACGAGTAAAGTGGGCCAGGCATGCTGCGATGGATTTTAGTGCTTGGTTAACGGAGTATGCCAATTTAGTGTGTACTACTGTGGACGTCGAAGGGAAGGATCCGAGGCGTCGGTTGCTTCATGCAAGCATTGACCAAGACCATGGAGACCAACAGGGTCGCCTTAGAAGTTGTCCAATTTCTGGAGGGCAACATGCAGTCGGGAACTGTAGAGAATTCAACGGAGCTTCGCCAACGGACGGTGCGGGTATGCGAAAAGGCATCGATTATTAATTCTTTGCCTTCAAAGTGGTCACATGACTAGATCCTGCAAATCGTACAGCCGGCTACAAGGGGCGGACAGCCAACGCAGAAGATCGCCACAACAAGGCACAGAAAAAAGATTCAATGAGAGAAACCAGCAGTCAGCAGTTTCCACGCGCAGCCACTGTAGTCATAACGAATGCACACTGTACTTAGTGTTATGCATTACAGAAAAAGGAGTAATAAAATATGGGAGCAAAGAGGAAAAATTGATTTATGATAATGACAGCTCTTTTAACCAACTTTCCTTACACGAAGAAAAAAAAAATTCTTCCATTAAAGGAATTTATTATACGAAAATACTTTGATGAAAAGGCCAAAATCAGAACTGAGTCTGAAGAGGCAAATCAAAGCCAAACAAGTTTGGGATTAAAATATCCTGAACACGCCGTCGTTGAAGTATCCGACAAAAATTATAGTTTGGGATTCAAAAATCCAGAGCGCGCCGTCGTTGAAGTATCCGACAAAAATTCTAGTTTGGGATTAAAAAGTCCTGAACACGCCGTCGTTGATTTATCCGACAACAATGAAATAAACAATATGAGTGAATCAATTCCAAACCAAAGAATGAATTTGGAAAATGAGATTATAAATATTATCAATAAAGAGCACTCGAAGATAAACATGCAAATTCCTATCAGGACTGATATTCGCGGTGAGATAAACACTGAAAACGATAGAGCTATTTATAGCAAGCAGTATCCCTATGCTCTATCGGCTTCAGATTTCGTAAACTCTGAAGTTAATCGAATGTTAAAAGAAGGAATTATAAGACCAAGCAAGAGTCCTTATAATTCTCCAGTTTTAGTGGTACCAAAAAGAGGATTTAATGAAGGTGGTACTGCAAAACTAAGATTAGTTATAGACTATAAGAAACTAAATGAAAACACCATTCCCGAAAGATATCCAATGCAAGATCCTTCAGTGATTTTGTCAAATCTTGGAAAGGCTAAATACTTTTCCACGATCGACTTGGAGTCTGGGTTTCACCAGATTCTAATGAAAGAAACAGACATTAAAAAATCCTCATATTCTATAACTAACGGAAAATATGAATTCTTGAGAATGCCATTTGGGCTAACAAACGCTCCCAGAATATTCCAACGTGCAATGGATGATATTTTGAGAGAACAAGCAGGTAAAACATGTCACGTATATATGGATGACATTATTATATTTTCTAAAATAATAGAACAACATTTCGAGGACTTAATCGTCATAATTAATATATTGCTGAACGCAAATATGAAAATTTCAATTTTTTTTCAATTTGTTCAAATTAGAAACCACATTTCTTGGCTACGTTGTTTCCCACAATGTAATCAAAACAGACAAAAACAAGGAAGAACGCTATAGTCGAGTACCTCGACTATCAGATACCCGTTACTCAGCTAAATGGAGATATGCAAGCAGCAAAGCGAGATTAAAATGCGCCACCTACCGGCGGTATACAGATTTAAGCGTTATGGGCGTTAGAGTGGGCGTATTAGTCGACGAGACTAATACATTTCAGTTAAAATTTTTTATCTTGCATGAAAATTGTGGACGTCACAGGTTTTTGCGGTTTGTGGGCTTTAAAGTGGGTCATTCGATAGGTATTGATGAGAACAATGCATTTCAGTTAAAATTTTTATTCTAGCATCAAAACTGTAGGAGCCACAGTTTTGGGCGGTTTGTGGGCGTTGGAGTGGGCGTGGCACATTGCTGAAACAAACTTGCGCTGCGTAAGAAGCTCAGGAATCTGCACGACAAATCTCAATAGCCTAGCTCCCATAGTTTCCGAGATCTCAGCGTTCATCCGGACGGACAGACAGACGGACAGACGGACATGGCTAGATCGACTCGGCTAGTGATCCTGATCAATAATATATATACTTTGTGGGGTCGGAAACGCTTCCTTCTGCCTGTTACATACTTTCCGACGAATCTAGTATACCCTTTTACTCTACGAGTAACGGGTATAACTACAATATTAAAGTATCCAATTCCAAAAACATTCGAGAGCTTAGAAGCTTCCTAGGCCTTACCGGCTTTTACAGAAAATTTGTACAAAGCTACGTAAAAATTGCAAGACCGCTATCAAAGTATTTGGAAGGTCAAAATGGTAAAGTATCAAAAAAAATGTCCCGTTAAACTTCCATACAGTTGGACGATTTAGCTGTAAAAGCTTTTAACGAGCTCAAAGATAATTTAATTGCACTAATCGAATTGGTAGAACCTGATTATAATAAAAAATTCACTTTAATCCGATCTAGCTATTGGTGCTGTTCTTTCTCAGGAAGGAAAACCAATAACCTTCATTTCAAAAACTCTAACTAAAGCCGAACAAGTATATGCAACCAGTAAGAAAGAACTTTTAGCAATAGTTCGGGCATTTAAAAATTTGCGAAACTATTTATACGGCGTTAACAACATAGAAATCTATACAGATCACCAACCACTGTCTTTCTCGATCTCTCAAAAAAATCCAAACATCGAAATGAAAAGATGGTACTCATTCATTGAAAGTTACTCTCCCAAAATAATTTATAAACCAGGATCTACCAATGTAGTTGCTGACGCCCTATCAAGAATTCAAATTAACAACCTAACGGATAGTAACGAGTCGGTCTCAGATCAAAACACTCAGCATTCTGCAGAGAGTAGTTTTGAGAATGTTATACAAGAAACCCGCAAACCCTTAAACCAGTTTAAGCAACAATTGCTAATAGCAACGGGGAGGTATACAATACAAGAGATGGTCAATATATTCGGAAATACCAGACATATAATAGAATTTGATACTCCGGAAAATTTGGTATCAATCTTAAGGGAATATATCCCTCCTAACATAACAATAGGTATTCACTGTACTTTAGAAGACTTATAGAAAATTCTAAGCCCACTTATAGAAAATTTCACGAATAAATTCCTATATACAAAAATATTCGTCCAAGATGTAGAAAACCCTGAAGATAGAGTATTAATAATAGAAGAAACTCATTGTAGAGCACACAGGGGACTGGACGAAAATTACAAGCAAATTAACAGACTATACTATTGGCCAAATTTGAACAAAAAACTCCAGGAGTACATAAAGAACTGTACAATTTGTAATAGTAACAAATATAATAGACACCCTGTACTCATTCCTATTGGTCAAGCACCCATTCAAAATAAAGAAGGAGAAAATTTGCATATCGACATTTTCTACGCTCAGAATTTAGTGTTCATTGCTTGTATTGATTCATATTTAAAGTGCTTTGTTGTAAAGGAGATTCAAAATAAACTCAACATAGAAACCAAAATTTCAGAAATATTGCAACATTTTCCACTTGCTAAAACTTTAATGATGGATAACGAGCTTAGTTTTTCATCAACACAATTTAAATCCTTCGCACAAAGATGCGGTATTACTTTATATTTCGCAGATCCTCGCCATAGTACGTCCAATGGACAAATAGAAAGGGCTCATTCAACCCTTACTGAAATTGCTCGTTGCATCAAAGACGAACTTAACTTAGTTGATTATTCTGAAGTTATAATTAGACCAGCTCAGAAATATAACATGACTACATTCCATTACCAACCAACTATCGTACGGTCGTTATACAATAAAATCGAACATGATACTGTTCCACAATTATTAAAACAGGCACAAGAGAAAATGTTAAACTCTCACAACAAAGGTAGAAAAGAAAAGGACTATCTCGTAGGGGAAGTCATTTATGAGAAAAAACACGGGGAAAGGAACAAGCTTAACTGTAGATATAAAAAACAAGTAGTTCAGGAGAATTTACATAATAAGGTTATCATAAACAATAGAAATCGTACGATTCATAAAGATAACATCAAATCTTAAACACAGTTTGTCTTAAATTACAGAAAATGAATTCAATAATATTTGTATTATTGATAGTAGCGGCCACCAATTCCGAAATAATGGATTACACGAACCATGATTTTTTCCTCTACAAGGATAAAAAAGACATTCTTATTTATGATTCATACGCTGACCTATTTCACATAACTAATTTAAGTTTATATAAAGACATAATCAAACTCGAATCAGCACACATAAACAAAGGTAATTATTTACAGTGGGAAATTTCCTATGATTTAGATATTATTAAAATGCTTCTCTCACAAATATTAATAAGTAGGGCAAAATGAGGAATTAATGAATTAGGCACCCTTTGAAAATGGATAGCAGGGACTCCCGATCATGATGATTTGATAACGGTGCAAAACAAAATTGACGATTAAATCCAAAATAATACCAATCAATTTGTTATAAACTCTAAATTATTTAAAGAAATAAAAACCCTATCTGAGAATCTTCAAACAGTTATTTCAAATCAAGAACTTCCATTCAGAAAACATCGTCTTCGCTTGCTCACTTACGATCTGATGAATTTAATGGATACAATTACTTTAGCAAAAATAGATGTTTTTAACACTAAAATTCTAAACGCTGAAGAAATCCAAGAAATATATAAACACGAACAGAAACCTGTAGTAATTACTGACATATTAGATATATCAAAATTTAAATTCGCCATACAAGAATTAATTGTAATATATATAAAATACCCCATCATAACAACCCGTTGCGAAGTGTATAACGCAAGATCCATCTCACACAATGATAGAAAACTATTAATTGATAATCATGTCGCCAAATGTAACAAGAGGTACTATGTAATTTCTCATTTTAAGACAGAAATATTCAATAATTATGTCACTTTAAGCCCAGAAAGTACTTGTTTTACTAGGCTACTAAATGGAGAAAAATACCTTTGTAATAAAATCAGGGAATACAATAAAAAAATTGATGTAATCCAAGAAGGAGCCATTTTTATATATGTTTATAATACCGTTAATGATACTCATTTAAATGGGTCATTTTTAATTACTTTTAATAGTACTACAAAAATAAATAATATACCCTACTCTAATCTGGACCATAAGATAATAGAATATATCACTGCTAAACAGTATAATGATTTTTTAGTATCGGAATATCTTATGTCAAATGATTCGGAACTTTCATTCGATAACATTAACATATTAAACCCATTTGTTCAAATTAAGCAAACTCAAATCCCAATAACATTTATACTGATCATATTAATTTTAATATATGAAATTATCACGCTTGTATTTAAATTAAAAAAATATCTAATATTCCAACCACGGCAAATTCATATTGAAATAACCCCCGAAAATATTATGTCCGAAAATGAAAATACCACTGAGGATGAAATTATAGTCGAATTGACAAATCATCTAAATTCAGTTTATCCGACACTTCCAATGAATCGGGACGATTCAATTTAGAAGGGGGAGAGTTATCCAGTTCATAATCCCAGCCTCTTTACCCAATTTATAAACAAACTCTTCATATACAATTCTTAGCTGAGAACGCTTTCCAGCTCGAGCGCCCAGCCGCCTTACCCAAGTCGTAAACAATTTCTTGTAAAAAATTCTTAGCTGAGATCCCCTTACTCAGCGTTCCTACAGAATCCCAATTAGCTCCCCCACTTCAATCGAAGTACATTATTAAGATTCAATTGCGCCGCAGTCCTCCTAACATAAACTAAGCTGGGTCCAGCTTATGTAAACACAAGCATCTGGTCAACACCCGGCGAGCCCCAAAACTGCAGCGTAATCCGTTTGGCAATTGAGCAGAGAATTTGATCATCCGATTTCCCGACTCTCTTGAGTCCAACCCTTGTCCAACTCTTAATGAGTTCCCCAATTCTTTTAAACCGAGGTTTGTTTATCAGATAATCGGCCCTTGGCCAGGCAGTCCGTTTTTGCATCCGAGAAGATCGGTTGTATAAGAAGTTAATTGTGAACCGTTGAATAAAAGTCGATACTAAGGAAATGTTGTGAAGTTGTAAGTAGATAGTTAATACGGGAGCTGGCTCACTTTGGGGTGGGGGTGACCCTAATCAGTCACGCATGGTTGCACACAGGTGACAGGTGGTCACGCATGGTTGCACGCAGGTGTTTTAAGGGGTGTGTAGGGGTGTGAGAGAGGGGTGTTTTGATATGTATTGTTTTGTCTTGTCATTTTCTCACCCTAAAGGTGTGTGTGTGTGATAGGGGTGTTTTGTCATACGTAGGATTTTATGGTTGTTTAGAGTGATCTTTACCCGAATAGGGTGTGTAGGGGTGTAATGGTTGCACGAAGGTCACTATGTTGCTTCTAACTTGTATTAAGTTAAGGGGAGGGTAATCTTAAATGTTTCAATTCTATAGTGGAGGTGGTGGTGGTGGTTCCTAACAGAATATACACAAAAACGTTGTTTTGTCATGCGTATGCATTTGTAAAACTATATTTTAGCGGAGGGAAGTTGTTTTGTTATGCGTGGGCGTTTTGTTGATTCAATTAGGGATAGTTTTAATAGGGTAGATTCAATTAGGGTTGTAGTTGACATCTGTTAGTGTAAACTGTCTACGGTCTTGTGATCAAAAGGTGTTGGTTTGAGGGATATTAGATCGCATACTTTTGTGGTGTGAAACAAGCGTGAGGCGTTTTGTTGATTCAATTAGGGTTGTAGTTGACATCTGTTAGTGTAACGTGTCTACGGTCTTGTGATCAAAAGGTGTTGGTTTGAGGGATATTAGATCGCAGAAACAAGCGTGAGGCGTTTTGTTGATTCAATTAGGGATAGTTTTAATAGGGTAGATTCAATTAGGGTTGTAGTTGACATCTGTTAGTGTAACCTGTCTACGGTCTTGTTGTCAAAAAGGGGTTGGTTTGAGGGATATTAGATCGCTACTTTTGTGGTGTAGGTTTGAGGGATATTAGGCCGCATACTTTTGTGGTGTGAAACAAGCGTGAGGTGTTTTGTTGATTCAATTAGGGATAGTTTTAATAGGGTAGATTCAATTAGGGTTGTAGTTGACATCTGTTAGTGTAACGTGTCTACGGTCTTGTGGTCAAAAGGTGTTGGTTTGATGGATATTAGATCGCATACTTTTGTGGTGTGAAACAAGCGTGAGTTCGGTAACCTCCCCCTCTTTAGCGAGCATTAGATGGGAAAGTAAGCGTAGGAGTGTAAGAGGGGTGTTGGTGGTGGCGGGGCTTGTGGTGGTGGTTGTAGTGGTGGTTCCTAACAGAATATACACAAAAACAAACTTATTACAACCAACGCAATCGTTTGTTTAGTCAAATACGTTTTTATTTAATCATTTTCGTGTTAAATTAGTTTACATTGAGTCTTTTAAATAAATGAATGTATCTTTCCATCAATTTTAAGGCGTCTTCTTCTTTCTTTTCAACATGCATACACCTGCAAGTGTCAGGTCCAACTTTACAATCATCATATGCACATGCACAGGATGATAGGTGTTCTCCATACTTTGAATGAATTACTGGGGTGGCTTCTACATCTTTAAAAAATATATGAAATGATTTCAATTTCGTAGCATGTTCCTTGAAGATCTCACTTCCATGCTCCCTTAAGATCTCTTCAATTTTTGAGGAAATCATTTTTTCTTTCAACGTAATAGTCTGAATGTTTTTCTTAAACTAAAGTTTGGTAGAGATAAATCGTTGTATTATACTTAAGAAACAGATGTTAAAAAATGCAACAGCTGATGATAGACCCACCCTCGAAAACAAATTTAAAACAATAGAACATTTTTTTTTTGGTTTTCTCTTTACTTTAGAATTTCAATATATGATGAAATTAATTTTCTAACTCTATATTGTTGAATTACAAAATGAAAACAAGCACAAGTTTCTATATTATCATTAGAAAATGTACATAAATTTAAATGTTCTCCAAATGTTGTTTTTATAAACTCCTTTACGTCAGTACCCATGAACATGTTCCTTGTCTCCAGTAGTAATTTCAAGTTCTCTTTTGAAATCATATTTCCAAATGTATTAATAAAAAAATTAATTTTATTTATTAAAGAAGAATAAGTCGGTATATTAAGATTGTTATTAGAATCAGTCATTTCGTAAACTTATTTCCCCGACTCTCAAAATGTGAATGAATGGTTAAAAGGTGTTTAGGAGTTTTCGTTTATGTAAAAGTTTAAGATTTTATGAGCATTGTTCAGAGAGCAGACACCATCCCGAGCATGTAATGAACAATATGGAGAGTGATTTCCATCCATTATTTTTAGAGAGGGACAACCAATTTCATCAATGTTAATTACACTATCAATTTTTAACAAATTTTGTAGGAATAACCTTTTTTGATATCCATTACAAATTATTTCCTGTTTCCTAATTATTTCTCTTAAATACATTTGTGTTTCTTTGAAAAAGTATACTCCATCATTCCAATAAATTTTGTGATGTTTTTTTGTTAGCCAAGTAGCTGTTTTTCTACATTTCTTATTCAATTCAATAAAATCATGTGGAGAGTGTATGATAAAATTAGAATTCAAGATTGTCTCGTTTTTGAATACGACACCAATTTCTTTTAGAATAAATTTATTATTATTCCCAAGAAATCCTTGAACATCAATTGCAACAATATCTTCACTCATGATTGATTGATTAATTGTTAGACAATCCGCTGAACTAGACCATACAACGGGTTATATTCAACTAAACGATCATGTATGAGCACGCAATTACTTGAACATTTTCGATAGCGGGCTTGGTAAGTTCAATTGAAATCCTAACATCAATGGGTCCCGATTTAACCATTTCATTTTGATATGATAAGTCAATTACGATAATAGGAGCTTTAGTTTTAAAGTCTGTAGGTGATAGTAAAGGAGATTCACTTCGGTTATAGTAGCTAGATTGAAACTTGCAATACATATCATATAGGTGAGCAAATCGATCTTTATCAAAGTCCAAGTTTAAGTCATCGTAGGGATAGGTTTCAGAGTTTAAGTAGACCTTTAGATTTCTTAAATTGTTTGTAATCAGATGGTGGTTATCTTTAAATCGAATTAAAGCAAATCGTGGACGTTCTCGGTTAGCAGCTAATTTAACGTTCCAAACATGATTTGTTCCATTACTTAGTTTAGGATTAATGTATGTATCCCAACTACGGAATGCAATCGGTAGATTGGTTCCACTTTTTATAATATCATACGTTTGAATTTTCGTTGAATCGCTGGGTGTTATATGAGGAATTTTCCATGTAATATTAGTCATATTGAGATGATATTTTCCGACTAATTGTGTACTCTCAAATTTATCTTGCTCAAGTACATCATTAAACTTTTTTGATATTAATAGTACTAGTTCATGTTTACAATTTAATAATACTTTTTTGAAATCTTCAGCAAATCCAAGTAGTTTTTTAAGGGGTATTGAAAAGTTGAAGTGGGGGGTTAAATTGAATTCGGGTCCTCCACTCCATCCAGAAATGTAAAGTCTCTTGCTTTCAAATTGATTTAAAGAAACAAAGTTTTTTATTGTAGAAGTAATACCACTAAATCTTGTTCTATCTATCTCAACACCATTGATTTCATAGCGTATTTCATCTAAAAAGTATGCCATACAATTATTCTCATTCTCGCAATAACATTTTGAGTTTCTACCGCTCCCCCTTCCTTAATTAGGGTAATATCTCCTTGAAAATTTAGAAGACTCTCATGGGGGAGTACATATAAATCTTGATTTTGGATTGTAATTCTTATCTTATCATTTGGTTTAAATGAATATTGATAAGGTTGATAGCTGTGATATTCCTTCTTTGATATACTTTCATCAGAGAAAAGTTTTTACCGTACTGCCAATATTTCATTCAACCCCATGACTTTAGTTAAACTCGCACTTTGAAGCCCAATGATTTAAGAATTAACTTATTTTTTAATGTAAGTGTGTGTCTTTTTGGTTTCGATCCTCTTCATATAACTTTATGTTTTAAAGTGTGCTGATGATGGTAAGTATCACCTCTTTTATTGTATATAATCATTGTATTAATCTTAAGTGTAAACGAATTGTATAGTTTTCACCGCGTAAATTTATTAATTCACCGTTCTGATCAGTTATGTGTATAGAGAGTGCACATATTTCTCTAGTGTTGACTGGTAAGTAAATAAGATTGTGTGGTGTGATATTCATTTTATAGCCTGGTGGAACATTAATTCCAAATTCGTATAATGAATGATCTTGTCTACTATCAATATATGACCCGCTTACAATATTACATACTAAGCGTATTGTGTTTATTTTTAAAATGACAGGTTGATCAGATATATATGTTTTTTCAAGTCGGGGTAAATTATTTTTTTTATTGAAACCAAGCAATTGTCCAATGTAGTTGTTTCTATTAAAATAAATAGGTTCCTTGGTAGTTGTAATATGAACTTGAAGTGTGTTATTATTACTCTCCATTTGAAATGTTTTCTCAAGATCATAATCTTTTAGTTTATTTTTTAGAAAATCATAAATATCATTGAGTGCATATGGTCCTATTGGAAGTTGATTTACTTTATCACCAATATGAAATAGATTATTATTTATATCAACATTGGGTATAGAGTTGTACATATGAAAGTCAATGAGTGCACACTCATGTTCACCATTTGTCAGTTCAATGGGTGGGAAATAAGAAATGTTTGTAATGGGTTCATTGCCATTTAATGTAAGAGTGAATGATCTACTCATTTTGGGATCTAATAATGTACTGTGAAAATATAGCTTACAGAATGAAACTTATATTCTCAAATAATTATTAATTCATTAAAACCCTTCCTGTATCTTCCTTTTTCCATATCGTTATCTTTACTTATTATGAGGAATCCGTATTTATCACTCCAACACTTTTGACAAATTTTCATAAATGAATCATAGGACATATCAGTATTTACATGATCACGATATATATGACGCATATTTAAATCATCTTCGCGTTATCACGTATTAGATGTTTTGGAATATGAGTATATGTTTGACATAGGTAAAAAGAATCTATATTTTTATGACGCTCCGTACAGAAATATGAACGAATGTTGTTTTGTTTTTCACAAGCAACATCATCAAAAATCATAATAGAGTTCTCTAGCCTTAGCGGGTGGTAAAACTTCATCATTTTGTGAGAACGTATAATATCCCATTCCCTTTATCGGTTTAATTAGTTTCTCTAAATACTCATACTTTAGTTGATATAAACTCTTTGAGAATACATATATATTCTCAAATTTTAGCCCGTTTGGACTTTCAATAAGGCTGAGCATAACATTTGTTTTTCCACAGTTTGAGGGACCGACAACCAATGCTCTTATTGTATTGGGTAATAAAGAACTATGTCGTGGAACTGAATTTGTTAATTAATGATCACCACCCTCGATATTTCTAAAACAGATTTCTTGTTTTTGACGTATTAAACGCATATTCACGTGTGTAATGTACTTCATTCGATGAGAAATGCTCCTTGATTAAACATTATATAAAATGGGTAAAAGTTTTTATAATTGTTGCAATCAGAGTTCAAACTTGAAACGAGGTAGTGGTATTATCAACAAAATAATTAACACACTTCCATTTGAAGTACATGTTCCTGGTTATAATTTTTGTGGACCTGGAACAACGCTAAGGCTGACGCAGTACTAATAAATAAAGCGTGGGAACGTGTTGGTTCAAAAGATAGTAGTATTGCAGAGAAAACAGCAGCATACTTGATTTCAAATATTATGAAAACAAAAAAGAAATTCGGAATGGGTGTGAAAAAGGGAACAAAGAGAAAGTGTAAGAAAAGGAAATCAAAGGTAAAGAGTTTTTCAAATGTTATCCAAACAGGAATACGGGCATTGAAAACTCGGAAGCCACTAGATCTAATGAGTGCGATTAAGGTTGCACGTAAAGCAGTCAATAAAGCAATTGGTAGAATTAAAAAAAATATTAAGATTCCTCGTATTATTAATGTACCGAAAATTGGTGGTTTTTTACCTATTGTACCCATTTTGACTGCACTAAGTGCATTAGGAAGTCTCGCCTCTGGTAGTGCAGCCATTGCTAAAACTATCAATAATGCAAATATGGGGAAAACACAATTAGAAGAGAGTAAACAACATAATAAGAAAATGGAAGGTATTAAGGTGGGTGAAGGTATGTTTCTTAAACCTTATAGAAAAAGTTATTGATTATATCTTAATCCATTTAGAGGAAATCCAAAAAACTAATTACTAAGCTACCTAAAAAACCTCTTTCAAATTTCGAAATTTTGAATTTTGCTCAAAAGTAAATTCCACATTTCCGAGGTGTGTTAATGAGAGACTCACTCCCCAAATCTCCTTGGAGAGAAGAGTCAGGAATTATAAACCTAGATGATAGTTCATCAAATGGTACACATTGGGTAGCTTATAACAAAAATAAAAAAAGTATACATTACTTTGATAGTTTTGGAAATTTACAACCCCCAAAAGCCTTTAATAGTACCAACTGTGGACTCCTTTACCTCCAATTCTTACTCTCTATCCCACCCTTCTCTATGATTCTTGAAACCCACCCTATTTACATGCTATTCACTGCTATGATTGGTCGATTCTAAATCAAGAATGAGAAAGAACAGGGAGGGTTAGTTTACCTCAAGGTATAAAAACTCGATCAAAAGTTATTCTAACTCACATTTAAAAACCACCCGCAAACAGTCTCAACCTAAAAGTTTCAAGCTAAAACGTTCTCAGCCTAATGTTTCAACCTAAAAATCTTGCAATCATCAAAATCAACAACAAGAAGAACAACATAAAAAACAGTTAAAACAGTAAAACAACAAAAACAATTAAAACAGATACAACTGCTAAAAACAGCTGAAAACAACAACAAAACAGCTACATCTGCTAAAAAACAAGTTAAATTAACAACAAAAACAGCTACATCTGCTAAAAAACTGGTAAATTAAACAACAAAAACAGTTACAACTGAAAAAAAAAAAACTAAAATCAACAACAAAAACAGGTAAAAGCAACAAAAACAACGAAAACAACTACAAGAAGAAACAACTACAAATGGTCAATCCGGGGATGATGAAAGTACTCAAGGATTTTAATGGTAATGTACTAAAACATATTTTAACAAAGACGAGGATGGAATCGGAGGTGTACTACCCTATTCAACGAGCTCAACGTAAGAAAACCACCTTTGGGATGGCCCTCACTCTTAAACTTGAAGAGTATACGCTGTACTTGTCGGAACGATACTCAGATAATTTATTGATTGATGATTCAGCAGTTGAATATATAAAGGATAATATTTTTTGTATTGTTAAAAGGAATGATAACAATCTTGTTCACGCCAAAAGGTCGTTTAATTTCAGGAGGCAGTGTCGAGCGGCAGTTCTATCCAGATGTCTACATCTCGCGCGCTCGCACTGCCGTCCGCTCTCCCTCTCCATCTCTCCCCTAAGTCTCCACTCTGCTCTGGAGCGCTTAAGTTAAGTTAGGCTTAAGCAGTTCATGTTTCAAAGTGTACGAAAAATACCTACGCACGTCGCGTAAAAACCCCAAAAGTACTCCCGTGTTTTTTGGGTACCATTCAATCTTGGGGCTTCAATTATTTCATCGATCAAGCCGCACCGCCCCAACATTTTGGTCCAGTTCGAGCCGGATTTCAAAATCTTTGGACTTTCCTCTCCTGGAGTTTCCTTTGATTTTGTCCCAGCAGGCTTGAAACACTCCAGATAAGTTCCGCTTACTATAATTGCCGGTCATACAGCCAGTTTTTCGAACCCTATTTCGACTAACTTTCTGTATGATATATTGTCTAAATCCAAAAGAGATTAATCCGACGCAACGGCATTTAATATATGTATTTCAATTCCGTTACTTGTGCCCGACAATATTCCAGTTTCCTTTGCCCACAGTTGCACACTTGAAACACTTCCAGTAAATATTTTAGTGCTACTATTCAACGAAAATATTTGTCAAATATATTTTCAATTCCAATCGTGTGTAAAATATAACTCAGCCGCAGTAAAAAATTCCCGGTCATAAAATTTTTCCTTAAGATTTGCACTCTTTATTTTTTACTGTGTTCCAGCTGCGTGTGTATATTTACATAAATATTCTAATACAGTCCACTCTAACTACTCTTTCTAATACAGTCCACTCCAACTACTTTTCTCGACCTACAAATACGGCTAAACTATTTCTAAAATTAAAAACAAAGTGACAATATCCACAAATGTAGTCCAGCAAATCGTTTGCAATTTAGTTGTGCAGGTGACAAACAAACGCACCGACATACAAACATAAGCGAAGTCTTTCCAATTCCCGCAACGTTATTCCGCTATTCGCAGCCCACATATGTACATATATGTACAGTGTACATACATACGTATATCGCCAGTGCACAGTGGGTCAAGAGCTCACAAAAAGTGTTCCTTTCAAACAAACAATATTAAAGTCCGTAATTCCTTACATAAATACGACCATCCGATATAATAAATATTTATTGCCTATCCGACAGTGTGACCGTATATATTTACAATCTTAATTGGTTCCTAAATTCCAATTTGATTCCAATCCGTTTCCTTACATCAGAATTAAAATTCTAAATTATTTAACGTCATGGCAACATCAGTAAAATCCGCTTTAACCCGATTTATGGCCACAGCTGACTGTCTGATCCACTTTGAGGCCACTGTGAACGCTCCAGGTGCTCCTACACCAACGTTATCCGCCTATAAAATCCGCAGCATACGACATATGCTCCGACTGCATTATAACTGCAGGCGAGAGCGCCGCAGACACAATCCATACTAAAGTCCAAGTATTACCAAACGTACTCCACTTACGAAATATTTGCCGCGCAGCTGATGGAACAAATCCAAAAAGGCTCCTCCCAAATACCTCAAGCTCCAGTAACTCCGTCCCAAAATTCCACGTCTTATGGCTGTCGGCTCCCTCCTATCGACACAGAGGTTTTCTCTGGCGACTATCTTCGCTGGCCGACTTTCCGGGACCTTTTCACGGCAATATACATAGACAATCCGAGTCTAACGCCCGTTGAAAAATTATTCCACTTAAATTCAAAAACAAGTGGCGAAGCTCTTCCATAGTTTCAAGATCCCCACTCACCAATGATGGTTTTCGCTCAGCCTGGAATAACCTAACTGAGCGTTTCGAAAATAAGCGATTGCAGGTGAACAGTCACCTGAAAACACTTTTCAATGTGCAATCCATAGCACAGGAGTCGGGAGCAGCCTTAAAGGAACTTCAACGCACGTTTCAAGGTTGCTTAACTTCCTTACAATTTTCCGGAGTTAATATTGAGAATTGGGACCCTATCCTGGTTTATATGTGCTCGACAAAACTACCAAAGCTCACTCTCTCATTATGGGAGCAATCCATCCAAAACAAAGCCGAAATTCCTACGTGGCTTGAGCTTGATTCCTATTTGACGGAGCGCCATCGAACTCTTGAGGCCGTCGATAGCTTCCGATCTGCCAATTTCCACCACGTCCAGTCCAAAGACACAAATCGAGTGGCAGATTTTCCAAAAATAAATTCCTTCAACACAAGGATAGTTCCGATAACCAAAGGCTGCGATCTGTGTTCGAAGAAGAACCACCCCGTGCGTATATGTCCACGCTTCCTACAGATGACGGTAGAAGATCGCTTAGCCTATATCCAAAGGAAGCAGTTGTGCTCCAATTGCTTTGCAAGTAGCCATCAATTCCGGGATTGCACAAGCGCTCACAACTGTCTCACTTGCCAAGATCGGCATCACACATTGCTGCATCGAAACAGCGGTCCTACCACTCCGACGATTCCATCCGACCCTCCAAGGCCAGTATCCGCCTCAGTTCCACACATCATTTCGTCCTATTCAACGCAAGTTTTCGTACAAAAAGTTCCTCCTAAGAATACTCCATCCGAATATTGGGTTCCATACCCCGCCTTGGATGGCAGACGTACTCGAGGTAATAAATCCTACCAATGCCGAGTCTGCCAAAAGATCCACCCTCTACGGAAGTGCCACCACTTTCTACGGCTAAGCCCCCAGAATCGGCTTCAGGAAGTTCATATCCAGAAGTACTGCTCCAATTGCTTGGCTCACAATCATTTCAAGGACTCCTGCCGCAGTGGTCATCACTGGTGGAAGTGTGGAAAGGCCCACCACACTCTCCTACATACGGACGACCGATCTATACTTCCAACATATTCCTGAGCCTACTATCCTGAGGTTCTTGCTACGGGTGTCCTCGCAAGGGGGGGGAGAATGTTCACGCCAAAAGGGCGTTTAATTTCAGGAGGCAGTGTCGAGCGGCAGTTCTATCCAGATGTCTACATCTCGCGCGCTCGCACTGCCGTCCGCTCTCCCTCTCCATCTCTCCCCTAAGTCACCGCTCTGCTCTGGAGCGCTTAAGTTAAGTTAGGCTTAAGCAGTTCATGTTTCAAAATGTACGAATAAATACCTACGCACGTCGCGTAAAAACCCCAAAAGTACTCCCGTGTTTTTTGGGTACCATTCAATCTTGGGGCTTCAATTATTTCATCGATCAAGCCGCACCGCCCCAAGAAATCTCTATTTAGAATTAAATAAAGCTTAAAGCTTAAAATGTATTTATTTTTAACATTATTAATGTATCTATTTTGATAAATAAAAAGAAAAATAAATAAAATTTAATAAAACTCAAACTCAAACCCTTTGTTATAAATATTTAAATTATACTACATTTTTCCCAGTAGCACATGAGTATCAGAGAAAACGACAACAATGAAGCGTAAACTTTTAGAACAGTTGACGAAAAGTAGAAATTCATTAAAAAGAAAATTTGATGAATTGAAACAAATAAAAAATGAGAACGTATAAAATTTGGAGGAAACTTTTAAACCTATTACAGAACCTTAACATGAATAACTCACTGAAAATAAAAAAACTGAATAAAAAGGAATATATTAATGATACACATGATATTAAGACTAAGTTCAAGAAAGAGAAAATAAGAGTACCTAAAAGTAAAAAAGAAAAAAGGGTTCACGAGAGAGTAATTGAAAGTGATAGTGAGAGTGATGCTTACGTTGATGCTTTTTCACGACAGTCTCTTATAGATGAATCTGATGTTTCACAAGAGTCTCTTATAGATGAATCCGATGTTTCACAACAGCCTCACACAGATGATTTAAATGAAAGTGTATATGAAGATACCGGGGCGAAGTACAATCTCAACATTAATCAGTTAAAGCAAGAAAAGATTTTAGACAATAGTTATGGACCAAGAGAAGAAAATAATATTTTAATGTTGGGTAATACAACACTTAAAATTAAAAAAAATGTGATGGAATTAGGAAGTGGAAATTTATGGACTCTATCACCAGGTCTGTACTCTATAATATTTCATAATAGTCCTAAGGATTATACTAAGAATGATTTAGAATCATATAAAAACATTTTAATTGAAACAAGTGCTCACAAAAGAAACTATCAACCAGATGGTCAAGTAAAGGGGAATCGTTCTAAAAAATATTCTTCAATTATTAAACCATTAATATCATCTTCAGTAAATGAAGAACATACTGGTTCTGGGTATATGAGACTACAAAAAATACCACCAAACTATGTATATTGGGATAATGTTAATGAACTTGTTGAAAGATTGCAACTCTTAATGGCATCGAGAGCTGCTGGTAATAATAACCATACTAATGAAATTCTTTCAATAATAGAAGGATTGCGGGAAGCAAAAATAATATATTAATAAAATAGAAAACATTTTCTCATTTTGTTTAATAGTAAAATGTCTATTGACAAGTTTGGTCACTTTTCAAATGATAGAGATTTTTCCTCGCTTTTCAAAAGGGAAGTTGAGAGTCTTACAGGTATATATCTAGACACTGATGGTCACATAAATGTTCAGAAAAAAAGAATTAAAAACTCTTCAAAACCAATAAATGGAAATGATTTGGCTATTAAATTTTATGTTGATGATAAAATTAATGAAGCGAAATCACATCAAATGGAAACTATAACTAAATCACTTCAACTACGAAATAAAAGAGTATCAGAGCTGGAAAGTAAAGTAATAAAAATGATAACTCAAATGGAGTATATACATAACTCAATAAAAGAGTTTGTTGATAACTTGGAAAATTTTAACAAATTCATACACAAACTTTAAAAAAAACCTCCACCAATCATTCGTTCTGATCAGACACAAATAGATGGAATAATACTTCGGAAAAGTCCATGTGCACATCGTGAAAACGAAGAAGTTTTAACAATTAATGTGGATCATACATAAATATACCACTCTTTCATTATTTATTTTATAATTAAAATGTCAGTTGATAAGTTTGGATGTTTTTTAAATGAGAAAGAGTACTCAAGAGATATAACAAAAGGTATAGAAAAATTTCAAAGTATACTTAATGATTATGATGGACATTTAAATGTTCAGAGGAAACGATTTAAAAATTCCCTATCCCCCATTCATGAAAATGATATTGCAACAAAGATTTATATTGATGATGAAATAAGTACAAAACAGCTACATCTGCTAAAAAACAAGTTAAATGAACAACAAAAACAGCTACATCTGCTAAAAAACTGGTAAATTAAACAACAAAAACAGTTACAACTGAAAAAAACTAAAATCAACAACAAAAACAGGTAAAAGCAACAAAAACAACGAAAACAACTACAAGAAGAAACAACTACAAATGGTCAATCCGGGGATGATGAAAGTACTCAAGGATTTTAATGGTAATGTACTAAAACATATTTTAACAAAGACGAGGATGGAATCGGAGGTGTACTACCCTATTCAACGAGCTCAACGTAAGAAAACCACCTTTGGGATGGCCCTCACTCTTAAACTTGAAGAGTATACGCTGTACTTGTCATAACGATACTCAGATAATTTATTGATTGATGATTCAGCAGTTGAATATATAAAGGATAATATTTTTTGTATTGTTAAAAGGAATGATAACAATCTCTATTTAGAATTAAATAAAGCTTAAAGCTTAAAATGTATTTATTTTTAACATTATTAATGTATCTATTTTGATAAATAAAAAGAAAAATAAATAAAATTTAATAAAACTCAAACTCAAACCCTTTGTTATAAATATTTAAATTATACTACATTTTTCCCAGTAGCACATGAGTATCAGAGAAAACGACAACAATGAAGCGTAAACTTTTAGAACAGTTGACGAAAAGTAGAAATTCATTAAAAAGAAAATTTGATGAATTGAAACAAATAAAAAATGAGAACGTATCAAATTTGGAGGAAACTTTTAAACCTATTACAGAACCTTAACATGAATTACTCACTGAAAATAAAAAACTGAATAAAAAGGAATATATTAATGATACACATGATATTAAGACTAAGTTCAAGAAAGAGAAAATAAGAGTACCTAAAAGTAAAAAAGAAAAAAGGGTTCACGAGAGAGTAATTGAAAGTGATAGTGAGAGTGATGCTTATGTTGATACTTTTTCACGACAGTCTCTTATAGATGAATCTGATGTTTCACAAGAGTCTCTTATAGATGAATCCGATGTTTCACAACAGCCTCACACAGATGATTTAAATGAAAGTGTATATGAAGATACCGGGGCGAAGTACAATCTCAACATTAATCAGTTAAAGCAAGAAAAGATTTTAGACAATAGTTATGGACCAAGAGAAGAAAATAATATTTTAATGTTGGGTAAAACAACACTTAAAATTAAAAAAAATTTGATGGAATTAGGAAGTGGAAATTTATGGACTCTATCACCAGGTCTATACTCTATAATATTTCATAATAGTCCTAAGGATTATACTAAGAATGATTTAGAATCATATAAAAACATTTTAATTGAAACAAGTGCTCACAAAAGAAACTATCAACCAGATGGTCAAGTAAAGGGGAATCGTTCTAAAAAATATTTTTCAATTATTAAACCATTAATATCATCTTCAGTAAATGAAGAACATACTGGTTCTGGGTATATGAGACTACAAAAAATACCACCAAACTATGTATATTGGGATAATGTTAATGAACTTGTTGAAAGATTGCAACTCTTAATGGCGTCGAGAGCTGCTGGTAATAATAACCATACTAATGAAATTCTTTCAATAATAGAAGGATTGCGGGAAGCAAAAATAATATATTAATAAAATAGAAAACATTTTCTCATTTTGTTTAATAGTAAAATGTCTATTGACAAGTTTGGTCACTTTTCAAATGATAGAGATTTTTCCTCGCTTTTCAAAAGGGAAGTTGAGAGTCTTACAGGTATATATCTAGACACTGATGGTCACATAAATGTTCAGAAGAAAAGAATTAAAAACTCTTCAAAACCAATAAATGGAAATGATTTGGCTATTAAATTTTATGTTGATGATAAAATTAATGAAGCGAAATCACATCAAATGGAAACTATAACTAAATCACTTCAACTACGAAATAAAAGAGTATCAGAGCTGGAAAGTAAAGTAATAAAAATGATAACTCAAATGGAGTATATACATAACTCAATAAAAGAGTTTGTTGATAAATTTGAAAATTTTAACAAATTCATACACAAACTTTAAAAAAAACCTCCACCAATCATTCGTTCTGATCAGACACAAATAGATGGAATAATACTTCGGAAAAGTCCATTTGCACATCGTGAAAACGAAGAAGTTTTAACAATTAATGTGGATCATACATAAATATACCACTCTTTCATTATTTATTTTATAATTTAAATGTCAGTTGATAAGTTTGGATGTTTTTTAAATGAGAAAGAGTACTCAAGAGATATAACAAAAGGTATAGAAAAATTTCAAAGTAAACTTAATGATTATGATGGACATTTAAATGTTCAGAGGAAACGATTTAAAAATTCCCTACCCCCCATTCATGAAAATGATATTGCAATAAAGATTTATATTGATGATGAAATAAGTAAACTAGTACAGAACACATCTAATGAAATTTCTAAGCAACCGCAGAAACAACAAATCTTTAGATTAAGACCTCGAATTAATAATATTGAGGGAAAAGTGAGTGAAATTTCTAAAAAATTGGAATCTCTCATGAAAACTTTTAATAAGGTAGTGGAGGATACAAATGAAATAGAAAGTAACATTTTCAATTATATAATTGTACCAGCCTCAGTTTTAAAAGGTGAAACTGAATCTTTAGAGAAGAAACCATTTATACCAGATAAACTAAAGCTATGAGTAAACGAGATATTGTAAATGAGTTACATCGCCCATCATTCAAGAATTTCCCAAGACGTAGAGTTGTAGTAAAGGGTATTAATGATTTATGGCAGGCTGATTTGGTTGAAATGGGGTCATATGCTATAGGTATTTGTTAACAGTAATAGATACATTTTCTAAATATGGATGGGGTGAAGCAATAAAATCAAAAAATGCAGAAGAAGTTACAAAAGCAATGGAAAAAATAATAAAATCTGGTCGTGGAGTACCAAATAATTTACAAACAGATAATGGAAATGAATTCTATAATAAACAATTTAGAGAATTGATGAAAAGATATGAAATTAATCATAACTCAACATTTAGTACTCTTAAAGCATCTATTGTGGAACGTTTTAATAGAGAAAAATTGAGAACTTATGTGGCGTGAGTTTAGTTTTAATGGAAAATATACTTGGCTTCAAATATACAAAGAGTTGAATAATAATTATAATAACAGGAAGCATAGAACGATTAAAATGAAGCCTATTGACGTCAATGCTAAAAATGAAAAACAGATTTTGATGAGATCATACAATCATCTAAAAATATTTACAAATGGGGACTTTAAAGAGGGGGATCATGTACGAATAAGTAAATATAAACATGTCTTTGAAAAAGGCTGTACCCCAAACTGGACAACGGAAATTTTTCGAATTCGGAAAGTACTAAATACATCCCCACCACATATTTACTTGAGGACTTGAAGGGTGATCCAGTTCAAGGTGGTTTCTATAAACAAGAAATTAAAAAAAACAAATTCCCTAATACATATCTTGTTGAAAAGATTGTGAAACAAAAAGATGATTATGTGCTTGTGCGTTGGTTGGGCTTTTCGAAATCAGAAGATAGTTGGATTCATAAAAACGAAGTTCTATAAAGAACAAGTGGAAGCATAGAACAATAAAAATGTAGACATTGACGTCAATGCGTGAAATCAAATTATGTTTCTTATTCACAAACACGCAATTCCTATTTATAAAGTGTGAAGAAAAGCATGTACAGATAAGAATTTGAACAGAACGTTATATATTTATATATACAAATCTGGAGGGTATAAAGGCGGAAGAATTTCGAAAAGTATTCAGTCTCCATCTATTCGTTCACGCAACTCAATTTCGGATCGTTTGCTTATTCATTCGATAGTTCGTTTGATCGATTGTCAAAAAAAAAAACAAAATCAAAAAAAATTAAAATGACGGCTTTTATAATATTTTTTGTAATACTTCCCTCTTTAATCCGATGGTGAAAATGGTACCACTCCCCAATGAAATGACATTAATTGAAAACCCATCGACTTCCAATAATTCGATTGGGATATTTATCAATGTTCCAAAACTAAAACAAATCATTAAAATTGACTTAAGATTTGAGATCCTAGAGGACAGTCATATTTTTATGGATCTCATAGACAAGACAAGTGATGAAAGTGAGAAACCAAACTTAAAAAGTGAACTCGATACTAAAATATTTGATGCTATTAATGGTAGCATTAATGAAAAAGACTTAACAACAAATACAAGTGCAAGCACAGTTGAAGAAGAAACAACTAGATCAACATCTACTACAACTACATCTACCTCAACTACAACAAGTACAACTACACCTACAATGAGAAGGGGAATTCTGGAGGAGGAGGAGGAAGAAACAACAACTACAACAGCAGAAACTACATTAAAAAGAGAACTTCTGGAAGAATTTACAACAACAAAAAAAAGCTACAAACACAACATCTGAAAAACTACAATTCCACCCAGTTTTTTTGATTTTAATAGCGAAAATGAAAGTGTTGATCACATAGAAAATAAAAACATAGGAGATGAAAAATCAGAAAAAATTAATATGGGTATAAATGATATACTGTGTTTATGCTATGCCTATTTCATGAATTAAATTCATGCAATGAGCAAATTCGTGTGTGCATAAACACCGTTTCATGAATTCGATAACACACGAAAGTTGACTATGAATTCAGTCCCAATTTACGAAATGCTGAGGCACAGCCTACTTCACAGCCTACTACTCTATAGAGCTCTATATAAAATTCAAAAGATTTGACAGCTTTACTAATATCATTTCATGAATTTGTCTGTGTTGCATAAACAGGGGCTATTATAATTTCATGTTCTGGAGAATGCATGATATTCATAGCATAAACATAGTAATAGTGAGAGAGAATTTGAAAACGTAAGTCGAGCACCAACATTTAGTAATACGTCACAAGAATTAGTGTTGGGGATCAGTGATAGTGATACAGAATTTGAAAGTGTAAGTCGTGTGAGGAGTTGAATAACTCCCCACAAATAGAAGCAGCAGCAGATGGCCGGCCGCTTACCAGATACGCGGCGAATTCGCGTAGTAACGGCGCGGCGAGGAGAACTAGAGAGTTTGGAGACCAATGAAGGAGAGCGAGAGAGATTGGAGACCAAGGATGGAAATCGAGAGAGAATGGAGACTTCGCGGGCAGAGCAAGAGTGCCGTATGCAAAAAGGGATAGCGGAACTCCACCGGACTTTGGACTCTCCCGTGAACTTTGGACCGGGAGAGGAAGTGCCACATCTCGGCAGTGGAGCGGCAAACAGGCGTGCCACAAGCGGCCCGGGAATCAGCGGGACTGCAGCAGTGGGCGGAGCATCGATTGAAAGCGGTACGTGAAGGAGAAGTGGGTCATCCAGGAGGCACGGACTTTGGACCCAGAGTGGAGAGATCCAGCGGGCCGTGCGCAAAAGGGAAATAACGGTGCTTGGAGGCCCTATATAAGGCCGCAGAGCGCTGGCAGCTGGATCAGTCGATCACGAGGAGTCAAACCTTCAGGATCAATTAAAGTACCAAATAAACAGTCAGTCAAGCAAATAATATACGAGGGAGCTACAACCAAGCGAGTCGTCGGAAGCAGCGCCGTGGGAAGCATACAAGGAGCAAGATCGCCACGTCGAGACGTTCGGGATTAGGACATCAGGAATCTCCGAATTGAGACACAGGTGGCTGAGTTCTGAAAGGCATCACGCGGCTAAGTCAAGGCGTTTGTTTTCTAACTTTGTCACGACCACACCCTGGCGAGTCGCCCGGCGGGTCTGTCAGAGACAAGCAAAAGAGTCCTACGACGAAGAGCCGTCAGCTTGGGGAGGAAAGTTGTCTGCGACCCAGCGTACCTTGCCCGACCAAGCAGGACCTGGCGTGACGGACGAGCGGTAGATCGATTTGCGGTTTCAAGAGGCGGCAGCCTGGAGAGCCCTGCGATTACCGGCGAAGTTCCCGAGCAGCGACCGCCCAGCTCCCCGAGCGCCAGAACAACGAGATACTGGTCAGAAGACAGCGCAGAGGACATCGACAGCGACGCCAGCAGACATTTCCGGCAGCCACGTTACCATCGCCGCGCGGAGCTCATTGGGGAGCGCAGGAGCGTCGCGGACGTCACGCATTAGGGTGAAGCCGGGTGGAACGTTCGTCTGCGCTAGGCGTAAAGCGAAGTGAACCGCTAGACAGCCTCCGGGCGGCAGCCTTGACTGTCAGCGCGAACTGAGCAAGAACCTAGCGGGACCGTCCGGGACAGAGCAAGGGACAGGTATTGCCTCGAAAGGCGTCAGCCTGGAGAGCAAGGCTTGTTCACCCTAGTCTGAGAACGGTGACGCTTCCCTAAGCCCACAAGGCCGAACTCTCTGCGGGTCTAAGGCGCAACAAGCGACCCCGAGGCAACGCGTCGGCAAGCAAGCAGAGGCGGCCACTACGAGCGTCCCGAGACCCAGGATCCAGAGGAGGACGAGTCAACGCGTCGAGGAGCCAGAAAGAGGAGCGCCAGCAGCCGGCGGAACCAGAGCCAAGAGATACCGAAGCCAGCCCTGCCACACACCCGCTGTACTAATATTACGAGAATAAATCCCACTGTTACCATTTGAACACTTTGTTTTCTCACTGATCTACGGGCAATCACGTCATATAAATTTGGTGGGACGAACGCACAATCTTCTGAGCTAGCCGCACGAATCTCGTAGCGAGCAGACACACAACATCAGTTCGTTACATCTGGCGCCCAACGTGATTGTCGCAACAGTGAGAACAGCACAGTAAAAATGGGAAAGAAGTGGATTTACCGCCTCAAGAAGGAAGACTTCGCCCATGTCGCACAGAGGCTCAACGTCGCCCTGGAGGGCAGGCTAGACGACATGAGGAAGGCACTATCGGAATACTACTCCGAAACAGAGAACGATCCACAACTCGTCGACATCTGGGCCGAGCTGGAGGCGACATACTACGACAGAGCCGGCCCAAGCATTACGTTAACGAACGCTGAAGGGGACAACCTGGTGGCAAGCCTGAGCGTTGACAACATGCAGAAAGAGGCCCACAGGAGATAATCAAGCCAAGAAAAGAAAGCAGCAGCGCTGATCCCGAGACCAAGCCAGTCGGACTATGCAAAGGTCGCTAAGCAGGTCCGCGAATGGTCGTTCAGGTTCGACGGGGCGGAAAAACCATTCGAGTTCCTGGAGCAGGTAGAATGGTCCGCCAACACGTACGGTTTGGAGCTTGATATGATCCCTCGAGCGATGCCGGAGTTGCTAAAAGGAAGGGCCTTGAAATGGTTCATCGCCAACAATAAGCAATGGAGAACATGGGCAGAATTCATTGAAAGCTTCCACACATATTTCCTGCCAAGAGACTTCTTCACCAGGCTGGCGGACCAGGTCCGGCAAAGGAAGCAAGGCTTCAGCGAGTCGTTCAAGGACTACATGATCGACATGCAGACGATGGTGAGGCCACTTAACTATTCTACGAAAGAGACGTTAAGGGTCATTAAAGAGAACTGCACCCCAAGCCTACGAATGTTCTTAAGAGCATACAAAGTGTCGGACCTGGACACGCTAATGATCCTAGCCGATGAGTACGAAGAACTTGAAAAGGAACGGGAAGTCTTCGCACAGGAGAACAAGTTCTCAAAGACAAAGTCGGCGTCACCAACACAGGTGACATGCAGGAGATGCGAGGAGGAAGATAACCAGGACACACGAGGAAACGACCAATGGTCACCACCACACCAAGCCAGACGACAGCAGGCAACAGACGCACCACGCGGAGGCCATTGGGCACCACCCCCACAGCAACAGAGACAGCCAAACAATACCTTGTGGAGGCCGCCAAGCAACACACAGAGGCCACAAGAGGCCACCCATATCACAGATCCGCAGGAGGCCTGTCGGAAATGCGGTGGGAACGGACACTGGGCTAGAGGATGTCGAAACCAGCGGCTGCTGTTTTGCTGGATATGCGGCAAGGTGGGTGTCAGGAGCGTCGATTGCTGCCAACGATCGGGAAATGGCCAGCGATCTCAGCCGCAGAGAGGCGAGCGGGGATCGCACAGTGCCACCTCTCCAAACTAACGGGCAAGCTAATCGAGGAGGAGCAGCAGTTGTCCGCAGCTGTGATGATTGGTGGGAACAGCTACAAAGCCACAATCGACACCGGAGCAACGGCAAGCTTCGTGAGCGAAGAATTGGCGGACAATATTGCTGCTCTAGGAAAGATTACAAAGACGAGACGGCAAGTTAGGTTGGCAGATGGAAGGTGCGGCGGAATTGATGCGCAGCTCGAGGTGGAGGTCAAATTCGGCAACAAACAAGTGACCATGAGCCTGTTGATTTTACCCGGAGTAGTGGATTCATTAGTGTTGGGATGGAACTTCCTGAAACAAGTCGGAACCGAGATAAGGTGTGCTGGACACGAGATAATAATACAGCCAGGAACCGACACAATGGATATCTTGAGGAGAAGCTATCAGTAGCAGTCGTTCAACAAGTAAACGAGTTGGACGATACTACAGCGTTCCTTGAAGCAGAGCTGGCAGACTTCAGCACAATGAAGGGAACATCGAATATGGCAGAACACCAGATCAAAATGAAGGATGACAAGCCAATCAAGCAGAGATACTACCCCAAGAACCCGAAAATTCAAAAAGCCCATACAGCTCCCCCATCGTGATGGTGAAAAAGAAGACAGGCAAGTGGAGACTGTGTGTCGACTTCAGGCAGATCAACGCGAAGTCAGTGAAGGATGCCTACCCAATGCCCCGCATAAACTACATCCTAGATCAACTAAGGGAAGCGCGGTACATCAGCAGTTTGGACCTGAAGGATGGATACTGGCAGATCCCACTGGAAGAGAGTAGCAGGCAATATACGGCGTTTACGGTACCAGGCAAAGGTCTGTTTCAGTGGAGGGTAATGCCGTTCGGACTTCACTCGGCGTCGGCAACGTTTCAGCGAGTCTTGGACCAAGTAATTGGCCCCGAGATGTCACCTCACGCATTCGCTTACCAGGATGACATAATAGTGATCGGTCGCACGCTGGAAGAACATAAAAGAAACCTGAGGGAAGTGTTCCGGCGTCTAAAGGAGGCAAACCTGAGGCTGAATCCAGAAAAATGCCAATTTTTCAAAAAGGAGCTGCTATACCTGGGACATCGAGTGACTAGCGAGGGAATAGGAACAGATCCAGAAAAAGTAGCCGCCATCGCCGAACTAGAACCGCCATCGTCTGTCAAAGAGCTCCGCCAGTACCTAGGAGTAGCGTCGTGGTACCGCCGGTTTGTACCCGATTTTTCCAGAATCGTCAAACCCCTGAACGACCTGCTGCGCAAAGGCAGTAAGTGGGAGTGGAAACCAGAGCACCAGATGGCGTTTGAGGAGGTTAAGGCAAGACTCGTGGCAGATCCAGTGCTAGCATGCCCGGACTTCAGTAGAACTTTCATCCTGCAAACAGACGCCAGCGACTACGGCATCGGAGCGATACTGACCCAGGACACCGAAAAGGGCGAAAGAGTAATCTCCTACTCAAGCCGAACACTGAACGGCGCGGAAAAGAACTACTCGACAACGGAAAAGGAGTGCTTGGCGATCGTCTGGGCGATCCGGAAGCTCAGGCCATATCTGGAAGGTTACCACTTTAAGGTAGTAACCGACCACATGGCCCTGAAGTGGCTCAACAGCATAGAAAGCCCTTCAGGAAAAATCGCCAGATGGGCCCTGGAGCTACAACAGTACGACTTTGAGATAGCGTACAGAAAGGGTCAGCTAAACGTGGTGGCCGACGCATTATCAAGACAACCACTACCGGAAACGCTACGAGGTTTAAAAGAGGCATCGGCAACTACAGCTTCAGGAGGGTGCAGCTGGATCAAGGACATGGGCGAAAAGTTAAGGACCCAACCGCAGAAGTACCCGGACTATGTTATGGATGGTGAGACAATGTACAGAAACATACCTCACCGAGCAGGCAGTGAAGACGTCGCGTCATGGAAGATGTGCATCCCAAAGTCGCTACGAGAAGCAGTGTTGAGGGAGAACCACGACGCACCGTCTGCGGGACACGTAGGAAGCCGAAGGACAGTTGCACGGTTGGCAGCCCGATACTACTGGCCAGGCATGCATAGAGACGCCCGAGCCCACGTACGAAAATGCGAGATTTGCATGCGGTTTAAGCCCAATCAGATGCAGGCGGCCGGGAAGATGTTGACCCAAGTGCCGGAGGAACCATGGGCCACGGTATGTGCAGACTTCGTTGGACCCCTACCAAGATCTAAGCACGGGAACCAAATGCTGCTGGTCATGATAGACAGGTTTTCGAAATGGACGGAACTGGTGCCCCTATGCAGTGCGACAGCAGAGTCGCTCAAGAAGGCGTTTAGGGAGCGCATAATCGCAAGGTACGGGGTCCCGAAGGTGGTCATAACGGACAACGGAGTGCAGTTTACAAGCCGTATCTTCAAGAGTTTTCTGGCCGAGATGGGTATCAGACAACAGTTCACTGCACCATACACACCACAAGAAAATCCGACCGAACGAGCGAACAGAACGGTCAAGACCATGATTGCGCAGTTCGCAGGGCAGGACCAGAGAAACTGGGACGAGAAGTGGCCGGAGATTATGCTAGCAGTGAACACGAGCACATCGGAATCCACTGGCCATACACCGGCGTTTCTTACCCAGGGAAGGGAACCACGTCTACCCAGCAGCCTATATGATAAGGAAACCCTAGGCACTGGACGAGCTACGGAGACCCCTGAGGAAAATGCCAACAAACTAAAAGAGGTATTCGAGATCGTGCGGCGAAATGTGGAAAAGGCGTCCCAGGACCAAGCCAGACACTACAATCTGAGAAGGAGGCAATGGTCACCAGCGGTGGGCGACATAGTGTGGGCCAAGGAACATCACCTGTCCAAAGCGGCCGAAGGATTCGCTGCAAAACTAGCCCCGAGGTACGATGGCCCTTACCAGGTTGTAGATTTCGTCTCTCCAGTGATCTGCAAAATTCGCCACACACAGTCGAAGAAAGAAAAGACAGTTCACGTTGGCGAGCTCAAGCAACAAGTAAACGAGCAGACAGCAGAAACATCAGATGTCTAACAACGGGTACGAGGCGGCAGGATTAGGCGTCAGGCCGAAGCGAGAGTCATCCATACGCCACACGGAAAGGACAATCAGGATAGAACAAGGACATGGATAAGGATCACACGTTGATCCAGACTGCGAGGCCACAGGATTAGGCGTCAGGCCGAAGCGAGAGTCATCCACACGCCACGCAGAAAGGTCAACCATAAGGGTAGGACACAAGGACGTGGTTAGGGATGGATGGTGATCCCGACCGCAAGGCAACAGGATTCAGCGTCGGGCAGTTGCCAGAGTCATCCGCGATAACGCCAGGCGGAAGGGACACTTACAAAACGGCACAAGGATACGGGTAACGTAGAAGAGAGTATGCGCGGAAGGAGACAAGCAACACAAGACGCGCAGTCCAGACATACACCGCAGCATCCGGAGATTCTATACGGAATGCGCCGGACGAGCTCGTCTAGTTGTTACCCGAGGAAAAGGGGAGGACGGTGCAGAATCAGATCTACACCGTAGCCAGCTGATCACAAAAAAAAAAAAAAAAAAAACAGAAACACGCACCACACCAACAGTTGACTAAAAACAAGAAAAGGAACGGGGCATGCATGGGCCGCACCAACAACCTGAAATTTAAAGGGGGCTTAATGCAGGAAGCAGAAAGACATCATAAATACTTACCGGCTGTCCTGGTTGCGAAGCGAATGCGAAGTCCTCTCCGCAACCGCTCTCAAAAGCTGCCAATGTGGAGTCAGATGCTGCCAACAGAGGACGAGTGAAGGGCGAGAGAGGACGAAAGGATGAGATGAAAAGGAGTGAAGGAAATGCAAAAGAAACTTACCTATGAATTTCATAGTATGAAAGTTGCAAAATCACCACGAGCCAGGGAAGGGGGCGCCTCGATAGTGCGATCGATGGGCACACGACAATGAAAATATCGGCCAAGGTGGAAATATCGCAAACGAGCAGGTGGCAACGCCGCACCGTCGGTATCGATATGCGAATAAATATCGATCACGCACGAATGGTGTGACCAGGCGGAGGAAACATGGAAAGGAGTGAGACGCAGCAATGAGCAGCGAGCTGGGGATCGATAGCCCAGGAGTATCGATGTCCCAGTGGGAACACAGGAAATATCGGCGCGGGAGATTTAAAGTTGCTACGAGGAGGATGACCCCCGCTGTAGAAACTCAAGGGAGTTAAGGGCGTCGAGGGAGCATCGAGGGAGCAACGAGGGAGCGCCGCGGGAATCACAAGGACTTAAAGGCTAGGATAAGCTAGGAAACGCCGGAGAGTAGGAACCAGTCTTAAATGTTTCCCGAAGTAAGGGGGGAATGTGAGGAGTTGAAAAACTCCCCACAAATAGAAGCGGCAGCAGATGGCCGGCCGCTTACCAGATACGCGGCGAATTCGCGTAGTAACGGCGCTGCGAGGAGAACGAGAGAGTTTGGAGACCAAGGGTGGAGATCGAGAGAGTTTGGAGACCAACGAAGGAGAGCGAGAGAGTTTGGAGACCAATGAAGGAGAGCGAGAGAGATTGGAGACCAAGGATGGAGATCGAGAGAGAATGGAGACTTCGCGGGCAGAGCAAGAGTGCCGTATGCAAAAGGGGATAACGGAACTCCACCGGACTTTGGACTCTCCCGTGAACTTTGGACCGGGAGAGGAAGTGCCACATCTCGGCAGTGGAGCGGCACACAGGCGTGCCACAAGCGGCCCGGGAATCAGCGGGACTGCAGCAGTGGGCGGAGCATCGATTGAAAGCGGTACGTGAAGGAGAAGTGGGTCATCCAGGAGGCACGGACTTTGGACCCAGAGTGGAGGGATCCAGCGGGCCGTGCGCAAAAGGGAAATAACGGTGCTTGGAGGCCCTATATAAGGCCGCAGAGCGCTGGCAGCTGGATCAGTCGATCACGAGGAGTCAAACCTTCAGGATCAATTAAAGTACCAAATAAACAGTCAGTCAAGCAAATAATCTACGAGGGAGCTACAACCAAGCGAGTCGTCGGAGGCAGCGCCGTGGGAAGCATACAAGGAGCAAGATCGCCACGTCATATAAATTTGGTGGGACGAACGCACAATCTTCTGAGCTAGCCGCACGAATCTCGTAGCGAGCAGACACACAAAATCAGTTCGTTACATCTGGCGCCCAACGTGATTGTCGCAACAGTGAGAACAGCACAGTAAAAATGGGAAAGAAGTGGATTTACCGCCTCAAGAAGGAAGACTTCGCCCATGTCGCACAGAGGCTCAACGTCGCCCTGGAGGGCAGGCTAGACGACATGAGGAAGGCACTATCGGAATACTACTCCGAAACAGAGAACGATCCACAACTCGTCGACATCTGGGCCGAGCTGGAGGCGACATACTACGACAGAGCCGGCCCAAGCATTACGTTAACGAACGCTGAAGGGGACAACCTGGTGGCAAGCCTGAGCGTTGACAACATGCAGAAAGAGGCCCACAGGAGAGAATCAAGCCAAGAAAAGAAAGCAGCAGCGCTGATCCCGAGACCAAGCCAGTCGGACTATGCAAAGGTCGCTAAGCAGGTCCGCGAATGGTCGTTCAGGTTCGACGGGGCGGAAAAACCATTCGAGTTCCTGGAGCAGGTAGAATGGTCCGCCAACACGTACGGTTTGGAGCTTGATATGATCCCTCGAGCGATGCCGGAGTTGCTAAAAGGAAGGGCCTTGAAATGGTTCATCGCCAACAATAAGCAATGGAGAACATGGGCAGAATTCATTGAAAGCTTCCACACATATTTCCTGCCAAGAGACTTCTTCACCAGGCTGGCGGACCAGGTCCGGCAAAGGAAGCAAGGCTTCAGCGAGTCGTTCAAGGACTACATGATCGACATGCAGACGATGGTGAGGCCACTTAACTATTCTACGAACGAGACGTTAAGGGTCATTAAAGAGAACTGCACCCCAAGCCTACGAATGTTCTTAAGAGCATACAAAGTGTCGGACCTGGACACGCTAATGATCCTAGCCGATGAGTACGAAGAACTTGAAAAGGAACGGGAAGTCTTCGCACAGGAGAACAAGTTCTCAAAGACAAAGTCGGCGTCACCAACACAGGTGACATGCAGGAGATGCGAGGAGGAAGATAACCAGGACACACGAGGAAACGACCAATGGTCACCACCACACCAAGCCAGACGACAGCAGGCAACAGACGCACCACGCGGAGGCCATTGGGCACCACCCCCACAGCAACAGAGACAGCCAAACAATACCTTGTGGAGGCCGCCAAGCAACACACAGAGGCCACAAGAGGCCACCCATATCACAGATCCGCAGGAGGCCTGTCGGAAATGCGGTGGGAACGGACACTGGGCTAGAGGATGTCGAAACCAGCGGCTGCTGTTTTGCTGGATATGCGGCAAGGTGGGTGTCAGGAGCGTCGATTGCTGCCAACGATCGGGAAATGGCCAGCGATCTCAGCCGCAGAGAGGCGAGCGGGGATCGCACAGTGCCACCTCTCCAAACTAACGGGCAAGCTAATCGAGGAGGAGCAGCAGTTGTCCGCAGCTGTGATGATTGGTGGGAACAGCTACAAAGCCACAATCGACACCGGAGCAACGGCAAGCTTCGTGAGCGAAGAATTGGCGGACAATATTGCTGCTCTAGGAAAGATTACAAAGACGAGACGGCAAGTTAGGTTGGCAGATGGAAGGTGCGGCGGAATTGATGCGCAGCTCGAGGTGGAGGTCAAATTCGGCAACAAACAAGTGACCATGAGCCTGTTGATTTTACCCGGAGTAGTGGATTCATTAGTGTTGGGATGGAACTTCCTGAAACAAGTCGGAACCGAGATAAGGTGTGCTGGACACGAGATAATAATACAGCCAGGAACCGACACAATGGATATCTTGAGGAGAAGCTATCAGTAGCAGTCGTTCAACAAGTAAACGAGTTGGACGATACTACAGCGTTCCTTGAAGCAGAGCTGGCAGACTTCAGCACAATGAAGGGAACATCGAATATGGCAGAACACCAGATCAAAATGAAGGATGACAAGCCAATCAAGCAGAGATACTACCCCAAGAACCCGAAAATTCAAAAAGCCCATACAGCTCGCCCATCGTGATGGTGAAAAAGAAGACAGGCAAGTGGAGACTGTGTGTCGACTTCAGGCAGATCAACGCGAAGTCAGTGAAGGATGCCTACCCAATGCCCCGCATAAACTACATCCTAGATCAACTAAGGGAAGCGCGGTACATCAGCAGTTTGGACCTGAAGGATGGATACTGGCAGATCCCACTGGAAGAGAGTAGCAGGCAATATACGGCGTTTACGGTACCAGGCAAAGGTCTGTTTCAGTGGAGGGTAATGCCGTTCGGACTTCACTCGGCGTCGGCAACGTTTCAGCGAGTCTTGGACCAAGTAATTGGCCCCGAGATGTCACCTCACGCATTCGCTTACCAGGATGACATAATAGTGATCGGTCGCACGCTGGAAGAACATAAAAGAAACCTGAGGGAAGTGTTCCGGCGTCTAAAGGAGGCAAACCTGAGGCTGAATCCAGAAAAATGCCAATTTTTCAAAAAGGAGCTGCTATACCTGGGACATCGAGTGACTAGCGAGGGAATAGGAACAGATCCAGAAAAAGTAGCCGCCATCGCCGAACTAGAACCGCCATCGTCTGTCAAAGAGCTCCGCCAGTACCTAGGAGTAGCGTCGTGGTACCGCCGGTTTGTACCCGATTTTTCCAGAATCGTCAAACCCCTGAACGACCTGCTGCGCAAAGGCAGTAAGTGGGAGTGGAAACCAGAGCACCAGATGGCGTTTGAGGAGGTTAAGGCAAGACTCGTGGCAGATCCAGTGCTAGCATGCCCGGACTTCAGTAGAACTTTCATCCTGCAAACAGACGCCAGCGACTACGGCATCGGAGCGATACTGACCCAGGACACCGAAAAGGGCGAAAGAGTAATCTCCTACTCAAGCCGAACACTGAACGGCGCGGAAAAGAACTACTCGACAACGGAAAAGGAGTGCTTGGCGATCGTCTGGGCGATCCGGAAGCTCAGGCCATATCTGGAAGGTTACCACTTTAAGGTAGTAACCGACCACATGGCCCTGAAGTGGCTCAACAGCATAGAAAGCCCTTCAGGAAAAATCGCCAGATGGGCCCTGGAGCTACAACAGTACGACTTTGAGATAGCGTACAGAAAGGGTCAGCTAAACGTGGTGGCCGACGCATTATCAAGACAACCACTACCGGAAACGCTACGAGGTTTAAAAGAGGCATCGGCAACTACAGCTTCAGGAGGGTGCAGCTGGATCAAGGACATGGGCGAAAAGTTAAGGACCCAACCGCAGAAGTACCCGGACTATGTTATGGATGGTGAGACAATGTACAGAAACATACCTCACCGAGCAGGCAGTGAAGACGTCGCGTCATGGAAGATGTGCGTCCCAAAGTCGCTACGAGAAGCAGTGTTGAGGGAGAACCACGACGCACCGTCTGCGGGACACGTAGGAAGCCGAAGGACAGTTGCACGGTTGGCAGCCCGATACTACTGGCCAGGCATGCATAGAGACGCCCGAGCCCACGTACGAAAATGCGAGATTTGCATGCGGTTTAAGCCCAATCAGATGCAGGCGGCCGGGAAGATGTTGACCCAAGTGCCGGAGGAACCATGGGCCACGGTATGTGCAGACTTCGTTGGACCCCTACCAAGATCTAAGCACGGGAACCAAATGCTGCTGGTCATGATAGACAGGTTTTCGAAATGGACGGAACTGGTGCCCCTACGCAGTGCGACAGCAGAGTCGCTCAAGAAGGCGTTTAGGGAGCGCATAATCGCAAGGTACGGGGTCCCGAAGGTGGTCATAACGGACAACGGAGTGCAGTTTACAAGCCGTATCTTCAAGAGTTTTCTGGCCGAGATGGGTATCAGACAACAGTTCACTGCACCATACACACCACAAGAAAATCCGACCGAACGAGCGAACAGAACGGTCAAGACCATGATTGCGCAGTTCGCAGGGCAGGACCAGAGAAACTGGGACGAGAAGTGGCCGGAGATTATGCTAGCAGTGAACACGAGCACATCGGAATCCACTGGCCATACACCGGCGTTTCTTACCCAGGGAAGGGAACCACGTCTACCCAGCAGCCTATATGATAAGGAAACCCTAGGCACTGGACGAGCTACGGAGACCCCTGAGGAAAATGCCAACAAACTAAAAGAGGTATTCGAGATCGTGCGGCGAAATGTGGAAAAGGCGTCCCAGGACCAAGCCAGACACTACAATCTGAGAAGGAGGCAATGGTCACCAGCGGTGGGCGACATAGTGTGGGCCAAGGAACATCACCTGTCCAAAGCGGCCGAAGGATTCGCTGCAAAACTAGCCCCGAGGTACGATGGCCCTTACCAGGTTGTAGATTTCGTCTCTCCAGTGATCTGCAAAATTCGCCACACACAGTCGAAGAAAGAAAAGACAGTTCACGTTGGCGAGCTCAAGCAACAAGTAAACGAGCAGACAGCAGAAACATCAGATGTCTAACAACGGGTACGAGGCGGCAGGATTAGGCGTCAGGCCGAAGCGAGAGTCATCCATACGCCACACGGAAAGGACAATCAGGATAGAACAAGGACATGGATAAGGATCACACGTTGATCCAGACTGCGAGGCCACAGGATTAGGCGTCAGGCCGAAGCGAGAGTCATCCACACGCCACGCAGAAAGGTCAACCATAAGGGTAGGACACAAGGACGTGGTTAGGGATGGATGGTGATCCCGACCGCAAGGCAACAGGATTCAGCGTCGGGCAGTTGCCAGAGTCATCCGCGATAACGCCAGGCGGAAGGGACACTTACAAAACGGCACAAGGATACGGGTAACGTAGAAGAGAGTATGCGCGGAAGGAGACAAGCAACACAAGACGCGCAGTCCAGACATACACCGCAGCATCCGGAGATTCTATACGGAATGCGCCGGACGAGCTCGTCTAGTTGTTACCCGAGGAAAAGGGGAGGACGGTGCAGAATCAGATCTACACCGTAGCCAGCTGGTCACAAAAAAAAAAAAAAAAAAAACAGAAACACGCACCACACCAACAGTTGACTAAAAACAAGAAAAGGAACGGGGCATGCATGGGCCGCACCAACAACCTGAAATTTAAAGGGGGCTTAATGCAGGAAGCAGAAAGACATCATAAATACTTACCGGCTGTCCTGGTTGCGAAGCGAATGCGAAGTCCTCTCCGCAACCGCTCTCAAAAGCTGCCAATGTGGAGTCAGATGCTGCCAACAGAGGACGAGTGAAGGGCGAGAGAGGACGAAAGGATGAGATGAAAAGGAGTGAAGGAAATGCAAAAGAAACTTACCTATGAATTTCATAGTATGAAAGTTGCAAAATCACCACGAGCCAGGGAAGGGGGCGCCTCGATAGTGCGATCGATGGGCACACGACAATGAAAATATCGGCCAAGGTGGAAATATCGCAAACGAGCAGGTGGCAACGCCGCACCGTCGGTATCGATATGCGAATAAATATCGATCACGCACGAATGGTGTGACCAGGCGGAGGAAACATGGAAAGGAGTGAGACGCAGCAATGAGCAGCGAGCTGGGGATCGATAGCCCAGGAGTATCGATGTCCCAGTGGGAACACAGGAAATATCGGCGCGGGAGATTTAAAGTTGCTACGAGGAGGATGACCCCCGCTGTAGAAACTCAAGGGAGTTAAGGGCGTCGAGGGAGCATCGAGGGAGCAACGAGGGAGCGCCGCGGGAATCACAAGGACTTAAAGGCTAGGATAAGCTAGGAAACGCCGGAGAGTAGGAACCAGTCTTAAATGTTTCCCGAAGTAAGGGGGGAATGTGAGGAGTTGAAAAACTCCCCACAAATAGAAGCGGCAGCAGATGGCCGGCCGCTTACCAGATACGCGGCGAATTCGCGTAGTAACGGCGCTGCGAGGAGAACGAGAGAGTTTGGAGACCAAGGGTGGAGATCGAGAGAGTTTGGAGACCAACGAAGGAGAGCGAGAGAGTTTGGAGACCAATGAAGGAGAGCGAGAGAGATTGGAGACCAAGGATGGAGATCGAGAGAGAATGGAGACTTCGCGGGCAGAGCAAGAGTGCCGTATGCAAAAGGGGATAACGGAACTCCACCGGACTTTGGACTCTCCCGTGAACTTTGGACCGGGAGAGGAAGTGCCACATCTCGGCAGTGGAGCGGCACACAGGCGTGCCACAAGCGGCCCGGGAATCAGCGGGACTGCAGCAGTGGGCGGAGCATCGATTGAAAGCGGTACGTGAAGGAGAAGTGGGTCATCCAGGAGGCACGGACTTTGGACCCAGAGTGGAGGGATCCAGCGGGCCGTGCGCAAAAGGGAAATAACGGTGCTTGGAGGCCCTATATAAGGCCGCAGAGCGCTGGCAGCTGGATCAGTCGATCACGAGGAGTCAAACCTTCAGGATCAATTAAAGTACCAAATAAACAGTCAGTCAAGCAAATAATCTACGAGGGAGCTACAACCAAGCGAGTCGTCGGAGGCAGCGCCGTGGGAAGCATACAAGGAGCAAGATCGCCACGTCATATAAATTTGGTGGGACGAACGCACAATCTTCTGAGCTAGCCGCACGAATCTCGTAGCGAGCAGACACACAAAATCAGTTCGTTACATCTGGCGCCCAACGTGATTGTCGCAACAGTGAGAACAGCACAGTAAAAATGGGAAAGAAGTGGATTTACCGCCTCAAGAAGGAAGACTTCGCCCATGTCGCACAGAGGCTCAACGTCGCCCTGGAGGGCAGGCTAGACGACATGAGGAAGGCACTATCGGAATACTACTCCGAAACAGAGAACGATCCACAACTCGTCGACATCTGGGCCGAGCTGGAGGCGACATACTACGACAGAGCCGGCCCAAGCATTACGTTAACGAACGCTGAAGGGGACAACCTGGTGGCAAGCCTGAGCGTTGACAACATGCAGAAAGAGGCCCACAGGAGAGAATCAAGCCAAGAAAAGAAAGCAGCAGCGCTGATCCCGAGACCAAGCCAGTCGGACTATGCAAAGGTCGCTAAGCAGGTCCGCGAATGGTCGTTCAGGTTCGACGGGGCGGAAAAACCATTCGAGTTCCTGGAGCAGGTAGAATGGTCCGCCAACACGTACGGTTTGGAGCTTGATATGATCCCTCGAGCGATGCCGGAGTTGCTAAAAGGAAGGGCCTTGAAATGGTTCATCGCCAACAATAAGCAATGGAGAACATGGGCAGAATTCATTGAAAGCTTCCACACATATTTCCTGCCAAGAGACTTCTTCACCAGGCTGGCGGACCAGGTCCGGCAAAGGAAGCAAGGCTTCAGCGAGTCGTTCAAGGACTACATGATCGACATGCAGACGATGGTGAGGCCACTTAACTATTCTACGAACGAGACGTTAAGGGTCATTAAAGAGAACTGCACCCCAAGCCTACGAATGTTCTTAAGAGCATACAAAGTGTCGGACCTGGACACGCTAATGATCCTAGCCGATGAGTACGAAGAACTTGAAAAGGAACGGGAAGTCTTCGCACAGGAGAACAAGTTCTCAAAGACAAAGTCGGCGTCACCAACACAGGTGACATGCAGGAGATGCGAGGAGGAAGATAACCAGGACACACGAGGAAACGACCAATGGTCACCACCACACCAAGCCAGACGACAGCAGGCAACAGACGCACCACGCGGAGGCCATTGGGCACCACCCCCACAGCAACAGAGACAGCCAAACAATACCTTGTGGAGGCCGCCAAGCAACACACAGAGGCCACAAGAGGCCACCCATATCACAGATCCGCAGGAGGCCTGTCGGAAATGCGGTGGGAACGGACACTGGGCTAGAGGATGTCGAGACCAGCGGCTGCTGTTTTGCTGGATATGCGGCAAGGTGGGTGTCAGGAGCGTCGATTGCTGCCAACGATCGGGAAATGGCCAGCGATCTCAGCCGCAGAGAGGCGAGCGGGGATCGCACAGTGCCACCTCTCCAAACTAACGGGCAAGCTAATCGAGGAGGAGCAGCAGTTGTCCGCAGCTGTGATGATTGGTGGGAACAGCTACAAAGCCACAATCGACACCGGAGCAACGGCAAGCTTCGTGAGCGAAGAATTGGCGGACAATATTGCTGCTCTAGGAAAGATTACAAAGACGAGACGGCAAGTTAGGTTGGCAGATGGAAGGTGCGGCGGAATTGATGCGCAGCTCGAGGTGGAGGTCAAATTCGGCAACAAACAAGTGACCATGAGCCTGTTGATTTTACCCGGAGTAGTGGATTCATTAGTGTTGGGATGGAACTTCCTGAAACAAGTCGGAACCGAGATAAGGTGTGCTGGACACGAGATAATAATACAGCCAGGAACCGACACAATGGATATCTTGAGGAGAAGCTATCAGTAGCAGTCGTTCAACAAGTAAACGAGTTGGACGATACTACAGCGTTCCTTGAAGCAGAGCTGGCAGACTTCAGCACAATGAAGGGAACATCGAATATGGCAGAACACCAGATCAAAATGAAGGATGACAAGCCAATCAAGCAGAGATACTACCCCAAGAACCCGAAAATTCAAAAAGCCCATACAGCTCGCCCATCGTGATGGTGAAAAAGAAGACAGGCAAGTGGAGACTGTGTGTCGACTTCAGGCAGATCAACGCGAAGTCAGTGAAGGATGCCTACCCAATGCCCCGCATAAACTACATCCTAGATCAACTAAGGGAAGCGCGGTACATCAGCAGTTTGGACCTGAAGGATGGATACTGGCAGATCCCACTGGAAGAGAGTAGCAGGCAATATACGGCGTTTACGGTACCAGGCAAAGGTCTGTTTCAGTGGAGGGTAATGCCGTTCGGACTTCACTCGGCGTCGGCAACGTTTCAGCGAGTCTTGGACCAAGTAATTGGCCCCGAGATGTCACCTCACGCATTCGCTTACCAGGATGACATAATAGTGATCGGTCGCACGCTGGAAGAACATAAAAGAAACCTGAGGGAAGTGTTCCGGCGTCTAAAGGAGGCAAACCTGAGGCTGAATCCAGAAAAATGCCAATTTTTCAAAAAGGAGCTGCTATACCTGGGACATCGAGTGACTAGCGAGGGAATAGGAACAGATCCAGAAAAAGTAGCCGCCATCGCCGAACTAGAACCGCCATCGTCTGTCAAAGAGCTCCGCCAGTACCTAGGAGTAGCGTCGTGGTACCGCCGGTTTGTACCCGATTTTTCCAGAATCGTCAAACCCCTGAACGACCTGCTGCGCAAAGGCAGTAAGTGGGAGTGGAAACCAGAGCACCAGATGGCGTTTGAGGAGGTTAAGGCAAGACTCGTGGCAGATCCAGTGCTAGCATGCCCGGACTTCAGTAGAACTTTCATCCTGCAAACAGACGCCAGCGACTACGGCATCGGAGCGATACTGACCCAGGACACCGAAAAGGGCGAAAGAGTAATCTCCTACTCAAGCCGAACACTGAACGGCGCGGAAAAGAACTACTCGACAACGGAAAAGGAGTGCTTGGCGATCGTCTGGGCGATCCGGAAGCTCAGGCCATATCTGGAAGGTTACCACTTTAAGGTAGTAACCGACCACATGGCCCTGAAGTGGCTCAACAGCATAGAAAGCCCTTCAGGAAAAATCGCCAGATGGGCCCTGGAGCTACAACAGTACGACTTTGAGATAGCGTACAGAAAGGGTCAGCTAAACGTGGTGGCCGACGCATTATCAAGACAACCACTACCGGAAACGCTACGAGGTTTAAAAGAGGCATCGGCAACTACAGCTTCAGGAGGGTGCAGCTGGATCAAGGACATGGGCGAAAAGTTAAGGACCCAACCGCAGAAGTACCCGGACTATGTTATGGATGGTGAGACAATGTACAGAAACATACCTCACCGAGCAGGCAGTGAAGACGTCGCGTCATGGAAGATGTGCGTCCCAAAGTCGCTACGAGAAGCAGTGTTGAGGGAGAACCACGACGCACCGTCTGCGGGACACGTAGGAAGCCGAAGGACAGTTGCACGGTTGGCAGCCCGATACTACTGGCCAGGCATGCATAGAGACGCCCGAGCCCACGTACGAAAATGCGAGATTTGCATGCGGTTTAAGCCCAATCAGATGCAGGCGGCCGGGAAGATGTTGACCCAAGTGCCGGAGGAACCATGGGCCACGGTATGTGCAGACTTCGTTGGACCCCTACCAAGATCTAAGCACGGGAACCAAATGCTGCTGGTCATGATAGACAGGTTTTCGAAATGGACGGAACTGGTGCCCCTACGCAGTGCGACAGCAGAGTCGCTCAAGAAGGCGTTTAGGGAGCGCATAATCGCAAGGTACGGGGTCCCGAAGGTGGTCATAACGGACAACGGAGTGCAGTTTACAAGCCGTATCTTCAAGAGTTTTCTGGCCGAGATGGGTATCAGACAACAGTTCACTGCACCATACACACCACAAGAAAATCCGACCGAACGAGCGAACAGAACGGTCAAGACCATGATTGCGCAGTTCGCAGGGCAGGACCAGAGAAACTGGGACGAGAAGTGGCCGGAGATTATGCTAGCAGTGAACACGAGCACATCGGAATCCACTGGCCATACACCGGCGTTTCTTACCCAGGGAAGGGAACCACGTCTACCCAGCAGCCTATATGATAAGGAAACCCTAGGCACTGGACGAGCTACGGAGACCCCTGAGGAAAATGCCAACAAACTAAAAGAGGTATTCGAGATCGTGCGGCGAAATGTGGAAAAGGCGTCCCAGGACCAAGCCAGACACTACAATCTGAGAAGGAGGCAATGGTCACCAGCGGTGGGCGACATAGTGTGGGCCAAGGAACATCACCTGTCCAAAGCGGCCGAAGGATTCGCTGCAAAACTAGCCCCGAGGTACGATGGCCCTTACCAGGTTGTAGATTTCGTCTCTCCAGTGATCTGCAAAATTCGCCACACACAGTCGAAGAAAGAAAAGACAGTTCACGTTGGCGAGCTCAAGCAACAAGTAAACGAGCAGACAGCAGAAACATCAGATGTCTAACAACGGGTACGAGGCGGCAGGATTAGGCGTCAGGCCGAAGCGAGAGTCATCCATACGCCACACGGAAAGGACAATCAGGATAGAACAAGGACATGGATAAGGATCACACGTTGATCCAGACTGCGAGGCCACAGGATTAGGCGTCAGGCCGAAGCGAGAGTCATCCACACGCCACGCAGAAGGTCAACCATAAGGGTAGGACACAAGGACGTGGTTAGGGATGGATGGTGATCCCGACCGCAAGGCAACAGGATTCAGCGTCGGGCAGTTGCCAGAGTCATCCGCGATAACGCCAGGCGGAAGGGACACTTACAAAACGGCACAAGGATACGGGTAACGTAGAAGAGAGTATGCGCGGAAGGAGACAAGCAACACAAGACGCGCAGTCCAGACATACACCGCAGCATCCGGAGATTCTATACGGAATGCGCCGGACGAGCTCGTCTAGTTGTTACCCGAGGAAAAGGGGAGGACGGTGCAGAATCAGATCTACACCGTAGCCAGCTGGTCACAAAAAAAACAAAAAAAAAAACAGAAACACGCACCACACCAACAGTTGACTAAAAACAAGAAAAGGAACGGGGCATGCATGGGCCGCACCAACAACCTGAAATTTAAAGGGGGCTTAATGCAGGAAGCAGAAAGACATCATAAATACTTACCGGCTGTCCTGGTTGCGAAGCGAATGCGAAGTCCTCTCCGCAACCGCTCTCAAAAGCTGCCAATGTGGAGTCAGATGCTGCCAACAGAGGACGAGTGAAGGGCGAGAGAGGACGAAAGGATGAGATGAAAAGGAGTGAAGGAAATGCAAAAGAAACTTACCTATGAATTTCATAGTATGAAAGTTGCAAAATCACCACGAGCCAGGGAAGGGGGCGCCTCGATAGTGCGATCGATGGGCACACGACAATGAAAATATCGGCCAAGGTGGAAATATCGCAAACGAGCAGGTGGCAACGCCGCACCGTCGGTATCGATATGCGAATAAATATCGATCACGCACGAATGGTGTGACCAGGCGGAGGAAACATGGAAAGGAGTGAGACGCAGCAATGAGCAGCGAGCTGGGGATCGATAGCCCAGGAGTATCGATGTCCCAGTGGGAACACAGGAAATATCGGCGCGGGAGATTTAAAGTTGATACGAGGAGGATGACCCCCGCTGTAGAAACTCAAGGGAGTTAAGGGCGTCGAGGGAGCATCGAGGGAGCAACGAGGGAGCGCCGCGGGAATCACAAGGACTTAAAGGCTAGGATAAGCTAGGAAACGCCGGAGAGTAGGAACCAGTCTTAAATGTTTCCCGAAGTAAGGGGGGAATGTGAGGAGTTGAATAACTCCCCACAAATAGAAGCGGCAGCAGATGGCCGGCCGCTTACCAGATACGCGGCGAATTCGCGTAGTAACGGCGCTGCGAGGAGAACGAGAGAGTTTGGAGACCAAGGGTGGAGATCGAGAGAGTTTGGAGACCAACGAAGGAGAGCGAGAGAGTTTGGAGACCAATGAAGGAGAGCGAGAGAGATTGGATACCAAGGATGGAGATCGAGAGAGAATGGAGACTTCGCGGGCAGAGCAAGAGTGCCGTATGCAAAAGGGGATAACGGAACTCCACCGGACTTTGGACTCTCCCGTGAACTTTGGACCGGGAGAGGAAGTGCCACATCTCGGCAGTGGAGCGGCACACAGGCGTGCCACAAGCGGCCCGGGAATCAGCGGGACTGCAGCAGTGGGCGGAGCATCGATTGAAAGCGATACGTGAAGGAGAAGTGGGTCATCCAGGAGGCACGGACTTTGGACCCAGAGTGGAGAGATCCAGCGGGCCGTGCGCAAAAGGGAAATAACGGTGCTTGGAGGCCCTATATAAGGCCGCAGAGCGCTGGCAGCTGGATCAGTCGATCACGAGGAGTCAAACCTTCAGGATCAATTAAAGTACCAAATAAACAGTCAGTCAAGCAAATAATCTACGAGGGAGCTACAACCAAGCGAGTCGTCGGAAGCAGCGCCGTGGGAAGCACACAAGGAGCAAGATCGCTACGTCGAGACGTTCGGTTGTGGCTGAGTTCTGGAAGGCATCAAGCGGCTAACTCAAGGCGTTTTTTTTCCGACTTTGTCACGACCACACCCTGGCGAGTCGCCCGGCGGGTCTGTCAGAGACAAGCAAAAGAGTCCTACGACGAAGAGCCGTCAGCTTGGGGAGGAAAGTTGTCTGCAACCCAGCGTACCTTGCCCGACCAAGCAGGACCTGGCGTGACGGACGAGCGGTAGATCGATTTGCGGTTTCAAGAGGCGGCAGCCTGGAGAGCCCTGCGATTACCGGCGAAGTTCCCGAGCAGCGACCGCCCAGCTCCCCGAGCGCCAGAACAACGAGATACTGGTCAGAAGACAGCGCAGAGGACATCGACAGCGACGCCAGCAGACATTTCCGGCAGCCACGTTACCATCGCCGCGCGGAGCTCATTGGGGAGCGCAGGAGCGTCGCGGACGTCACGCATTAGGGTGAAGCCGGGTGGAACGTTCGTCTGCGCTAGGCGTAAAGCGAAGTGAACCGCTAGACAGCCTCCGGGCGGCAGCCTTGACTGTCAGCGCGAACTGAGCAAGAACCTAGCGGGACCGTCCGGGACAGAGCAAGGGACAGGTATTGCCTCGAAAGACGTCAGCCTGGAGAGCAAGGCTTGGTCACCCTAGTCTGAGAACGGTGACGCTTCCCTAAGCCCACAAAACCGAACTCTCTGCGGGTCTAAGGCGCAACAAGCGACCCCGAGGCAGCGCGTCGGCAAGCAAGCGGAGGCGGCCACTACGAGCGTCCCGAAACCCAGGATCCAGTGGAAGCCGAGTCAACGCGACGAGGAGCTAGAAAGAGGAGCGCCAGCAGCCGGCGGAACCAGAGCCAGGAGATACCGAAGCCAGCCCAGCCACACACCAGCTGTACTAATACCACTGATACTCACTGATCTACGGGCAATCACGTCATATAAATTTGGTGGGACGAACACACAATCTTCTGAACTAGCCGCACGAATCTCGTAGCGAGCAGACACACAAAATCAGTTCGTTACAGTACATTTTCTGATGTAGTGTGCCGAATACATAAATTTAATATAGTTTAATTATTTTATCGAATGTAATATCATATTTCGTCACAATTGTTAATATCAGAAATTTTTGTTAAAGGCGCGTTCGCCACTACTTTTTACCTCGTTAAGAGGTGTTTTTGTTTGATATCAGATGTTTTTTTTTGGACAAGAGTTTAAGTACCCCAATACCATGACTAGGAGTCGTCCCCATGAATATTAAACTTTTTAATAACAAGTTTTATCGCTTCAATTACCTATTTTAATAGAACAAGCTTGGAATCTCAATGGCTGTATAGTTTCAGATTCCAAGTGAAACCTGTCGTTTCTTATATTTCCCGCGGAACTAGTTGGTTTTTCCAAAGGGGTAAAACAAATAGATCAAGTTTCCTATTTCGATTAGCTTCATGCAAGTAAAGGACCCTAAAACCATAACAGATTTTCCGTTTGAAAAAATCTAATAAGAATGTTTTTCATCAAATTGGTTTTTTTCTTGTTTATTCCAATAAGTATGAAATATTTCGTATACGGAGCTGACACGAGTTGCACTTTTATCGCTTTTATCGCAAAAGTTGAGGAATCTCATGGGCTATATGATTTAAAATTAAAAAAAGAAATCGTTTGACTCAATTTTGAGAAAATAGTCAAAAAGTGGTTTTAAAAAATAACTTTTTGTCATAGCTCTAAATCTATTATATTCAGACAACTTTACTATATAAATGGGTATTTAGCAAATTAAATGATCTTTTCAGAGATATATAGCACATTTCTGTAGCATACTATAAGCATTTTAAATCTGGCTTTTAAACCAGCCGTTAAACCAGCGGGTTTTTCCAAAAGTCGTAAAACAATCGTTTTCTAATTCAAGCTACATTATACACCCATAGGGTTTCCAAAACACTAAAACTAAGATGGGATGCATACAAACCCACAAACAAAGGGACAAACATTCTCATTTTGGGAAGAAGAAGAAAATCTTGTTTTTTGAATTACGTTTGAACGGGACATCGAATTTAAACAAGTGAGGTGTCATTCGAAGCGTATTCTCAGTAAGAATAAAACTATCTAGCCGGGGGCTTTTATCCCCACCGTATCCAGCAGCTCCAATTTTTTAAATTTTAACTTTTACACTTTCACCGCTATTTCTCCCTAACAAATCTGTACTTCGAAAGTCTTGGTATGCAATCTTCTAAGTTTTTGCAATACCTTTCGATTGGTGTATCACTCGTTACGACCGGACCATAATGGCAGATTTTCAATTCTGCGGCTACGTGTACTGCCGCGCTTCGCCACTACGTGTACTGCCGTCCACAGTGATTCCATTTACATAATTTTACTATAATCAAATAATTTACTTTTATAAAGCAATAGTAGGTTCCTAAAATATTAGGGCATTCACATGTCGCTGCGCCACGAAAATTTTTCCGCCGAAACATTAGTCGCTAGCCGAACATAACGGAGAGACTCAAAAGAAATAATGGACCTGCCGAAATTTGTCACTGAGAGCGCCGAGTGCAGGCAGATTATAAGACAAAGAAAGAGAGGGAAGCTCCGAATATCTGCCTCTCTTTGTTGCACAATCGTTTTCGCAGGCAGTCTTCTACGCTGCGTTGACTTCTCTGCTGACGTCAACAGCGGCACAGCGTTTTAGGCACAAAAAAAAAATGCCTTGAGCCATGTCACCGCGTCCCTGCTGCAACACTGAAGGGTAAGTGCGCTAAGAGAGAGCAGAGTGCGCGGCTAACTTATTCTATTGAATAATTAACAATTTGTCCTTTTTGTCTTCCCCTCTCCAATAAACACAATACCAATATCAATTATCTAATTCCAATTAGGTTATAGATTTAGATTGCTGAAAAACAACGGCGCGTGAGGGTTTATTCTTGCCCTGTGCATAACCCATCTTTCCATTCTGACCTGCAGTGCATTTACATAAGCTAAAAAGAATGAGACGAAAAACCGTTTAATTAGTGCTAAAAAGCACTAAGTCTTTCAGTTTTCCCATTAGTCTTCGACTAACTCTTGTATGGCGAAACCCATGTTCTTATTGCGATGTTCATCTAGTCTTTGAAGCGTTTTTCAATTTTAAAGCGGGCATCTTAACATTTAAACGTAATTTGTAATTTTTTTCAATTTAAATACTGAGTAACGCGTATCTGATAGGCAAGACACTCCACTATAGCGTTCTAGATGACGCCTGTTTATGCAATTTTGACTTTCAAGTCAAGATTAACGAGAAGTGCACACTTAATGTTATAAGAAATATGTGCCGAATAAATGCTTTTCGGTGGACGAAAGAATGGCAAAGAATAAAATATGTTACTTGCTTTTCAACATCTTGGCTGCAACATGAGCATTAAATTAATTATTTCCACAGTGACAGTCCAGATCTCACCGAGTAAAGACGTGTAACTACGACAATTTAACACCTGCTACGCAAGTGCTCACCCAAAATTATTGTGACAAACAAGTGACTAAAGCAGAACCCGAAAAAACAATAACAAAACACACATAGCCCACAGCAACAATAACAACGCGGGGCTCGCCCCAAGTGCACCGAAATGATACCACCCGACAAAAACAAACTATTTGCCATGAACGCAAGCTTACTGAACCAACAAAAATTTATAGTAATTTTTCGTAAAGATAACCAATCATTCGAAAACGTTAACCCATTTATTATTAAAAAATTAATAGACTTTACATGTGCAGGCGAAGTTCTATCATGCAAAAAAACAAGAGCCGGAACATTACTAGTTCAAACAAAACACATAATTCAAGCCACAAAACTACTGAAAATAAATAAAATTGGAGACATAGAAGTAATAGCTACCGAACACAAAACCCTAAATTCATCAAAAGGAGTAATATACTGCAACCGACTAAGAAATATATCCGAAGAAGAAATCCTTTAAGAGTTAAGATCGCAAAAAGTTATAGACGTATACAAATGGAAAAAAATTGAAGCAGACAAAACCGAAACATTAATGGGCCTAATTACACTAACATTTGACTCAGTTACTCTTCCCGAGAAGACTACGAAATAGTCTTTACTCACCCATACATCCCAAAGCCACGCAGATGCAACAAGTGCCTTCGTTACGGTCACCCCACACCAATTTGCAAACAAGAAAACTTTATTTATAACAATTGCTCTCAAACCAAACACACGACTGAAACCGAACAATGCTACAGAGAACCCAATTGCATAAACTGCAAAAACAACCACAAGCCAACTGATAAGAAATGCCCAGTATACATCAAACAGCAAGAATTAATTGCAATTAAAACTACTGAAAAAGTTGACCATAAAACAGCTCTCTCAATTTATTTTTCGCGCCATAACCATAATCAGGAAATTACCTTCTCCCAAATCTTAGCAAACCCACCTCCAAGCGAGGTTATCACCCAACCCAAACCCCCAAACACATCAACTATCAAACCAGCTAACACAAATCTGGATAAAACTAAACAAAACAACACAATAAGAAGCCAACAAGCCCCCTACAAACCACAAGCATCATCCACATCACAACAACAGAGAACGCACATATATTACGAATCAGACACTGAAGCAATGGACACCCTACCTTGTACAAATCTTCAGCCACAAAACAAAACTCTACCAGAATACTTAGAAGTACCTATAAAGAAAAATACAACACTCTCACAAAAACCCTTAAATCAAAAGACACAAAATCAAACAAGCACAAAACTGATATCATAAAGAACTCAAAAACAAAACCTAGTCAAAACGACGACGACGACGAAGAACTATAATTCAAGACATGTCATTGAAAATATTGCAGTGAAACATAAAAGGTTACACTAACCACTACAACGAACTTCTCACCATAATTAAAATAAACTCACCCCATGAGTTCCCTTCAAGAAATACACATACAATCCACACACAATTTACCAACGCCAATTAACTACACATTAATCACTAACATAGCAACTAACAGATTCGGAGGGGTAGCTCTTCTAGTCCACAATTCTATCCAACATACGCAACACATCATCAATGAAGACTTTGAAGCATTAGCGGCCAAAATAGAATCCAAGCAAACTATAATAATATACTCAATATACATAGCACCAAATAAACCACTTTCACGCAATAACCTTAATAACGTTATAAATACAAATAATCAAACAATAATCGTAACAGGAGACTTCAATGGATGGCATCCCAACTGGGGATCGCCACACACAAACGCAAGAGGCAAAATAATCTCCAAAATCATAGAAAAATCACACCTTACACTCCTAAATGATAAATCTCCCACTCATTTCACCACACACAACACCTTCACTCATATAGACCTTACTTTCTGCTCACCCTCGTTAACTCCTGTCGCAAAGTGGACAATCTCTGATGACCTTTGCGGAAGCGATCATTTCCCTATCCTAACTTCCTTGTTTCCTTTCAAACCACAAAACAACTACAGCAAACCATTCTTTAAAATCAAAGAAGCCAATTGGGAAAAATTCTCGGACTCTACTACAAACCTGAACAACATATACCTCATAACTACAAACATCAACAAAGAAGCATCCACCAACAACAAAATATTTATACAATGCGCGCACTTTAGTATACCACAATCTTCACAAAACCTACACTCACACAAAGTTCCTTGGTGAAACAAAAATCTTGCATCAAACGAAGAAAAACACTTGGAAACCCCTTAAGAGAGACATTTCGCAAGCCAACATCATTAACTATCGTAGAGCAAACGCACTTCTTAAAAGAGAAATTAAAATAAGAAAAAGAGAGGCCACCATCGCATTTACATCTACTATACAAAGTAACACACCGACATCAACAATATGGAACAACATTAGACGATTCTGCGGTTTAAATCAATGTAAACAAATACACTGCATAAACAACACAACTAACAAACATGAAATAGCAAACCAATTCGCACAACACTGGTCTAGCCTTGCCACAGATTACAATTTCGACCTACAATTCACATCTCACAAATATAAACTAATAATTATAAACCACATCCCATCCACATCTGCAACACAAATAGAAAAAAACATAACAAAAATAGAACTTACAATAGCCTTACAATCATTAAAAGGATCCACACCAGGACTCAACAGATTGTCATACCCGATGATCAAAAATAGCTCTTCAATAGTACAAGATAGAATAGTATCCCAATTTAACAACATTTTTAACACATAAATCCCACAATCATACAAAACGAGCCTCATAATACCCATACTCAAACCAAATAAGAATAAAACAGACATAACCTCCTACAGACCCATTTCTCTTAACTGCTGCATAGGAAAAATATTGGCCAAAATAATATCGCAAAGACTTTGGTGGTTTTTAACCAATAACAAACTTATACATCCAAACCAATTCGGCTTCAAAAAAGGAAAATCGACTTCAGATAGTCTACTCTTTGTAGACCATCTCATAACGAAGTCACTAAACACAAAAAAGTACATCTCACTCGTCTCTCTTGACTTTGCAAGAGCATTTGATCGAGTGGGTGCACACTCAATAATAGACCAACTTATCGATTGGAAATGTGGACCAAAAATAATAAACTACGTTAAAAATTTTATGAGCAACCGCAAAATAACAGTCCGAGTAGGAACTCAAAACTCTACCATACGTCCTCTTGATAACGGCATACCTCAAGGCTCACCGATATCAGTCGTCTTATTTATAATAGCTTTTAACAAACTCGCAAACATAATCTCCCGACACAAACAAATTTACTTCAGCGCATATGCAGACGATTTTTTTATAATAATAATTCTAAAAAAAAAACAAAAACATAAATTACAACCTAAACCCACTCTTTCTAGACATCGAAAATTGGGGCAACTACTCAGTCACAATGTCACAAAAGCAATTCTAATATCAAAAATTGACTACGGACTTCACATATATGGACACACCTCAAAAAGTTCTCTAAACAAACTAAAAACATCATTTAACTCCGCTATCCGGATATCTCTGGGAGCATTCTATACAACACCTATTCACAATCTTTTATACGAAACAGATACACCAACAATAGAACAAAAGCGCGATTATCTTACAGCAAAAATCCTTAAATCCTTACTACACTCAAAAGACACCCCGATTCATAAATTAACTAAACCAAAAAAGAACACGAAAAAATGGACCTCAACAATTCAGCGATCAATTAAAATATGTCAAAAATACAACATACCCTACAAACCAAACATAATCAACAAATTAAAACCCGCCTGGCAACTACCTAGCAACACTATCAATACATCATTACACATTTACAACAAGAATAAAACAACACCAGAAACATACCAAACATTATTTAACGAAGCAAAATCACTTTTCCAAAATCACATTTTCATATACACCGACGGATCCCAACAAAACTCCATAACAACATTCGCAATCACCACAGAAACAGAAACCTTAGCATTCGGAAGTTTACCTCCCTACTCTTCAATTCAATCAGCTGAAATCTTAGGCATCCTTGAAGCCCTAAAAATAATCCAAATTATATTCGTAATATGCTCCGACTCTCTAGGAGCCATCGAAGCCATAAAAAACACACAAAACAATAACATGTACCCAGCCCTAATCCGTTCAATCCTAACAAAGCACTACCCAAAATTCAAAATCGTATGAACCCCAGGACACTGCAACATTAAAGGAAACGAGATGGCCGACAAAGCAGCAAAGTTAGCACTAAATATGCCACTAATATACACACAAAACTTAAGCACAAGAGACAAGACAAAAGAATTCTTAAAACAACTACTCAACGAAACCAAAAAGAATATACTTTTTAAATGCAATAATTGGTACCAAAACATCAACACAAACAATACACACACATCTTTCTACTCAAACGTAACACAACAACAAATAACTCGCCTTGATCAAATTAAATTTACTAGACTGCGTCTAGGACATACAAACCTGACACATAAATATTATTTAGATCGCACCACCCCACAAAGCTGCCCAATTTGCCGTACACACTCCCCAATTAATACGGATCACATCCTTAATTCATGGCCCGCCATAGCCCAAACAAAACTAAATATCCTCAATAACATTAACGCCATACAGTACCTTAAAAACCCATCAATAGAAAACATCAAAACAATAATAACATATTTAAAAGAAATAAAATTATATCATAGCATATAAAAGCTCCTCACATCACTCAAATTAAAAATAAATGTACACCTTAATGTCAAAAAAAAATAAAAAAATTGTTATATTAAGTAAATAAATAAATTGTTAAATTATGTAAATAAATAAATTCGTAGTCGAAGGCCTAGTAGCTAGCCCTATGTTAGTAATAGTTTTGTAAACTTTACTATCATCTTAAATAAATAAATAAAATTTCCACAGTCACCTTTCCCATGCACATGATGGCGGATGCTGGAATCTTAATAGATCCTATCGAATCTCGTTATGGTCTGGGGAATCATAAAACTTTTTTTCAAAATAAAATACTACTCAAAGCTACTTCGCTTGTAACGAACTGATTTTGTATGTCTGCTAGCCACCTCGGCGATTTTGGGCGCGGAGTGCTACCTTTTTAGCGGGGGACGGCCCCTGTCCATGGGTTCGGGCGCACCCAGAGCCCCCTTTCCAGTGGCTCGTCCTGTTCCGGTACTGCCGTCGTGCCGTCCGTTGCTGCTGATGGTGGTATCGTCGATCCGGTGCTCGGTGTCGGTGTGGTCCATGGCTCCGGTGTGCCTCGGGCTCTCGGGTCCCGTGGGCTCACCCGTGGGACTTCCTCCTCCCAAATCCGAGTCTTCTCCGCTGCCGCCGTATCCTCCTCGGGTTCCTCCGGCCATGTCCAGATGACCGTCTGCTGCCGCCACCTCATCCTTTCGGCCAGAAATGTTCGGGTGCTGTGGCTTACGTGTGCCGCCGGGATGTCCGTGCGAACGTGGTGTTCCTTCGGGTTCCCTTGCTGTTGCTGCGGCGGATCGTGTTGTTGCTGCTGCCGTTGCTCGGGTTGTTGCTGCTGTGCTGGCTCGGCTTATTGTTCCGGTGGTGGCTGCTCGAACCTTGGCGTGGGTGGTCGTGCTGGCGTCCACTGCGGTGACCCCTCGTACAGTGGTGTGGGTGGGATTTCGGGCAGCCCACGCGGAGGTGAGTCGCACAATCTTCTTCCACTTCTGGTGGCGGGATGCAGGGTTCGGGGGCGTATCTCGGTGTGGGTGGGTACCCCGGTCCTCCTTCTCGACCTTACGCAATTGGGCTTGCCACTCCGGTGACTCCTCCATCTCCTTCAATCGCTGCGCCTCGCACTTCCGCCGACTCTCCAGCATAGCCGGTGCCACCGACACGGCATGGTTACCGGGCCCCTGATGGTCCGGGGGCAACTCCTTGCTGGCCCACTCGACCTCTGCCAAGCCAGTAGGGATGCGTCCCTTAGCCTTGTTGAAGGCCCTTCGAAGCCGCCACTGCCTCTGCTCCACACACGAGTATTCTACCAAATCGACGTCGCTGTATGAGCTGACTACCGGCTCCGGGCACCCCTCGCCTTCAGATCCGCCGCAGGGCCCGAGTAGGCCGGTTTGTCGACCATCCTTGCCCCTGGCTGGATCCTCCGGATGGCTGGTGGGCAGCAATCATCCTGTGCACTTCGCTCCTGGTCACATGGGCACTCATGTTGATAGATGATTTTGAATGTTCATTTGAAGCCTTTGCTGCCTTCAACGACACCTCGGTTCCGAGCCTTCCTATTTCCTCGATACCGCAATTTCCTTCGGCCTCTCCATCTTCCTATCCGGACATTACGATACAGTTCTCTGATCTTTGCCGTCTTCCCCATTCCGGCGTCAGACTGCTGATGCGTGTTTTCTAATCAGTCTGTATACTCTGCCTTTATCCGTTCTAGAGTTGAATATGCTTCCCTTACTTGGATTTTGTGGCTTTCCTTTCCTGGCTTGCATCTCTCCTTTGACCCTCGTTTTGAAGGTTGCCGAAACATAGGCTTGTCACTAGGTTCCTCGGCGTTTGTCAGCGTGATGCTTGGGTCTGTTTTCTCGGGGTATGCTGCCTTCAGCTCGGTCCATATATCGACCAACTTTGGGTCACTCTCCTTCTCAGAATAATATTCTGACAATGTCTTGCTCTTATCTTCTGCTTTGCCCTACAGAGCGATGTTTAGCCTCTGTGCGACATAGGCAGTTCTCAGTTTTTAGGCGGTAAATGCACTTCTTCCCCATTTTGCTTTAAGTTGCTTTCACTGCTGGGACAATCACGTTTTGGGCGCCAGATGTAACGAACTGATATTGTATGTCTGCTCGCTACGAAATTCGTGCAGCTAGCTCAGTAGATTGTGTGTTCGTCCCACCAAAGTTATATAAACGTAACCGCCCAGTAGCTCAGTAAGAAAGCACAGAATTCAGAGGTACGTAGTGGGTTAATTGCGGGAATAATATTACCGTGGCTTGGTCCTTTCGAGACACAACCGCCTGTCCCTTGCTCTGTCCCGAATGGTCCCACTACGGTTCTAGGCTGCCTAGCGCTTCAGTTCGCTTCTATGCCGAATGTAAACGAACGTTCCACCCTAGCCTTAACATTTTGCTTATTGTCCGTGACGTTTCCGCGTAGCTCGATCTGTCCTGCGTAGCTGTCGTGATGTGCTTGCTGGGCGGCTGGGCGAAGCGTGGCTTCTGGCACTTGGGGTTTCGGTCCTACGCCGATCCGGGACTTCAAGAGTCAAAACCGAAGGGCACTCCTCCTCAGACCACAAACGATCGACCGCTCTCCCTTCTCCCCCGTTACACTCGGGGTTTCGGGCACACGCCGTTCCGGGACTTCACGAGTCCAAACCGTAGGTCTCTTATGGACTACTCCACTTGAGACCGCACACGATCGACCGCTCTCCCTTTCTTACTTATTCGGACTTATTCCAGTTGCTTTGGTTTTCCAACTCTTTTTTCCACACATTGGTCTCCAAACTCCTTTTCTGAGTTCTTTCTGCAACCCTGGTCTTCAAACTCTCTTTCTAAGTTCCTTCTTCAACCGCTCTTCGCCGCGCGGTTATTACGAGAATTCGCCGCGTATCTGGTAAGCGGCCGGCCATATGTTGTGACTGCTGTTAGAATTTTTGTGGAGTTATTTAACTCTTCACATTTCCCCTTACTTTGTGAAACATTTTAAGCTCGCTCCGGCGTTTCCTTGAATGTCCTAGCCTTTGCGTCCTGGCGATGCTTCCCTCGGCGCTCCCTCGTTGCTCCATCGTCGCTCCCTAACGCTTTTAACTCGATTGAATTCCTACAGAGCTGGCCCTCCTTGTAGCAATTTTAAAGCTCCCGCGCCGATCCCCCATCTGGTTCCACTGGGCACCGATACCCATCAGCTATCGACAACCCAGCGGGCCTCCGTTCAAATTTCCCGCGACGATCTTCCAACTTGTGTTTGTTTTCTGCTTCCTGGACTAACCTTTTCTCTTATTACAGTTTGCTGATGCTGCTATGTATGCCTCTTTTCCGTTTTCAGCCGCGTTTCCCCAGCCCTATGGCAGTTTTCGTGATTGTGTTTTCGTTTTTAAAATTCCCTCGCTGCTCTTCGAACACTCTCATGCCCGCGAGTCCCCCAACCTCACCCGGAATGTACATCCGTCCTTCCTCACCCGCACACTGCGCCTGCCGCCCAGGACGCGGGCCCCCTTCACCGCCTGCTCCTCCGCGATTCCCCCATTCGTCCTTCGCGATCTCTCGCCATCGCTGACTTTCCGGCGCCGACATCACCCGCATCAACTTCGGCCTAGCCACCACCTCGGCGACTTCGGGCGCGGAGTGCTGCCGTTTTAGCCCCCTTTCCAGCTGCTCGTCCAGTTCCGGTACTGCCGTCTTGCCGTCCGTTGCTGCTGATGGTGGTGTCGTCGCTCCGGTGCTCGGTGTCGGTGGGGTCCAAGGCTCCGGTCTGCATCGGGCTCTCGGGTCCCGTGGGCTCACCCGTGGGACTTGCTCCACCCAAATCCGAGTCTTCTCCGCTGCCGCCGTAAACTCCTCGGGTTCCTCCGGCCTTGTCCAGATGTCTGCTGCCGCCACCTCATCCCTTCGGCCACTAATGTTCGAGTGCTGTGGCTTACTTGTGCCGCCGGGATGTCAGTGCGAACGTGGTGTTCCTTCGGGTTCCCTTGCTGTTACTGCGGCTGTTCGGGTTGATGCTGCTGGCGTTGCTCGGGTTGTTGCTGCCGTGGTGGCTTCTTGTTACGGCGGTGGCTGCTCGAACCTCGGCGTGGGTGGACGGGATTTCGGGCAGCCACCGCGGAAGTGAGGTCGCCCAATCTTCTGCTACTTCTGGTGGCGGGATGCAGAATTCGAGCGCGTGTCTGGGGGTGCCCGGTGCCACGGACTCGGCATGGTTACCGGGAGCCTGTTGGTCCTGGGGCAACTCCTTGCTGGCCCACTCGACCTCTGTCGAGCCAGTAGGGACGCGTCCCTTAGCCTTGTTGAAGGCCCTTCGAAGCCGCCACTGCCTCTGCTCCACACACGAGTATTCTACCAAATCGACGTCGCTGTATGAACTGACGACCGGCTCCGGGCACGCCTCGCCTTCAGATCCGCCGCAGGGCCCGGGTAGGCTGGTTTGTCGACCATCCTTGCCCCTGGCTGGATCCTCCGGATGGCTGGTGGGCACCAATCTTCCTGCGCACTTCGCTCCTGGTCACATGTGCACTCATGTTGATAGATGATTTTGAATGTTCATTTGAAGCCTTCGCTGCCTTCAACGACACCTCGGCTCCGAGCCTTCCTATTTCCTCGATACCGCAATTTCCTTCGGCCTCTCCATCTTCCTATCCGGACATTACGATACAGTTCTCTGATCTTTGCCGTCTTCCCCATTCCGGCGTCAGACTGCTGATGCGTGTTTTCTAATCAGTCCCAACCGAGTCTTTGGACGCTTTGGTTTGTTCCCCTCCGAGTTCTTGTCGTTTTTATGTTATCCGTGACGTGTTTCCATATATCTTTGTAGTTACCTTGTAGTGCCTTGTAGTATCCTTGGAGATTCCTTGGAGTATCCTTGGAGTTATTTTGTAGTATCGTTGGAATTAAATTGTAATAACCTTAGCCTTACTGTATTGTCCTAAGAGAATCCTTGGAGCTATCTTGTAGTGTCCTCGGATAATCCCTGGAGTCATCTTGTAGTGTCATTGGAGCGTCCTATGAGTGTCCTTGGAGGATCTTTGGAGAATCCTTGGAGTTATCCTGTAGGGTCATTGGAGAATCCTTGGAGATATCTTGTAGTATCTTTTGATAATCCCTTGAGTCATCTTGTAGTCTCCTTGGAGCGTCCTTGGAGTGTCCTTGGAGTGTCCTTGGAGGATCCTTGGAGAATCCTTGGAGGGTCCTTGGCGCGTCCTTGGAGTTTCCCTGTTGATTTGCGTCTGTTGTGTCTGCATGTTGTAGTTGCTCGCTTGTGTTTTGTGTTTGTTGCTGTTTAAGCTCGCTTGCATGGATGGTCCGCTCTTTTTTTGTACTTACGTGGCGTACTGGTGATGCAAAATCCATCACCTGGTAACGCCCGTCGTATCTTGGGGCCAGTTTTGCTGCGAACCCCTCGGCCGCTTTTAATAAATGGAGTTCCTTCGCCCACAAGACGTTACCCACCGCTGGCGTCCATTGCCTCCTCTTTAGATTAAAATGGCAGAGTTTCTGGTCCTCAACCGGGATCTCTGTTGATCGTCCGGTCCCTAAGGTCTCTCTATCGTATAGGGCGCCGAAACGCTCGTGTTTTCTGCTAGCAAGATTTCACGCCATTTTTCGTTCCAGATTCATTGGTCCTGCCCTGCGAACTGAGTTATCATTGTTGTCACAGTCCTAATTGCTCGGGTTCTCTTGCGGGGTGTATGGAGCTGTGAACTGTTGCTTGAAACTCTTGAAGATTAGGCTGGCAAACTGTACTCCGTTGTCTGATATGACTACTTTCGGGACTACTTTCCCCGAAAACTTTCTTAAGCGATTCGGCCGTCTCGCTACGCAGCGGCACTAACCTAGTCCACTTGGAAAACCGGTCTATTAGTACTAGCAGCATTTGGTTGCCGTGCCTTAAACGCGGCAGGGGTCCGACGAAGTCCTGACATACCGTAGCCCATGGTTCCCATGGCATCTGCGTCAGCATTTTGCAAGCCGCTTGCATTTGATTTGGCATGAATCTCACGCATGTCTCGCATCTCCTCACGTGGGCTCGGGTGTCTCTGTGCATACCTGACCAAAAGTATTGGGCTGCCAGACTTGCTATTATTCTTCGGCTTCTTACGTGGCCAGCTGACGGTGAGTCGTGGTTTTCCTTCAGCTCCGTTTCCCGTACAGTTTTCGGGACGTTGCGACATCCTCGCTGCACGCTCTATGTGGTATGTTTCTGTATAGGGTGTCACCCTCCATCACATAGTCCGAGTATTTTTGCGGCTGGGTCTTTATCTTTTCACGCATTTCCTGAATCCAGCTGCAAGCTGCAGAAGCTTGTGCTGCCGATGTCTCCTGGATACCTCAAAGCATCTCTGGTAGCGGCCGCCTTGACAAAGCCTTGCCACCACGTTGAGCTCACCTTTCCTGCACGCTATCTCGGAGTCGTACTGCTGCAACTCCAGGGCTCATCTGGCGATCCTTCCGAAGGGCTTTCTATGCTGTTGAGCCACTTCAGCGCCATGGGGTCGGTTACTACTTTAAAGTGGTAACCTTCCAGATATGTCTTGAGCTTTCGGATCGCCCAGACGATTGCCACGCACTCCTTCTCGGTCGATGAGTAGTTCTTCTCAGCGCCGTTGAGCGTTCGGCTTAAGTAGGAGATAATCTTTTTGCCTCTCTCAGTTTCCTGGGTCAATATTGCTCCGATACCGTAGTCACTCGCGTCCGTTTGCAGGGTGAACGGTTTGTCGAAGTCCGGGCACGCCAGTACGGGGCTGCAACGAGACTTGCCTTTACCTCTTCGAACGCCGTCTGATGTTCCGGTGTCCACACCCAATTGTTGCACTTGTGTAGCAAATCGTTAAGTGGGTTGACTATTTTTGCGAAGTCAGGTACAAATTGGTGGTACCATGATACTACGAGCAGCTTCTTCGCCAGTCACTCGATGGTCGATATACAACGGTTATTTTTTAAAAAATTGACATTTATCCGGGCTTAGTCTCAGATTTCCTTCCTTCAGCCGCCGGAACACTTCTTTCAGATTCGCTTTGTGTTTTTCATCATGGTAGCGATCCCCATGGAAAAGTCGAAGACGCCGAGTGAAGTCCAAATGGCATTACTTTCCACTGGAACAAGCCTTTTCCCGACACTGTAAAAGACGTGTATTGCCTGCTGCTTTCTTTCCGTGGGATTTACCAGTACCCATTCTTCAGGTCCAAACTGCTGATGTACCGTGCTTCTCTCAGTTGGTCAAGAATATAATTTATTCGGGGCATTGCGTAGGCATCCTTTATATACATGGGGTTGATTTGCCTGGAGTCGACGCACAGTCTCCACTTGCCCGTCTTCTTTTTAACCATCACGATGGGAGAGCTGTATGCACTTTTTGAGTACTCTATGGAGAAGCTCGTCCTTTGCATTGATCTCCCCTTAAACTTTCGGATTCTTGGGGTAGTATCGTTGCTTTATTGGTTGTTATCCTTCATCGTTATCTGATGCTTTACCATAATTGAAGTTCCTGACATGGTGTTAAAGCTCATTAGCTCTGCATCCAGGAAATTCTCCCGCATACCCAGCAGAACTACAGGCGTTGGTGTCGACATCTACACTTTCGGCAGGCCTCCTAGGGGTCTGTGATGTGTGTTGTTTCATGAGGCATTTGTGTTATGCTTGGTGGCCTCCACAAAGTGTTTGTTGGCTGCCTCTGTTGGTTCTGTTGTGGTGCCCGCTGGCCATTGTACGGTGTGTTGCCTGTCACCGATGGTCTTGCTGTGTTGTTGTCCGTTATTCGGAGCGTTGGTTGATTGCAGCCGATGGCCCTGTCGTTGCAGTGTCCATTGATCGTTCTTTCGAGGTTCGTGGTCGCCGGTGTCCTTGCACCTCCTGCACATAGCTTTCGCGGGGGCTACCGATTTCGTTCTAGAGAACTTGTTCTCCTGAGCAAAGGAATCCTGCTTCCTCTCCAGTTCCTCGAATTCGTCGGCTAGGATCATCAGCGCGTCTAAGTTCGATATTTCGTAGGCTTTGAGAGAGATTCGCAGGTTCGGCGTGCAGTTTTCTTTTATGATGTTGAGTGTTTCTTTTGTGGTAACACTTTATTATTCAAAGATTTCAGATTGTCTGTATACTCTGCCTTTATCCGTTCTAGAGTTGAATATGCTTCCCTTACTTGGATTTTGTGGCTTTCCTTTCCTGGCTTGCATCTCTCCTTTGACCCTCGTTTTGAAGGTTGCCGAAACATAGGCTTATCACTAGGTTCCTCGGCGTTTGTCAGCGTGATGCTTGGGTCTGTTTTCTCGGGGTATGCTGCCTTCAGCTCGGTCCATATATCGACCAACTTTGGGTCACTCTCCTTCTCAGAATAATATTCTGACAATGTCTTGCTCTTATCTTCTGCTTTGCCCTACAGAGCGATGTTTAGCCTCTGTGCGACATAGGCAGTTCTCAGTTTTTAGGCGGTAAATGCACTTCTTCCCCATTTTGCTTTAAGTTGCTTTCACTGCTGGGACAATCACGTTTTGGGCGCCAGATGTAACGAACTGATATTGTATGTCTGCTCGCTACGAAATTCGTGCAGCTAGCTCAGTAGATTGTGTGTTCGTCCCACCAAAGTTATATAAACGTAACCGCCCAGTAGCTCAGTAAGAAAGCACAGAATTCAGAGGTACGTAGTGGGTTAATTGCGGGAATAATATTACCGTGGCTTGGTCCTTTCGAGACACAACCGCCTGTCCCTTGCTCTGTCCCGAATGGTCCCACTACGGTTCTAGGCTGCCTAGCGCTTCAGTTCGCTTCTATGCCGAATGTAAACGAACGTTCCACCCTAGCCTTAACATTTTGCTTATTGTCCGTGACGTTTCCGCGTAGCTCGATCTGTCCTGCGTAGCTGTCGTGATGTGCTTGCTGGGCGGCTGGGCGAAGCGTGGCTTCTGGCACTTGGGGTTTCGGTCCTACGCCGATCCGGGACTTCAAGAGTCAAAACCGAAGGGCTCTCCTCCTCAGACCACAAACGATCGACCGCTCTCCCTCCTCCCCCGTTACACTCGGGGTTTCGGGCACACGCCGTTCCGGGACTTCACGAGTCCAAACCGTAGGTCTCTTATGGACTACTCCACTTGAGACCGCACACGATCGACCGCTCTCCCTTTCTTACTTATTCGGACTTATTCCAGTTGCTTTGGTTTTCCAACTCTTTTTTCCACACATTGGTCTCCAAACTCCTTTTCTGAGTTCTTTCTGCAACCCTGGTCTTCAAACTCTCTTTCTAAGTTCCTTCTTCAACCGCTCTTCGCCGCGCGGTTATTACGAGAATTCGCCGCGTATCTGGTAAGCGGCCGGCCATATGTTGTGACTGCTGTTAGAATTTTTGTGGAGTTATTTAACTCTTCACATTTCCCCTTACTTTGTGAAACATTTTAAGCTCGCTCCGGCGTTTCCTTGAATGTCCTAGCCTTTGCGTCCTGGCGATGCTTCCCTCGGCGCTCCCTCGTTGCTCCATCGTCGCTCCCTAACGCTTTTAACTCGATTGAATTCCTACAGAGCTGGCCCTCCTTGTAGCAATTTTAAAGCTCCCGCGCCGATCCCCCATCTGGTTCCACTGGGCACCGATACCCATCAGCTATCGACAACCCAGCGGGCCTCCGTTCAAATTTCCCGCGACGATCTTCCAACTTGTGTTTGTTTTCTGCTTCCTGGACTAACCTTTTCTCTTATTACAGTTTGCTGATGCTGCTATGTATGCCTCTTTTCCGTTTTCAGCCGCGTTTCCCCAGCCCTATGGCAGTTTTCGTGATTGTGTTTTCGTTTTTAAAATTCACTTTTAATAATCGCTGCTCTTCGAACACTCTCATGCCCACGAGTCCCCCAACCTCACCCGGAATGTACATCCGTCCTTCCTCACCCGCACACTGCGCCTGCCGCCCAGGACGCGGGCCCCCTTCACCGCCTGCTCCTCCGCGATTCCCCCATTCGTCCTTCGCGATCTCTCGCCATCGCTGACTTTCCGGCGCCGACATCACCCGCATCAACTTCGGCCTAGCCACCACCTCGGCGACTTCGGGCGCGGAGTGCTGCCGTTTTAGCCCCCTTTCCAGCTGCTCGTCCAGTTCCGGTACTGCCGTCTTGCCGTCCGTTGCTGCTGATGGTGGTGTCGTCGCTCCGGTGCTCGGTGTCGGTGGGGTCCAAGGCTCCGGTCTGCATCGGGCTCTCGGGTCCCGTGGGCTCACCCGTGGGACTTGCTCCACCCAAATCCGAGTCTTCTCCGCTGCCGCCGTAAACTCCTCGGGTTCCTCCGGCCTTGTCCAGATGTCTGCTGCCGCCACCTCATCCCTTCGGCCACTAATGTTCGAGTGCTGTGGCTTACTTGTGCCGCCGGGATGTCAGTGCGAACGTGGTGTTCCTTCGGGTTCCCTTGCTGTTACTGCGGCTGTTCGGGTTGATGCTGCTGGCGTTGCTCGGGTTGTTGCTGCCGTGGTGGCTTCTTGTTACGGCGGTGGCTGCTCGAACCTCGGCGTGGGTGGACGGGATTTCGGGCAGCCACCGCGGAAGTGAGGTCGCCCAATCTTCTGCTACTTCTGGTGGCGGGATGCAGAATTCGAGCGCGTGTCTGGGGGTGCCCGGTGCCACGGACTCGGCATGGTTACCGGGAGCCTGTTGGTCCTGGGGCAACTCCTTGCTGGCCCACTCGACCTCTGTCGAGCCAGTAGGGACGCGTCCCTTAGCCTTGTTGAAGGCCCTTCGAAGCCGCCACTGCCTCTGCTCCACACACGAGTATTCTACCAAATCGACGTCGCTGTATGAACTGACGACCGGCTCCGGGCACGCCTCGCCTTCAGATCCGCCGCAGGGCCCGGGTAGGCTGGTTTGTCGACCATCCTTGCCCCTGGCTGGATCCTCCGGATGGCTGCGCACTTCGCTCCTGGTCACATGTGCACTCATGTTGATAGATGATTTTGAATGTTCATTTGAAGCCTTCGCTGCCTTCAACGACACCTCGGCTCCGAGCCTTCCTATTTCCTCGATACCGCAATTTCCTTCGGCCTCTCCATCTTCCTATCCGGACATTACGATACAGTTCTCTGATCTTTGCCGTCTTCCCCATTCCGGCGTCAGACTGCTGATGCGTGTTTTCTAATCAGTCCCAACCGAGTCTTTGGACGCTTTGGTTTGTTCCCCTCCGAGTTCTTGTCGTTTTTATGTTATCCGTGACGTGTTTCCATATATCTTTGTAGTTACCTTGTAGTGCCTTGTAGTATCCTTGGAGATTCCTTGGAGTTATCTTGTAGTATCCTTGGAGTTATTTTGTAGTATCGTTGGAATTAAATTGTAATAACCTTAGCCTTACTGTATTGTCCTAAGAGAATCCTTGGAGCTATCTTGTAGTGTCCTCGGATAATCCCTGGAGTCATCTTGTAGTGTCATTGGAGCGTCCTATGAGTGTCCTTGGAGGATCTTTGGAGAATCCTTGGAGTTATCCTGTAGGGTCATTGGAGAATCCTTGGAGATATCTTGTAGTATCTTTTGATAATCCCTTGAGTCATCTTGTAGTCTCCTTGGAGCGTCCTTGGAGTGTCCTTGGAGTGTCCTTGGAGGATCCTTGGAGAATCCTTGGAGGGTCCTTGGCGCGTCCTTGGAGTTTCCCTGTTGATTTGCGTCTGTTGTGTCTGCATGTTGTAGTTGCTCGCTTGTGTTTTGTGTTTGTTGCTGTTTAAGCTCGCTTGCATGGATGGTCCGCTCTTTTTTTGTACTTACGTGGCGTACTGGTGATGCAAAATCCATCACCTGGTAACGCCCGTCGTATCTTGGGGCCAGTTTTGCTGCGAACCCCTCGGCCGCTTTTAATAAATGGAGTTCCTTCGCCCACAAGACGTTACCCACCGCTGGCGTCCATTGCCTCCTCTTTAGATTAAAATGGCAGAGTTTCTGGTCCTCAACCGGGATCTCTGTTGATCGTCCGGTCCCTAAGGTCTCTCTATCGTATAGGGCGCCGAAACGCTCGTGTTTTCTGCTAGCAAGATTTCACGCCATTTTTCGTTCCAGATTCATTGGTCCTGCCCTGCGAACTGAGTTATCATTGTTGTCACAGTCCTAATTGCTCGGGTTCTCTTGCGGGGTGTATGGAGCTGTGAACTGTTGCTTGAAACTCTTGAAGATTAGGCTGGCAAACTGTACTCCGTTGTCTGATATGACTACTTTCGGGACTACTTTCCCCGAAAACTTTCTTAAGCGATTCGGCCGTCTCGCTACGCAGCGGCACTAACCTAGTCCACTTGGAAAACCGGTCTATTAGTACTAGCAGCATTTGGTTGCCGTGCCTTAAACGCGGCAGGGGTCCGACGAAGTCCTGACATACCGTAGCCCATGGTTCCCATGGCATCTGCGTCAGCATTTTGCAAGCCGCTTGCATTTGATTTGGCATGAATCTCACGCATGTCTCGCATCTCCTCACGTGGGCTCGGGTGTCTCTGTGCATACCTGACCAAAAGTATTGGGCTGCCAGACTTGCTATTATTCTTCGGCTTCTTACGTGGCCAGCTGACGGTGAGTCGTGGTTTTCCTTCAGCTCCGTTTCCCGTACAGTTTTCGGGACGTTGCGACATCCTCGCTGCACGCTCTATGTGGTATGTTTCTGTATAGGGTGTCACCCTCCATCACATAGTCCGAGTATTTTTGCGGCTGGGTCTTTATCTTTTCACGCATTTCCTGAATCCAGCTGCAAGCCGCAGAAGCTTCTGATGCCGATGTCTCCTTGATACCTCAAAGCGCCTCTGGTAGTGGCCGCCTTGACAAAGCATCTGCCACCACGTTGAGCTCACCTTTCCTGTACGCCATCTCGAAGCCATACTGCTGCAACTCCAGGGCTCATCTGGCGATCCTTCCGAAGGGCTTTCTATGCTGTTGAGCCACTTCAGCGCCATGGGGTCGGTTACTACTTTAAAGTGGTAACCTTCCAGATATGGCTTGAGCTTTCGGATCGCCCAGACGATTGCCACGCACTCCTTCTCGGTCGTTGAGTAGTTCTTCTCAGCGCCGTTGCACGTTCGGAGACCACATGTAGAGTCTTGGACTCGTAAGGGGATCCGCCGTGTGGGCTCAGGGAAGCGTCACCTCACCTTCTCAGACTAGGGTGAACAAATGCTGCGCTCTCCAGGATTACTCTTTTCGACTCACAACCGCCTGTGCCTTTCTCTCTCCCGAATGGTCCCACTACGGTTCTACTCAGGTCACGCTGACAGTGCAAGTTACGCAAGGAGGCTGCCTAGGGCTTTACTTTGCTTCTACGCCTAGTGTACGCGAACGTTCCACCCTAGCCTCACCCCTTTGCTTATTGTCCGTGACGTTTCCGCGTAGCTCAATCGGTTCTGCGTAGCTCGCGTATCGTGGCTTGATGTATGTGGCACGCTGCCGAGATGTGGCACTTCCTCTCCTGGTCCAAAGTTCACGGTGGAGTTCCGTTATTATACCCGTTACTCGTATAGTTAAACGGTATACTAGATTCGTCGGAAAGTATGTAACAGGCAGAAGGAAGCGTTTCCGACCCCATAAAGTGTATATTTTCTTGATCAGGATCACTAGCCGAGTCGATCTAGCCATGTCCGTCTGGCCATCTGGCCGTCTGCCTGTCTGTCCGGATGAACGCTGAGATCTCGGAAACTATAAGAGCTAGATTCCTGAGCTTCTTACGCAGCGCAAGTTTGTTCCAGCAGAGTGCCACGCCCACTCTAACGCCCACAAACCGCCCAAAACTGTGGCTCATACAGTTTTGATGCTAGAATAAAAATTTTAACTGAAATATATTGTTCTCATCAATACCTATCGATTGACCCGAAAAAAAGTTTGCCAGTTCTTTCTCCAATCTTGGTCTCCAACCTTGGTCTCCAAACACTCTTTCTGAGTTCCTTCTCCAACTGCTCTTCGCCGCGCCGTTACTACGCGAATTCGCCGCGTATCTGGTGAGCAGCCATCCGTTGTTACGTCTGTAGGAGTTTGTGTGGAGTTAGTAAACTCCTCACATTCCCCCTTACTTTGGGAATCATTTAAAACTCGTTCCTACTCTCCGGCGTTTCCTCCTTACTTCTGTTGGACTTTGTGTGGAGTAATTCAACTCCTCACATTCCCCCTTACTTCGGGAAACATTTAAAACTCGTTCCTACTTTCCGGCGTTTCCTTGAATATCCTAGCCTTTGAGTCCTTGCGATGGACTCCATCGTTGCTCCCTCGTTGCTCCCACATTGCTCCCTCGACGCTTTTAGGTTAGGTAAGGTTAGAGCGGCTGCCGGACTATAGTCATAGACCTCCATTGTGATACAGCATGATCTCGTTTTTCCTTTTCTACTGTCCTATATCTTGTAAGTTTCAACCTGTGTTAAGAGAATCAGCATGTCTTCTTCAGCTTGCAAGTTGCCATGGGCATGCCGACATTCTACTTTTCTGGAAGGAGAGGCATGAGGTGCCCTGCCTGGCTAACTCGTTCGCTATGCAGTTGCCATATAAGGCTGATAGTAAACTGATTTGCCATCTCGTGGAGAGATCTGCGACAGTCTGCTATTGTACGGGAGTTGGTGTTTGTCGAGTAGATCGATTTAATAGCCGCTTGGCTGTCACTATATATATTAAGGTGTCCTCTTTGGAGACTTATGTTCCCTAAACAGTTAGGTGCTTCCTTTACAGCGCGGACCTCCGCTTGGAAGACGCTACATTGGTTCGGCAGCATGAATGACTTCCTGATATTTAATTGTTCGGAAAATTTTAGCATGACCATAAAATTTGGTTTTCGACTGCCCGGTATCCCTCAGTCGAATGGCTGCCGATTTGGCCGTTTCCATGCCTGCTAAGTACAGGCTAGGGAGGTTCAAGATCGCATTCAGCGCTTCATTCGGGGTGGTTCGAAGGGCTCCACTATTCTTGGGGACATGCCCCATCTTAGCCCGATTGCTTTTTTACAGGAGTAAAGTGCAATGGTCGTTTTTTTGGTTCTCTCTTGGTTGTTTAAGCCCCATTTGAGGCGTTTATCTACACAGAAAAAAAAACGAGCCAGGATCAATTTGATATGCGCATGGTAAATTTGTGTTTTTTAGACACATCATTTTTACCATTAAATAAGGTCAAAATGATACGATTTCTCTCTTTTCCGAAATTCTTTGACATCGAAAAAGAGAGGATATAGCAATATGGCGACATCAATCACGTGAGTGGAAGCGACAAAGATATATTCGAAATTCGAATTGGCCTACTTCGATTATGTTGTCTCGCTTGCACTTACATACGTTTTAGTGGATTTTTTGACTCTTGAGTTTTATCGTGAAGCCAGTCAGACGTACATTGTTCAGTTTCCCTAAGTGCGCAGAACAAGGAAAAGGTGAGTTAACTTCACATATAATGAGTATATGTATAAAGTTTTAAAATAACATGGTAACATAATAAGTAGAAAAAACTAAAATCGTGTGCGATTTTCTTATTGGCTTTTTTATATAAGTACCCTACGACAACAAAAGCACGTGCAACAATGTGTGTACATACATTCGTATGCGTAAGCGTGTCAGCGTGAAAACAAAATTAATAAGTATGTACATCGAACAATAAACCTAATTGCATTTAAGCAAAAACATATTTTAAAATGCGCTTAAATTTATGTTTAGATGTATGAACATGCCTATTAATTATTTTTTCTACGCCGCCCTGCAAAGTCGCTTCTCATGTACGTACATATATATGTATGATAGACAGATGCACGTGATTTTCATTGCTTTTCATAAAATTTTGCATATTCTTTAATGTCTTTCACAAATTATTTGTTATTACTCAATTAATCAAGGTTTCAAATTTTAGCGAGCTCTTTCAAGCTTATGTGGTGGATGACGAACTGGAATCTTTTAAGGTTGTATAAAAACTATAAATATAAGTTAATCAAAATCAAGAAATTTTAGTTGATAAGTATACACAAGTACGAAAAAAAGACCCAATGTAAATATCTAAAATAATGTGTAAATAAGAATTACTGCAAATATTTTCAACAAACTGTAAATAAATTTGGTATTTTTAATATTCAATCTACTACAATGTACATTTGAAATTATAATATCAAAGCTACAATAATATCAAATTTACAACAAAATGATTTTTAAAAAATTGATACCGCTTAATGTGAAAATGATATTACCGAAATATCGTTTTTACCATTTCGAACATATCAAATTAATATGCGCCGTATCAAGGCCGAATTGATACGGGATTTCATCAAATTGACCATCATATCATATCAATTTTTTTTTCTGTGTAGTACTAACCCAAAGTACCTGGCGTGATCGCTAAAAGAGAGATTACAATTGTTTTAAATGGGTGGAGTAAGTTGTGGAATTTTGTACCTATTTGAAAATAGAACAAGTTCTTTTTTCGAGGGATTTACCCCGAGTCCGTTCGCTATCGTCCATTCCGATAGTATTTTAAGTTTAGCGGTCATAAGACCGCAAAGTGTTTGTGGATATTTTCCATTAAAGATGATGGCGACGTCGTCGGCGTATGCCACAACCTTACAACCTCCTCCTTTCAGAATCCGCAGTAGTTTGATTGATTAAAAAAAGGTTGCCACGCCCACTTTAACGCCCACAAGCCGCCCAAACCTGTGACGCCGAAAATTTTCATGCTTGATACAAAATTTTAACTGAAATATATTGGTCTATCAATACCTATCGATTTACTGCGGGGGGTGATAGTACACCTCCTTGCGGGGTGCCTCTATTCACTAGTCTAGTCTGGGTTGAGCTCCCTAGTGTGGCTGTGACCATTCTGCTTATCAGCAATTTGTGGATCAACCCCACCATTGGCGGCTCAACCCCTAGTTCTGTGGGAGATTCTGTTATAGCAGTGGGAAGCACGTTATCTATGGTAAGGAAGGCGATCAGTGTGTATTCTCGAAGCTGCTTACCACCAAGTGTAGCGCCGACTCGGTTGACTTACCTTTGGTATACCCGTGTTGTGCCTCTAATATTTATTTCGGGTCGATAGTGGCCCTTTTCTTCCCCCTTGGTTTCCCTGTAGGGCATGCAACTTTGGAGGCAGTATTGCATTCTTCTGTGCTTTCTGGCGGTTCCATGGGGAGGATATTTGTCAGATCTTCTTTGTACCTGTGCCAGTCGGCTCGTCTGGGGTTAGCGAAACTGACCGGCAAGGGCGAATCAAGGAACAATATTGATTCTATGAATCTATGGTCTGAAAAAGAGTGCTCGTCAGAGACTGCCCAGTTTTTGACTGCGCCTACGAGTGAGTCTATTAGATCTATGATCGTTTGGCAAGTTTTAGTTATGAAGGTAGGGACATTGCCATTGTTGCATAATAATAGATTCGGAGTTAGAATGAAATCAAATAGAGCCTCACCTCTGTCGTTATTGTTTGGGGCAGGGTGTGACGGGCGTTGGCGTCACAGCCTATTACCAAACCTTTCCTGAGCTTTTCGCATTCCTCTGCAGTCATCTGTCCAGCGCATCTGGGGGGATTTCCTTTTCAAAGGCCAAGAAGGCCGATAGTATACTTATAGAGCCACTCTGCAGCTCCAGGCTTACTGCGGTGCTATCTCCGTTGCTGTAATTGCGAAGCAGAAATATACTTATATGCCTTCTGGCTAATATGAAGTGTAACGAACTGATTTTTGGGGTTAGCTCAGTAGATTGTGTGTTCGTCCCACCAAATTTATATAAACGTGACCGCCCAGTAGCTCAGTGAGAAAGCACAGAATTCACGGGATGACGCGTTGACTTGGGGACTTCAGGTAACGACTCGGACTCGCGAGGGGGATCAGCCGTACGGGCTTAGAGAAGCGTCACCGTTCTCAGACTAGGGTGAACAGAAGCTGCGCTCTCCAGGATCACTCCTTTCGACACACCGCCGCCTGTCCCTTGCTCTGTCCCGGATGGTCCCACTGGGGTTTCTGCTCAGCCCGCGCGGGCAGTCAAGGCGGAACGCCAGGAAGTTGCGTCGCGCTTTACTTCGCTTCGACGCCTAGTGTAAACGAACGTTCCACCCAAGCCTCACAATTCTGCGTGTGGTCCGGGACTTTTCCGCGTGGCTCGCTCTGTGTTGCGCGGCAGTCGTGATGTGGTGGCAGGCCTGCTGCTGACGCTATCTTGCGCACTGCTCCTGGTGGTGCTGGCTGCGCGGCTGGACGTCGCGTGGCTTTAGGTGCTCGGGGTTCGGGCGTACGACGCTCCGGGACCTCGGAAGTCGAAACCGTAGGGCTGTCCTGGAAAACTTCACTCGAGACAGTACCGATGGACCGCTTTCCCTTTTGGCTTGTTATACTTGGGATTCGGACACGCCGCTACGGGACCTCGCAAGTCGAAACCGTGTGGCTCTCCTGGACAACTCCACTCGAGACCGAACCGATCGACCGCTCTCCCTTCTGGCTTGTTATACTCGTTATCCTCGAGGCGTAGCGCCAGGACTTTGTTGATAGAGTTAAACCGACCGCCTTGACCTAGCCGTGGGATGCCCTCTGGACTTCAGCTACCTGCGTCTCAATTCGGAGATTCCTGGTATCCCAATCCCGAACGTCTCGACGTAGCAATTTTGTTTCTCGTAGGCTCCCACGGCACTGCTTTTTCGACGACTCGACTTGCTGTTGCTCCCTTGTAGACTATCTGGTTGGTCAACTGTTCACTTTGATATCTGATTGATCTTGATGGTTTGACTCCTCGTGATCGACTGATCCAGCTGCCAGCGCTCTGCGGCCTTATATAGGGCCTCCGGGAACCGTTATTTCCCTTTTGCGCACGGCCCGCTGGATCGCCCACTGCTGCCGCAGTGGCACGCCTGTGTGCCGCTCCACCGCCGAGATGTGGCACTTCTCCCGGTCCAAAGTTCACAGGAGAGTCCAAGGTACGGTGGAGTCCCGTTATCGCCACATGACACTCTTGGTCTGCCCGGCAAGTCTCCACTCACTTTTTATCCGCTCATTGGTCTCCAAGCTCTCTGGATCTCCATCCTTGGTCTCCAATCTTTCTCGATCTCCATCATTGGTCTCCAAACTCTCTCGTTCTCCATCCGCGCCGGCCATCTGCTGCTGCTGCTGCTTATTTTTCTGGGGCGTTATTCAACTCCTCGCAGGTGGTTCGAGTTTTACCTTCTTTAAGGTCAAGCATAAGCTTGTATTCCTTTGATCCTAGTCCAGCAACCTTGCCTCCTCGATAGCCGATCTAAGCGCTCGCATCTCTCTGCTCAGCGACGAATCGGTAGAATAGCCGTCCTCCAGCCCACCAGGCGCCTAAAACTCCCCTGCAAGCACCTGCTCGGCTGGGTTTCCGGCTGAGCTTCCAGCGGCGTTGGAGTCGCCCTTGTATACATTGATGTGGATTGCACTAAACCCGAAGTTTAGCACTCCTCGAGCAGTCTAGATTGGAGCAACTGACTCCATGTTTAGGACCAACACCACCTGGTTAACATTTCCTTTAAGCTCCTCCACCTTGACGACTTTCCAATCCTTTGTGGGGAGGTGCGGGTTGCATTCCTGCAACATGTAGAGGATGTCCTCCGGCGCCTTGATCGCTGCTGGGAGCCAAATCCGAGCTCGGGGCCTACTGGGGACATTACACCAGTGTAGTGGGACAATGTTTGCCCCTTCGTAGACTTCACCGAGCTTGCTCTTCGCCTGTTTGTATAAGCCGGCCGACCGCTGACTATTGCAGGCCACCACCTCGACGCTGCCCTGGTATCAGCCCGCGTCCATGCAGCAGGGCGATGTACCTGGCTTCTCCCGCACCATGCGCAGGCATATGACGGAAAGCTGGCACTCCACTGCCTTCCACTTATTCCTGGGAATCCTGCCCTCCGGATTGCCCCTGTCTATGCGACCGAGAAAGACTCGGTCTTTGGTAATCTCGGCAACAGTGACCGAGGGTAGATCGAGGGATTACTGCCTAAGCCCTATATTCGCTGGGCTTATCCTGCTCGTAATTAGGAAGCACCTTCCTTGCCCATTCCATCTTCTTTAGCCATTCAGGCGAAGGTGTGGCAACGTTGATCCTGGCATGAGAGCGCAGGGTCTGGGCGGCAGTCCGACTTTCTGCATATGTAAACTTATTGGCGTTCGCGGCTGGCTTTCTGCCACCCGTCATCCCCACTTTGGGATGTGGGCCTTTCGGGACCGTGCTGGTGCGGATGTTGGAACCAGTGCTCAGCTTTTCCGTGGGTTTTTTGAGAGTCCCCGTCTCTGTGATTTGTTTTTCAATATTTAAGATAGATAGGTGTTGTGTTGGGTATGGGTTTGTGTAAAACAACTATTTAGATGCGGCTGAACAATTCGCATCGCCGGTATTGCTTCGTTTCAGGATACCCTCTGGCTGTCCGGGACGATTCCGTGTTTGACTTCCCTTACCAGCTTATTCACAGTTGACATCGAGAGAGGTCGTCCGCTATCCGCAACCTGCGACGTGCTCGGCCCAGCTAGGCGACCATCTCACAAGTTCCTCATTAAAGTTACATAGCCCAATATTTTTTTTTTTTATCTTTTTTAATTCGCTTTTCTTAAGACCCTCTATTGCATTAGCACCCTCTGCATATGAGAATTGCTGATCAGCATATTATATGTCTCACTAACTCACCGTCTCACCGGCTCAACGGCACACTGACCCGCCAATGCAGTCCGCACATTTTGCAGTGTCTGCCAAGCCAACTACACAAACTGCTACCACAATCAAAACTCCCTGACCTACCTACCTACTTTAGAATATAGCTTACTTCACTAATCATTACACTAAACTCCCATGTTCCTAGTAGTATATAAACATGTACCAAATGTAGAATAAGAAAACTCCGCGGTTCTACTTCCTACCTCTGGGCTATTCCTCGTAACACACTATCTCCACTAGCAGCTAACCTACGTTAGCTCAACCTCAGCGCAGATCCGCATCGCCTGTGGTCCGGCAACTCAGTAACCATCGTTACCATTGCCGCGACGCGATCGTCCTGCCAGCAAAGCGTCCCCGTGCCAGCTACAAGTACTCATTACCCCCTTGTCCCGCGGTGTGACCCGGAAGTGTCTACTTCGGTTAGGCACAAGCATTGGTGACCCCGACGTGATTCTTTAACAACAAAGGATCACACTCAAGCAACCCCCTTCCCACTAAAGGACTCACAGCTTTATCCAGCTTCACAGGATACGCTTCTTCTTCCAGCGTCACAGGAACTTCAGCTTAATCCAGCTTCACAGGATTCGCTTCTTCTTCCAGCGTCACAGGAACTTCAGCTTAATCCAGCTTCACAGGATACGCTTCTTCTTCCAGCGTCACAGGAACTTCAGCTTCATCCAGCTTCACAGGATTCGCTTCTTCTTCCAGCGTAACAGGAACTTCAGCTTCATCCAGCTTCACAGGATTCGCTTCTTCTTCCAGCGTAACAGGAACTTCAGTTTAATCCAGCTTCACAGGATACGCTTCTTCTTCCAGCGTCACAGGAACTTCAGCTTAATCCAGCTTCACAGGATTCGCTTCTTCTTCCAGCGTCACAGGAACTTCAGCTTCATCCAGCTTCACAGGATACGCTTCTTCTTCCAGCGTCACAGGAACTTCAGCTTTATCCAGCTTTACAGGATACTCAGCTTCATCCAGCTTCACAGGATACTCACTTCATCCAGCTTCACAAGATTCTTTGTTTCCAAGACACACAATATGTCTACTTCATTCATTGAGGAAACAAGTCACACAAAAATCGATGTACACAATCGATTACTAGACACCCAAAACGAGCTGCAAGGGAAAATCCAACAGCTCATTAAGAATTATGGCAAGGATTCTGCCGATCGGTAAGCTAAATCAGTTAAACGATCTCTGGCAGCAGTTTTGCGACCTAGATGAAGAAGTCCAGCAAGCGGCATTAGTAGCACTTAAGGAGCTGGTCGAAAAATATCAGAATATCTTTCTGGACAACATGCCGACAGGAAGCGGGCTTCCGAAGGCCCCGAGACGAACGTCGGCCAACATCAAGATCACAACAAGAGATCAAGTCAAAGGAGATTCCGCAATTGAAACGGTGATCCGACAGTTGCAGAGAAGATGCAACGAATTGGAGTCATCATTAACATTAGCCTCGACCGCCCCAACCGTCACCCCAGCCCTACAAAGGCACCTGGATCTCCATTGGGCGTTACTGAGCCAAGCCCACGACGAATTGACCAGCACACCTGGGGCCGCAGCCCTGGCAGAAGCAGAGCTAGCTCAATTCCACAATTATAAGAGGAATACGAAATGAACCTGCTTCGAGAAAACGACGCGCCAATGAGCCTAAACTTGAACCTTCCGCCAATTAGCATTCCGGAGTTCAACGGCGAGTATCTAGACTGGATACGGTTCCATGATCTCTTTGTGGAATTGGTACATAATAAACCATATTCGGCCTGTCGAAAACTACATATTCTACAGAGTTCGCTTCGTGGTGAAGCGAGGAACGTTTTGACAGACACAGCCTTCTCACTGAACGGAAATATACTAGTATTCGCCGCCATAGAAAAAATTATTGACCATACGCCTATAGACGGTTCCTCGCGCCAACTAAGGGCCTTACATGACACTATAAGAAACTCAATAAGTACTCTTATAAACCACGAGGTCAGCACAAAATCCTGGGATTCAATCCTGTGTTTTCTTATCAGAAGAAAACTAGACCAGCAGTCGCTAGCTGCTATGGAAAATTCAGCGGATGCACCAACGGAAATTCCAACGTTAAGGAGTGTACTGACGTTTGTTGAGCGGCGCGCTTGCATGCTGGAGACGATAAGCGCTCAACATACAGCAACACTCCGCTATCAGTCAGTTCACAACGAAGAGAGCTGTAAGATTTGTCACCTAAGACAACATAATCTTAGAGCATGTAGCCGTGTCCAGCAAATGGACACCAAAGCACGGCGCCAAGCCATTGTTCAAGTAGGAGCATGCACAAATTGTTTGCCTACAGCTCATAAGGTTGAAAACTGTGGATCACCGACCACTTGTCGAGTCTGCCAGCAACGGCGTCATTCACTGTTACACCAAGGACCGACTAGCAATCCAGTGGCCGGCGCAGTAAAAATTGCAGGCTACGACGACGTAGGAGGATATACTCTGCTCGCGACCGCCAAGGTATCATTACAAGGGCCAAACGGTCTATTACAAACATGTCGCGCTGTAATAGATGGTGGATCAGAGGTGAATCTTATCTCAAGGAGAATGGCAGATCTGTTATCTCTTAAGGAAAGGTCACCGATTGAAATATGTGGAATCGGAGGACAAATATCAACAGCAATTAGATCAACGCTCTTATCAGTTACATCAGGGCTTGAAACACTAATAGAGGTATTTATTATTTCCACAGTCATTACAGACCAACCGTCAGTACCGATTGATACCGATCTTAATATTCCCGAGGGACTGCCGTTGGCAGATCCTGACTTTCGGCAACCTGGACCCATTGACCTAACCTTAGGGGTTGAGGTGTATTCTCGTGTAATAACCGGTGAACTGCTTGAACTAGGACGTAATAAACCTTTGGCACAAGGCACTAGGCTTGGTTATGTAATCACAGGTTATCTCAATAAAGAAACCTCATCTGATACGGAAATCAACCCTATTCTGGTAGAAGACAGAGATGACCTTGCAGGACCGAATGCTGCTTATTAGCCAACGAAAGATAGAAAACGGCAAAATGAGATTTCACTCGATGAAGAAAGGATTCAGTTGACGTACTTAGCATTGATGGATCATAAAATAAAGGAACCGCCACAGTTGAAGGAAGGATCCACCTCGGTCAATGATTTGTTAGGTGCTTCCAATACAATTCGGTCAAGGGCTGACCGACATCACATTAATTGAGGGTACCCCTCAATGGGGGGAGAATGTTCGTACCCAAAGGTGCTCAACATGACCACACCCAACAAATCAAGCAACAGCCAAGTTGGGGACAGCACCAGGCGCTCAGTAGCACCCACTGCATATGATAATTGCTGATCAGCATATTATATGTCTGACTAACTCACCGTCAAACCGACTCAACGGCACACTCACCCGCCAATGCAGTCAATACATTTTGCAGTGTTTGCCAAGCCAACTACACAAACTGCTACCACAATCAAAACTCCCTGACCTACCTACCTACTTTAGAATATAGCTTACTTCACTAATCATTACACTAAACTTCCATGTTCCTAGTAGTATATAAACATGTACCAAATGTAGAATAAATCAGTTATCAACGCATCCCATAACTTCGCGGTTCTACTTCCCACCTCTGGGAATAGGGCTCGTAATACACTATCTCCACTAGCAGCTAACCTACGTTAGATCAACCTCAGCGCAGTTCCGCATCGCCTGTGGTCCGGCATCGCAGTAACCATCGTTACCATTGCCGCGACCCGATCGTCCTGAGAGCAAAGCGTCCCCGTGCAAGCGACAAGTGCTCATTACCCCCTTGTCCCGCGGTGTGACCCGGAAGTGTCTACTTCGGTTAGGCACAAACAAATTTGTTCTTCAATAAAAAGTCACACAGTTTGAAGTTGACCATCAGGTCAGCTTCTGTACTTTATTTGTTCAAGTTCTAATCGCGAGTTGAGCTGTAGACGGCCGAAGTTTCCTGGTCCTATGTCCGTGGATGCATTCCGACCCACCAAGTCACGTTCAATGCTTATGTATAGACGTATGTATTAGTAGCGGCTGGCGTAGAGTCGCCGCGGCAGAGGAGAGGTCCTATGTTCACATGGTGTCAGACTGGTCGAGCATGTCAAATATACAGTGGCGGAGTCTGGAAACTCCCTCGTTGTTTCTTCTATCTTTGCCTTGGTGTGGCGATCTTCTCGTTGGCTGTCCGCCTCTTGTAGCAGGCTGTGATCCCTCTGACGGCATCTATTAAACTGACATCCACCATTCGATGTGCAGGATCTAGTCATGTGACCACTTTGAAGGCAAGTAATGCATAATCGATGCCTTTTCACATACCTGCACTTCTCGGTTGGCGAAGCTCCGTTGAATTCTCTACAGTCCCTGACTGCATGTTGCCCTCCAGAAATTGGACAATTTCTAAGGCGACCCTGTTGGTTTCCTCGGTCATGGTCGATGCTTGTATGAAGCAACCGACGCCTCGGATCTTTCCCTTCGACGTCCACAGTAGTACACACTACATTGGCATACTCCGTCAACCAAGCACTAAAATCCACAATAATGGTTGGGAAAGGTTTAATCATCGCAGCATGACTGGCCCACTTTACTTATTTGCTTATAGGAAGCTTGGCCACAAGGTCATTTATATGCGTTGGATTCCACAAATGCTCATCTGCCGTCGCTGACGGCAAGATGGCTGTGAGTGGCTGGTGAAAACAGTTCCAGGCTGGGAAGCTTCCGCCCTCTTTTAAGACTTTGCCAATGATGCCACCCAGGCGAAAACGAGAATATCCCTAGTTTTTAAAATGTTTCATGTGGCCTCGTTATTCGTTACCGCGGTGAGTTTTATAGGAAATTATATATCGAACCGCGCTTACCCACTGTTTTCTTTTTGTAATATCCTTATTTCTAGCTTCCTCAGTAAAAAAACAAAAACAGCTTCTGCAGAGTTGGTGGCATATTATACCACGGATAAAGCTTCACAAAATGTCTCAGCATTTTTAGATGGTATTCTCTAAATTTGTATATTTTAACGTCCTGATTGCAGAAACATCGATCAAAATTTAATTAATTTAATCTTTTTTCTGCCTTAGACACACACATATAACGTAAGACCTTAGGAACAAGCTAATAACACTATTTTTTACATCACTGTGGTTGAGGCGCACCAGGAGGGTGTGCGAGGGCGTCTACTATGTTTATATGCACGAAGAAATAAAAATCTACAGAAATCGTCCGATTGTTACGAATGATAGATCAATCGAAAGGTATTGCAACAACAAAAAGGATTGCATATCAAGACATTAAGAAAATTAATTCGTTTGGAAGAAAGAGAAAAGTGAAAATTAGGAAAATTTGATGTGTTGGGGCCGGGGGGATAATTACTCCCAGCGATTAACTTAGCTGTATTCTCACTTAAAATACGCGATTTTTTTTAAGATTTTGGGGGACTTGAAAATAAAATAATAGCTCTGTCAGTTTGTTCCAAAATAATGTTTTAGGATCCTAAAAATTTTGGATGTTTCGATATAAGAAACATTAGTTCTACCACTTTTGGAAAGACCCGCTAGTTTAGGGGGAAATCAGCTATAAGTAGCGAAATTTTGGAAGGCACTAACTTCTGTACTCCCCAGTTTAGGATGCGGCCCTTTCGGGACCGTGCTGGTGCGGATGCTGAAACCAGTGTTTAGCGTTTCCGTGGGTTTTTCGAGAGTTCCCGTCTTTGTGTACTTTGTTGCTTCCATAATAGGTCCCACGAGTTGCGTAGAAGGGGAAAGGTCCGCCCGGGCAGAGATCGGCGATGCCCGGGTAAGGCGACAGTTAGAGCAGGGGGTCGCCGTTTGAGACTGGGCTAATTTTTGATCCGGGCCACCGGCCAGGCTGACTCTTGGCACGGTCAGTATTACACCGTAGTTCGGCCTGAGTGAGATGTTGTTTTGGGAGGGGAGATGGGTAGGTGTTGTGTTGGGTATGGGTTTGTGTAAAGCAACAATTTATATGTGGCTAAACAATTCGCATCGTCGGTATTGCTTCGTTGCAGCATACCCGCTGGCTGTCCGGGACTGTTTGTTTACTTGGGTTTCCGTCCACGATTCCGTGATTGACTTCCCCCACCAGCTTTTTCACAGTTGACCTCGAGAGAGGTCGTCCGCTATCCGCAACCCGCGACCCGCTCGGTTGCCGCAAGCTAAGCGACTTTGGAACCATCTTACAAGTTCCTTATTAAAGTAACATAGCTTAATTTCAATTAGTCTTTTCTCACTTTTTATATCCGCTTTTCTTTAGTTCCTCCATTGCATCAGCCTGTTAATTTCCGTTAATTTTTATTAATTTGCTGCCGTTTTGGAGCATTCTCGCAGTGCCTACATCCGTCCAGATGCTCTTCGTGGATTTGAATAATTTGTTCTTCAATAAAAAGTCACACAGTTTGATGTTGACCATCAGGTCAGCTTCCGTACTTTAAAAGTTTTCTGGTCCTATGTCCGTAGATGCATTCCGATCCACCAAGTCACGGTCGCCATGTAAATGTTCTCTAATTAATTAATCCAGGCCAACCTTTATGCTTGAGTTCTCTTCATTGAATAATTCTAAACTCTATTGCAATTCTTCGTACAGCTAGTGAGAGTGTAGCTGGGCCGCCAGGGACGCCGGCAGAGCAGCATTCAATGCTTATGTATAGTAGCGGCTGGCGAAGAGTCGCCGCGGCAGAGGAGAGGTCTTATGTTCACATGGTGACAGAGCGGTCGAGCATGTCAAATATGTAGACTCAGCTCTGCTCAGTCCCAGTACACTCAACGGCGATCATATTACCGGGCACTTAAAGAACTGTTTGTGACTTGGATTTGTGTATACATGTTGTGGCCAAGTGCTACATTTTGTATGTAATGCATAACACTTAAGGAAACGTTGATTCTGGGACAATTAGCATATTAGCATCAAAAGAATCCCAATAAAAAAATCTGACAAGTTAATGATTCCCAGATTTTCTGCTTTGATTCCGGCGATTTGGAGGAAGAAAGCGCACGTTTCCGAAGTCATTTCAGGATTACAAAATGTAAAGTGTTCACCATAATTCGTAGTTTTGAGATCATATCCACCTCGATTCATGAACATGGTTTTTGTGTTTAGAAGGTATTGAAAATGCTGACCAATATAACAATTTAAAGGAGAGATACTCCTTTAAATTGTTCAATAAATCTATCAATTTCCTCATGAAATTTCATTTTATTAATTTTATTTTCTTGTAGGTCCTTACACATCTAGTCCCAAGTTTAAAATGATGTATATCAATTATATTATTGTTTTGGAGCTACTTTTAAAAAATGTCAAAATAATGTATGCATTGTTTAAAGCACAAACCCCGCCCTTAAGGTGTGTTTCACAAAGGGAAACCGGTTTCCTTTAAACCTGTTTAATGACGGACAGCCCATTTCCTCGATATTAATGAGCTGACGACTCCCAAAAAACATCTGTAGCAATCGTTTCTTTTCCACACCTTTACAAATAATTTGTTTTCCGCTTGTAGTTGTCCTTAGATACTTTCGAGCTTGTGGAAAACTGTTCTCTCCATCGTTCCAAAAAAATTTTGTGATGTGTATTGGTTAACCAAATTGCAGTCTTTTGAGATTTTGTATTTAGCAAAGTAAAATCGTATGGTGGTTCTATTAAAAAACTTTTATTTATGTTGTAACGAACTGATTTTGTGTGTCTGGTCGCTACGAGATTCGTGCGGCTAGCTCAGAAGATTGTGTGTTCGTCCCACCAAATTTATATGACGTGACTGCCCTTCTCGTGGTATTGGTACAGCGGGTGTGTGGCTATGCTGGCTTCTGTATCTCCTTGTTCTGGTTCCGCCGGCTGCTGGTGCTCCTCTTTCTGGCTTGTCGACGCGTTGACTCGGCTTCCGCTTGGCTCCTGGGTCTCGGGACGCTCGTAGTGGCCGCCTCTGTTCACTCGCCGACGCGCTGCCTCGGGGTCGCTTGTTGCGCCTTAGACTCGCAGAGAGTTCGGCCTTGTGGGCTTAGGGAAGCGTCACCGTTCTCAGACTAGGGTGAACAAGCCTTGCTCTCCAGGCTGACGCCTTTCGAGGCAATACCTGTCCCTTGCTCTGTCCCGGACGGTCCCGCTAGGTTCTTGCTCAGTTCGCGCTGACAGTCAAGGCTGCCGCCCGGAGGCTGTCTAGCGGTTCACTTCGCTTTACGCCTAGCGCAGACGAACGTTCCACCCGGCTTCACCCTAATGCGTGACGTCCGCGACGCTCCTGCGCTCCCCAATGAGCTCCGCGCGGCGATGGTAACGTGGCTGCCGGAAGTGTCTGCTGGCGTCGCTGTCGATGTCCTCTGCGCTGTCTTCTGACCAGTATCTCGTTGTTCTGGCGCTCGGGGAGCTGGGCGGTCGCTGCTCGGGAACTTCGCCGGTAACCGCAGGGCTCTCCAGGCTGCCGCCTCTTGAAACCGCAAATCGATCTACCGCTCGTCCGTCACGCCAGGTCCTGCTTGGTCGGGCAAGGTACGCTGGGTCGCAGACAACTTTCCTCCCCAAGCTGACGGCTCTTCGTCGTAGGACTCTTTTGCTTGTCTCTGACAGACCCGCCGGGCGACTCGCCAGGGTGTGGTCGTGACAAAGTTGGAAAACAAACGCCTTGACTTAGCCGCGTGATGCCTTTCAGAACTCAGCCACCTGTGTCTCAATTCGGAGATTCCTGATGTCCTAATCCCGAACGTCTCGACGTGGCGATCTTGCTCCTTGTATGCTTCCCACGGCGTAGATTACTTGCTTGACTGATTGCTCACTTGGTACTTTGACTGATCTTGAAGGCTTGACTCCTCGTGATCGACTGATCCAGCTGCCAGCGCTCTGCGGCCTTATATAGGGCCTCCAAGCACCGTTATTCCCTTTTGCGCACGGCCCGCTGGATCTCTCCACTCTGGGTCCAAAGTCCGTGCTTCCTGGATGACCCACTTCTCCTTCACGTACCGCTTTCAATCGATGCTCCGCCCACTGCTGCAGTCCCGCTGATTCCCGGGCCGCTTGTGGCACGCCTCTGTGCCTCTCCACTGCCGAGATGTGGCACTTCCTCTCCCGGTCCAAAGTTCACGGGAGAGTCCAAAGTCCGGTGGAGTTCCGTTATCCCCTTTTGCATACGGCACTCTTGCTCTGCCCGCGAAGTCTCCATTCTCTCTCGATCTCCATCCTTGGTCTCCAATCTCTCTCGCTCTCCTTCATTGGTCTCCAAACTCTCTCGCTCTCCTTCATTGGTCTCCAAACTCTCTCGCTCTCCTTCGTTGGTCTCCAAACTCTCTCGATCTCCTCGCCGCGCCGTTACTACGCGAATTCGCCGCGTATCTGGTAAGCGGCCGGCCATCTGCTGCCGCTTCTGTTTGTGGGGAGTTATTCAACTCCTCACAATGTTTGGATCTTTTTCGAATACATTATTATCAAAGAAACCTTGTAACGAACTCATTTTTGTGTCTGCTCGCTACGAGATTCGTGCGGCTAGCTCAGAAGATTGTGTGTTCGTCCCACCAAAGTCAGTGAGAAAACAAAGAGTTAAAATGTTAACAGTGGGATTTATTCTCGTGGTATTAGTACAGTGGGTGTGTGGCTGGGCTGGCTTCGGTATCTCCTGGCTTTGGTTCCGCCGGCTGCTGGCGCTCCTCTTTCTGGCTCCTCGACGAGTTGACTCGGCTTCCATCAGCTCCTGGGTTTCGGGACGCTCGTAGTGGCCGCCTCTGCTTGCTTGCCGACGCGCTGTCTCGGGGTCGCTTGTTGCGCCTTAGACTCGCAGAGAGTTCGGCCTTGTGGGCTTAGGGAAGCGTCACCGTTCTCAGACACCCTAGTCTTGCGCTCCAGGCCGACGCCTTTCGAGGCAATACCTGTCCCTTGCTCTGTCCCGGACGGTCCCGCTAGGTTCTTGCTCAGATCGCGCTGACAGTCAAGGCTGACGCCAGGAAACTGCCTAGCAGTTCACTTTGCTTTACGTCTAGCGCAGACGAACGTTCCACCCGGCTTCACCCTAATGCGTGACGTCCCCGACGCTCCTGCGCTCCCCAATGAGCTCCGCACGGCGATGGTAACGTGGCTGCCGGAAATGTCTGCTGGCGTCGCTGTCGATGTCCTCTGCGCTGTCTTCTGACCAGTATCTCGTCGTTCTGGTACTCGGGGAGTTGGGCGGTTGCTGTTGGGGAACTTCGCCGGTAATCGCAGGGCTCTCCAGGCCTGTTGATCGGGCAAGGTACGCTGGGTCGCAGGCAACTTTCCTCCCCAAGGTGACGGTTCTTCGTCGTAGGACTCTTTTGCTTGTCTCTGACAGACCCGCCGGGCCAGGGTGTGGTCGTGACAAAGTTAGAAAACAAACGCCTTGACTTAGCCGCGTGATGCCTTCCAGAACTCAGCCACTTGTGTCTCAATTCTGAGATTCCTGATGTTCCTATCGGGACGATCTTGCTCCTTGTGTGCTCCCCACGGCGCTGCTTCCGACGACTCGCTTGGTTGAGGCTCCCTCCTAGATTACTTGCTTGACTGACTGTTCACTTGGTACTTGAACTGATTTTGAAGGTTTGACTCCTCGTGATCGACTGATCCAGCTGCCAGCGCTCTGCGGCCTTATATAGGGCCTCCGGGAACCGTTATTTCCTTTTGGGGCATGGCCCGCTGGATCTCTCCACTCCGGGTCCAAAGTATGTGCCTCCTGGTTGACTCACTTGTCCTTCACGCACCGCTTCCAATCGATGCTCCGCCCACTGCTGCCATCCCGCTGATTCCCGTGATGCTTGTGGCACGCTGTCGAGATGCTGTCGAGATGTGGCACTTCCTCTCCCGGTCCAAAGTTCACGGGAGAGTCCAAAGTCCGGTGGAGTTCCGTTATCCTGTTTTTGCACACGGCACTATTTCCTTGCCCGCGAAGTCTCCATTCTCTCTCGATCTCCATCCTTGGTCTCCAAAATCTCTCGCTCTTCATCCTTGGTCTCCAAACTCTCTCGATCTCCATCCTTGGTCTCCAAACTCTCTCGCTCTCCATCCTTGGTCTCCAAACTCTCTCGTTCTCCATCCAAGTCTCCAAACTCTCCTCGCCGCGCCGTTACTGCGCGAATTCGCCGCGTATCTGGTAAGCGGCCGGCCATCTGCTTCTGCTTCTATTTGTGGGGAGTTATTCAACTCCTCACATTCCCCCTTACTTCGGGAAACATTTAAAACTTGTTTCTACTCTCTGGCGTTTCCTTGCTTGTCCTAGCCTTCGAGTCCTTGTGATTCCCGCGGCGCTCCCTCGTTGCTCCCTCGATGCTCCCTCGACGCTCTTAACTCCCTTGAGTTTCTACAGCGTTGGTCATCCTCCTCGTGGCAACTTGAAATCTCTCGCGCCGATATCTCCCATGTTTCCGCTGGGACATCGATACTCATGGGCTATCGATCCCCAGGTCGGTGCTCATTGCTGCGTCCCACTCCTTTCCACGGTTTCTCCGCCTGGTCTCACCATCCGTCCGTGATCGATGTTTCTGCGACTATCGATACCGACGGTGCGGCGTTGCCACCTACTCGTTGCGATATTTCCACCTCGGCCGATATTTCCATTTTCATGTGCCCATCGATCGCACTATCGTCCAGAGCCAATCGATCGCCTATCGAGGGTCCCCCTTCCCTGGCTTGTGGTGATTTTGAAACTTTCATATGTAAGTTTCTTTTGCATTTCTTTCACTCCTTTTCATCTCATACGTTCGTCCTCTCTCGCCCTTCACTCGTCCTCTGTTGGCAGCATCTGACTCCATATTGGCAGCTTTCGAGAGCGGGTGTATGTCTGGACCGCGCGACTTGTTTTGCTTGTCTCCCTCCGCGCATACTCTCTTCTACGTGGCGTTGCGGTCCTGATTGCATAAACATCGATCAAAATTTAATTAATTTAATCTTTTTTCTGCTTTAGACACACACATATAACGTAAGACCTTAGGAACAAGCTAATAACACTATTCTTTTACATCACTGTGGACGGCAGTCAACGTAGTGACGAAGCGCACCAGGAGGGTGTGCGAAGGCGACCACTATGAATATATACACGAAAACATTAAAATCTACAGTAATCGTCCACTTGTTACAATTGATACATCAATCGAAAGGTATTGCAACAACTAAAAGGATTACATACAAAGGCTTAAAGAAAGTCAAATAGTTCGGGAGAAAGAGAAAAAGTGAAAATTTGGAAAATTTGATCTGTTGGGGCCGGTGGGAATAATTACCACCACCTATTAACCTAGTTGTATTCTCACTTAAAATACTCGTCAAATGATGAATGACTGTCAAAATCGGATGCTCCGTTCAAAAGTAATATGCAAAACAAGATTTTGGGGGACTTTTGAAAATAAAATAATAGCTCTGTCAGTTTGTTCCAAAATGATGTTTTAGGATCCGAGAAATTTTAGATGGTTTCGATATAAGAAACATTAGTTCTACCTTTTTTGGATAAACCCGATAGTTTAGCGGGAGTACAGCTATAAATAGCGATATTTTGGAAGGCACTAGCTACTGTACTCCGCAGTTTGGGATGCGGCCCTTTTGGGACCGTGCTTGTGCGAATGTTGGAACCCGTGTTCAGCGTTTTCGTGGGTTTTTTGAGAGTTTCCGTCTCTGTGTTCTGTTTTTGTGTTATCTTTGTTGCTTCCATAATAGGACCCACGAGTTGCGGAGAAGGGGAAAGGTCCGCCCGAGCAGCTATCGGCGATGCCCGAGTAAGGCTACAGTTAGAACAGGGTGTCGCCTTTTGAGACTGGGCTAATTTTTGATCCGGGCCCTCAGCCACGCCGACTCTTGGCACGGTCCGTATTACACCGCAGTTCGGCCCGGAGTGAGATGTTCTATTGGGAGGGGAGATGGATAGGTGTTGTGTTGGGTATGGGTTTGTGTAAAGCAACTATTAAGAAGCGGCTGAACAATTCGCATCGCCAGTATTGCTTCGTTGCAGGATACCCGCGGGCTGTCCGGGACTGTTTATTTTTTGGGTTTCCCGTCCAAGATTCCGTGCTTGACTTCCCCCACCAGCTTGTTCACAGTTGACCTCGAGAGAGGTCGTCGGCTTTCCGCAACCTGCGACCCGCTCGGTTGCCCCAGCTAGCCGACTTTGGAACCATCTCACAAGTTCCTCATTAAAGTAACACAGATTAATTTTAATTTGTTTTTTTTTTATTTTTTTCAATCCGCTCTATTGCATCAGCCTGTTGATTTCCGTTAATTTTCATATTGGACCGTTCTCGCAGTGCCTAAATTACTATATTCCTCCAGATGCTCTTCGTGGATTTGTATAATTTGTTTTTCAATAAAAAGTCACACAGTTTGATGTTGACCATCAGGTCAGCTTCTGTACTTTATTTGTTCAAGTCCTAATCGCGAGTTGAGCTGTTGACGGCAGAAGTTTCGTGGTCCTTTGTCCGTGGATGCATTCCGATACACCAAGTCCCGGTTGCCATGTAATTGTTCTCCAATTAATTCATCCAGGCCATCCTTTATGCTTAAGTTCTCTTTATTGAATAATTCTTTTCTCTATTACAATTCTTCGTACAGCTAGTGAGAGTGTAGCTGCGCCGCCAGGGACGCTGGCAGAGCAGCGTTTAATGCTTATGTATATACGTATTTATTAGTAGCGGCTGTCGAAGAGTCTCCGCGGCAGAGGATAGGTCTTATGTTCACATGGTGACAGAGCGGTCGCGCATGTCAAATATGCACCTAAAGCGCATCTGGTCCACCACAGTGTCCACGTTCCTTGGATGGGTCAGGAGAGACTTGACGGTCTCACGTGCCTCATCATTTAGCGCCTTCAGCAAGCCTTGGTTGTTATCCAGATCCGTACAGTTGTACGTTTGCGTTGTCTCAGTCAGCCCACAATAAAAGAACCACACATTTTCTTACTCTTTCAGTGAACGGTCGTGTTTTTGTCTTGCGCTCCGAATTTTTGTTCTTTTTGTCCATAAACCATCGGGGTTTAATTCATATTTTCATACGTCTATATAACTTTTTATGTCCCTAACAACATCCGTTCGCTTCGCGAGTGCATAGTGATTGTTTTGTGTTTAAATTAACAAAATTAGTTTGCACGTCTAATCTCTGTGCAGTGTTTGTTGTTATTGTTTTTTTTATAATTGCCTTCTTCTTTTCTTCCAAACACTGTTTGGAGCGGTAAGTGTCTAAACGGTGGTTACCCCCTTTCCCGCACTCCCGCTTATAACTTTGTTTTTGGAAAATCTAAAACTTACGCTCCCCCAGCTTACTTACTCCCGCTAATTCTCTCCCGCTCTCTAACTCTCTCTTTTACTTGCGTAGCTTTATTCTCTTGTCACTGTGGTTCGGAATATCGCGATAATGGCTGTCTGCAATTTAAAGAAATGCAAGTCGTTAATTTCGGCTGGACAACAGAGCTTTCCGTGCCATTCGTGTGAGAATATTTTTCATGCAAAATGAAGCTTTCGCTTCTATTGTGATGAATGCATTGCTTATGAAACCGAGGCACTCTCTATAAGGCGGTTTACGAAAAGCACTGTTACGGAATTAATGCTTGTGGCGCTTGAGTCGCAGCTCACTAGCCGTATGCTATCTGAGCCCGATTCTACTAAGCGTAAAAAGATCGTGGTCGATAGACAACCCACGGTAGCCGCTAGTGTAACTCTCTCTGGCGATCCGGGGTCTGCAGCACAGCAGTCGATCTCAGCCGCCGCACAAATGGTACTGAGATCGAAAGCTAAAAAAGATTCCTGACCTTTCATCCCTGGACATTACGATTTAATTTTCCATATGCTAGGGAAGTATAATCATTTAAGATCGGTGTTCCCTGTGCTCATTTTGCAACTATGTGCTCAGCCAATTTTTGGCCTGTTGGCATTTTTGTTAAAGAGTACGAAGCTAAAAAAAAGAAAATTCGTTCAGAGGAAGTTGGAAATCCCTTTAAAGAGCCATCCACATCTACATCCTCATCTATCTCAAAAAACTTGATTCTTTTCTTGAGCTTTCTTATCAGAATACAAGAGGTTTACAAAGTAAGTTGACCAAATTGTATACTGATAGTTTTTCCTTGTCTTCCCATGTTATTGTTTTTACTGAAACCTGGTTAATTTCTGTGTATAAAACTATCCCTTCCGGGTATTTCTATATACATAACATGTTCATATATTCCGCCATCATTGGAATTCCCGACATATGCGAATCATCTGTCCGCTATCCAGTTTATTTCAAGTAAACTATCAGATGGGGATCAGTTAATAGTTTTAGGTGACTTTAATATACCTAGGGCGACATGGTCCACCGTCGAAACCTTAAATATATTATTACCTTCAACGCAGCATGATTTTCTTGACGGTTTGCTTGATATTTCATTGTCTCAAGTAAATCATGTTTTAAATTTCTTAGGACGATTAATGGATCTATGCTTTGTTTCCAGTCCACATTGTGTCTGCATAGCTAGAACCTCTGCAATTACTTTACCAGAAGTCCCTTATCACCCAACGCTAGAGCTGACTATTGACACGGGTACAAAAGTGTATAAAGTATCTGAAAAAATAGCTAAACGCATCCCCTGCTTTCGTAGAGCGAACTTTGCACTCATTAATAGCCTTATAGCTTGCTCGGATTGGTCCAATCTGTACTTAAGTACTAATATAAATGAAGCGGTTAATATATTTTATAACATACTAAACGAAGTTTTTGATACATGCGTTCCTACGTATTATCCTAAAATTTCAAACCAACCTCCGTGGTTTAACAAAGAGCTGGCACGACTTAAAAACGTAAAGTCTAGACTCTACAAAAAGATTAGAGCTTCAGGTTCACAAGCTGCCTTTTCCCGATACTTAAGTGCTCGGTCTGATTTCACCGTGCTTAACGCCCAGTGTTATAAAAACTATTTAGTTCGTTGCAAGACCCAGCTTACACTGGATCCAAAACAGTTTAATAATTTTGTTAACACAAAGCGTAAATCTTCTAGTTACCCATCATCACTTAAATTTGAAAATTCGGCTGCTAGCACTGATCAAGCCATAGCCGATCTTTTTGCACAGTTTTTTCAAACCACCTACTCAACATCAAGTCCTCCAGATCAGTCTTACCCATATGTCATTCCTAAATCAAACTTTATTTGTTGTCCTGTTATAAGTAAAAGCTCACTTCTTTTAGATTTGCAAGGGGTCAATCCAGTCTACTCTCCGGGTCCTGACGGAGTCTTTGGATGTGTGCTTAGGTATTGCGCCGAGACTTTGTGTAGACCATTGCACAAACTGTTTACTTTGTCTTTAGAAACATCCGATTTCCCACACAGATGGAAGGAGTCGTTTGTTATCCCGCTTCATAAAAAAGGGAGTAAATTAAACGCATGTAATTACAGAGGTATTTCAAAGCTATCAGCTATACCGAAGCTCTTTGAGAACATTATTACGCCTCATTTACAACACAGTTGTAGGTCCCTTATTTCCTCTTGTCAACACGGATTTATAAAACGTAGGTCAACGACAACCAACCTTTTGGAGTTTACTTCATTTGTTATAAGTGGTTTTAGAACTGATGGTTTTTTCAAACTGATGTGGTCTACACTGATTTTAGTAAGGCGTTTGATTCTGTAAATCACCCGATTTTAGTCCGGAAAATGGACCTTTGAGGGTTTCCAGGTGATCTTCTTAGGTGGATCTTAAGTTATTTGAATGACAGGACTCAAAGGGACATTTTTAAAAACTCTTTGTCATCCCTAATCCGAGTTACGTCCGGTGTACCACAAGGAAGTCATCTTGGTCCGCTCCTGTTTACATTATTTATAAATGACCTTACATTAGTCTTAACGAAGTCACGGGTTCTTATGTACGCAGATGACGTTAAGTTGTGCCTGCAATATAATAACCCCGCACAAAGTTTAGCTTTACAATCGGATCTAAATGCATTTCAAACATGGTGCATGGATAATGAATTGAATTGAAATGGTTCTAAGTGTAAACTAATGACCTTTTTTCGTGTCAGCCCCCACTACTTAACTTATACTTTGAGTGGTTGTGCGTTAGATAGGATAACGCATGCTGACGACCTTGGAGTCTACGTGGATCCTAGACTAAAATTTTTCGATCACATTACTACTATGGTAAATAAAGCCAGGGGCGTGCTTGCATTTATCAAAAGGTGGTCGAAGGAATTCGATGATCCCTATGTCACAAAGACCTTGTTTATTTCATTAGTCCGACCAATTCTTGAGTACTGCGCTCCTGTTTGGAGTCCCCAATATGGGGTGCATATAGACCGGATTGAGTCTGTGCAAAAAAACTTCTTAATATTTGCCTTACGGAGACATAACTGGGATACAAGCCTAATACTACCATCCTACTCTAGTAGACTACTTCTAATTAACTTACCATCGTTAGCTAACCGTAGAACTATGCTTGGTATTACGTTTATTAGAAATCTTATTCATGGTGATGTAGAGAGTCCCGAGTTACTGGGTCGCCTGCATTTTAATGTGCCAAATAGATTCACTAGAAACTATATTCCTTTAGTATTAAATCACTGTATCTCTAATTTCGCAATGCATGAACCTTTTAGAGTACTTTGCAATGAATATAATAGACTATATCATCTAATATCTACTACTGACTCACTTCCTATCTTTAAATCAATAATACTATCCTCCCTAGTAACTAATTAGTTTTACTTGATGTATTTTGTCTATTCGTATATTGACCTGTATTTTTAATTGTCTATTGTTAAATTGTCTTTTTCTTTGTCCGCGATTATGTTTACTCGCCCAAAACGGTGATGGGCTCCGCGCGTATCAAGCTTTGCTTGGTGTCGTAGGGCCACTTGCTTGTACTGACCATAGTGCATCAACGTCCAAGAACTAAAACTAAACAAGGGAGAACGCTATAGTCGAGTACCTCGACTATCAGATACCCGTTACTCAGCTAAATGGAGATATGCAAGCAGCAAAGCGAGATTAAAATGCGCCACCTACCGGCGGTATACAGATTTAAGCGTTATGGGCGTTAGAGTGGGCGTGGCAAACTTTTTTTGGGTCAATCGATAGGTATTGATGAGAACATTACATTTCAGCTAAAATTTTCTATCTAGCATCAAAACTGTAGGAGCCACAGTTTTGGGCGGTTTGTGGGCGTTAGAGTGGGCGTGGCAGTCTACTGAAACAAACTTGCGCTGCGTAAGAAGCTCAGGAATCTGCACGCCAAATCTCAATAGCCTAGCTCTCATAGTTTCCGAGATCTCAGCGTTCATCCGGACAGACGGACAGACGGACAGACAGACAGACGGACATGGCTAGATCGACTCGGCTAGTGATCCTGATCAAGAATATATATACTTTATGGGGTCGGAAACGCTTCCTTCTGCCTGTTACATACTTTTCGACGAATCTAGTATACCCTTTTACTCTACGAGTAACGGGTATAAAAATATACTGGCAGATCGGGTAGCTTGCGTGGCATATAGATTCCATTATTCGTTAGGTGTCATCCAAGCGTAGGATCCAGCTACTGACGTCGGCGTCATGACGTTCTGGATGCTCACACCCGGCGGTGCAAACCCATGCTCTGTCTGCGCGGTAGTTGTTGCACAAAATGGGGGATGATGTTTGCTACTTGCTAACAGTGCTGGCCCGCTCCACGATGGCGGCGCCTCTAATGACGCACTGCTCCTGCCGACCCCGTTTTATGGGATCCCGTTACCACTCATGAACAATTGCGAACCAATCCGGCGGCCCTGACGGTGCGTTAACCTCGCCGACTTCGCCAACTGTTACGCAATCTTTGTTCATGCACATGTTGTTTCGTGTTCTCTGACGACTTCCATTTCCCTCTCTAGCGATGCGATTCTCTTTAAGAGATCCAACATTGGGGGTGGCTGGACCTGTCCTGGTTCTATAGCTCCAACCGTGGTGACAACAATTCCAGGCTGGGAAGCTGTTACCGTGATCGCAGTCGTCTGGCTGGGATCAGGGGCGCCATAATAGCTTTCAATTTCTTCTTCACCTGCTTATTTTCCACGCCACTACTCGCAGGTGTAGGAACCGCACTCGTTATCACGGTAGTTACCTGCTCCTTGCTCAACCGGTAACTTCACTTGGCGGAATGTTGCATTGCTGAATTCTGCCCAGGAACTCAAACAAATCTGCACGCATGTCGTTCTGGATGCTCACACCCGGGCTGGCAAACCCATGCTCTGTCTGCGCGGTAGTTGTTGCACAAAATGGGGGATGATGTTTGCTACTTGCTAACAGTGCTGGCCCGCTCCACGATGGCGGCGCCTCTAATGACGCACTGCTCCTGCCGACCCCGTTTTATGGGATCCCGTTACCACTCATGAACAATTGCGAAACAATTCGGCGGCCCTGACGGTGCGTTAACCTCGCCGACTTCGCCAACTGTTACGCAATCTTTGTTCATGCTCATGTTGTTCTGTGCTCTCACGACTTCCATTTCCCTCTCTAGCGATGCGATTCTCTTTAAGAGATCCAACATTGGGGGTAACTGGACCTGTCCTGGTTCTATAGCTCCAACCGTCGTGCCAACAATTCCATTCGTCTGGCTGGGAATCAGGGGCGCCATAATAGCTTCCAATTTCTTCTTCAACTGCTTATTTTCCACGCCACTACTCGCAGGTGTAGGAACCGCACTCGTTAACACGGTAGTTACCTGCTCCTTGTTCAACCGGTAACTTCACTTGGCGGAATGTTGCATTGCTGTATTCTGCCCAGGAACTCAAACTAATCTTGCAGTCGACTCTAGGACTGCGAATAAAAGGCATGTCGCTGGCCTACCACAATCTGTTAACTAATCTTACCGCAGTATGTCCATAGAGTAGAGTAGAGTAAGAATCTAGATAGAGACACCACTATCACTGCCGCCCTCTTTTGAGACTTTGCCAATAACGCCGCCCAGGCGAAAAACAATAATTTCCCTAGTTCTTAAAATGTTTTATGTGGCCTCGTTATTCGTTACCGCGGTGTGTTTCATAGGAAATTATATATCGAACCGTTCTTACTATTTTTTTTGTTTTTGAAGTATCCTTATTTTTTGATTCTTCAGTAAAAGCAAGGAAGAACGCTAAAGTCGAGTACCTCGACTATCCGATGCGCCACCTACCCGTGATCTCAATATATGGTTATGTGGGCGGAAGACAGATTTAAACTTTTTTTGGATCAATCGATAGGTATTGACGATACCAATAAATTTCAGTTAAAATGTTGTATCTAGCATGAAAATTGTGAGCGCCGCATGTTTGGTCGGTTTGTTGGCGTTAGAGTGGGGGTGGCAATCTTTTTTTTTGGTCAATCGATAGGCATTGACAAGACCAATACATTTCAGCTAAAATTTTGTATCGAGCACAAAAATTGTGGGTGCCACAGGTTTAGGCGGTTTGTGGGCGTTAGAGTGGGTGTGGCATATTCGCGTAACAAACGTGCGCTGCGTACAAAGCTACGGCATCTATATCTGAGATCCCAATTCTCTATCATTGATAGTTTCCGAGATTTCCGCGTTCATATATACGATTTTTTGAAGTTTGTGGGCGGTTTGAGGGCGGTTTTTGGGCGTTAAAGTGGGCGTAACAAACATTTTGTGGGGCGATCGATAGGTCTTTTTTCTCTAGGGTCAAAACTGTAGGAGCCACAATTTTGGGCGTTAGAGTGGGCGTGACACGCTGCTGAAACAAACTTGCGCTGCGTAAGAAGCTCAGGAATCTACATGCCTTATCCCAATAGCCTAGCTCTTATAGTATCCGAGATTTCGGCGTTCATCCGGACAGACAGACGGACAAACGGACATGGCTAGATCGACTCGGCTAGTGATCCTGATCAAGAATATACAGACTTTATGGGGTAGGAAACGCTTCCTTCTGCCTGTTACATACTTTTCGACGAATCTAGTTTACCCTTTTACTGTACGAGTAACGGGTATAAAAATAAAAAAAACTTGTGCAGAGTTGGAGGCATATTATACCACGGATAAAGCTTCACAAAATGTCTAAGCGTTTTTAGAGGGTATTCTCTAAATTTGTATATTTTAATGTCCTGATTGCATAAACATCGATCAAAATTTAATTAATTTAATCTTTTTTCTGCTTTAGACACACACATATAACGTAAGACCTTAGGAACAAGCTAATAACACTATTCTTTTACATCACTGTGGACGGCAGTCAACGTAGTGACGAAGCGCACCAGGAGGGTGTGCGAAGGCGACCACTATGAATATATACACGAAAACATTAAAATCTACAGTAATCGTCCACTTGTTACAATTGATACATAATTCGAAAGGTATTGCAACAACTAAAAGGATTACATACAAAGGCTTAAAGAAAGTCAAATAGTTCGGGAGAAAGAGAAAAAGTGAAAATTTGGAAAATTTGATCTGTTGGGGCCGGTGGGAATAATTACCACCACCTATTAACCTAGTTGTATTCTCATTTAAAATACTCGTCAAATGATGAATGACTGTCAAAATCGGATGCTCCGTTCAAAAGTAATATGCAAAACAAGATTTTGGGGGACTTTTGAAAATAAAATAATAGCTCTGTCAGTTTGTTCCAAAATGATGTTTTAGGATCCGAGAAATTTTAGATGGTTTCGATAAAAGAAACATTAGTTCTACCTTTTTTGGATAAACCCGATAGTTTAGCGGGAGTACAGCTATAAATAGCGATATTTTGGAAGGCACTAGCTACTGTACTCCGCAGTTTGGGATGCGGCCCTTTTGGGACCGTGCTTGTGCGAATGTTGGAACCCGTGTTCAGCGTTTTCGTGGGTTTTTTGAGAGTTTCCGTCTCTGTGTTCTGTTTTTGTGTTATCTTTGTTGCTTCCATAATAGGACCCACGAGTTGCGGAGAAGGGGAAAGGTCCGCCCGAGCAGCTATCGGCGATGCCCGAGTAAGGCTACAGTTAGAACAGGGTGTCGCCTTTTGAGACTGGGCTAATTTTTGATCCGGGCCCTCAGCCACGCCGACTCTTGGCACGGTCCGTATTACACCGCAGTTCGGCCCGGAGTGAGATGTTCTATTGGGAGGGGAGATGGATAGGTGTTGTGTTGGGTATGGGTTTGTGTAAAGCAACTATTAAGAAGCGGCTGAACAATTCGCATCGCCAGTATTGCTTCGTTGCAGGATACCCGCGGGCTGTCCGGGACTGTTTATTTTTTGGGTTTCCCGTCCAAGATTCCGTGCTTGACTTCCCCCACCAGCTTGTTCACAGTTGACCTCGAGAGAGGTCGTCGGCTTTCCGCAACCTGCGACCCGCTCGGTTGCCCCAGCTAGCCGACTTTGGAACCATCTCACAAGTTCCTCATTAAAGTAACACAGATTAATTTTAATTTGTTTTTTTTTTATTTTTTTCAATCCGCTCTATTGCATCAGCCTGTTGATTTCCGTTAATTTTCATATTGGACCGTTCTCGCAGTGCCTAAATTACTATATTCCTCCAGATGCTCTTCGTGGATTTGTATAATTTGTTTTTCAATAAAAAGTCACACAGTTTGATGTTAACCATCAGGTCAGCTTCTGTACTTTATTTGTTCAAGTCCTAATCGCGAGTTGAGCTGTTGACGGCAGAAGTTTCGTGGTCCTTTGTCCGTGGATGCATTCCGATACACCAAGTCCCGGTTGCCATGTAATTGTTCTCCAATTAATTCATCCAGGCCATCCTTTATGCTTAAGTTCTCTTTATTGAATAATTCTTTTCTCTATTACAATTCTTCGTACAGCTAGTGAGAGTGTAGCTGCGCCGCCAGGGACGCTGGCAGAGCAGCGTTTAATGCTTATGTATATACGTATTTATTAGTAGCGGCTGTCGAAGAGTCTCCGCGGCAGAGGATAGGTCTTATGTTCACATGGTGACAGAGCGGTCGCGCATGTCAAATATGCACCTAAAGCGCATCTGGTCCACCACAGTGTCCACGTTCCTTGGATGGGTCAGGAGAGACTTGACGGTCTCACGTGCCTCATCATTTAGCGCCTTCAGCAAGCCTTGGTTGTTATCCAGATCCGTACAGTTGTACGTTTGCGTTGTCTCAGTCAGCCCACAATAAAAGAACCACACATTTTCTTACTCTTTCAGTGAACGGTCGTGTTTTTGTCTTGCGCTCCGAATTTTTGTTCTTTTTGTCCATAAACCATCGGGGTTTAATTCATATTTTCATACGTCTATATAACTTTTTATGTCCCTAACAACATCCGTTCGCTTCGCGAGTGCATAGTGATTGTTTTGTGTTTAAATTAACAAAATTAGTTTGCACGTCTAATCTCTGTGCAGTGTTTGTTGTTATTGTTTTTTTTATAATTGCCTTCTTCTTTTCTTCCAAACACTGTTTGGAGCGGTAAGTGTCTAAACGGTAGTTACCCCCTTTCCCGCACTCCCGCTTATAACTTTGTTTTTGGAAAATCTAAAACTTACGCTCCCCCAGCTTACTTACTCCCGCTAATTCTCTCCCGCTCTCTAACTCTCTCTTTTACTTGCGTAGCTTTATTCTCTTGTCACTGTGGTTCGGAATATCGCGATAATGGCTGTCTGCAATTTAAAGAAATGCAAGTCGTTAATTTCGGCTGGACAACAGAGCTTTCCGTGCCATTCGTGTGAGAATATTTTTCATGCAAAATGAAGCTTTCGCTTCTATTGTGATGAATGCATTGCTTATGAAACCGAGGCACTCTCTATAAGGCGGTTTACGAAAAGCACTGTTACGGAATTAATGCTTGTGGCGCTTGAGTCGCAGCTCACTAGCCGTATGCTATCTGAGCCCGATTCTACTAAGCGTAAAAAGATCGTGGTCGATAGACAACCCACGGTAGCCGCTAGTGTAACTCTCTCTGGCGATCCGGGGTCTGCAGCACAGCAGTCGATCTCAGCCGCCGCACAAATGGTACTGAGATCGAAAGCTAAAAAAGATTCCTGACCTTTCATCCCTGGACATTACGATTTAATTTTCCATATGCTAGGGAAGTATAATCATTTAAGATCGGTGTTCCCTGTGCTCATTTTGCAACTATGTGCTCAGCCAATTTTTGGCCTGTTGGCATTTTTGTTAAAGAGTACGAAGCTAAAAAAAAGAAAATTCGTTCAGAGGAAGTTGGAAATCCCTTTAAAGAGCCATCCACATCTACATCCTCATCTATCTCAAAAAACTTGATTCTTTTCTTGAGCTTTCTTATCAGAATACAAGAGGTTTACAAAGTAAGTTGACCAAATTGTATACTGATAGTTTTTCCTTGTCTTCCCATGTTATTGTTTTTACTGAAACCTGGTTAATTTCTGTGTATAAAACTATCCCTTCCGGGTATTTCTATATACATAACATGTTCATATATTCCGCCATCATTGGAATTCCCGACATATGCGAATCATCTGTCCGCTATCCAGTTTATTTCAAGTAAACTATCAGATGGGGATCAGTTAATAGTTTTAGGTGACTTTAATATACCTAGGGCGACATGGTCCACCGTCGAAACCTTAAATATATTATTACCTTCAACGCAGCATGATTTTCTTGACGGTTTGCTTGATATTTCATTGTCTCAAGTAAATCATGTTTTAAATTTCTTAGGACGATTAATGGATCTATGCTTTGTTTCCAGTCCAGATTGTGTCTGCATAGCTAGAACCTCTGCAATTACTTTACCAGAAGTCCCTTATCACCCAACGCTAGAGCTGACTATTGACACGGGTACAAAAGTGTATAAAGTATCTGAAAAAATAGCTAAACGCATCCCCTGCTTTCGTAGAGCGAACTTTGCACTCATTAATAGCCTTATAGCTTGCTCGGATTGGTCCAATCTGTACTTAAGTACTAATATAAATGAAGCGGTTAATATATTTTATAACATACTAAACGAAGTTTTTGATACATGCGTTCCTACGTATTATCCTAAAATTTCAAACCAACCTCCGTGGTTTAACAAAGAGCTGGCACGACTTAAAAACGTAAAGTCTAGACTCTACAAAAAGATTAGAGCTTCAGGTTCACAAGCTGCCTTTTCCCGATACTTAAGTGCTCGGTCTGATTTCACCGTGCTTAACGCCCAGTGTTATAAAAACTATTTAGTTCGTTGCAAGACCCAGCTTACACTGGATCCAAAACAGTTTAATAATTTTGTTAACACAAAGCGTAAATCTTCTAGTTACCCATCATCACTTAAATTTGAAAATTCGGCTGCTAGCACTGATCAAGCCATAGCCGATCTTTTTGCACAGTTTTTTCAAACCACCTACTCAACATCAAGTCCTCCAGATCAGTCTTACCCATATGTCATTCCTAAATCAAACTTTATTTGTTGTCCTGTTATAAGTAAAAGCTCACTTCTTTTAGATTTGCAAGGGGTCAATCCAGTCTACTCTCCGGGTCCTGACGGAGTCTTTGGATGTGTGCTTAGGTATTGCGCCGAGGCTTTGTGTAGACCATTGCACAAACTGTTTACTTTGTCTTTAGAAACATCCGATTTCCCACACAGATGGAAGGAGTCGTTTGTTATCCCGCTTCATAAAAAAGGGAGTAAATTAAACGCATGTAATTACAGAGGTATTTCAAAGCTATCAGCTATACCGAAGCTCTTTGAGAACATTATTACGCCTCATTTACAACACAGTTGTAGGTCCCTTATTTCCTCTTGTCAACACGGATTTATAAAACGTAGGTCAACGACAACCAACCTTTTGGAGTTTACTTCATTTGTTATAAGTGGTTTTAGAACTGATGGTTTTTTCAAACTGATGTGGTCTACACTGATTTTAGTAAGGCGTTTGATTCTGTAAATCACCCGATTTTAGTCCGGAAAATGGACCTTTGAGGGTTTCCAGGTGATCTTCTTAGGTGGATCTTAAGTTATTTGAATGACAGGACTCAAAGGGACATTTTTAAAAACTCTTTGTCATCCCTAATCCGAGTTACGTCCGGTGTACCACAAGGAAGTCATCTTGGTCCGCTCCTGTTTACATTATTTATAAATGACCTTACATTAGTCTTAACGAAGTCACGGGTTCTTATGTACGCAGATGACGTTAAGTTGTGCCTGCAATATAATAACCCCGCACAAAGTTTAGCTTTACAATCGGATCTAAATGCATTTCAAACATGGTGCATGGATAATGAATTGAATTGAAATGGTTCTAAGTGTAAACTAATGACCTTTTTTCGTGTCAGCCCCCACTACTTAACTTATACTTTGAGTGGTTGTGCGTTAGATAGGATAACGCATGCTGACGACCTTGGAGTCTACGTGGATCCTAGACTAAAATTTTTCGATCACATTACTACTATGGTAAAAAAAGCCAGGGGCGTGCTTGCATTTATCAAAAGGTGGTCGAAGGAATTCGATGATCCCTATGTCACAAAGACCTTGTTTATTTCATTAGTCCGACCAATTCTTGAGTACTGCGCTCCTGTTTGGAGTCCCCAATATGGGGTGCATATAGACCGGATTGAGTCTGTGCAAAAAAACTTCTTAATATTTGCCTTACGGAGACTTAACTGGGATACAAGCCTAATACTACCATCCTACTCTAGTAGACTACTTCTAATTAACTTACCATCGTTAGCTAACCGTAGAACTATGCTTGGTATTACGTTTATTAGAAATCTTATTCATGGTGATGTAGAGAGTCCCGAGTTACTGGGTCGCCTGCATTTTAATGTGCCAAATAGATTCACTAGAAACTATATTCCTTTAGTATTAAATCACTGTATCTCTAATTTCGCAATGCATGAACCTTTTAGAGTACTTTGCAATGAATATAATAGACTATATCATCTAATATCTACTACTGACTCACTTCCTATCTTTAAATCAATAATACTATCCTCCCTAGTAACTAATTAGTTTTACTTGATGTATTTTGTCTATTCGTATATTGACCTGTATTTTTAATTGTCTATTGTTAAATTGTCTTTTTCTTTGTCCGCGATTATGTTTACTCGCCCAAAACGGTGATGGGCTCCGCGCGTATCAAGCTTTGCTTGGTGTCGTAGGGCCACTTGCTTGTACTGACCATAGTGCATCAACGTCCAAGAACTAAAACTAAACAAGGGAGAACGCTATAGTCGAGTACCTCGACTATCAGATACCCGTTACTCAGCTAAATGGAGATATGCAAGCAGCAAAGCGAGATTAAAATGCGCCACCTACCGGCGGTATACAGATTTAAGCGTTATGGGCGTTAGAGTGGGCGTGGCAAACTTTTTTTGGGTCAATCGATAGGTATTGATGAGAATATTACATTTCAGTTAAAATTTTCTATCTAGCATCAAAACTGTAGGAGCCACAGTTTTGGGCGGTTTGTGGGCGTTAGAGTGGGCGTGGCAGTCTACTGAAACAAACTTGCGCTGCGTAAGAAGCTCAGGAATCTGCACGCCAAATCTCAATAGCCTAGCTCTCATAGTTTCCGAGATCTCAGCGTTCATCCGGACAGACGGACAGACGGACAGACAGACAGACGGACATGGCTAGATCGACTCGGCTAGTGATCCTGATCAAGAATATATATACTTTATGGGGTCGGAAACGCTTCCTTCTGCCTGTTACATACTTTTCGACGAATCTAGTATACCCTTTTACTCTACGAGTAACGGGTATAAAAATATACTGGCAGATCGGGTAGCTTGCGTGGCATACAGATTCCATTATTCGTTAGGTGTCATCCAAGCGTAGGATCCAGCTACTGACGTCGGCGTCATGACGTTCTGGATGCTCACACCCGGCGGTGCAAACCCATGCTCTGTCTGCGCGGTAGTTGTTGCACAAAATGGGGGATGATGTTTGCTACTTGCTAACAGTGCTGGCCCGCTCCACGATGGCGGCGCCTCTAATGACGCACTGCTCCTGCCGACCCCGTTTTATGGGATCCCGTTACCACTCATGAACAACTGCGAACCAATCCGGCGGCCCTGACGGTGCGTTAACCTCGCCGACTTCGCCAACTGTTACGCAATCTTTGTTCATGCACATGTTGTTCCGTGTTCTCTGACGACTTCCATTTCCCTCTCTAGCGATGCGATTCTCTTTAAGAGATCCAACATTGGGGGTGGCTGGACCTGTCCTGGTTCTATAGCTCCAACCGTGGTGACAACAATTCCAGGCTGGGAAGCTGTTACCGTGATCGCAGTCGTCTGGCTGGGATCAGGGGCGCCATAATAGCCTTCAATTTCTTCTTCACCTGCTTATTTTCCACGCCACTACTCGCAGGTGTAGGAACCGCACTCGTTATCACGGTAGTTACCTGCTCCTTGCTCAACCGGTAACTTCACTTGGCGGAATGTTGCATTGCTGAATTCTGCCCAGGAACTCAAACAAATCTGCACGCTCTCCTCGCAGCTACTGACGTCGGCGTCATGTCGTTCTGGATGCTCACACCCGGCGGTGCAAACCCATGCTCTGTCTGCGCGGTAGTTGTTGCACAAAATGGGGGATGATGTTTGCTACTTGCTAACAGTGCTGGCCCGCTCCACGATGGCGGCGCCTCTAATGACGCACTGCTCCTGCCGACCCCGTTTTATGGGATCCCGTTACCACTCATGAACAATTGCGAAACAATTCGGCGGCCCTGACGGTGCGTTAACCTCGCCGACTTCGCCAACTGTTACGCAATCTTTGTTCATGCTCATGTTGTTCTGTGCTCTCACGACTTCCATTTCCCTCTCTAGCGATGCGATTCTCTTTAAGAGATCCAACATTGGGGGTAACTGGACCTGTCCTGGTTCTATAGCTCCAACCGTCGTGCCAACAATTCCATTCGTCTGGCTGGGAATCAGGGGCGCCATAATAGCTTCCAATTTCTTCTTCAACTGCTTATTTTCCACGCCACTACTCGCAGGTGTAGGAACCGCACTCGTTAACACGGTAGTTACCTGCTCCTTGTTCAACCGGTAACTTCACTTGGCGGAATGTTGCATTGCTGTATTCTGCCCAGGAACTCAAACTAATCTTGCAGTCGACTCTAGGACTGCGAATAAAAGGCATGTCGCTGGCCTACCACAATCTGTTAACTAATCTTACCGCAGTATGTCCATAGAGTAGAGTAGAGTAAGAATCTAGATAGAGACACCACTATCACTGCCGCCCTCTTTTGAGACTTTGCCAATAACGCCGCCCAGGCGAAAAACAATAATTTCCCTAGTTCTTAAAATGTTTTATGTGGCCTCGTTATTCGTTACCGCGGTGTGTTTCATAGGAAATTATATATCGAACCGTTCTTACTATTTTTTTTGTTTTTGAAGTATCCTTATTTTTTGATTCTTCAGTAAAAGCAAGGAAGAACGCTAAAGTCGAGTACCTCGACTATCCGATGCGCCACCTACCCGTGATCTCAATATATGGTTATGTGGGCGGAAGACAGATTTAAACTTTTTTTGGATCAATCGATAGGTATTGACGATACCAATAAATTTCAGTTAAAATGTTGTATCTAGCATGAAAATTGTGAGCGCCGCATGTTTGGTCGGTTTGTTGGCGTTAGAGTGGGGGTGGCAATCTTTTTTTTTGGTCAATCGATAGGCATTGACAAGACCAATACATTTCAGCTAAAATTTTGTATCTAGCACAAAAATTGTGGGCGCCACAGGTTCAGGCGGTTTTTGGGCGTTAGAGGAAGCGTATCATATTCGAGTAACACAATTGCGCTGCGTGCAAGGCTACGGAATCTCAGTCTGAGAACCCAATTCTCTAGCTTTGATAGTTTCCGAGATATCCACGTTCATACTTACGATTTTTTAAAGTTTGTGGGCGTAAAAGTGGGCGTGGCAAACTTTTTTTTGGGTCAATCGATAGGTATTGACGAGAACAATACATTTCATTATTTAATCATTCATTATTTATTATTGTTCTAGCACCAAAACTGTAGGAGCCACAGTTTTGGCGTTAGAGTGGGCGTGACACTCTGCTGAAACAAACTTGCGCTTTGCTGGAATCTCAGGAATCTGCATGCCTAATCCCAGTTTTGTAGCTTGTATAGTTTCCGAGATCTCAGCGTTCATTCGGACATACGGACATGGCTAGATCGACTTGGCTAGTGATCGTGATCAAGAATATATATACTCTATGGGGTCGGAAACGCTTCCTTCTGCCTGTTACATTTTTCCGACGAATCTAGTATACCCTTTTACTCTACGAGTAACGGGTATAAAAATAACTCTGTCAGTTTGTTCCAAAGTGATGTTTTAGGATCCTAGAAATTTTAGATGGTTTCGATATAAGAAACATTAGTTCTACCACTTTTAGAAAGACCCTCTAGTTTAGCGGGAAAACAGCTATAAGTAGCGAAATTTTGGAAGGCACTAACTTCTGCTCTCCCCAGTTTAGGATGCGGCCCTTTCGGGACCGAGCTGGTGCGGATGTTGGAACCAGTGTTTAGCGTTTCGTGGGTTTTTCGAGAGTTTCCGTCTCTGTGTATAGTTTTAGGGTTATCTTTGTTGCTTCCACAATAGGTCCCACGAGTTGTGGAGAAGGGGAAAGCTCGGGGCAGAAATCGGCGATGCCCGGGTAAGGAGACAGTTAGAACAGGGGGTCGCCGTTTGAGACTGGGCTTATTTTGATCCGGGCTTCCAGCCAGGCTGACTCTTGGCACGGTCCGTATTACACCGTAGTTTGGCCCGGAGTGAGATGTTCTTTTGGGAGGGGAGATGGGTAGGTTTTGTGTTTGGTATGGGTTTGTGTAAATCAACTATTTAGGTGCGGCTAAACAATTCCCATCGTCGGTTTTGCTTCGTTTCAGGATACCCGCCGGCTGTCCGGGACTGTTTATTTACTTGGGTTTCCGTCCACGACTCCGTGATTGACATCCCAACAAGCTTATTCACAGTTGACCTCGAGAGAGGTCGTCCGCTATCCGCAACCTGCGACCCCCTCGGTTGCCCCAGCTAGGCGACAATATCACAAGTTCCTCATTTAAGTTGCACAACCTAATTTTACTTTGCCTTTTTTTATCTTTTTCAATTCGCTTTTTTTCAGACCCTCTGTTGCATGCCGATTTGAATCATTCTCGCAGTGCCTACATTACTACATTCCTCCAGATAGTCTTCGTGGATTTGCATAATTTGTTCTTCAATAAAAAGTCACACAGTTAAATTTTGACCATCAGGTCAGCTTCAGTACTTTATTTGTTCATGTTCTAATCGCGAGTTGAGCTGTAGACGGCAGAAGTTTTCTGGTCCTATTTCCGTGGATGCATTCCGATCCACCAAGTTACGGTCGCCGTGTGAATGTTCTCCAATTAATTCTTTGAGGCCAACCTTTATGCTTGAGTTCTCTTTATTGAATAATTCTAAACTCTATTGCAATTCTTCGTACAGCTAGTGAGAGTGTAGCTGCGCCGCCAGGGACGCCGGCAGAGCAGCGTTCAATGCTTATGTATAGACGTATGTATTAGTAGCGGCTGGCGAAAAGTCGCCGCGGCAGAGGAGAGGTCTTATGTTCACATGGTGATAGACCGCTCTGTCACCAGGTGAACATAAGACGCATGTCAAATATGCAGACTCAGCACTGACCAGTCCCAGTGCTCTTAACGGCGACCATATTACCGGGCACTTAAAGAACTGTTTGGGACTTGGATTTGTGTATACACATTGTGGCCAAGTGCTACAATGTGTTTGTAATGCATAACACTAAGATAGGTATTGACGATACCAATAAATTTCAGTTAAAATGTTGTATCTAGCATGAAAATTGTGAGCGCCGCATGTTTGGTCGGTTTGTTGGCGTTAGAGTGGGGGTGGCAATCTTTTTTTTTGGTCAATCGATAGGCATTGACAAGACCAATACATTTCAGCTAAAATTTTGTATCTAGCACAAAAATTGTGGGCGCCACAGGTTCAGGCGGTTTTTGGGCGTTAGAGGAAGCGTATCATATTCGAGTAACACAATTGCGCTGCGTGCAAGGCTACGGAATCTCAGTCTGAGAACCCAATTCTCTAGCTTTGATAGTTTCCGAGATATCCACGTTCATACTTACGATTTTTTAAAGTTTGTGGGCGTAAAAGTGGGCGTGGCAAACTTTTTTTTGGGTCAATCGATAGGTATTGACGAGAACAATACATTTCATTATTTAATCATTCATTATTTATTATTGTTCTAGCACCAAAACTGTAGGAGCCACAGTTTTGGCGTTAGAGTGGGCGTGACACTCTGCTGAAACAAACTTGCGCTTTGCTGGAATCTCAGGAATCTGCATGCCTAATCCCAGTTTTGTAGCTTGTATAGTTTCCGAGATCTCAGCGTTCATTCGGACATACGGACATGGCTAGATCGACTTGGCTAGTGATCGTGATCAAGAATATATATACTCTATGGGGTCGGAAACGCTTCCTTCTGCCTGTTACATTTTTCCGACGAATCTAGTATACCCTTTTACTCTACGAGTAACGGGTATAAAAATAACTCTGTCAGTTTGTTCCAAAGTGATGTTTTAGGATCCTAGAAATTTTAGATGGTTTCGATATAAGAAACATTAGTTCTACCACTTTTAGAAAGACCCTCTAGTTTAGCGGGAAAACAGCTATAAGTAGCGAAATTTTGGAAGGCACTAACTTCTGCTCTCCCCAGTTTAGGATGCGGCCCTTTCGGGACCGAGCTGGTGCGGATGTTGGAACCAGTGTTTAGCGTTTCGTGGGTTTTTCGAGAGTTTCCGTCTCTGTGTATAGTTTTAGGGTTATCTTTGTTGCTTCCACAATAGGTCCCACGAGTTGTGGAGAAGGGGAAAGCTCGGGGCAGAAATCGGCGATGCCCGGGTAAGGAGACAGTTAGAACAGGGGGTCGCCGTTTGAGACTGGGCTTATTTTGATCCGGGCTTCCAGCCAGGCTGACTCTTGGCACGGTCCGTATTACACCGTAGTTTGGCCCGGAGTGAGATGTTCTTTTGGGAGGGGAGATGGGTAGGTTTTGTGTTTGGTATGGGTTTGTGTAAATCAACTATTTAGGTGCGGCTAAACAATTCCCATCGTCGGTTTTGCTTCGTTTCAGGATACCCGCCGGCTGTCCGGGACTGTTTATTTACTTGGGTTTCCGTCCACGACTCCGTGATTGACATCCCAACAAGCTTATTCACAGTTGACCTCGAGAGAGGTCGTCCGCTATCCGCAACCTGCGACCCCCTCGGTTGCCCCAGCTAGGCGACAATATCACAAGTTCCTCATTTAAGTTGCACAACCTAATTTTACTTTGTCTTTTTTTATCTTTTTCAATTCGCTTTTTTTCAGACCCTCTGTTGCATGCCGATTTGAATCATTCTCGCAGTGCCTACATTACTACATTCCTTCAGATAGTCTTCGTGGATTTGCATAATTTGTTCTTCAATAAAAAGTCACACAGTTAAATTTTGACCATCAGGTCAGCTTCAGTACTTTATTTGTTCATGTTCTAATCGCGAGTTGAGCTGTAGACGGCAGAAGTTTTCTGGTCCTATTTCCGTGGATGCATTCCGATCCACCAAGTTACGGTCGCCGTGTGAATGTTCTCCAATTAATTCATTGAGGCCAACCTTTATGCTTGAGTTCTCTTTATTGAATAATTCTAAACTCTATTGCAATTCTTCGTACAGCTAGTGAGAGTGTAGCTGCGCCGCCAGGGACGCCGGCAGAGCAGCGTTCAATGCTTATGTATAGACGTATGTATTAGTAGCGGCTGGCGAAAAGTCGCCGCGGCAGAGGAGAGGTCTTATGTTCACATGGTGATAGACCGCTCTGTCACCAGGTGAACATAAGACGCATGTCAAATATGCAGACTCAGCACTGACCAGTCCCAGTGCTCTTAACGGCGACCATATTACCGGGCACTTAAAGAACTGTTTGGGACTTGGATTTGTGTATACACATTGTGGCCAAGTGCTACAATGTGTTTGTAATGCATAACACTAAGTAACGTGTGCATTCGATATGACTACAGTGGCGGCGTCTGGAAACTCCCTCGTTAAATCTTCTATCTTTGCCTAGGTGTGGCGATCTTCTCGTTGGCTTTCCGCCCCTTGTAGTAGGCTGAGTTCCTCTGACGGCATCCATTAAACTGACACCCACCATTCGATTTGCAGGATCTAGCCATGTGACCACTTTGAAGGCAAGTAATGCAGAATCGATGCCTTTTCACATACCTGCACCTGTCCGATGGCGAAGCTCCATTGAATTTTCTACAGTCCCTGACTGCATGTTGCCCTCCAGAAATTGGACAATTTCTAAGGCGACCCTGTTGGTTTCCTCGGTCATGGTCGAAACAAACAAGCACTAAAATCCACAGAGGTTGGGAAAGGTTTTATCATCCCAGCATGCCTGCCCCGTTTTACTCGTTTGCTTATAGGAAGTTTGGCCACAAGATCTACTCACACGTGTTGCGAAGGGTACAATCTTCGCCAAGTTGTTCTCCAAAAAGGGAATACCACTTGAATACCAATCAACTGGCTGCAAATAAGTGTCATACCTAAAGCGCATCTGGTCCACCACAGCGTCCACGTTCCTTGGATGGGTCAGGAGAGACTTGACGGTTTCACTTGCCTCATCGTTCAGCGCTTTTAGCAAGCCTTGGTTGTTATCCAGATCCGTACAGCTGTACGTTTGCGTTGTCTCAGTAAACGCACAATAAAAGATCGGCCAGTCCTCTGGGTGACCACCAAATACTGGCAGATCGGGTAGCTTGCGTGGCATATAGATTTCATTATTTTCGTTTGGTGTCATCCAAGCGTAGGATCCAGCTACTGACGTCGGCCTCATGACGTTCCGGATGGTCACACCCGGCGGTGCAAGCCCATGCTCTGTCTGCGCGGTACTTGTTGCACAAAATGAGGATTTCAGGCTGGGAAGCTGTTACCGTGGTCGCAGTCGTCTGGCTGGGAATCAGGGGCGCCGTAATAGCTTCCACTTTCTTCTTCACCTGCTTATTTCCCACGCCACTACTCGCAGGTGTAGGAACCGCACTCGTTAACACGTGAGTTACCTGCTCCTTGTTCAACCGGTAACTTCGCTTGGCAGAATGGCAGAATATTAGTCTCCAACTCTCCCGTGTGCAGTCGCTTTATTGAACGCTCTATAAAATAAACGATATTCCACGGAAAACAACATTTATAAAATTGAAGAAAGTCTATAACCGCCTAATATACCACCAGCCCTATCCGCGAGCAACACAACATAGTGCTAATAAACAAAGTTGATTCTATAAATCAGAAAATAAATTCTTGCTGAACAACAAGTGCGGTTGTGCGTGCACCTTCAGTGAGAGACAATCGGTGCGGCAGCATCTTCGGAGTGCAAAGGAGAAAAAGGTTGCCCCATCAGCTACGCTCCGATAAGGCAGCTATTCACTATTGTCGATAAGGCAGTTTCTCGGTAAAGCAGTGAGTGGTTGCAAGCTAAGCTACAACTTAAACTTAAAGATTAAATCCGAAAGATACAATACAAACACAACCGACTTAACCTTAACCAAATCAAACAATAAATACACTTAAAAAAGTCATGGGTTCTTCTGCTCCACCCACTAAACGTACCCGCAACAATGCTGGAACTGCCAGCGAACGCATCTCGGATGTAAATTCGCCTCAGCTTCTGGAGCTCCTAAAGACTCGCTTCGAGGAACAAACCGAGAAAATTGAGTCGGCCGTTCGGGAAGCTGAACAGTGAATGCTCAGAAGCCTTATGAATCGCTTGGACAAAATCGCCGGGAAAGTAAAGCAAATGGATGCTCGTGTCCTGACGTTGGAGCGCGAGGTTGCCGATCTTCGCTCCATGAGGGACCGAATGGGTGAGCGGGTTGAGACGCTGAACCGGGAGGTAGAAAATCTACAAGCAGCAGGTCAGAGGTTGGGTGCACTGGAGGCCAGGCTGGCAACGCAATGCAGGGAGACTAGCTCATGTGATCTGAGGGTTCATGGAGTTCCCTATGTCGAAGGTGAAGATCTCAGAGCGCTCTGTCACAAGCTATGCTTTAATCTCCAGCTGACTCCACCACCAAAAGTCTGCGATATCTTCCGAGCAAGGAAATCACAACAAACACATGTGGATCCGGTAATAATAATTAAAATGCTAAACCCACGCGAAAAGATCAAGCTGCTTGGTCAAGTCGGAATGTACAGGCGCGAGCATAAGAAACAACTTAGCTTGCAGTTTCTGGGTTTCAATTCAGAAGCGGCTGGACCTGAAGCCGATAGCTTTTGTTCTTAAGCGTATAAATCGTATCCTCTTAATTAAGATAGGTTTAAAACTAGTTTACTTTAAGAAATGTATAAGGTACGCATTGAATATTGAGATCATTGATAACAACAATGCAGGATGAGGAAGTTTGTTCCATAGCTAGTGCCATGATAAAAACTATAAGTAGGTTTAAAATTGGTCTAAAAATTGTTCACTTAAATGCACAAAGTTTGCTAAAGAAGATTGATGAGTTTAGATTCCTTTTCACTCAGTCTAATGTCGATGTGATATGTGTGTCTGAGACGTGGTTTGTAAATGATCTATGTGATTCGTCTATTATTTGTGAAGGCTTTAATGATTATCGGTCCGACCGTACTGGTCGTGCAGGAGGTGTTGCTATATACGTGAATGTGAAGCTGAAATGTAAAGTGGTACTTAAACAGCCAAGTGACAGTACTATCGAATACATTAATAAACAAAAATTTTTTGGAAATAGATGTACCTGAAGCAACATGCAATCCGTACCTGAATACTCAACCCCTCTGTGATAATAGTTTTAGCTTTATATGTATAAACCAAAGTGATGTCCTAGCTAGTATTCTGCATGTCAAGTCCGATGCTGTTGGTCTCGATAATATGAGTCCAAAATTTGTTAAGCTTTTGCTCCACTAATGTTGCCCCATGTTACATATATTTTTAACACGGCTATTACAACGTCTTCATTTCCGTTAATATGGAAAAACGCCAAAATTTTCCCAATTCCTAAGCCAAACAATGACTATAGACCTATTTCAATATTACCTTTTCTATCAAAAGTCTTTGAAAACCTTATGTCCTCACAGATTCAACTATACTTAGCTAATAATTCTCTACTTGACGAAAAACAATCAGGATTCCGTAAGAAAGGGAGTTGTGTTACTGCAATCACTAATATTGTAGAGGATATAAGACAAGAACTGGACAGTAACTGCGTAACGTTTTTGACGCTCCTTGACCACAGTAAGGCTTTTGATTCTGTGAGTCATAACATTCTCTGTACCAAGCTTAGGAATATGTTTAATTTCTCAACTAATGCGACGAAGCTTATTAGGTCGTACTTAACGAATAGGTTTCAAGCAGTCGTCTCTGGAACGCAAGTTTCTTCTCTCCGAAACTTATCCAGGGGAGTGCCACAGGGATCTGTGCTAGGCCTTTATTGTTTTCTATATATGTCAATGATCTCCATAGTATCCTGTCTGAGTGTGAAGTACATTTATATGCTGATGATGTCCAAATATATGTTAGTAGACCCGTAACTGAAATACATGACTGTGTCCGTATAAGTAATAAAATGTTGTGGCTAATTGAAAAATGGGCAAAGGAAAATGGCTTGGGTATAAATCCTAAAAAATCGAAGTGCTTGGTAATTGGTAAAAAGCAACTTTCAACACTTTCACTCCAAAAATTATATATAAACCATACGCCGATAAGCTATGAAGTGAATGAAGTTAATCTAGGGATAACATTTAACAATACTTTATCATGGAGCAACCATATAGTCAAAGCGACAGGGCGTACATATGCTCTGCTGAGAAAATTTTCATTCTCCAAATCGTTCCTAACTGAGGAAGTTAGACTATTAATCGCCAAAGTTATCCTCCTGCCCGCTCTCTTTTACGGCATAGAAATTTTTGGAAATTGTGATGCGCGGGATTTGCGTACATTAACTGTAGCTTTTAATTCAGTTGTCCGTTATGTGTTTAACTTAAGACGTTTTGACCATGTATCAGAACTGACATATAAAATACTTGACCTTAACTTGACCTCCTGGATCGATCTCAGAATTTTAATCTTCTTTCACAAAATAGTGACGAGTGGAGAACCAAAATATCTTTCCAATAAACTTACCCCAGCCACATCTGTAAGAACCAAAAATTACATATGCCCTCGAATACAAACACTGTGTTCGAGAAGGCAATTTTTCATAAATGGTATCCGGCTATGGAACAATCTACCGCACCAATACAAAACAATTAGGAGCGCAACTCAATTTTACAATAAAGTTAAAGATCTTTTAAAATACCAGTACACATAAGTATAAAAATTAAATAAAATGAAATAAAACAAAAAAAAAAAATAAAAATATATATATTTTAAAACAATAATAATTGTAACTTAGAAACTACGAAAATTTGATGTAAGTCATTAATATTAATTAAGAGCGAGAGAAATTGTTTTAATAACTTAAAAATAATAATAATATAAAATATCAACTCAATGTGACTAGCGCGATAATTATAAGTGTGCACTTGTAGCGCTACGATATAAATAAATAAATAAAAATAAATAATGGAATGTTGAATTGCTGTATTCTACCCAGGAGCTCAATCAAATCTGCACGCTGTCCTCGTCCCAACTATGCCAGCGTCTCTAAGCTGTCCGCGTCTATTTCTGCGCTGCCTGCGCCCGACGCCGTCTACGTCTTCTCGCTGTCCGCGTTTCTCTCTGCGCTGTATGCGCCCGACGCCGCCTTCGTCTTGCAGTCGACCCTAGGACTGCGAATAAAAGGCATGTCGCTGGCCTACCACAATCTGTTAACTATTCTTACCGCAGTATGTCCATAGAGTAGAGTAGAGTAACAATCTAAATAGAGACACCATTTTCTCTGCCGCCCTCTTTCGAGACTTAGCCAGGCGAAAAACGATAATTTTCCTAGTTTTTAAGATGTTCGATGTGGCCTCGTTGTTCGTTACAGAGGTATGAAATTATATATCGAACCGCTCTTATTCACTGTTTTGTTTTTGTAGTGTCCTTATTTCATGCTTCCTCAGTAAAAAAAATAAAAAAAATTTTGCAGAGTTGGAGGCATATTATACCACGGATAAAGCTTCACAAAATGTCTCAGCATTTTTAGAGGGTATTCTCTAAATTTGTATATTTTAACGTCCTGATTGCAGAAACATTGCTTTAGATACACACACATAAAGTAAGACCTTAGCAACAAGCTAATAACACTATTTTTACATCTCTATGGACCGCATTCCACTTAATGACGAAGCGCACCAGGAGGGCGACTACTATGTATATATACACGAGGAAATAAAAATCTACAGTAATCGTGTGATTGGTACGAGTGATACATCAATCGCAAGGTATTGCAACAACTAAAAGGATTACATACCAAGACTTTAAGAAAATCAATTGGTTTGGGAGATAGAAAAAAGTGAAAATTTGATCTGCTATTTATCAGATGTATTCTTACTAAAACTACGCGTCAAATGAGGAATGACTGTCAAGATCGGATGCACCGTTCAAAAGTAATATGCAAAACAAGATTTTGGGAGACTTTTGAAAAAAAAAAAAAAACTCTGTCAGTTCGTTCAAAAAAGATTTTTTAGGATCCCAAAAATTTTGGATGGTTTCGATATAGGAAACATTAGCTCTACCACTTTTGGAAAAACCCGCTAATTTAGCGGGAGAACAGCTATAAACGGCGAAATTTTGAAAGGCACTAACTTCTGTACTCCCCAGTTTAGGATGCGGCCCCTTCGGGACCGTGCTAGTGCAGATGTTAGAATCAGTGTCCAGCGTTTCCGTGGGTTTTTTGACAGTTCCCGTCTCTGTGTTTTTTTTTGTGATATCTTTGTTGCTTTCATAATAGGTCCCACGAGTTGCGTAGAAGGGGAAAGGTCCACCCGGGCAGAGATCGGCGATGCCCGGGAAAGGTGACAGTTAGAACAGGGGGTCGCCGTATGAGACTGGGCTAGTTTTTGATCCGGGCCCTCAGCCAGGCGAGATGGGTAGGTGTTGTGTTGGGTATGGGTTTGTGTAAAGCAACTATTAAGAAGCGGCTGAACAAACCGCATCGCCGGTACTGCTTCGTTGCATGATACCCGCTGGCTGTCCGGGACTGTTTATTTACTTGGGTTTCCGTCCACGATTCCGTGATTGACTTCGCCCACCAGCTTATTCACAATTGACCTCGAGAGAGGTCCTCCAATATCCGCAACCTGCGGCCCGCTGGGATGACCCCAGCTAAGAGAATTTGGATTCAACTCACAAGTTCCTCATTAAAGTAACATTGCTTAATTTTTTTTTTCTTTTTCAATCCGCTTTTCTTCAGACCCTCTACTGCATCAGCCTGTTAATTTCCGTTATTTTTCATTTATTTGCTTCCGATTTGGACCATTTTCGCAGTGCCTACATTACCACATTCCTCCAGATGCTCTTCGTGGATTTTTATAATTTGTTCTTCAATAAAAAGTCACACAGTTTGATGTTGACCACAGGTCAGCTTCTGTACTTTATTTGTTCGCGAGCTGAGCTATAGATGGCAGAATTTTCCTGGTCCTATGTCCATGGATGCATTCCGATTCACCAAGTCACGGTCGCCATGTAAATGTTTCCCAATTAATTCATCCAGGCCAACCTTTATGCTTGAGTTCTCTTTATTTAATAATACTTAACTGTAATACAATTCTTCGTACAGCTAGTGAGAGTGTAGCTGGGCCGCCAGGGACGCCGGCAGAGCAGCGGTCAATGCCTATGTGCAGTAGCGGCTGGCGAAAAGTAGCCGCGGCAGAGGAGAGGTCTTATGTTCACATGGTGACAGAGCGGTCGCGCTTGTCAAATATGCAGACTCAGCACTGCCCAGTCACTGTGCTCTCAACGGCGATCATATTACCGGGCACTTAAAGAATAATTTGGGACTTGGATTTGTGTATACATATTGTGGCCAAGTGATACAATGTGTTTGTAATACATAACACTAAGTACAAAGAGCATTCGATATGACTATAGGGGCGGCACCTGGAAGCTTTTGACTGAATTATTTGGGTTTTGGATTTGTGTATACATATTGTGGCCAAGTGATACAAAGTGTTTGTAATGCAAAACACTAAGTGCAAAGAGCATTCGATATGACTATAGGGGCGGCACCTGGATGCTTCTGACTGCTCGTTGAATCTTCTATCTTTGCCTTGTTGTGGCGATCTTCTTTGTTGGCTGTCCGCCTTTTGTAGCAGGCTGTGATCCCTCATCCATTAAACTGACACCAACCATTCGATTTGCAGGATCTAGTCATGTGACCTTTTTGAAGGCAAGTAATGCATAATCGATGCCTATTCACATACCTGCACCTGTCCGTTGGCGAAGCTCCGTTAAATTCTCTACAGTCCCTGACTGCATGTTGCCCTCCAGAAGTTGGACAATTTCTAAGGCGACCCTGTTGATCTCTTTGGTCATGGTCGATGCTTGCATGAAGCAACCGACGCCTCGGATCTTTCCCTTCGACGTCCACAGTAGTACACACTACATTGGCATACTCCGTCAACCAAGCACTAAAATCCACAATGGTTGAGAAAGGTTTAATCATCGCAGCATGCCTGGACCACTTTACTTATTTGCTTATAGGAAGCTTGTCCACAAGCTGAAAATAAGTGTCATACCTAAAAATATAAAAAAAAACTTGTGCAGAGTTGGTGGCATATTATACCACGGATAAAGCTTCACAAAACGTCTAAGCGTTTTTAGAGGGTATTCTCTAAATTTGTATATTTTAATGTCCTGATTGCATAAAACATCGATCAAAATTTAATTAATTTAATCTTTTTTCTGCTTTGGACACACACATTGACGTAAGACCCAAGGAACAAGCTTATAATACTATTTTTTTACATCACTATGGACGGCAGTCCACGTAGTTACGAAGCGCACCAGGAGGGTGTGCGAAGGCGACTACTAGTATATATACACGAAGAAATGAAAACCTACAGTTATCGTCCGATTGTTACGAGTGATACATTAATCGAAAGGTATTGCAACAACTAAAATGATTGCATACCAAGACTTTAAGAAAATTAATTCGTTTGGAAGAAAGAGAAAAAGTGAAAATGTGGAAAATTTGATCTGTTGGGGCCGGGGGGGTAATTACCCCCAGCGATTAACTTAGCTGTATTCTCACTTAAAATACGCGATTTTTTTTAAGATTTTGGGGGACTTGAAAATAAAATAATAGCTCTGTCAGTTTGTTCCAAAATACTGTTTTAGGATCCTAAAAATTTTGGATGTTTCGATATAACAAACATTAGTTCTACCACTTTTGGAAAGACCATCTAGTTTAGGGGGAAATCAGCTATAAGTAGCGAAATTTTGGAAGGCACTAACTTCTGTACTCCCCAGTTTAGGATGCGGCCCTTTCGCGACCGTGCTGGTGCGGATGCTGAAACCAGTGTTTAACGTTTCCGTGGGTTTTTCGAGAGTTCCCGTCTTTGTGTACTTTGTTGCTTCCATAATAGGTCCCACGAGTTGCGTAGAAGGGGAAAGGTCCGCCCGGGCAGAGATCGGCGATGCCCGGGTAAGGCGACAGTTAGAGCAGGGGGTCGCCGTTTGAGACTGGGCTAATTTTTGATCCGGGCCACCGGCCAGGCTGACTCTTGGCACGGTCAGTATTACACCGTAGTTCGGCCTGAGTGAGATGTTGTTTTGGGAGGGGAGATGGGTAGGTGTTGTGTTGGGTATGGGTTTGTGTAAAGCAACAATTTATATGCGGCTAAACAATTCGCATCGTCGGTATTGCTTCGTTGCAGCATACCCGCTGGCTGTCCGGGACTGTTTGTTTACTTGGGTTTCCGTCCACGATTCCGTGATTGACTTCCCCCACCAGCTTATTCACAGTTGACCTCGAGAGAGGTCGTCCGCTATCCGCAACCCGCGACCCGCTCGGTTGCCGCAAGCTAAGCGACTTTGGAACCACCTTACAAGTTCCTCATTAAAGTAACATAGCTTAATTTCAATTAGTCTTTTCTCACTTTTTATATCCGCTTTTCTTTAGTTCCTCCATTGCATCAGCCTGTTAATTTCCGTTAATTTTTATTAATTTGCTGCCGTTTTGGAGCATTCTCGCAGTGCCTACATCCGTCCAGATGCTCTTCGTGGATTTGAATAATTTGTTCTTCAATAAAAAGTCACACAGTTTGATGTTGACCATCAGGTCAGCTTCCGTACTTTAAAAGTTTTCTGGCCCTATGTCCGTAGATGCATTCCGATCCACCAAGTCACGGTCGCCATGTAAATGTTCTCTAATTAATTAATCCAGGCCAACCTTTATGCTTGAGTTCTCTTCATTGAATAATTCTAAACTCTATTGCAATTCTTCGTACAGCTAGTGAGAGTGTAGCTGGGCCGCCAGGGACGCCGGCAGAGCAGCATTCAATGCTTATGTATAGTAGCGGCTGGCGAAGAGTCGCCGCGGCAGAGGAGAGGTCTTATGTTCACATGGTGACAGAGCGGTCGAGCATGTCAAATATGTAGACTCAGCTGTGCTCAGTCCCAGTACACTCAACGGCGATCATATTACCGGGCACTTAAAGAACTGTTTGTGACTTGGATTTGTGTATACATGTTGTGGCCAAGTGCTACATTTTGTATGTAATGCATAACACTTAAGTAGTATGGAAACGTTGATTCTGGGACAATTAGCATATTAGCATCAAAAGAATCCCAATAAAAAAATCTGACAAGTTAATGATTCCCAGATTTTCTGCTTTGATTCCGGCGATTTGGAGGAAGAAAGCGCACGTTTCCGAAGTCATTTCTGGATTACAAAATGTAAAGTGTTCACCATAATTCGTAGTTTTGAGATCATATCCACCTCGATTCATGAACATGGTTTTTGTGTTTAGAAGGTATTGAAAATGCTGACCAATATAACAAATTAAAGGAGAGATACTCCTTTAAATTGTTCAATAAATTTATCAATTTCCTCATGAAATTTCATTTTATTAATTTTATTTTCTTGTAGGTCCTTACACATCTAGTCCCAAGTTTAAAATGATGTATATCAATTATATTATTGTTTTGGAGCTACTTTTAAAAAATGTCAAAATAATGTATGCATTGTTTAAAGCACAAACCCCGCCCTTAAGGTGTGTTTCACAATAGGGAAACCGGTTTCCTTTAAACCTGTTTAATGACGGACAGCCCATTTCCTCGATATTAATGAGCTGACGACTCCCAAAAAACATCTGTAGCAATCGTTTCTTTTCCACACCTTTACAAATAATTTGTTTTCCGCTTGTAGTTGTCCTTAGATACTTTCGAGCTTGTGGAAAACTGTTCTCTCCATCGTTCCAAAAAAATTTTGTGATGTGAATTGGTTAACCAAATTGCAGTCCTTCGAGATTTTGTATTTAGCAAAGTAAAATCGTATGGTGGTTCTATTAAAAAACTTTTATTTATGTTGTAACGAACTGATTTTGTGTGTCTGGTCGCTACGAGATTCGTGCGGCTAGCTCAGAAGATTGTGTGTTCGTCCCACCAAATTTATATGACGTGACTGCCCCGTAGATCAGTGAGAAAACAATGGGTTCAAATGGCAACAGTGGGATTTATTCTCGTGGTATTGGTACAGCGGGTGTGTGGCTATGCTGGCTTCTGTATCTCCTTGTTCTGGTTCCGCCGGCTGCTGGTGCTCCTCTTTCTGGCTTGTCGACGCGTTGACTCGGCTTCCGCTTGGCTCCTGGGTCTCGGGACGCTCGTAGTGGCCGCCTCTGTTCACTCGCCGACGCGCTGCCTCGGGGTCGCTTGTTGCGCCTTAGACTCGCAGAGAGTTCGGCCTTGTGGGCTTAGGGAAGCGTCACCGTTCTCAGACTAGGGTGAACAAGCCTTGCTCTCCAGGCTGACGCCTTTCGAGGCAATACCTGTCCCTTGCTCTGTCCCGGACGGTCCCGCTAGGTTCTTGCTCAGTTCGCGCTGACAGTCAAGGCTGCCGCCCGGAGGCTGTCTAGCGGTTCACTTCGCTTTACGCCTAGCGCAGACGAACGTTCCACCCGGCTTCACCCTAATGCGTGACGTCCGCGACGCTCCTGCGCTCCCCAATGAGCTCCGCGCGGCGATGGTAACGTGGCTGCCGGAAGTGTCTGCTAACGTCGCTGTCGATGTCCTCTGCGCTGTCTTCTGACCAGTATCTCGTTGTTCTGGCGCTCGGGGAGCTGGGCGGTCGCTGCTCGGGAACTTCGCCGGTAATCGCAGGGCTCTCCAGGCTGCCGCCTCTTGAAACCGCAAATCGATCTACCGCTCGTCCGTCACGCCAGGTCCTGCTTGGTCGGGCAAGGTACGCTGGGTCGCAGACAACTTTCCTCCCCAAGCTGACGGCTCTTCGTCGTAGGACTCTTTTGCTTGTCTCTGACAGACCCGCCGGGCGACTCGCCAGGGTGTGGTCGTGACAAAGTTGGAAAACAAACGCCTTGACTTAGCCGCGTGATGCCTTTCAGAACTCAGCCACCTGTGTCTCAATTCGGAGATTCCTGATGTCCTAATCCCGAACGTCTCGACGTGGCGATCTTGCTCCTTGTATGCTTCCCACGGCGCTGCTTCCGACGACTCGCTTGGTTGTGGCTCCCCCGTAGATTACTTGCTTGACTGATTGCTCACTTGGTACTTTGACTGATCTTGAAGGCTTGACTCCTCGTGATCGACTGATCCAGCTGCCAGCGCTCTGCGGCCTTATATAGGGCCTCCAAGCACCGTTATTCCCTTTTGCGCACGGCCCGCTGGATCTCTCCACTCTGGGTCCAAAGTCCGTGCCTCCTGGATGACCCACTTCTCCTTCACGTACCGCTTTCAATCGATGCTCCGCCCACTGCTGCAGTCCCGCTGATTCCCGGGCCGCTTGTGGCACGCCTCTGTGCCTCTCCACTGCCGAGATGTGGCACTTCCTCTCCCGGTCCAAAGTTCACGGGAGAGTCCAAAGTCCGGTGGAGTTCCGTTATCCCCTTTTGCATACGGCACTCTTGCTCTGCCCGCGAAGTCTCCATTCTCTCTCGATCTCCATCCTTGGTCTCCAATCTCTCTCGCTCTCCTTCATTGGTCTCCAAACTCTCTCGCTCTCCTTCATTGGTCTCCAAACTCTCTCGCTCTCCTTCGTTGGTCTCCAAACTCTCTCGATCTCCTCGCCGCGCCGTTACTACGCGAATTCGCCGCGTATCTGGTAAGCGGCCGGCCATCTGCTGCCGCTTCTATTTGTGGGGAGTTATTCAACTCCTCACAATGTTTGGATCTTTTTCGAATACAATTCCAATTTCCTTTAGAATAAAATTATTATTATTATCAAAGAAACCTTGTAACGAACTCATTTTTGTGTCTGCTCGCTACGAGATTCGTGCGGCTAGCTCAGAAGATTGTGTGTTCGTCCCACCAAAGTCAGTGAGAAAACAAAGAGTTAAAATGTTAACAGTGGGATTTATTCTCGTGGTATTAGTACAGTGGGTGTGTGGCTGGGCTGGCTTCGGTATCTCCTGGCTTTGGTTCCGCCGGCTGCTGGCGCTCCTCTTTCTGGCTCCTCGACGAGTTGACTCGGCTTCCACCAGCTCCTGGGTTTCGGGACGCTCGTAGTGGCCGCCTCTGCTTGCTTGCCGACGCGCTGTCTCGGGGTCGCTTGTTTCGCCTTAGACTCGCAGAGAGTTCGGCCTTGTGGGCTTAGGGAAGCGTCACCGTTCTCAGACTAGGGTGAACAAGCCTTGCTCTCCAGGCTGACGCCTTTCGAGGCAATACCTGTCCCTTGCTCTGTCCCGGACGGTCCCGCTAGGTTCTTGCTCAGATCGCGCTGACAGTCAAGGCTGACGCCAGGAAACTGCCTAGCAGTTCACTTTGCTTTACGTCTAGCGCAGACGAACGTTCCACCCGGCTTCACCCTAATGCGTGACGTCCGCGACGCTCCTGCGCTCCCCAATGAGCTCCGCACGGCGATGGTAACGTGGCTGCCGGAAATGTCTGCTGGTGTCGCTGTCGATGTCCTCTGCGCTGTCTTCTGACCAGTATCTCGTCGTTCTGGTACTCGGGGAGTTGGGCGGTTGCTGTTGGGGAACTTCGCCGGTAATCGCAGGGCTCTCCAGGCCTCTTGATCGGGCAAGGTACGCTGGGTCGCAGGCAACTTTCCTCCCCAAGGTGACGGTTCTTCGTCGTAGGACTCTTTTGCTTGTCTCTGACAGACCCGCCGGGCCAGGGTGTGGTCGTGACAAAGTTAGAAAACAAACGCCTTGACTTAGCCGCGTGATGCCTTCCAGAACTCAGCCACATGTGTCTCAATTCTGAGATTCCTGATGTCCCTATCGGGACGATCTTGCTCCTTGTGTGCCTCCCACGGCGCTGCTTCCGACGACTCGCTTGGTTGAGGCTCCCTCCTAGATTACTTGCTTGACTGACTGTTCACTTGGTACTTGAACTGATTTTGAAGGTTTGACTCCTCGTGATCGACTGATCCAGCTGCCAGCGCTCTGCGGCCTCATATAGGGCCTCCGGGAACCGTTATTTCCTTTTGGGGCATGGCCCGCTGGATCTCTCCACTCCGGGTCCAAAGTATGTGCCTCCTGGTTGACTCACTTGTCCTTCACGTACCGCTTCCAATCGATGCTCCGCCCACTGCTGCCATCCCGCTGATTCCCGTGATGCTTGTGGCACGCTGTCGAGATGCTGTCGAGATGTGGCACTTCCTCTCCCGGTCCAAAGTTCACGGGAGAGTCCAAAGTCCGGTGGAGTTCCGTTATCATGTTTTTGCACACGGCACTATTTCCTTGCCCGCGAAGTCTCCATTCTCTCTCGATCTCCATCCTTGGTCTCCAAAATCTCTCGCTCTTCATCCTTGGTCTCCAAACTCTCTCGATCTCCATCCTTGGTCTCCAAACTCTCTCGCTCTCCATCCTTGGTCTCCAAACTCTCTCGTTCTCCATCCAAGTCTCCAAACTCTCCTCGCCGCGCCGTTACTACGCGAATTCGCCGCGTATCTGGTAAGCGGCCGGCCATCTGCTTCTGCTTCTATTTGTGGGGAGTTATTCAACTCCTCACATTCCCCCTTACTTCGGGAAACATTTAAAACTTGTTTCTACTCTCTGGCGTTTCCTTGCTTGTCCTAGCCTTCGAGTCCTTGTGATTCCCGCGGCGCTCCCTCGTTGCTCCCTCGATGCTCCCTCGACGCTCTTAACTCCCTTGAGTTTCTACAGCGTTGGTCATCCTCCTCGTGGCAACTTGAAATCTCTCGCGCCGATATCTCCCATGTTTCCGCTGGGACATCGATACTCATGGGCTATCGATCCCCAGGTCGGTGCTCATTGCTGCGTCCCACTCCTTTCCACGGTTTCTCCGCCTGGTCTCACCATCCGTCCGTGATCGATGTTTCTGCGACTATCGATACCGACGGTGCGGCGTTGCCACCTACTCGTTGCGATATTTCCACCTCGGCCGATATTTCCATTTTCATATGCCCACCGATCGCACTATCGTCCAGAGCCAATCGATCGCCTATCGAGGGTCCCCCTTCCCTGGCTTGTGGTGATTTTGAAACTTTCATAGGTAAGTTTCTTTTGCATTTCTTTCACTCCTTTTCATCTCATACGTTCGTCCTCTCTCGCCCTTCACTCGTCCTCTGTTGGCAGCATCTGACTCCATATTGGCAGCTTTCGAGAGCGGGTGTATGTCTGGACCGCACGACTTGTTTTGCTTGTCTCCCTCCGCGCATACTCTCTTCTACGTGGCGTTGCGCTTGGATCCCTACACGTTACCCGTATCCTTGTGCCGTTTTGCAAGGGTCCCTTCCGCCTGGCGTAATCGCGGATGACTCTGGCAACTGCCCGACGCTGAATCCTGTTGCCTCGTGGTCGGGATCACCATCCATCCCTATCCACGTCCTTGTGACCTTTCTGCGTGGCGTGTGGATGACTGTCGCTTAGGCCTGACGCATAATCCTGTGGCCTCGCAGTCTGAATCAACGTGAAATCCTTATCCATGTCCTTGTGTTATCCTGATTGTCCTTTCCGTGTGGCGTATGGATGACTCTCGCTTCGGCCTGACGAATAATCCTTTGGCCTCGCAGTCTGGATTAACGTGAAATCCTTATCCATGTTATTGTGCTATCCTGATTGTCCTTTCCGTGTGGCGTATGGATGACTCTCGCTTCGGCCTGACGCCTAATCCTGTCGCCTCGTACCCGTTGTTAGACATCTGACGTTTCTGCTGTCTGCTCGTTTAATTGTTGCTTGAGCTCGCCAATGTGAACTGTCTTTTCTTTCTTCGACTGTGTGTGGCGAATTTTGCAGATCACTGGAGAGGCAAAATCTACAACCTGGTAAGGGCCATCGTACCTCGGGGCTAGTTTTGCAGCGAATCCTTCAGCCGCTTTGGACAGGTGATGCTCCTTGGCCCACACTATGTCGCCCACCGCTGGTGACCATTACCTCCTTCTCAGATTATAGTGTCTGGCTTAGTCCTGGGACGCCTTTTTCATATTTCGCCGTACGATCTCGAATACCTCCGTCAGTTTGTTGGCATTTTCCTCAGGGGTCTCCGTAGCTCGTCCAGTGCCTAGGGTTTCCTTATCATACAGACTGCTGGGTAGACGTGGTTCCCTGCCCTGGGTAAGAAACGACGGTGTATGGCCGGTGGACTCCGATGTGCTCGTGTTCACTGCTAGCATAATCTCCGGCCACTTCTCGTCCCAGTTTCTCTGGTCCTGCCCTGCGAATTGCGCAATCATGGTCTTGACCGTTCTGTTTGGTTTTTCGGTCGGATTCTCATGTGGTGTGTATGGTGCGGTGAATTGTTGACTGATACCCATCTCAGCCAGGAAACTTTTAAAGATGCAGCTTGCAAGCTGTACTCCATTGTCCGTTATGACCACCTTCGGGACCCCGTACCTTGCGATTATGCGCTCCCTAAACGCCTTCTTGAGCGACTCTGCTGTCGCACTGCGCAGGGGCACCAGTTCCGTCCATTTCGAAAATCTGTCTATCATGACCAGCAGCATTTGGTTTCAGTGCTTAGATCTTGGTAGGGGTCCAACGAAGTCTGCACATACCGTGGCCCATGGTTCCTCCGGCACTTGGGTCAACATCTTCCTGGCCGCCTGCATCTGATTGGGCTTAAACCGCATGCAAATCTCGCATTTCCTTACGTGGGCTCGGGCGTCTCTACGCATGCCTGGCCAGTAGTATCGGGCTGCAAACCGTGCAATTGTCCTCCGGCTTCCTACGTGTCCCGCAGACGGTGCGTCGTGGTTTTCCCTCAACACTGTTTCTCGTAGCGACTTTGGGACGCACATCTTCCATGACGCGACGTCTTCACTGCCTGCTCGGTGAGGTATGTTCCTGTACAGTGTCTCACCATCCGGGTACTTCTGCGGTTGGGTCCTTATCTTTTCGCCCATGTCCTTACTCCAGCTGCACCCTCCTGAAGTTATTGTTGCCGATGCCTCTTTTAATCCTCGTAGGGTCTCTGATAGGTTGTCTTGATAGTGCGTCGGCCACCACGTTTAGCTAGGCCCTTTCTGTACGCTATCTCAAAGTCGTAATGTTGTAGCTCCAGGGCCCATCTGGCGATCCATCCTGAAGGGCTTTCGATGCTGTTGAGCCACTTCAGGGCCATGTAGTCGGTTACTACCTTAAAGTGGTAACCTTCCAGATATGGCCTGAGCTTCCGGATCGCCCAGACGATCGCCAAGCACTCCTTCTCCATTGTTGAATAGTTCTTCTCCGCGCCGTTCACTGTTCGGCTCGAATAGGAGATTACTCTTTCGCCCTTTTCGGTGTCCTGGGTCAGTATTGCTCCGATGCCGTAGTCGCTGGCGTCTGTTTGCAGGATGAAAGTTCTACTGAAGTCCGGGCATGCTAGCACCGGATCTGCCGCGAGTCTTGGCTTTACTTCCTCAAACGCTATCTGGTGCTCCGGTGTCCACTCCCACTTACTGTCTTTGCGTAGCAGGTCATTCAGGGGTTTGACGATTCTGGAAAAATCGGGTACAAATCGGCGGTACCACGACGCTACTCCTAGGTATTGCCGGAGCTCTTTGACGGTCGATGGCGGTTCCAGTTCAGCGATGGCGGCTACCTTTTCTGGATCTGTTCCTATTCCCTCGCTAATCACTCGATGTCCCAGGTACAGCAGTTCCTTCTTAAAGAATTGACACTTTTCTGGATTCAGCCTCAGGTTCGCCTCCTTTAGACGCCGGAACACTTCTCTCAGGTTTCTTTTGTGTTCTTCCAGCGTGCGACCGATCATCCGATGTCCGATGTCATCCTGGTAAGCGAATGCGTAAGGTGACATCTCGGGGCCAATTACTTGGTCCAAAACTCGCTGAAACGTTGCCGACGCCGAGTGAAGTCCGAACGGCATTTCCCTACACTGAAACAGACCTTTGCCTGGTACCGTGAACGCCGTATATTGCCTGCTACTCTCTTCCAGTGGGATCTGCCAGTATCCATCCTTCAGGTCCAAACCGCTTCCCTTAGTTAATCCAGGAGGTAGTTTATGCGGGGCATTGGGGGAGCTGTATGGACTCATTGAATGCTCTTTGCGTTGATTGCCCCTTGAACTTTCGGGTTCTTGGGGTAGTATCTCTGCTTGATTGGCTTGTCATCCTTCATTTTGATCTGGTGTTCTGCCAGCTCTGCTTCAAGAAACGCTGTAGTATCGTCCAACTCGTTTACTTGTTGAACGACTGCTACTGATAGATTCTCCTCGAGCCATCCATTGTGTACCTGGTATTATTATCCCGTGTCCAGCACACCTTATCTCGGTTCCGACTTGTTTCAGGAAGTTCCATCCCAACACTAATGGATCCACTACTCCGTCTTTGTAATCCTTCCGCCAATTCTTCGCTAACGAAGCTTGCCGTTGCTCCGGTGTCGATTGTGACTTTGTAGTTGTTCCCAACAATCACCACAGCTGCGGAAATCTGCTGCTCCTCCTCGATTAGCTTGCCCGTTAGTTTGAAGAGGTGGCATTGTGCGATCCCCGCTCGCCTCTCTGCGGCTGAGATCGCTGGCCATTTCCTGATCGTTTATTTATTTTATTATTGTAAACATATTTAATTTAATTCATAAATAAATATATATTAAATATATATTTGTATATAATTAATTTTTTGACTCCTCCCTCTCTAAGAAATATATGGGTTGTTAACCTTTGTTCCAAAACGCATATTTTCGCTTGGTTCCCATAGATTGATGTAAAATAGTTTTCACAATTTAATGTTTCTCAGATGTTGGATTATTTTGAAAGCATTCATTTGTTCAGTCAGAAATTTTATATTATTTTATTTTTTTAATTATTGTAAACGTATGTCATTTAATTCATAATTAAATATATATTATATAAATATATTTATATATTTAATTTTCTGACTCCTCCCTCTGTAAGAAATATATGGCTTGTTCACCTTCGTTCCAAACGCATATTTTCGCTTGGTTCGCATAGATAGATGTAAAATAATTCTCACAATTTAATGTTTCTCAGATGTTGGATTATTTTTAAACATTATAATATATTTCGAAGGCATCTTTAGCTAACATAGGAGCGTCTTTTAATTTAATATCTGATTCAAGTATATGATAGAGGTGGTGTGACCTGGTAATATCTGTTTTTTGTTGCCAACTATTTTTCTAGTTCTAGTTTTCTAGTTCTATTCTCTTTGTATACTATTTGTATGAGTTAGGCATCATTGTCTAAGATTTTGAATAAGTTTAATAAACTCTTTAATAATAATACTCATCTGGTTTTCGTGATTCATGATGGCGGTTGAGCTGCTTGGACTTTGATTGCTAGCTTTTGTTAACTGTTATGAGCTATTAATATATGTACACAAGTATTGTAGTTTACTAGATGTTATTAGCTGGTTACTAGATGTTTAGTATCTGGTTACTATACGTTTAGTAGATGAATACAAGTTGTTTACTAGATGTAATTAGCTGGTTACTAGCTGTTTAGTATCTGGTTTCTATATGTTTAGTAGATGTATACTAGTTGTATACTATATGTTAGCTGAGTACTAGTTGTTATTTACTTCTACGAGCTGTTATAGTCTTTTGTTAAGAACGATCAAAAATTCTTGATCACTAGACGGCTTTCGATGTGAAGTAAAAACTTACACTCTGATTTTCAAGGTGTTTGCTGTGTACGTAAGAATATCACACAACCAAAATATCTAAAGATTGATATATAAATCTTAGGGGAACATGTCCGATTATGTTGGGGAAAAATTTATACTGTGGTTGTAAAATTAATTAAAAAATTTGTTGTACACAAACTGTCTAAAAGCTGTTAAGAAGCTGTTTTGATAAACAATTTCGATTCATGTTGACAGATATTATGAACATATAATAATATCATCCACTTTAACTATTTCATTGTAAACATAAAACATTTCCTTTTTTCATGTTACACCCCATAACTATAGTTATTAGCTACAATAAAATGTCTAGAAATAACAAAATATATGAATGTCAAAAAACTATTTAAAACTAACTATAATTGGGAAAGTACTTGAAATCGCTCCGCCGTAATACAGTAAAAATAATAAAACCGTATCCTTTGTCCAAAATGTCTGTGACTTTCACTTATAAATTTGTCCCCGATAATTTAAATCCCATTAAGCAAACCACCCATTGCTAACCGTGCCATAACCCCAGAGTCAAGTTGGTTACCTACAATAAACACAGGTGGTGGTGTAAAGGATTGCTAAAATGCCTCGACGCAGGCGCAAAGGTCAAGGTAATGGAAAAAATGCATGGAATATTATCCCTTCATAAAAAAGGTCATTAAAATATAATTAGAAATAATAAATACTTTATAAATGGTTCATTTATAACTGTTACCAACAAACAAATAGTTATGTTACAAAGGATTGCTAAAATGCCTCGACGCAGGCGCGTTGGGACCTGGTAATATCTGTTTTTTTTGTACTTTTTATATATTTCTTTTATTTATTTTTTTTTTTTATAATTATTTTGTTTATTTATTTTTTTGTTTTGCTAATTACTTAATTTTCCTTAGAATGAAAATCGGCGAAATGTGCCTTCTCCCGGGAAGAGTGGCTCCTCCGCCTCTATCTCAGCCGCCTGCCGTCTCCGCTCCTCGGTCGGGAATAAGGCCATACCTGGGCGGATGCTTCTCCGCCTGGTGACGTGAAGGCTCGGGAACAATGGGTTCCGGAACAGGCCCTGGTACACTGCGGTATACCAGTCCGCCTCTTCCTTCATCCTGTCGTGGGTCGCCATCCATGCTTCATAATTAAGCATGTTTTGCTCCTGGCGATCTACCAGCGCGAGCTACCTATCCTCGTTTACCGGACGATTCGATAGAACACTCCGAAGATGGATCGCAGTGGTCCTCAGCGCGTCTTTTAGTGGGAGTTCCTCCCAACACTGTTGCTTTGCTTCTTCCTGCAGCGCTTTCGCCTGTTGGCGTGCCCATTCTTCAGGCGTGCCCATTCATTCAGGCGAGCGCGCATTTCAGTGATGTCGCTAGGAGCTTCGGTCATCCTTCTGCTGTGGTGTCTTCTGGTGTTCTGCCTGAGCTATCAAGCAGCAAACAGCTCTTTAAACACTGTTAGTGCTGGCAAGAAATTTATGACTAACCCTTGTATTAGTTTTGAGAGTGTTATTCCACTTAAATTTAAAATTTTGTTTTTCCAATCTTCCAAGGATTTTTTATTGTTTGTGCTTACTTTTGCACCTTCGCTGTGGACTTTTTCGCAATCCCTTGTAAGATAACTATTTGTGTTGTTGGTAACAGTTATAAATGGTTCGCAAATAAAAAATACTTTCCTAATTATATTTTTTATGACCTTTTTTATGAAGGGATATTATTCCACGAATTTTGTCTATTACCTTGACCTTTGCGCCTGGGGCGAGCCATTTTAGCAATCCTTTGTAACATAACTATTTGTGTTGTTGGTAACAGTTATAAATGGTTCGCAAATAAAAAATACTTTCCTAATTATATTTTTTATGATCTTTTTATAAAGGGATAATATTCCATGAATTGTTTCCAATAACTTGACCTTTGCGCCTGCTTCGAGGCATTTTAGCAATCCTTTACACCACCACCTGTGTTTTTGTAGGTAACCAACTTGACTCTGGGGTTATGGCACGGTTAGCAATGGGTGGTTTGCTTAATGGGATTTAAATTATCGGTGACAAATTTATAAGTGAAAATCACAGACATTTTGGACAAAGGATACAATTGGTCATATAGGTGTGGGTATACATGAAATGAACTTCAACGCACTTTTCAAGGTTGCTTAACTTTCTTAAAATGTTCCGGTGTTAATATTGAGAATTGGGACCCTATCCTGGTTTATATGTGCTCGACAAAGCTACCAAAGCTCACTCTCTCATTATGGGAGCAATCCATCCAAAATATAGCCGAAATTGCTACGTGGCTTGAGCTTGATTCCTATTTGACGGAGCGCCATCGAACTCTTGAGGCCGTCAATAGCTTCCGACATGCCAATTCAAGTGACAGAATTTCCAAAAATAAATTCCTTCTACACAAGTCTAGTTCCGATACCCAAAGGCTGCGATCTGTGTTCGAAGAAGAACCACCCCGTGCGTATATGTCCACGCTTCCTACAAATGACGGTAGACGATCGCCTAGCCTATATTCAAAGGAAGCAGCTGTGCTCCAATTGCTTTGCAAGCAGCCATCAGCGGCCCTACTACTCCGCCGACTCCATCCGATCCTCCAAGGCCAGTATCCGCCTCAGTTCCACACATCATTTCGTCCTATTCAGCGCAAGTATCCATACCAAAAGTCTCTCCTAAGAATACTCCATCCGAATATTGGGTTCCATACCCCGCCTTGGATGGCAGACGTACTCGAGGTGTTAAGTCCTACCAATGCCGAGTCTGCCAATAGATCCATCCTCTACGGAAGTGCCACCACTTTCTACGGCTAAGCCCCCGAAATCGGCTTCAGGAAGTACATATCCAATAGTACCGCTCCAATTGCTTGGCTCACAATCATTCCAAGGACTCCTGCCGCAGTGGTCATCACTGCCACAAGTGTGGAAAGGGCCACCACACTCTCCTACACACGGACGACCGATCTTCACTTCCAACTTATTCCTGAGCCTACTATCCTGAGGTTCTTGCTACTGGAGTCCTCGCAAGGGGGGGAGAATGTTTACGTCAAAAGGGCGTTTAATTTCAGGAGGCAGTGTCGAGCGGCAGTTTTATCCAGATGTATACATCTCGCGCGCTCGCACTGCCGTCCGCTCTCCCTCTTCATCTCTCCCCTAAGTCTCCGCTCCGCTGTGGAGGGCTTAAATTATGTAAGGCTTAACTAGTGCTCTTTTCCAAGTGAGTTAATAAACATCTACGCACGTCGCGTAAAAGCCCCAAAGTAATACCGTGTTTTTTGCGTACCATTCGATCTTGGGGCTTCACCTGTTTTCAACGATCAAGCCACCCCGCTCCAACACCATCTATTAACAGCTCGTAACAGTTAACAACAGCTAGTAATCAAAGTCCAAGCAGCTCAACCGCCATCATGAATCACGAAAACCAATTAAGTATTGTTATTAAAGAGTTTATTAAACTTATTCAAAATTTTAGTGCCTAACTCATACAAATAGTATACAAATAGAAAAGAGCTAGAAAAATAGTTGGCAACAAAAAACAGACAGGTCACACCACCTCTATCATATACTTGAATCAGAAATTAAATTAAAAGACGCTCCTATGTTAGCTAAAGATGCCTTCGAAATATGTTATAATGTTTAAAAATAATCCAACATCTAAGAAACATTAAATTGTGAGAATTATTTTACATCTTTCTATGGGAACCAAGCGAAAATATGCGTTTGGAACAAAGGTTAACAACCAATATTTTTCTTACAGAGGGAGGTGTCAGAAAATTAAATATTTTAAAATATATATAGTATACATTTATTTATGAATTAAATGACATACGTTTACAATAATAAAAAAAATAAAATAATATTAAATGATCCTATAAAATTTGTTTCTGACTGAACAAATGAATGGTTTAAGAATAATCCAACATCTGAGAAACATTAAATTGTGAGAATTATTTTACATCTATCTATGGGAACCAAGCGAAAATATGCGTTTGGAACGAAGGTTAATAACCCATATATTTCTTACAGAGGGTGGAGTCAGAAAATTAATTATATACAAATATATATTTAATATATATTTAATTATGAATTTAATTAAATATGTTTACAATAATAAACTAAATTAAAAAAAAATATTAAATGATCCTACAAAATTTGTTTCTGACCGTAATTAAAACTACAAGTACAAATGAAGGGAAAGTTTTTTGTTCAATGAGATACGTCGGCTACTTGCGAGTTGTTGCACGGTCGTAACTTCATCCCTTATCAATGGTCTTGAGATGTATGATCCTACCAGACGTCCTGCGCCTTGGGTCTTGGGCATGTGACTTTAATGACGGTCAGGTAAATAAAGTTCACGGCAAGTTGGTTTGTATGCATTCATAATTCTTAATAAGAGACTATAACAACTCATAACACTTGCTAACAGTTAGTGGCCATCTAAAACCAAGTACTTTACAGATACTATACAAAAAGTAATCGTCCAAAACCAAGTACTTTACAGGTACCATACACAAAGTAACCATCCAAAAACAAGACTAAACAGAAAGTAAGCATCAAAATACTGCTAGGTAACAACTAAATATCGCATCGCTCAATTAGTTCGCGGCCCGACATATAAGGAGCAGTAGTAAGCAAATATAGATATTTTTTATCGAAAGTATCGATTGTCATAAGCTCTGTGTAAAAATTATACAACTCTGTGACCACGCGCTTTTAAGTTACAAATTTTTAAGTAATACAACCTTTGGGTTTTTCTACAATATGGAAAAAAAGGAGTTTCGTGTCCTGATTAAGCAATGTTTTTTGATAGGAAAAAATACAGTAGAAGCAAAAGCTTGGCTTGATAAACATTACCCAGATTCTTCTCCGGGAAAATCAACCATCAAAGATTGGTACAATGAATTTAAACGTGGTCGTGTGGACACCAAAGACGCTGAACGCAGTGGTCGCCCAAAAACAGCAGTTACGCCAGAAAATGTGGCAAAAATCCGAAAAATGGTATTGGCCGATCGCAAATTGAAATTAAAGAAGATAGCTGATGCCTTAAAGATATCGGAAGGCAGTGTGTTTACGATATTACATGAACATTTGGACATGAGAAAGCTCTGCTCGAAGTGGGTGCCGCGATTGCTAACACCGGACCAAAAGCAACAACGCATCGATGGTTCCGAGACGTGTTTAAGCATGTTGAAGCGCAATAGGACCGATTTTTTTCGCCGTTACGTAACCATGGATGAAACCTGGATACACCACTATACTCCAGAATCCAGTCGTCAGTCTTCTGAGTGGGTGGTAGCCGGTGAAAGCCGTCCGAAGCGTCCCAAAACACAAATATCGGCGGGTAAGGTTATGGCTTCTGTATTTTGGGATGCACATGGGATTTTATTTATAGACTACCTGGAAAAAGGTAAAACAATAAACAGCGAATATTATATAAAGCTGCTGGATCGATTGGATCGCGTTATCAAGGAAAAACGTCCACATATGGCCAAGAAGAAACCACTGTTTCACCAGGATAATGCACCATGCCACAAGTCTATGGCAACAATGGTGAAATTGAGTGAATTGAGGCTCGAACTTCTGCCGCACCCACCTTATTCTCCAGATATGGCCCCCAGTGACTACTGGCTTTTTTCAGATCTCAAAAAGCACCTCCAAGGCAAGAGATATCGATCAAATGAAGAGGTGATTGTCGATACTGAGACCTATTTTGAGGGTAAAAGTTCATATTTCTACAAAAATGGCATAGAAAGGTTGGAGAAGCGCTGGACTGAGTGTATAGCCGTAGATGGAAACTATATTGATGAATAAAACAAAATTTTCAAAAAAAAAAAGTGTTTTTCCTTGTTAGGCCGGAAACTTATTGAGCGGTGTGATACAACGTGTCCAACGTGTCAAGTCCATGTCAATATGAGTACAACCCAAAAAAATGTTATATTTCTGGATAATCTTAAAAGTTAAAATCTATTAAATTCCGGATGGGCAGTGGAGATGAAATTATATATATAAATTATTTTCGTTTGGTGTCATCCAAGCGTAGTATCCAGCTCCTGACGTCGGCGTCATGACGTTCTGGATGCTCACACCCAGCGATGCAAACGCATGCTCTGTCTGCGCGGTACTTGTTGCACAAAATGGGGGATGATGTTTGCTACTTGCTAACAGTGCTGGCCCGCTCCACGATGGCGGCGCCTCTAATGACGCACTGCTCCTGCCGACCCCGTTTTATGGGATCCCGTTTCCACTCGTGAACAATTGCGGACTTATCCGGCGGCCCTGACGGTGTGCTAACCACGCCGACTTCGCCAACTGTTACGCAATCTTTGTTCATGCTCATGTTGTTCCGTGCTCTCACGACTTCCATTTCCCTCTCTTGCGATGCGATTCTCTTTAAGAGATCCAACATTGGGGGTGGCTGGACCTGTCCTGGTTCTATAGCTCCAACCTTGGTGACAACAATTCCAGGCTGGGAAGCTGTTACCGTGATCGCAGTCGTCTGGCTGGGAATTAGGGGCACCATAATAGCTGCCAATTTCTTCTTCACCTGCTTATTTCCCACGCCACTACTCGCAGGTGTAGGAACCACACTCGTTAACACGGTAGTTACCTGCTCCTTGTTCAACCGGTAACTTCGCTTGGCTGAATGGCAAAATATTAGTCTCCAACTCTCCCGCGTGCAGTCGCTTTATTGAACGCTGTCCTCGTCCCAACGTTGCCCGCGTCTCTAAGCTGTACGCGTCTATTCCTGCTCTGCCTGCGCCCGACGTCTTCACGCTGTCCGCGTTTCTCTCTGCGCTGTACGCGCCCAACGCCGCCCTCGTCTTGCAGTCGACTCTAGGACTGCGAATAAAAGGCATGTCGCTGGCCTACCACAATCTGTTAACTAATCTTACCGCAGTATGTCCATAGAGTAGAGTAGAGTAAGAATCTGGATAGAGACACCACTGTCACTGCCGCCCTCTTTTGAGACTTTGCCAATAATGCCACCCAGGAGAAAAACGATAATTTCCCTAGTTCTTAACATGTTGGATATGGCCTCGTTATTCGTTACTGCGGTGAGTTTTATAGGAAATTATATATCGAAACGCTCTGTGTAACTGTTTAGTTTTTGTAATATCCTTATTTTTTGATTCTTCAGTAAAAGCAAGGAAGAACGCTATAGTCGAGTACCTCGACTATCAGATACCCGTTACTCAGCTAAAGGGACCAAAGGGAAATGGAGATATGCAAGCGAGATTGAAATGCGCCACCTACCTGTGATCTCAATATATGGTTATGTGGGCGCCACAGGATTAGGCGGTTTGTGGGCGTTAGAGTGCGTGTGGTATATTCGCGTAACAAACGTGCGCTGCGTGCGGGCGTTAAAGTTGGCGTAACAAACGTTTTCATGGGTCAATCGATGGGTTCTTTTTCTCTAGCGTCAAAACCATTTTGGGCAATTTATGGGCGTTAGAGTGGGCGCACAATAAAAGATCGGAGTGTGCTCTGGCAGACCACCAAATACTGGCAGATCGGGTAGCTTGCGTGGCATATAGTTCCATTATTTTCGTTTGGTGTCACCCTAGCGTAGGATCCAGCTACTGACGTCGGCGTCATGGCGTTCTGGATGCTCACACCCGGCGTTGCAAACCTTTGCTCTGTCTGCGTGGCACTTGTTGCACAAAATGGGGGATGATGACTGCTACTTGCTAACAGTGCTGGCCCGCTCCAAGATGGCGGCGCCTCTAATGTCGCTCTGCTCGTGCCGACCCCGTTTTATGGGATCCCTTTACCACTCGTGAACAATTGCTGACCAATCCGGCGGCCCCGACGGTGCGTTAACCACGCCGACTTTGCCAACTGTCACGACTTCCATTTCCCTCTCTAGCGATGCGATGCTCTTTAAGAGATCCAACATTGGGGGTGGCTGGAACTGTCCTGGTTCTATAGCTCCAACCGTGGTGACAACAATTCCAGGCTGGGAAGCTGTTACCTTGATCGCAGTCTGGCTGGGAATCAGGGGCGCCATAATAGCTTCCAATTTCTTCTACACCTGCTTATTTCCCACGCCACTACTCGCAGGTGTAGGAGCCGCACTCGTTAACACGGGAGCTACCTGCTCCTTGTTCAACCGGTAACTTCGCTTGGCGGAATGTTGCATTGCTGTATTCTGCCCAGGAACTCAATCAAATCTGTACGCTGTCCTCGTCCCAACGTTGCCCGCGTCTCTAAGCTGTTGATACGTACGCCCTCCAAATAAAATGATTCACATAGAGAAACAACGACGAATCTTTAGCCAGGGGGAGGGGTGCATGTGACTAACGAGACTCATCCTGGTAAAGGCAGAGGAAGAAGCAATTCGGCAATTCTCGGGTGTCGCGTGGCCAGAACAACGGCCACTATCGACCTATTGGTAACCATACTCCGGTAGCTGGCAAAGGGCAACAGCCGGCCGTTGACTCCCAAGATAGCAGATATCAAGAAACAGTAATTCTAGGTGGGAACCCCTAGTTTATCCGATCCATACCCGCAGCCAAGTAAAAGCTCTAGTCTGGTATACAAGACCTTAGACAAATAGAGAAAGGGAGAGAATCCATTTGGGTGTCTTGCTGACGGAAGCCGGCAGCTTCGAGGGAAGGCGACTTTCCCTGGGGCAGTCGTCCATGGAGTCTTCTGCCACCAGGACCAGCCACCATATCCAACAGTCCTTGAGGAGAACACAATTGCAGCTCGAAATAATTTTGTGTCGAACCAGCGCCGCTGTTGTCATCAAAGAACGTGGAGAAGATCAACAATCCGACATACTGCGATGTTTGTGGACGCAGTATCCGTGATCTCCATGCTCCTGAAATTTGTTCAGCTGTAGGAACCATCCGTTCAGAGCGTAGCGACCAATAGCATACGTCGGAGAAAGTAGTGATGCAATATAAATGTGTTATAATCAAATGTGCATAATCAAGGACCAACATCCTCAAATAATACAATTGGATAACAAGTGAAAATCAAGCATTCAAACATGCATTGAAATATATTTAAACCAACCGAATCAATAGACAAAGTGCGAATCATGATAAACAATTAGAGAGGACGAATCTCTCCACCAGCCGTTGAAGAAGTCGCAAGCCTCTGGCATAATATATATATATTTTGTGTTTAAGTGAATTGATATACTTAAGAACAGCCGTATTTTGGTGCACGTATATTTATATATATATATCCAATATAATATTTTCCCAAAGCCCAGGATCCGGAGCGTTGAGATCTCATCGCCCAGGATTTAAAGAGGGGGTAAGTTTGTCGGGACACGGTTCCTTTCTTATAAACATACATATATAAATATTCGTGCAGTATCCTATAGTTTTATAGACTACTATAAACTTTTTCAACGGAGAGTATCAGCCTTGTAGTTATATGACAATTGCAAGAGCCCTCTGAGCGACGTTTGTAGTCGTGAATAGTCAGTATTTTGCTGATGTGGTTACCGTCATAGGTGATAAATTCGATACTCTCCGCTAACAGAATAATTGTCAATTAAATTAGATTAATCAACAGACGCAGATATATATTACCTAATAAATTTATAATGTGGAAAAGAATTGGAAACCATGGTGTGCTAGAACTCTAACAAAGGAGGTGTGCTGCCGCGAGGAGTGGAGTAGGTCAAGAACGATGACATAATTTTCGACGGATAATCTTGACAATAGGGGATCGTATTGCGCGGCCCGCGACGATCCATTGGCACACGAATGTGTGAAGGGGATGGAATATGGCCAAAACACAGCCCGATCGTATTGCAATCAAGCGACAGCTAAGCTTGTTGGGCAGTGTGGACTGATGACTGACGAACTTGATGACTAATATTATTTTCCAGGCACTTTTAATATTTATTCTCGTTATGTTGGAGAGGAGAGACGCTTACCAAGAACCCACGACCCGAATACGACGTAGCTTATGCCGGCAAATGGTGCCAGAATATCGGACGCCTCTCCCTCGGCCCAAGTCCCTGTGAGGATTCGGGCACTAATATGCCCACGTAACAGAATTGGCGCCCAACGTGGGGCTTGAACCCACGACCCTGTGATTAAGAGTCTCATGCTCTACCGACTATTTGTTGAAATTAACGTAGATACAATTTATAGGCGCTTTCCGGCCGACGCCCCACGACGTACTAGGCATTTGTCAGGTCGTTTGATTGGTTCGAGTCAAGAAAGAGCAGGAGCGCAAGCATTACGGTAACGCATTTAGCAGTCGCGGTGCGGATCTACTGTTCGTTTGTCGATCCAGGACAGAATAGGGGTGGGGGAACTGACAGGAAACGCAAAGCCGACGCCCCACAACGTACTAGGCATTTGTCCGGTCGTTTGCTTGGTTCGAGTCCAGAGAAATAGGAGACGGTTGTGGAGCCCGAGAATGATCGGTCAAATAACTTGTTTTCCGACGACTGGCGGGAGGGGGTTTTTGGACAGATCCCTTATCTACCCACAGCCAGTTTCCGTTTGGAGCATTTGAGCTAAATAGAAAGGAAAAGTAAGGGCATGTTAGTTTAGCGGAACCCCGTTGTGTAGAAGAGGCTAACACCCCTAGTTAGGGATATTTATTTTGTTTATTGTTTGGGGCTTAAATATCGGACGGTTCTTGATCGAAGAGAAACTTGAGAAGCGGAGAGAAGCACCCCCAATTTATAAACATTTTTTTTGTCGACTTATTCAGCGTTTACGTCGCTGACCGGGTATTTTGAAAAGAATCACGTAAAGCTTTTATACCAATCGAAATAGAGTGAAGACAAATTTTAGTGCATGTATTAATCAGCACAAAGTGACAATCTATAAAAGAAAGCGGAGGCCTTTGAAGAATGTCCAATCACATAAATGAAGGGGGCCAAGAAGAAGGTCCTATTCCAGCCCAGCACCGGAAGAGTGACCCGAGCAACAACGCGCGGACACAACCACCAACCCCGGAGTGCGAGCGCGCCAAGGCTAGGAGACTCATCTGAAAGAGAGCCGTGGGAGCTCGCACAGAATCAGCCAGGACAGGTAGATACCCTGTCCGAAGAAAACAATTTGGATCAATATACTGAAAAGGATGGAGCCGCCGGAGGGGAGAATCTACCCCTAGGACCGCCGAAAGAAAGATCAAGTATGCTTCCCCAATTTCAAAGGCACGAGGAGGACAACTTAGAGGCTGGCGAGCGACGTGAACAAAGATTGATGGAGCTCTTAAGGCAGAGCAACGAAATGCAGCGTGGTATGAGCGCCCAGATAGAAGCTCTGAAGACACAAGTAGCAGAATTGCAGTCTCCGACATTCAGGAGACCCGAACAGAAGGGACTGCCTTCGCCGCCCCGAACAGTTCCGAACTCAACTGATAGTTCCTTGAGGTACCAAGAGACTCCGCCTCTGGAACCGGTTACACAGGACATGCTCAATAGCCAGATACATCGGTTAAGAACACCCAGGCGGGTTGATACTCCGTCACACAGGCAATCCAGAACAAGCGAGAGAGAGTCCAGTCACCAACTGCATCCAGAGATCGATCGGAACTCATCATTTCAGGGACCAAGACCAAAAGATGTCAGACTAGCCAGATGGAACCTAAAGTTCGATGGAAGCGGTCGCGGCATGACAGTTGAAAGTTTCCTGTTCTCCGTGGACCGATTGCAAGAATTGTACGACCTCAGTCGCCAACACGTATTTCGTGAATTCCATCTTCTGTTGGCAGGTGCAGCCACGAAATGGTATTGGCAGTTAATGGAGGACAAGGCAGAAGATTACGATTTTGACTACTATTCGTTGACACAGGAGATGGAACGAGCGTATTCCACTACCGGAAGTGACCTTTTGAAAGTCAAGGAATTAATGGAACGCAAGCAAGGACAGCACGAAACCTTCAGCGATTATGTCTCCGATATGCACAACTTGCATTTCGAACTAAAGCATAAAATCGATGAAGGTGAATTTGTTGAGCTTTTAAAGGACAACATGAACTCCCAGATGGGCGGCTTGCTGCTAACATCCACATTAACTTCGTTAGCGGAGTTCAAAAAGGAGGGTCTCCGAGTGGACCGCTGGCTAAAAAATACTGTGAAAAACATACCCAGCACTACAAAGCTTTTCTAATAGTACAAAAGTTCTTACACCTTATAAACATATAAATCAAACCATTTCTAATAAATATGCTTTAATCGATCGTCAGTTAGATCAAAAGAGGAAACATCAAAACACACATTCCATGCACCAAGTTTAAGAAAAATACAAGGGTACAGAACATACCTTTGACATAGAGCAACAGCAGTGAGGATATCAGCCTGGACAGCTCAGCCGATAAAACATGAGACTCTTGATCACAGGAGTAAGTCGAAGCCACACGTGAATGGGCGCCTAAAAAGGAGAAGAGCGTAGCGACCAATAGCATACGTCGGAGAAAGTAGTGATGCAATACAAATGTGTTAGTCGAGCCAACCAAAGCTAAAGTGAACTCATGCATAATCAAGGACCAATATCCTCAAATAATACAATTGGATAACAAGTGAAAATCAAGCATTCAAACATGCATTGAAATATATTTAAACCAACCGAATCAATAGACAAAGTGCGAATCATGATAAACAATTAGAGAGGACGAATCTCTCCCCCAGCCGTTAAAGAAGTCGCATGCCTTTGGCATAATATATATATATTTTGTGTTTAAGTGAATTGTATACTTAAGAACAGCCGTATTTTGGTGCACGTATATTTATATATATATATCCAATATAATATTTTCCCAAAGCCCAGGATCCGGAGCGTCGAGATCTCATCGCCCAGGATTTAAAGAGGGGGTAAGTTTGTCGGGACACGGTTCCTTTCTTATAAACATACATATATAAATATTCGTGCAGTATCCTACAGTTTTATAGACTACTATAAACTTTTTCAGCGGCGAGTATCAGCCTTGTAGTTACATGATAATTGCAAGAGCCCTCTGAGCGACGTTTGTAGTCGTGAATAGTCAGTATTTTGCTTATGTGTGCACCGTCATAGGTGATAAATTCGATACTCTCCGCTAACAGAATAATTGTCAATTAAATTAGATTAATCAACAGACGCAGATATATATTACCTAATAAATTTATAATGTGAAAAAGAATTGGAAACCATGGTGTGCTAGAACTCTAACAAAGGGGGTGTGCTGCCGCGAGGAGTGGAGTAGGTCAAGAACGATGACATAACTTTCGACGGACAATCTTCACAATAGGGGATCGTATTGCGCGGCCCGCGACGATCCATTGGCACACGAATGTGTGAAGGGGAGGGAATATGGCCAAAACACAGCCCGATCGTATTGCGATCAAGCGACAGCTAAGCTTGTTGGGCAGTGTGGACTGATGACTTTCAATATTTATTCTCGTTATGTTGGAGAGGAGAGACGCTTACCAAGATCCCACGACCCGAAACACGACGTAGCTTATGCCGGCAAATGGTGCCAGAATGTCAGACGCCTCTCCCTCGGCCCAAGTCCCTGTCAGGACTCGGGCACTAATATGCCCACGTAACACTGTCCGCGTCTATCCCTGCGCTGCCTGCGCCCGACGTCGTCTACGTCTTCACGCTGTCCGCGTTTCTCTCTGCGATGTACGCGCTCGACTCCGCCCTCGTCTTGCAGTCGCCTCTAGGACTGCGAATAAAAAGCTGGCCTACCACAATCTGTTAACTAATCTCACCGCAGTATGTCCATAGAGTAGAGTAGAGTAAGAATCTAAATAGAGACGCCATTTTCTCAGCCGCCCTCTTTTGAGACTTTGCCCATGATGCCACCCAGGCGAAAAACGATAATTTCCCTAGTTTTTAAAATGTTTGATGTGGCCTCGTTAATCGTTACCGTGGTGTGTTTTATAGGAAAGTATATATCGAACCGCTCTTACTAACTGTTTTGTTTTTGTAATATCCTTATTTTTTGATTTTTCAGTAACAGCCAGGAAGAACGCTATAGTCGAGTACCTCGGACCAAAGGGAAAAGGAGATATGCAAGCGAGATTGAAAGGCGCCATCTACCCGTTATCTCAATATATGGTTATGTGGGCGGAAGACAGATTGAAACTTTTTTGTGGATCAATCGATAGGTATTGACGAGACCAATAAATTTCAGTTAAAATTTTTAATCTAGCATGAAAATTGTGGGCTCCACAGGCTTAGTCGGTTTGTTGGCGTTATAGTGAGCGTGGCAATCTTTTATTTTTGTTCAATCGATAGGTATTCATAAGACCAATACATTTCAGCTAAAATTTTGTATCTAGCACAAAAATTGTGGGCGCCACAGGTTCAGGCGGTTTGTGGGAGTTAGAGTGGGCATGGTATATTCGCGTAGCAAACGTGCGCTGCGTACTAGGCTACGGAATCTAAATCTGAGATCCCAATTCTCTATCTTTGATAGTTTCCGAGATATCCGCGTTCATATTTACGATTTTGTGATGTTTGTGGGCGGTTTGTGGGCGTTAAAGTGGGCGTAACAAACTTTTTTTTGGGTCAATCGATAGGTCTTTTTTCTCTAGCGTCAAAACTGTAGGAGCGACAATTTTGCGAGGTTTGTGGGCGTTAGAGTGGGCGTGGCACGCTGCTGAAACAAACTTGCGCTGCGTAAGAAGCTCTGGAATCTGCATGCCTAATCTCAATAGCCTAGCTATTATAGTTTCCGAGATCTCAGCGTTCATCCGGACGGACAAACGGACATGGCTAGATCAACTCGGCTAGTGATCCTGATCAAAAATATATAGACTTTATGGGGTCGAAAGCGCTTTCATCTGCCTGTAACATACTTTTCGACGAATCTAGTTTTCCTTTTACTCTACGAGTCACGGGAATAAAAATAAAAGAACTTGTGCAGAGTTGGAGGCGTATTATACCACGGATAAAGCTTCACAAAATGTCTAAGCGTTTTTAGAGGGTATTCTCTAAATTTGTATATTTTAATGTCCTGGTTGCATATTGATTTGTTGGGGCCGGGGGGGATAATTACCCCCAGCTATTTACATAGATGTACTCTCACTAAAATTACGCGTCAAATGAGGAATGACTGTCAAAATCGGATGCACCGTTCAAAAGTAATACGCAGAACAAGATTTTGGGGGACTTTTGAAAAAAAAAAAAGACTGTCATTTTGTTCCAAAATGATGTTTTAGGATCCTAGAAATTTTAGATGGTTTCGATATAAGAAACATTAGTTCTACCTTTTTTGGATAAACCCGCTAGTTAAGCGGGATATCAGCTATAAATAGCGAAATTTTGGATGGCACTAGCTTCTGTACTCCCCAGTTTGGGATGCGGCCCTTTCGGGACCTTGCTGGTGCGAATGTTGGAACCCGTGTTCAGCGTTTCCGTGGGTTTTTTGAGAGTTCCCGTCTCTGTGTTTTGTTTTTGTGTTATCTTTGTTGCTTCCATAACAGGTCCCACGAATTGCGGAGAAGGGGAAAGGTTCGCCCGAGCAGAGATCGGCGATGCCCGGGTAAGGCGACAGTTAGAACAGGGGGTCGCCGATTGAGACTGGGCTAGTTTTTGATCCGGGCCCTCAGCCAGGCTGACCCGGAGTGAGATTTTCTATTGGGAGGGGAGATGTGTAGGTGTTGTGTTGGGTATGGGTTTGTGTAAAGCAACTATTAAGAAGCGGCTGAACAATTCGCATCGCCGGTAATGCTTCGTTGCAGGATACCCGCTGGCTGTCCGTGACTGTTTATTTACTGGGGTTCCCGTCCACGATTCCGTGCTTGACTTCCCCCACCAGCTTGTTCAAAATTGACCTCGAGAGTGGTCGTCCGCTATCCGCAACCTGCGACCCGCTCTGTTGCCCCAGCTAGGCGACTTTGGAACCATTTCACACAAGTAACTTAGCTTAATTTTAATTTGCTTTTTATTTTTTTTCAATACGCTTTTTTTCAGACCCTCTATTGCATCAGCCTGTTGATTTCCGTTAATTTTTATGCATTTGCTGCCGATTTCCACCATTCTTGCAGTGAATACATTACTACATTCCTCCAGATTTGTATAATTTGTACTTCAATAAAAAGTCACACAGTTTGATGTTGACCATCAGGTCAGCTCCTGTACTTTATTTGTTCAAGTTATAATCGCTAGTTGAGCTGTAGACGGCAGAAGTTTCCTGGTCCTATGTCCGTAGATGCATTCCGATCAACCAAGTCAAGGGTCGCCGTGTAAATGTTCTCCAAATAATTCATCCAGGCCAACCTTTATGCTTAAGTTCTCTTTATTAAGTAATAAAATAATACAGCAAGTGAGAGTGTAGCTGCGCCGCCAGGGACTCCGGCAGAACAGCGATCAATGCTTATGTATATACGTATTTATTAGTAGTGGCTGGCGAAGAGTCGCCGCGGCAGAGGAGAGGTCTTATGTTCACATGGTGACAGAGCGGTCGCGCATGTCATATATGCAGACTCAGCACTGCCCAGTCCCAGTGCACTCAATGGCGATCATATTATCGGGCACTTAAAGAACTTTTTGGGACTTGGATTTGTGTATACATATTGTGGCCAAGTGCTACAATGTGTTTTTATTGCATAACACTAAGTGCATACGATATGACTACAGTGGCGGTGCCTGGAAACTGCTGACTGCTGATTTCCCTCGTTGAATCTTCTATCTTTGCCTTGGTGTGGCGATCTTCTGCGTTGGCTGTCCGCCCCTTGTAGCATGCTGTGATCCCTCTGACAGCATCCACTAAACTTACACCCCCATGCGATTTGCAGTATCTAGTCATGTGACCACTTTAAAGGCAAATAATGCATAACCGATGCCTTTTCACATACCTGAGCCTGTCCGTTGGCGAAGCTCCGTTGAATTCTCTACAGTCCCTGACTGCAAGTTGCCCTCCAGAAATTGGACAATTTCTAAGGTGACCCTGTTGGTCTCCTTGGTCATGGTCGACTCCCTTCGACGTCCACAGTAGTACACACTAGATTGGCATACTCCGTCAAACAAGCACTAAAATCCACAATGGTTGGGAAAGGATTAATCATCACAGCAAGCCTGCCCCACTTTACTCGTTTTCTTATAGGAAGCTTGGCCTTCGCTGACTGCAAGATGGCTGTGAGGATACTCACACGTGTTGCAAACGGTACAATCTTCGCCAAGTGGTTCTCCGAAAAGGGAATACCACTTGTACAAAATGGGGGATGATGACTGCTACTTGCTAACAGTGCTGGCCCGCTCCACGATGGCGTGTCCTCTAGTGTCGAACTGCTCGTGCCGGCCCACTTTTATGGGATCCCGTTACCACTCGTGAACAATTGCGGACCAATCCGGCGGCCCTGACGCTGCGTTAACCACGCCGACATCGCCAACTGTTACGCAATCTTTGTTCATGCTCATATTAATCCGGGCTCTCACGCCTTCCATTTCCCTCTCCAGCGATGCGATGTTCTTTAAGAGATCCAACATTGGGGGTGGCTGGACCTGTCCTGGTTCTATAGCTCAAACCGTGGTGACAACAATTCCAGGCTGGAAAGCTGTTACCGTTATCGCAGTCGTCTGGCTGGGAATCAGGGGCGCCGTAAAAGCTTCCTTTTTCTTCTTCACCTGCTTATTTCCCACGCCACTACTCGCAAATGTAGGAGCCGCACTCGTTAACACGGGAGTTACCTGCTCCTTGTTCAACGGGTAACCTCGCTTGGCGGAATGTTGCTTTGCTCTATTCTGCCCAGGAACTCAATCAAATCTGCACGCTGTCCTCGTCCCAACGTTGCCCGCGTCTCTAAGCTGTCCGCGTCTATCCCTGCGCTGCCTGCGCCCGACGCCGTCTACGTCTTCACGCTGTCCGCTTTTCTCTCTGCGCTGTACGCGCCCAACGCCGCCCTCGTCTTGCAGTCGACTCTAGGACTGCGAATAAAAGGCATGTCGCTGGCCTACCACAATCTGTTAACTAATCTTAATCTATGTCCATCGAGTAGAGTCGAGTAAGAATCTAAATAAACACACCATTTTGCCAATGATGCCACCCAGGCGAAAAACGATAATTTCCCAAGCTTTTAAAATGTTTGATGTGGCCTCGTTATTCGTTACAAGGTGAGTTTTATGGGAAATTATATATCGAACCGCTCTTACTCACTGTTTTGTTTTTGTAATGTCCTTATTTCTTGCTTTCTCCGTAAAAAAAATAAAAAAACTTGTGCAGAGTTTGATAAAGCTTCACAAAATGTCTGAACGTTTTTAGATGGTATTGTTTAAATTTGTATATTTTAATGTCCTGATTGCATAAACATCGATCAAAATTTAATTAATTTAATCTTTTTTCTGCTTTAGACACACACATATAACGTAAGACCTTAGGAACAAGCTAATAACACTATTCTATTACATCACTGTGGACGGCAGTCCACGTAGTGACGAAGCGCACCAGGAGGGTGTGCGAAGGCGACCACTATGAATATATACACGAAAACATTAAAATCTACAGTAATAGTCCACTTGTTACAATTGATACATCAATCGAAAGGTATTGCAACAACTAAAAGGATTGCATACAAAGACTTTAAGAAAGTCAAATGGTTTGGGAGAAAGAGAAAAAGTGAAAATTTGGAAAATTTGATCTGTTGGGGCCGGTGGGAATAATTACCACCACCTATTAACCTAGTTGTATTCTCACTTAAAATACTCGTCACATGATGAATGACTGTCAAAATCGGATGCTCCGTTCAAAACTATTATGCAAAACAGGATTTTGGGGGACTTTTGAAAAAAAAAAAAAACTCTGTCATTTTGTTCCAAAATGATGTTTTAGGATCCTAGAAATTTTAGATGGTTTCGATATAAGAAACATTCGTTCTACCTTTTTTGGATAAACCCGCTAGTTAAGCGGGATAACAGCTATAAATAGCGAAATTTTGGAAGGCACTAGCTTCTGTACTCCCCAGTTTGGGATGCGGCCCTTTCGGGACCTTGCTGGTGCGAATGTTGGAACCCGTGTTCAGCGTTTCCGTGGGTTTTTTGAGAGTTCCCGTCTCTGTGTTTTGTTTTTCTGTTATCTTTGTTGCTTCCATAACAGGTCCCACGAGTTGCGGAGAAGGGGAAAGGTTCGCCCGAGCAGAGATCGGCGATGCCCGGGTAAGGCGACAGTTAGAACAGCGGGTCGCCGATTGAGACTGGGCTAGTTTTTGATCCGGGCCCTCAGCCAGGCTGACTCTTGGCACGGTCCGTATTACACCGCAGTTCGGCCCGGAGTGAGATGTTCTATTGGGAGGGGAGATGGATAGGTGTTGTGTTGGGTATGGGTTTGTGTAAAGCAACTATTAAGAAGCGGCTGAAAAAATCGCATCGCCGGTATTGCTTCGTCGCAGGATACCCGCTGGCTGTCCGGGACTGTTTATTTACTGGGGTTCCCGTCCACGATTCCGTGCTTGACTTCCCCCACCAGCTCATTGACAGTTGACCTCGAGAGAGGTCGTCCGCTATCCGCAACCTGCGACCCGCTCGGTTGCCCCAGCTAGGCGACTTTGGAACCATCTCACACAAGTAACATAGCTTCATTTCAATTTTGTGTTTTTTATCTTTTCCAATTCTCTTTTTTCCAGACCCTCTATTGCATCAGCCTGTTGATTTCCGTTAATTTTTATTCAGCATTCAATGCTTATGTATATACGTATGTATTAGTAGCGTCTGGCGAAGAGTCGCCGCGGCAGAGGAGAGGTCTTATGTTCACATAGTGACAGAGCGGTCGTGCATGTCAAATATGCAGACTCAGCACTGCCCAGACCCATTGCACTCAACGGCGATCATATTACCGGGCACTTAAAGAAATGTTTGGGACTTGGATTTGTGTATACATATTTATTTATTTATTTATTTATTTATTTCGCCAACAGTTGGTACCTTAACTGGCTACTTGTCTATTACTAAACTAAATACTAAGGGACGAAAAGTAATTGTAAAGGGTTTTCTTAATTAATTCCCTGGGGGAGCATGGGTCCAGCCGCATGTGAGATGGAAGTTTGTTCCAGTTGAACAAGGCTCTAGACAGAGGCTCATTAAAAGCATAGTTAGCTCTATAGGCCGCAATAAAAAAAGGTTCAAATGACCTTAAAGACCTACCAGGTACGGAGTAGCCTATGCTACTCAGCAATGCAGGGCAGTCTATTTTGGAGGACAGCAGGAGATAAGAACTAGTGCGCTAGTTGTTCTACGATCTTGTAGGGAAGAAAGGAGCACAAGACGACATTTCGCAGAGAAAGAGGGAACCGGGTCATTAAAGTTTAGAGAAAGAAGGGCAAAAGATAGGAATGAACACGCTCAATACGATTGATGTGTGTAGTACCAGTCGGACTCCAGACAAACGAAGCATATTCCAATCTGGACCTAATGAACGAAGAAAATAGGCTTAGTTTCGTGTACGGATCCATACATAGCGTACGCCTTTGAAATTATGTAATTTATGTGATCAATAAAAGTAAATTTGGTATCAAACATAACTCCTAGGTCCAGTGATTCATTTCTTAAGGAAGAACATGGGAACTAATGAAATACGAGCTAAGGACATTAATTAATCGTTTGCTGTACCTAACGTAGAAACATTTTGACACGTTCAGAGGCAACTTATTACGAGAACACCAATTTCCCACCTTTTCAAGGTCATTTTGAAGAAGTTCACTATCGGAGATTGAATTCACAGACCTAAATATTTTAAGATCGTCCGCAAGCAACAGGAATTCAGAATTTGTTATGCAATAGCTTAAATCATTAATGAAGATGATGAATAGAAACGGACCCAATGCATTTTCCTGAGGAAGGCCAGAAGTAGCCACATACGGGCTTGAGAAAACACCATTGCACTCTACTCTATAAATCCGCCCATCTAAATAAGATTTAAACCACTTTAATATTGATGAATGAAATCCCAATTTCTGCAATTTTGCCAATAGAGCATTAAGGGACACTTTGTAAAATGCTTTGGCGAAGTCGGTGTAGACTACATCAACTTGATGATGACTAATGAACGAGTGGATGCAAAAAAGATTAAACGTAGCTAAGTTAGTGGTAGTTGACCTTCCAGGCATAAAACCATGTTGGTTAGGACTGATGATCCGACCAGCAAGAAAAGTTAGCTGCTTAGCTACAATTCGTTCAAACATTTTTTAGACACTACTTAGCTTTGCAATTGGCCTATAATTTAAAACAATATTTTTGTAACCAGACTTGAATATAGGAGAAACTGTGGCAAGTTTCCATCTATGCGCAAATACGCCAGTGGAAAGAGACTTGTTGAATATCATTTTTAGGGGCTCACAAAGAACATTTATACAGTGTTTCAAAATAAATGGTGAAAGGCCATCGCAGTCTAATTTTTCTGAGTCGTTAAAACTCTCAGCCGCCATATGACAGTCCAAATCAGTAATATCTAAGCACCCAATATTTAGCATCGTGGCAATGGCACTGAGTGAATCATCGTCATTTCACAGCGAGCTCGGTTCAAAGTTAGATGAAAAGTATTAAGCAAATAGATTAGCGACCCCAATATCTGAAGAAGCTGAAAGACTTTCATATGACATATGGGAAGGAAAGTAGGAGGTTGTTCGTTTAGAAATGACAAAGTGCCAGAATGCTTTAGGATTGGTAGCTAGTTTACACTCTATATCAGCAATATGTTGGCTGTATAAGAATTTATTGAGGAACTCAAACTCACGCTTATGTTGTTTGTACCAATCAAAGTCAGCAGCATCACCGCTTTCTATGTAGCGCTTATAGAATTTATTTCGGAAATTTTTGTATTTTTTTAGCCCTTTTGTGTACCATGGTAGTCTATAAGAACTTTGAACTCTAGTTTTAGCGTATCTGCCTATAATAGTAGAGAGAAAAGATATAAAAACTTCATAGGTTGTATTCACATCCGCATGCGAGAAGACTTCCGCCCATCTGATATTAGAAATATCACTACGGATAGAATCTAAACTGCTAGAATTAATATAGGTAAGAGGCAAGCGAGAATTATTTGGTGAGAAAATATAACAAGTAATTAAGATTAATAGGGGCTTGTGATGAGCATCACACGCAGCTAGAGGATTATCGCTGCAACATAAAGTAAGGCATAAATCATGGTGTACAAAAATTAGATCCAGAAGCTTATTTAAGTTATTAAATACATGGTTAATCTGGACAAATCCCATGCTAAGAAGCTTATCGATGACTAAGATTTCGTGGGGAAGATGCAAATTACTGGGAACCACTGCTGAAGACTCAAGATCATGAGCCCACCCGAGCGAAGATATGTTGAAGTCGCCCAAAACACATATATATTGGCCATCTTCCAGCTCCTGGTATAGGTGGATAATGTTGTCCACATGCGCTTTATATAAATCAAAACTGCTGCTTGGGGGTATGTATGATACTGTCAGGAAAATTGTTTCCGTAGGACCAGCGAGAGATACACAGAGTTGGTCGAGCAGAGAATCCTCGTTCTAGAGACGAATAGCAATGCAACGCAGCTCACGCCGCACAGCAATTAAAACTCCGCCACCTCTGGAGCATCGTGTTTGAACGGAATCTCGATCCTTACGGAACACATGATAAAGATTTGTATCAAAGAATTCATTATCGAAGAAATCCATATTGAGCCAGGTTTCAACAGAAATGATGACGTCATGATCACCATGAGACGTTGCCTGGAAAAGGGATTGAGCTTTCGTACGCATACCACCGATATTTTGAAAATAAATATTGAAATTTGTATTGTTAGCGCATATCCGGTCATCCATGGTCATGCTATCAATAACTGGTCCAGCATCGTGGCCCGAATCCGTAAGAGGCCTCGCTGGGATTTTATCATAATTTATAAAATTGTTTGTAAGAACCTTCAGTAAAGTAGTGGTACGGATACGAATAGGCTGGTGATCGGCGCTGCAAATATTATATATATTAGCATTCAAAATATAACTGCACGCAGGTGAATCCACTCCTGGTAATAAAGAGCGAGAACGTACTACAGCAGCCGCAGTCCATTGTTGTTGTTGATGGCGAAAGCATCTCCAGAGAGCACCTTCAGAGAGAGCACTCTGAGAGGCTCGCCATCCAGCCAAATGTGTCGATAAAAGTTGTTGTAGAAAGTCGAACGTCAGAAAAGTAGAGACGGAGAGCGCATAACTATTAGGCGATGAAGAGTAAGAATCCAGCCGACTATCTAGGTACTTCGGGAGAGAGGCGCAAGATGATAAGAGCGCAACTCCGAGGAGCGCGCCGATATTAGAGCCAGGCGGACGGCGAAAGTCGCGCACAGCGGACAACAAAAGCTCCAGCTGATGTTGTTGATGGTGCAACGGAAGAGAGGCGCAAGATGATGAGAGCGCAACTCCGCGGAGCTCGCCGATATTAGAACCAGGCGGACAGCGAATGTCGCGCAAAGCAAACAACAAAAGCTCCGGCTGATGTTGTTGATGAAGCATCAGGAGAGCAACGGAAAATGATGTGAGCGCAACTCCGAGGAGCGCGCCGAAGTCCGCGCCAGGCGGACGGCTGATGTTGTCGATGGTGCGTTAGGAGAGAGTCAGAAGATGAAGAGAGCGCAGTGAGAAAGGCAAGCAGCTGCCGATGTTGTTGCGAAAACGACTCTGACAAATGAGGAAAGGCTTGCAGACAATGTCCCGCAAAAGTATCGACGCCAGTGGCGTCGAACACTAGGGATTTTTTGATGGCTGAATTGATGATGAAGTTTGTCCAGGCTCCGGCAAATTAGATAAGATTCCATCCCCTACCACAATGACCCCTTCTCTATGAATAAATCTTTTGACCTTAACTGAGTTCGGCCAGAAATCGTTTTTGAAGACTTTATCGTAAAGCTGATCGGGGATACCAAGCTTGAAACTTACAAACTTTAAAGTTGTAACGACAAAATCTTTTTTTACAAGTTTTACACAAGTGAGAGAACTAGCATCCACCTTAAGCTTGGTGGACACGTATTTTAAAACACTGTTCGGCTCTGTATCAGTTGCAAACTTTCCGACATGCAAAAAATTCTTGGTCGGCAAAACATGAAGATCTTCGGCATTAGGAGCCACTGCAACAACATGTTTATTGGGCTTGTTGTTGTTCCTTCTCCTCTTGTTTCGAACTTGTATGAAATTTCCTCTCTCAATATCCATAGCATGATTAGAAGGGTCAACGACCGCGGAAGCCGTAGCAGCATGACTGGGGAACTGCAGCTAGGTTGGTAGGTCTCGGTAGACGAGGCTTGGGATTTACATTCTGATTCAAAGCATCATCTTTAACGGGGAACGCCTCCAAGAATTTATTATGAAGGCCCTGGTATAAGCGCTCCAGGGCTTTCAATTTACCATCGAATTCATCGATTTTAGAATGCGAATCATTCGCAACCACACAGCTATCACATTGCCACAGTATATTTGGATTTAATAAGAGTTTGAGCACATCGTCCGGTAGGGCTACGCAAGAAGTACGATAGGCGCGACGGCACAAAGAAGAGCATACTCACACGTGTTGCGAAAGGTACAATCTTCGCCAAGTTGTTCTCCGAAAAGGGAATACCACTTGAATACCACTCAACTGGCTGCAAATAAGTGTCATACCTAAAGCGCATCTGCTCCACCACAGCGTCCACGTTCCTTGGATGGGTCAGGAGAGACTTGACGGTCTCACGTCTCTCATTCAGCGCATTCAGCAAGCGTTGGTTGTTATCCAGATCCGTACAGTTGTACGTTTGCGTTGTCTCAGTAAACGGACAATAAAAGATCGGCCAGTCCTCTGGCTGACCACCAAGTACTGGCATATCGGGTAGCTTGCGTGGCATATATATTCCATTATTTTCGTTTGGTGTCATACAAGCGTAGTATCCAGCTCCTGACGTCGGCGTCATGACGTTCTGGATGCTCACACCCAGCGATGCAAACGCATGATCTGTCTGCGCGGTACTTGTTGCACAAAATGGGGGATGATGACTGCTACTTGCTAACAGTGCTGGCCCGCTCCAAGATGGCGGCGCCTCTAATGTCGCACTGCTCGTGCCGACCCCCTTTTATGGGATCCGGTTACCACTCGTGAACAATTGCGGACCAGTCCGGCGGCCCTGACGCTGCGTTAACCACGCCGACTTCGCCAACTGTTACGCAATCTTTGTTCTTGCTCATGTTGTTCCGGGCTCTCACGCCTTCCATTTCCCTCTCCAGCAATGCGATTCTCTTTAAGAGATCCAACATTGGGGGTGGCTGGACCTTTCCTGGTTATATAGCTCCAACCGTGGTGACAACAGTTCCAGGCTGGGAAGCTCTTACCGTGGTCGCAGTCGTCTGGCTGGGAGTCGGGGGCGCCGTTATAGCATACTTTTTCTTCTTCACCTGCTTATTTCCCACGCCACTACTCGCAGGTGTAGGAGCCGCACTTGTTAACACTTGAGTTACCTGCTCCTTGTTCAACCGGTAACCTCGCTTGGCGAAATGTTGCGTTGCTGTATTCTGCCCAGGAACTCAATCAAATCTGGACGCTGTCCTCTTCCCAAGGTTGCCCGCGTCTCTAAGCTGTCAACATCTATCCCTGCGCTGTACGCGCCCAACGCTGCCCTCGTCTTGCAGTCGACTCTAGGACTGCGAATAAAATGCATGTCGCTGGCCTACCACAATCTGTTAACTAATCTCACCGCACTATGTCCATAGAGTAGAGTAGAGTAAGAATCTAAATAGAGACACCATTTTCTCTGCCGGTCTTTTTTGAGACTTTGCCAATGATGCCACCCAGGCGAAAAACGATAATTTCCCAAGCTTTTAAAATGTTTGATGTGGCCTTGTTATTCGATACCAAGGTGAGTTTTATAGGAAATCATACATCGAACCGCTCTTAATCACTGTTTTGTTTTTGTAAAATCCTTATTTCTTCTCAGAAAAAAAAAATAAAAAAACTTGTGCAGAGTTGGTGGCATATTATACCACGGATAAAGCTTCACAAAATGTCTGAACGTTTTTAGAGGGTATTCTCTAAATTTGTATATTTAAATGTACTGATTGCATGAAACATCGATCAAAATATAATTAATTTAATTTTTTTTCTGCTTTAGACACACACATATAACGTAATACCTTAGGAACAAGCTAATAACACTATTTTTTTACATCACTGTGGACGGCAGTCCACGTAGTGACGAAGCGCACCAGGAGGGTGTGCGAAGGCGACTACTATATATATATACACGAAGAAATGAAAATCTACAGTAATCGTCCGAATGTTAAGAGTGATACATCAATACATCAAAGGTATTGCAACAACTAAAAGGATTGCATACCAACACTTTAAGAAAATCAATTGGTTTGGGAGAAAGAGAAAAAGTGAAAATTTTGAAAATTTGATCTGTTGGGGCCGGTGGGGATAATTACCCCCAGATATTAACCTAGATGTACTCTCACTAAAAATACGCGTCAAATGAGGAATGACTGTCAAAATCGGATGCACCGTTCAAAAGTAATACGCAAAATAAGATTTTGGGGGACTTTTGAAAAAAAAAAAAAAAACTCTGTCATTTTGTTCCAAAATGATGTTTTAGGATCCTAGAAATTTTAGATGGTTTCGATATAAGAAACATTAGTTCTACCTTTTTTGGATAAACCCGCTAGTTAAGCGGGATATCAGCTATAAATAGCGAAATTTTGGATGGCACTAGCTTCTGTACTCCCCAGTTTGGGATGCGGCCCTTTCGGGACCTTGCTGGTGCGAATGTTGGAACCCGTGTTCAGCGTTTCCGTGGGTTTTTTGAGAGTTCCCGTCTCTGTGTTTTGTTTTTGTGTTATCTTTGTTGCTTCCATAACAGGTCCCACGAATTGCGGAGAAGGGGAAAGGTTCGCCCGAGCAGAGATCGGCGATGCCCGGGTAAGGCGACAGTTAGAACAGGGGGTCGCCGATTGAGACTGGGCTAGTTTTTGATCCGGGCCCTCAGCCAGGCTGACTCTTGGCACCGCAGTTCGGCCCGGAGTGAGATTTTCTATTGGGAGGGGAGATGGGTAGGTGTTGTGTTGGGTATGGGTTTGTGTAAAGCAACTTTTAAGAAGCGGCTGAACAATTCGCATCGCCGGTATTGCTTCGTTGCAGGATACCCGCTGGCTGTCCGTGACTGTTTATTTACTGGGGTTCCCGTCCACGATTCCGTGCTTGACTTCCCCCACCAGCTTGTTCACAATTGACCTCGAGAGAGGTCGTCCGCTATCCGCAACCTGCGACCCGCTCGGTTGCCCCAGCTAGGCGACTTTGGAACCATTTCACACAAGTAAGTTAGCTTAATTTTAATTTGCTTTTTATTTTTTTTTTCAGTACGCTTTTTTTCAGACCCTCTATTGCATCAGCCTGTTGATTTCCGTTAATTTTTATGCATTTGCAGCCGATTTCGACCATTCTTGCAGTGAATACATTACTACATTCCTCCAGATTTGTATAATTTGTACTTCAATAAAACGTCACACAGTTTGATGTTGACCATCAGGTCAGCTTCTGTACTTTATTTGTTCAAGTTATAATCGCGAGTTGAGCTGTAGACGGCAGAAGTTTCCTGGTCCTATGTCCGTGGATGCATTCCGATCCACCAAGTCAAGGGTCGCCGTGTAAGTGTTCTCCAAATAATTCATCCAGGCCAACCTTTATGCTTGAGTTCTCTTTATTGAATAATAAAATAATACAGCAAGTGAGAGTGTAGCTGCGCCGCCAGGGACGCCGGCAGAGCAGCGATCAATGCTTATGTATAGACGTATGTATGTAGGGTATTACAAATTAAAATGTTTATTTCGGGTATAGTTAGTAAATTAAAGAAACAAAGGTATTTTATTTAAACTCCACGACTTTCGCACTCTATGAATGACACGACTTCCTCTGGCAAAATATCCACATCAACTGACTTGCTTACATTTATAAGGCGTAATTTTTAATGAAAGAGGGTGATGGATATAGATCACTTTTGATGAAAAGGGATAGGAACTCTTTTGCGTTTTTGGCTGATGAAGAATGCTTGAGGTTGCGGAACTCTGAACAGTGTGTCCCCATACGAAATTAAATAGGTTGCTGTAAATCCCTCAATGTATCCATATCCCACAATCGGCTATCCTGAATCTTCATTCGCCCCTGAATGAACCCCATTTTTTCATATATTCGGCTGCTGTCGTGGTAATATTTGGTCCCTGCTGATTGCCTTCTTTCTTTACTTCATAGCGCCCGTGATTAAGTTTTTTAGTTACTTTGTATGGGCCGAGAAGTTTTGGACGGAGTTTCATTCCAGTTCCATACTGTGTTCTTTTTATGGCGACCAATTCACCTACAGCATATTCAGTTTCTACCTTCCTTTTTTCGTTAAAACTCTTTCTGTTTTCTTGGTGGACTTTCTCTATATTTTGCTGAGCTTTCATTTGTATCTCTTCACGTTCGTCATTTAGTTCTTCTATTTCTAAGTTTTCAAAAAGTTTCGAAAATTCGTCGTCCCTCTTTCTCATATTCAATCCGGTCAAGACTTGGAACGGACTGTACTTAGTTGTTCGAGGTGGAGTGTTGTTAATTATTTGCTGAACTCTATCTATGTGACGATACCAATTCAGAGGGTTTTCCTGTTACATTTTGCTGAGCATCGGGATGACAATTTTGTGAACTCTTTCCACTTGGCCGTTACCTCTGGGTACGCCTGTGGTAATGTGTAGAAGCTGGATTCCTTCACGGTTGCAGTACTCGTTAAAGAGTCCTGAAGTAAAAGCGGTGCCCCTGTCAGTAACTATTCGGCGAGGATTGCCAAAAACTGATGCTTGCTTTTCCAGTTTTTCTAAGACTTCTTCGGTTCCAGTCGACTTTGTTGGATAAAGCCAAACAAACTTGGAAAATCCATCCACGACAGCCAAAATGTGGTTATAGCGTTTCTTCGTGTCAGTGAGGGGTCCAACGTGGTCGATGTGATAGGTTCCGAGAGGTTCCTGAGCCTTGTCAATGGGACTGAGTAACCCTTCCTTTTTTCCACGCTTGGAGTCGATTATCAGGCATTCCACGCATCCTTTGCGTCTTGGGTGTTGATATACAGGAATGTCGTCTTCCAAAACGATTCTCATGCTTACTGGAGACTCTATCGATTTTATTGGCTTGTACTCTGTAACAAGCTGCTGTACCTTTAGCTTTTGGCAATCGTTTAAGTTAGATAAGTTAATTTTATCAAGGACAGAACTTTCCTCGACTATCTCCGTGACACACATTCCATTAAATGTCGATGCAAAGTCTCTCTCTTTTGCCCTGAACTCGACGCCGTTGGAACTGAAAATAACGTCGACTGATTGTAGCACATCGTTTCCCACAATCGCAGCGTACTCGAGTTCATTTTGTTTAGCGACATGGAAAGTTACTGAGAAGCATACGCAATCTGATTCAAGATCGACGTCGAAGCATCCTACGGTCACAAGTTCGCCCTTGCCGATACCTCTCAGGTGCTTAACTTTTGGCTTTGGCTTCAAGCCGTCAAAACTTTTGAAAATGTTCTCTCTCATCAAACACAAGTCACATCCCGAATCAATCATTGCTATGAATGTCACTCCCTCAGCTTTCATCTTTTTGTAAATGAGTCCCTTCTCAGTCTTCTCTTCCAGCACGTTTGCAAGCTCTTTCTTAATGGAAACAGTTGCTTTCTTCTCATCGCAATTTTTAGAAATGTGTCCTTTCTTGTTTCAATTGTAACATATTACTTCGCCCTTGACATCCTTAGCAATATGGCCTTGGCTGTTACACTTGAAGCATTTTCTTAAAAAATTGCTCTGAGTCTGTTTACCTGTCGATTCCCTGTTACAATTGTCTTTAGAATTTCCCTTACCCTTCATCTTTTCGTAATTAAATACTTCTTCTTTAAGTTCCCTATTGGATTTCGCTCGATACAACCCTGCCTTGTTGATCTTGCTATCTGGGATGCCATCTACGAAGTACGATACTAGACTTTCCTCATCAAGATTTATCGGTTTGCTGATCTCCATTAAACTATAGACATATTCGATGCATGTCTCTTTTGGTTGTTTTTGCCTTTGGCGCAAAATCTCTGCCGAACATAGTTTTTTACCGAATTCTTCCTTCAACGCGTTTTTCAGCTCAATCCAACCCCTAACTCCACTTGAACTTTTTATTTAAAGCTTGGCTGCTCCAATCAGAAGTTGCTTAGCATAAATGAATTTCTGCAAATTATCCCAACCCACGGTAACTGCAACGTCATCGAATTCAGACAGCCAGTGATTGACGTCTTCTTGTTCGGAGCCTGAAAATGATGAAACACTGTCCTGAATATCGCGTAGGGTAAATCTCGAACTACTAGGTTGAACCACTTCTCGGTAATTGGAAGAATCACTAACACTCGCACCATCCTCATCAGCATCGTCGTCCTCATCGTCAGCCACAACTAATCCATAATGATCGAACAACCGATCCTGCAAAGCTCCTTTTCTGCCAGTTGTATTCAAAACCTAGTTCGGATAACTTTGCCCTTAGAAGAGGCACTGTCATAGCGAGAATCGTTCTAGCATCCATGGTAATGCGTTTAAGCCGTTTACAAACAGTGGTACAATTCAATATTTAAATATAATGATACAAAGTAATAATTTAATTAACGTTAAACAATTCGTGTGATTAAAAAAAGTTCGAATCAGATTAAATATGTGAAATCGCCTCAGTCGCTCACCACGCCCAATTGGATTTTTCTGTCTTCTACAACTGCTTGAATTTTTGCCAATTCCAGTCCACTCAGCTACTTGTAACGAACACACTCTATGAGCGTTGTCCACCCTAACACCTCTGTCTACGCTTTGACCGGCCTGCTCAGGGAGATGGGTGTGGGTTTGTGTTAAGATGAAACAAGAGTGTCACAGAACTAACAATAGTAGACAGAGAGACGGTAACGATAAGGATTTTTAACCTATCGGCTAAGATTCGGACGAGAGACTGTACCTATCGAAGACGGAGGCCCAGATGTTATTGGCCACCTTCTATACCCACCCTACCTGTGTGTCTCATTAGACTCCACCCTTAAAACAACCGCTGCGCTACATCCTCTAAGGTGCCCTCAAAAGATCACAAACTAATTCATCTTAAATTTCATTTAATACGGCAAATACGATAACATGGTTCATGGTTCTTAATACTACAAATCCTAACACTAAAGCCTTAAGACTAAGCGTTCTTTACGCCAAAAGACTCTCTATATGATCGAGTGTCAGCACAAGATTATCAAATAGGAAAAGAAATGGATATTTTGTTTACGTTAAATTATTACGAAACTGATTACATATTTTATCGATATGCGGCAAGCTTATTCAAAAATTACAGGAAATCACTTAGGCGGATTACGTTAAATTATATAAGTGCAAACGATTCTTATTTAATATTTATATCAATACGCGAATGTGGAAAAATTACATGTATATGTTGGTACCAAAAGTGTGCGGGCTCAGACAAGAATGAATATATATGTAGGAATGTAAATGATTTACGGCTATGCCGTACTTACGAACTCTCCAACGAAGTCAGCAGGCCTGATGACGATCGATGTGCGCTGTAGGATAATTTAATTTAGGTGTATATATGTCATACTATGTCGTAAGCACACACGCAAGTATAAAAGCTAAATAGGAATCGTAAATTAAATTAGAAACTTGTCGTACAAATATTTAGAATAAGAAAATAAAACTACAATCGCTTTAGCGATACAAAAACGAGTTGGCAGTCCCGGCCAAAATTAACTGGAAACCAGAATTGGAACTGATATTCCAATTGGGATGCGGCGTCCGCCTCCGATGTCTTGCCCGAATTACGCCGAATCGGCGCCGGTGCGTTTTTCGCCCGAACTGCTACGTGATCTGACTTGTAGATCGTCGTGCGGGCTTGGCAAGGTCAAAACCTCACGCGGGTTGACTGCGGCGATTCTTGAAGCCGCTTATGGTATGCCGATGATGAAATTAATCCAGGTGTGGCAAAGAAGACAGATTCCTTTCACGCGGTGTGCGGTATAAGAATCCCAAATGGCGATTATGGCCTGGCGCTCAAGAAATGTATGGTTCCGCTGATGAATCGCTGCACGCGGCATCTGCTCCTTGCTGTGCGCAGAGGGAGGACTGTAAAACTTCTGTCAATTCCGAGAATTTGCACGTGGGTCTGGTCACTGCTGTTTTCCGGGAATTGCGATTAGATTCTTTCAATATATCGGCGAATAATCTTACCACCAATATTGGGAATGATAACAGGTCGTACTGCTCAACCAAAATTCCTAGAATTTCACACGCGGATGTGTGGATGCGGACGGGTTTGAAAATTATAGCACTTTTTGCAGAGAACGAACCGATCTCGGGAGAAGCTTGCGACAAAGAGGAGGAAATCATGGCGTCTAGAGTGGATGTAGGATGCACAAAATCCCCAAAATCCATAAAACTGGTATTTTTGGTATTCTAGCGAGGATCGGATCCTTGCTACTGAAGGGTTGCATCTGGGCTATTTATGTTAATTACCATGGGTAATGTCTTAACTAGTAATGCCAACTTGGCCGAACATACTGACTCCCACAACCACAGTTTTGATTTTTAGTCCCTGACTAACAATTAAAACTGAAAAAGGAGTCAGGAGAAGTCAACGCTTTAAAACTTAGTGCCGCGATAAAATTCTTCGTGGCGGTCACACGCCTTACGCAAAGCTTCCAAAGAAGGGGTGTCAACATGCAGTAACTCAAGTTTCAAGTCTGGCTTAAGATTGTGGCGCACTTCGCTGGCTAGCTCACTATCATGCATGGGTTCTCGGAGGGAATTAGCTATGATAAGCATTGCGTCAAGAAAGTCGTCAAAACTTTCGTTTGAACCCTGCTTACGACGACGCATGGCACTTTTTATTTCACGGTCTGATCTCTGATCTGAGTATCTCTCCTTTAAGCGTCTGCATAATACATGCCAGCTCATGTCATCTACCGACCTATGAACACGCCAGTAAAAAGATAGAGCAGGACCTGCAAATAGCAAATTTGCAAACTGCGACAACAAATCGAAATTTCCGTTTAGGCTTTGTGTAGTGAGACAGTTTACTCGGTATATAAAATCCTCAACTGCGATGTCGTCAGCTGACCCACTGAATTTGATTCGCCAGTTGGAAATCACATTTGAAATTCTGTCAGGACGATCCAAAGAAAGATCGCTGCGATCGCTTCGCACATCCGGAGAGTTCCTAACTCGCTGACTGTTTTGACCCTGATTGTTCTGGAAACCGACTTGTCCTGAATTGTTACGGAATTCGTGCTGCGTATTGTTATCCACAAACGTAGACCTATTCAATTGGCTAAACATCTGAGTCATTTTTTCTGTGATTGTATCTGTCATGGTTACTTGAAATGTTCTCTGGTTCTCTAACATGCTTTTTTGAAATGCTCGCATTTGATTCGCAAGACTTTGCTGATCTGGGTCTTCGGTTACATCTGAGTCAATAGTTTGCCTATTGTCTTGCTGGGGATTCAAGTTGCCATTCTGAGGGACGATAATAATGTTCTGATTATCGGCGTTACGAGACCTAGATCTGGTCATCATTCGATTTTGCATACCGGAATTCGGATTAGATACCGTCTGGGACTGAGAACATGGTTGAGAGCATGTTGGACAAGTGTTGCTATCCTGCAGCCAGTTTTGTAGACAAGCCTTATGAAAGCAATGTTTACAAGCAGTTTCAATTAAATCCAATTCGAAAACTACTGCGTTGCAGAGGGTGCACATCACTGAGTCATCATCACCTAGAGAAACTAGGTTCTCGTTGCTGTGCCTAACCGACATTTTTAAAACCTAACTAAACAACCAACTAATCTCAAAAACTTAAAAAGAGAAATGGAAGATATACGATATGCGATAGAAATATACGATATGCGATAGATATGTACGATATGCGATAGAAGTATACGATAATCATTCAACAATGACAAGACGAGAAAGATCCTTGAGAAATACGGAATGCGGTAGTATCATAAAAATAAGAGGGGCTTATCCTGAGGAGTAATGTAGCAGCAGGTTGATTTTCGTTCGATAGGTACTAATTATTAACTGAAAATGTTTGCGGAAATAATTATATAAAAATAGTATTTTGAGGTCTAACCAATCAAAAGAGGGACTAGCCGAATTTTTCCAGCTAGAACAAATCTCGATTTTAATTGGATAGAAGATGTGGTTTGAAAACTGAAAACTTGGTAAAGAACCGACCTTAAATCAGAACTAAAATTCCGAAGTATCAAATAATCAAAATGGAATGTTTTTAACTATAATGTCCGAGTATGACCGAACTGATAGAAAAACATGTAACAAAAGTATAACATTTCTGCTGGTATGGCTCCGAATCTATCCAGAGTACCATCAAATCCAAGTCAAAAATGAAATACTAACTGAAACTACAATTTTACAAAAATGGATGGATTGAAATATTTTCGGGAAGCTCGGCTGTCAAACGACAGATGCCTGATCAGGCATCGGGCTTGCTCCATTGTTGGGCGCCATTTAATTCTGTAACGAACACACTCTATGAGCGTTGTCCACCCTAACACCTCTGTCTACGCTTTGACCGGCCTGCTCAGGGAGATGGGTGTGGGTTTGTGTTAAGATGAAACAAGAGTGTCACAGAACTAACAATAGTAGACAGAGAGACGGTAACGATAAGGATTTTTAACCTATCGGCTAAGATTCGGACGAGAGACTGTACCTATCGAAGACGGAGGCCCAGATGTTATTGGCCACCTTCTATACCCACCCTACCTGTGAAGTCTCATTAGACTCCACCCTTAAAACAACCGCTGCGCTACATCCTCTAAGGTGCCCTCAAAAGATCACAAATTAATTCATCTTAAATTTCATTTAATACGGCAAATACGATAATATGGTTCATGGTTCTTAATACTACAAATCCTAACACTAAAGCCTTAAGACTAAGCGTTCTTTACGCCAAAAGACTCTCTATATGATCGAGTGTCAGTACAAGATTATCAAATAGGAAAAGAAATGGATATTTTGTTTACGTTAAATTATTACGAAACTGATTACATATTTTATCGATATGCGGCAAGCTTATTCAAAAATTACAGGAAATCACTTAGGCGGATTACGTTAAATTATATAAGTGCAAACGATTCTTATTTAATATTTATATCAATAAGCGAATGTGGAAAAATTACATGTATATGTTGGTACCAAAAGTGTGCGGGCTCAGACAAGAATGAATATATATGTAGGAATGTAAATGATTTACGGCTATGCCGTACTTACGAACTCTCCAACGAAGTCAGCAGGCCTGATGACGATCGATGTGCGCTGTAGGATAATTTAATTTAGGTGTATATATGTCATACTATGTCGTAAGCACACACGCAAGTATAAAAGCTAAATAGGAATCGTAAATTAAATTAGAAACTTGTCGTACAAATATTTAGAATATGAAAATAAAACTACAATCGCTTTAGCGATACAAAAACGAGTTGGCAGTCCCGGCCAAAATTAACTGGAAACCAGAATTGGAACTGATATTCCAATTGGGATGCGGCGTCCGCCTCCGATGTCTTGCCCGAATTACGCCGAATCGGCGCCGGTGCGTTTTTCGCCCGAACTGCTACGTGATCTGACTTGTAGATCGTCGTGCGGGCTTGGCAAGGTCAAAACCTCACGCGGGTTGACTGCGGCGATTCTTGAAGCCGCTTATGGTATGCCGATGATGAAATTAATCCAGGTGTGGCAAAGAAGACAGATTCCTTTCACGCGGTGTGCGGTATAAGAATCCCAAATGGCGATTATGGCCTGGCGCTCAAGAAATGTATGGTTCCGCTGATGAATCGCTGCACGCGGCATCTGCTCCTTGCTGTGCGCAGAGGGAGGACTGTAAAACTTCTGTCAATTCCGAGAATTTGCACGTGGGTCTGGTCACTGCTGTTTTCCGGGAATTGCGATTAGATTCTTTCAATATATCGGCGAATAATCTTACCACCAATATTGGGAATGATAACAGGTCGTACTGCTCAACCAAAATTCCTAGAATTTCACACGCGGATGTGTGGATGCGGACGGGTTTGAAAATTATAGCACTTTTTGCAGAGAACGAACCGATCTCGGGAGAAGCTTGCGACAAAGAGGAGGAAATCATGGCGTCTAGAGTGGATGTAGGATGCACAAAATCCCCAAAATCCATAAAACTGGTATTTTTGGTATTCTAGCGAGGATCGGATCCTTGCTACTGAAGGGTTGCATCTGGGCTATTTATGTTAATTACCATGGGTAATGTCTTAACTAGTAATGCCAACTTGGCCGAAAATACTGACTCCCACATACTCCAGCTCGTACTCTTCTAAAATGTCGACACACCGCACTGCTTGATCGTCTCGTATACTTTTTACAAATTGCGTCGTTTGCAAGTTCTTGCAGCTGCTCTTTTCGCCACAGGGAAACTTTTGTTGTAGCAAAATTAGCAAGTGGCCACTCCGTTGCTGTATTGCTTCCTTCTCTTCTCTCGCCAATAACACCCCCGCCTTCGTTGTCCTCCTCTCACAGGTAATGGCTACCTTCGTTTTCACCTGCGACCGTGTCGTCAAAATTCGATCACAGGCACTGCATCAAATTGTCGTCGAAATTTTTTTTCGTCGTGGTTCATCAGAATTGCTTTTCTTTCTATACTGCGTACATTACTTCGTTGCGGGTTTTAGCGCGTTAGATTTGTCGGCACTCACACAATCAAGTTTTGCACAAATTTTGGCAATTTTTTTTTGTGGTCTTTGCAATCGTTCAAACTCTTCTAATACACAAATCTGCTAGTCGATTTGTTTAACTGTTCAAATTTTTCTCGGCTTCAATTGTTTCTTTAACAGGTACTTCCCTCGCTTTTAACTTTTTCTTTTCAGTTTTTGCTTCGTTCTTTGTCGCGGCAGTTTTTCGATGTGGTAACGCACAGTTTTCTCTTTGTTCTTTTACTTTATCCCGGACGAGCCCCCAATAATTTGTAGGGTATTACAAATTAAAATGTTATTAAAGAAAAAAAAGGTATTTTATTTAAACTCCACGACTTTCCCACTCTATGAATGACACGACTTTCTCTGACAAAATATCCACATCAACTGACTTGCTTACATTTATAAGGCGTAATTTTTAATGAAAGAGGGTGATGGATATAGATCACTTTTGATGAAAAGGGATAGGAACTCTTTTGCGTTTTTGGCTGATGAAGAATGCTTGAGGTTGCGGAACTCTGAACAGTGTGTCCCCATATGAAATTAAATAGGTTGCTGTAAATCCCTCAATGTATCCATATCCCACATGTATTAGTAGTGGCTGTCGAAGAGTCGCCGCGGCAGAGCAGAGGTCTTATGTTCACATGGTGACAGAGCGGTCGCGCATGTCAAATATGCAGACTCAGCACTGCCCAGTCCCAGTGCACTCAATGGCGATCATATTAACGGGCACTTCAATAACTTTTTGGGACTTGGATTTGTGTATACATATTGTGGCCAAGTGCTACAATGTGTTTTTAATGCATAACACTAAGTGCATACGATATGACTACAGTGGCGGTGCCTGGAAACTGCTGACTGCTGATATCCCTCGTTGAATCTTCTATCTTTGCCTTGTTGTGGCGATCTTACTAAACTTACACCCCCCATGCGATTTGCAGTATCTAGTCATGTGACCACTTTAAAGACAAATAATGCATAATCGATGCCTTTTCACATACCTGCACCTGTCCGTTGGCGAAGCTCCGTTGAATTCTCTACAGTCCCTGACTGCATGTTGCCCTCCAGAAATAGGACAATTTCTAAGGTGACCCTGTTGGTCTCCTTGATCATGGTTGATTCCCTTCGACGTCCGCAGTAGTACACACTACATTGGCATACTCCGTCAAACAAGCACTAAAATCCACAATGGTTGGGAAAGGATTAATCATCACAGCAAGCCTGCCCCACTTTACTCGTTTTCTTATAGGAAGCTTGGCCTTCGCTGACTGCAAGATAGCTGTGAGGATACTCACACGTGTTGCGAACGGTACAATCTACCACTTTACAAAATGGGGGATGATGACTGCTACTTGCTAACAGTGCTGGCCCGCTCCACGACGGCGTATCCTCTAGTGTCGAACTGCTCGTGCCGGCCCACTTTTATGGGATCCCGTTACCACTCGTGAACAATTGCGGACCAATCCGGCGGCCCTGACGCTGCGTTAACCACGCCGACATCGCAAACTGTTACGCAATCTTTGTTCATGCTCATATTAATCCGGGCTCTCACGCCTTCCATTTCCCTCTCTAGCGATGCGATTCTCTTTAAGAGATCCAACATTGGGGGTGGCTGGACCTGTCCTGGTTCTATAGCTCCAACCGTGGTGACAACAATTCCAGGCTGGGAAGCTGTTACCGTGATCGCAGTCGTCTGGCTGGGATCAGGGGCGCCATAATAGCTTCCAATTTCTTCTTCACCTGCTTATTTTCCACGCCACTACTCGCAGGTGTAGGAACCGCACTCGTTAACACGGTAGTTACCTGCTCCTTGTTCAACCGGTAACTTCACTTGGCGGAATGTTGCATTGCTGTATTCTGCTTAGGAACTCAAACAAATCTGCACGCTGTCCTCGCCTCAACGTTGCCCGAGTCTCTAAGCTGTCCGCGTCTATTCCTACGCTGCCTGCGCCCGACGCCTTCACGCTGTCCGCGTTTCTCTCTGCACTGTACGCGTCCAACGCCGATCTCGTCTTGCATGGGCATGTCGCTGGCCTACCACAATCTGTTAACTAATCTTACCGCAGTATGTCCATAGAGTAGAGTAGAGTAAGAATCTAGATAGAGACACCACTATCACTGCCGCCCTCTTTTGAGACTTTGCCAATAATGCCGCCCATAATTTCCCTAGTTCTTAAAATGTTTTATGTGGCCTCGTTATTCGTTACCTCGGTGAGTTTTATAGGAAATTATATATAGAACCGTTCTTACTAACTTTTTTGATTCTTCAGTAAAAGCAAGGAAGAACGCTAAAGTCGAGTACCTCGACTATCCGATACCCGTTACTCAGCTAAAGGGACCAAGGGAAATGGAGATATGCAAGCGAGATTGAAATGCGCCACCTACCCGTGATCTCAATATGTGGTTATGTGGGCGGAAGACAGATTTAAACTTTTTTTTGGATCAATCGATAGGTATTGACGAGACCAATAAATTTCAGGTAAAATGTTGTATCTAGCATGAAAATTGTGGGCGCCACAGGTTTGGTCGGTTTGTTGGCGTTAGAGTGGGCGTGGCAATCTTTTTTTTTGGTCAATCGATAGGCATTGACAAGACCAATACATTTTAGCTAAAATTTTGTATCGAGCACAAAAATTGTGGGCGCCACAGGTTTAGGCGGTTTGTGGGCGTTAGAGTGGGTGTGGCATATTCGCGTAACAAACGTGCGCTGCGTACAAAGCTACGGCATCTAAATCTGAGATCCCAATTCTCTATCATTGATAGTTTCCGAGATTTCCGCGTTCATATTTACGATTTTTTGAAGTTTGTGGGCGGTTTGAGGGCGGTTTTTAAGCGTTAAATTGGGCGTAATAAACTTTTTGTGGGGCAATCCATAGGTCTTTTTTCTCTAGGGTCAAAACTGTAGGAGCCACAACTTTGGTCGGTTTGTGGGCGTTAGAGTGGGCGTGGCACGCTGCTGAATCAAACTTGCGCTGCGTAAGAAGCTCAGGAATCTACATGCCTTATCCCAATAGCCTAGCTCTTATAGTTTCCGAGATTTCGGCGTTCATCCGGACAGACAGACGGACAAACGGACATGGCTAGATCGACTCGGCTAGTGATCCTGATCAAGAATATATAGACTTTATGGGGTCGGAAACGCTTCCTTCTGCCTGTTACATACTTTTCGACGAATCTAGTTTACCCTTTTACTGTACGAGTAACGGGTATAAAAATAAAAAAAACTTGTGCAGAGTTGGAGGCATATTATACCACGGATAAAGCTTCACAAAATGTCTAAGCGTTTTTAGAGGGTATTCTCTAAATTTGTATATTTTAATGTCCTGATTGCATAAACATCGATCAAAATTTAATTAATTTAATCTTTTTTCTGCTTTAGACACACACATATAACGTAAGACCTTAGGAACAAGCTAATAACACTATTCTTTTACATCACTGTGGACGGCAGTCAACGTAGTGACGAAGCGCACCAGGAGGGTGTGCGAAGGCGACCACTATGAATATATACACGAAAACATTAAAATCTACAGTAATCGTCCACTTGTTACAATTGATACATCAATCGAAAGGTATTGCAACAACTAAAAGGATTACATACAAAGGCTTAAAGAAAGTCAAATAGTTCGGGAGAAAGAGAAAAAGTGAAAATTTGGAAAATTTGATCTGTTGGGGCCGGTGGGAATAATTACCACCACCTATTAACCTAGTTGTATTCTCGCTTAAAATACTCGTCAAATGATGAATGACTGTCAAAATCGGATGCTCCGTTCAAAAGTAATATGCAAAACAAGATTTTGGGGGACTTTTGAAAATAAAATAATAGCTCTGTCAGTTTGTTCCAAAATGATGTTTTAGGATCCGAGAAATTTTAGATGGTTTCGATATAAGAAACATTAGTTCTACCTTTTTTGGATAAACCCGATAGTTTAGCGGGAGTACAGCTATAAATAGCGATATTTTGGAAGGCACTAGCTTCTGTACTCCGCAGTTTGGGATGCGGCCCTTTTGGGACCGTGCTGGTGCGAATGTTGGAACCCGTGTTCAGCGTTTTCGTGGGTTTTTTGAGAGTTTCCGTCTCTGTGTTCTGTTTTTGTGTTATCTTTGTTGCTTCCATAATAGGACCCACGAGTTGCGGAGAAGGGGAAAGGTCCGCCCGAGCAGCTATCGGCGATGCCCGGGTAAGGCTACAGTTAGAACAGGGTGTCGCCTTTTGAGACTGGGCTAATTTTTGATCCGGGCCCTCAGCCACGCCGACTCTTGGCACGGTCCGTATTACACAGCAGTTCGGCCCGGAGTGAGATGTTCTATTGGGAGGGGAGATGGATAGGTGTTGTGTTGGGTATGGGTTTGTGTAAAGCAACTATTAAGAAGCGGCTGAACAATTCGCATCGCCAGTATTGCTTCGTTGCAGGATACCCGCGGGCTGTCCGGGACTGTTTATTTTTTGGGTTTCCCGTCCAAGATTCCGTGCTTGACTTCCCCCACCAGCTTGTTCACAGTTGACCTCGAGAGAGGTCGTCGGCTTTCCGCAACCTGCGACCCGCTCGGTTGCCCCAGCTAGCCGACTTTGGAACCATCTCACAAGTTCCTCATTAAAGTAACACAGATTAATTTTAATTTGTTTTTTTTTTAATTTTTTTCATTCCGCTCTATTGCATCAGCCTGTTGATTTCCGTTAATTTTCATATTGGACCGTTCTCGCAGTGCCTAAATTACTATATTCCTCCAGATGCTCTTCGTGGATTTGTATAATTTGTTTTTCAATAAAAAGTCACACAGTTTGATGTTGACCATCAGGTCAGCTTCTGTACTTTATTTGTTCAAGTCCTAATCGCGAGTTGAGCTGTTGACGGCAGAAGTTTCGTGGTCCTTTGTCCGTGGATGCATTCCGATACACCAAGTCCCGGTTGCCATGTAATTGTTCTCCAATTAATTCATCCAGGCCATCCTTTATGCTTAAGTTCTCTTTATTGAATAATTCTTTTTGCTCTATTAATTTCTTCGTACAGCTAGTGAGAGTGTAGCTGCGCCGCCAGGGACGCTGGCAGAGCAGCGTTTAATGCTTATGTATATACGTATGTATTAGTAGCGGCTGTCGAAGAGTCTCCGCGGCAGAGGATAGGTCTTATGTTCACATGGTGACAGAGCGGTCGCGCATGTCAAATATGCACCTAAAGCGCATCTGGTCCACCACAGTGTCCACGTTCCTTGGATGGGTCAGGAGAGACTTGACGGTCTTACATGCCTCATCATTTAGCGCCTTCAGCAAGCCTTGGTTGTTATCCAGATCCGTACAGTTGTACGTTTGCGTTGTCTCAGTCAGCCCACAATAAAAGAACCACACATTTTCTTACTCTTTCAGTGAACGGTCGTGTTTTTGTCTTGCGCTCCGAATTTTTGTTCTTTTTGTCCATAAACCATCGGGGTTTAATTCATATTTTCATACGTCTATATAACTTTTTATGTCCCTAACAACATCCGTTCGCTTCGCGAGTGCATAGTGATTGTTTTGTGTTTAAATTAACAAAATTAGTTTGCACGTCTAATCTCTGTGCAGTGTTTGTTGTTATTGTTTTTTTATAATTGCCTTCTTCTTTTCTTCCAAACACTGTTTGGAGCGGTAAGTGTCTAAACGGTAGTTACCCCCTCTCCCGCACTCCCGCTTATACCTTTGTTTTTGGAAAATCTAAAACTTACGCTCCCCCAGCTTACTTACTCCCGCTAATTCTCTCCCGCTCTCTAACTCTCTCTTTTACTTGCGTAGCTTTATTCTCTTGTCACTGTGGTTCGGAATATCGCGATAATGGCTGTCTGCAATTTAAAGAAATGCAAGTCGTTAATTTCGGCTGGACAACAGAGCTTTCCGTGCCATTCGTGTGAGAATATTTTTCATGCAAAATGAAGCTTTCGCTTCTATTGTGATGAATGCATTGCTTATGAAACCGAGGCACTCTCTATAAGGCGGTTTACGAAAAGCACTGTTACGGAATTAATGCTTGTGGCGCTTAAGTCGCAGCTCACTAGCCGTATGCTATCTGAGCCCGATTCTACTAAGCGTAAAAAGATCGTGGTCGATAGACAACCCACGGTAGCCGCTAGTGTAACTCTCTCTGGCGATCCGGGGTCTGCAGCACAGCAGTCGATCTCAGCCGCCGCACAAATTGTACTGAGATCGAAAGCTAAAAAAGATTCCTGACCTTTCATCTCTGGACATTACGATTTAATTTTCCATATGCTAGGGAAGTATAATCATTTAAGATCGGTGTTCCCTGTGCTCATTTTGCAACTATGTGCTCAGCCAATTTTTGGCCTGTTGGCATTTTTGTTAAAGAGTACGAAGCTAAAAAAAAGAAAATTCGTTCAAAGGAAGTTGGAAATCCCTTTAAAGAGCCATCCACATCTACATCCTCATCTATCTCAAAAAACTTGATTCTTTTCTTCAGCTTTCTTATCAGAATACAAGAGGTTTACAAAGTAAGTTGACCAAATTGTATACTGATAGTTTTTCCTTGTCTTCCCATGTTATTGTTTTTACTGAAACCTGGTTAATTTCTGTGTATAAAACTATCCCTTCCGGGTATTTCTATATACATAACATGTTCATATATTCCGCCATCATTGGAATTCCCGACATATGCGAATCATCTGTCCGCTATCCAGTTTATTTCAAGTAAACTATCAGATGGGGATCAGTTAATAGTTTTAGGTGACTTTAATATACCTAGGGCGACATGGTCCACCGTCGAAACCTTAAATATATTATTACCTTCAATGCAGCATGATTTTCTTGACGGTTTGCTTGATATTTCATTGTCTCAAGTAAATCATGTTTTAAATTTCTTAGGACGATTAATGGATCTATGCTTTGTTTCCAGTCCAGATTGTGTCTGCATAGCTAGAACCTCTGCAATTACTTTACCAGAAGTCCCTTATCACCCAACGCTAGAGCTGACTATTGACACGGGTACAAAAGTGTATAAAGTATCTGAAAAAATAGCTAAACGCATCCCCTGCTTTCGTAGAGCGAACTTTGCACTCATTAATAGCCTTATAGCTTGCTCGGATTGGTCCAATCTGTACTTAAGTACTAATATAAATGAAGCGGTTAATATATTTTATAACATACTAAACGAAGTTTTTGATACATGCGTTCCTACGTATTATCCTAAAATTTCAAACCAACCTCCGTGGTTTAACAAAGAGCTGGCACGACTTAAAAATGTAAAGTCTAGACTCTACAAAAAGATTAGAGCTTCAGGTTCACAAGCTGCCTTTTCCCGATACTTAAGTGCTCGGTCTGATTTCACCGTGCTTAACGCCCAGTGTTATAAAAACTATTTAGTTCGTTGCAAGACCCAGCTTACACTGGATCCAAAACAGTTTAATAATTTTGTTAACACAAAGCGTAAATCTTCTAGTTACCCATCATCACTTAAATTTGAAAATTCGGCTGCTAGCACTGATCAAGCCATAGCCGATCTTTTTGCACAGTTTTTTCAAACCACCTACTCAACATCAAGTCCTCCAGATCAGTCTTACCCATATGTCATTCCTAAATCAAACTTTATTTGTTGTCCTGTTATAAGTAAAAGCTCACTTCTTTTAGATTTGCAAAGGGTCAATCCAGTCTACTCTCCGGGTCCTGACGGAGTCTTTGGATGTGTGCTTAGGTATTGCGCTGAGACTTTGTGTAGACCATTGCACAAACTGTTTACTTTGTCTTTAGAAACATCCGATTTCCCACACAGATGGAAGGAGTCGTTTGTTATCCCGCTTCATAAAAAAGGGAGTAAATTACGCCTCATTTACAACACAGTTGTAGGTCCCTTATTTCCTCTTGTCAACACGGATTTATAAAACGTAGGTCAACGACAACCAACCTTTTGGAGTTTACTTCATTTGTTATAAGTGGTTTTAGAACTGATGGTTTTTTCAAACTGATGTGGTCTACACTGATTTTAGTAAGGCGTTTGATTCTGTAAATCACCCGATTTTAGTCCGGAAAATGGACCTTTGAGGGTTTCCAGGTGATCTTCTTAGGTGGATCTTAAGTTATTTGAATGACAGGACTCAAAGGGACATTTTTAAAAACTCTTTGTCATCCCTAATCCGAGTTACGTCCGGTGTACCACAAGGAAGTCATCTTGGTCCGCTCCTGTTTACATTATTTATAAATGACCTTACATTAGTCTTAACGAAGTCACGGGTTCTTATGTACGCAGATGACGTTAAGTTGTGCCTGCAATATAATAACCCCGCACAAAGTTTAGCTTTACAATCGGATCTAAATGCATTTCAAACATGGTGCATGGATAATGAATTGAATTGAAATGGTTCTAAGTGTAAACTAATGACCTTTTTTCGTGTCAGCCCCCACTACTTAACTTATACTTTGAGTGGTTGTGCGTTAGATAGGATAACGCATGCTGACGACCTTGGAGTCTACGTGGATACTAGACTAAAATTTTTCGATCACATTACTACTATGGTAAATAAAGCCAGGGGCGTGCTTGCATTTATCAAAAGGTGGTCGAAGGAATTCGATGATCCCTATGTCACAAAGACCTTGTTTATTTCATTAGTCCGACCAATTCTTGAGTACTGCGCTCCTGTTTGGAGTCCCCAATATGGGGTGCATATAGACCGGATTGAGTCTGTGCAAAAAAACTTCTTAATATTTGCCTTACGGAGACATAACTGGGATACAAGCCTAATACTACCATCCTACTCTAGTAGACTACTTCTAATTAACTTACCATCGTTAGCTAACCGTAGAACTATGCTTGGTATTACGTTTATTAGAAATCTTATTCATGGTGATGTAGAGAGTCCCGAGTTACTGGGTCGCCTGCATTTTAATGTGCCAAATAGATTCACTAGAAACGATATTCCTTTAGTATTAAATCACTGTATCTCTAATTTCGCAATGCATGAACCTTTTAGAGTACTTTGCAATGAATATAATAGACTATATCATCTAATATCTACTACTGACTCACTTCCTATCCTTAAATCAATAATACTATCCTCCCTAGTAACTAATTAGTTTTACTTGATGTATTTTGTCTATTCGTATATTGACCTGTATGTTTAATTGTCTATTGTTAAATTGTCTTTTTCTTTGTCCGCGATTATGTTTACTCGCCCAAAACGGTGATGGGCTCCGCGCGTATCAAGCTTTGCTTGGTGTCGTAGGGCTACTTGCTTGTACTGACCATAGTGCATCAACGTCCAAGAACTAAAACTAAACAAGGGAGAACGCTATAGTCGAGTACCTCGACTATCAGATACCCGTTACTCAGCTAAATGGAGATATGCAAGCAGCAAAGCGAGATTAAAATGCGCCACCTACCGGCGGTATACAGATTTAAGCGTTATGGGCGTTAGAGTGGGCGTGGCAAACTTTTTTTGGGTCAATCGATAGGTATTGATGAGAATATTACATTTCAGTTAAAATTTTCTATCTAGCATCAAAACTGTAGGAGCCACAGTTTTGGGCGGTTTGTGGGCGTTAGAGTGGGCGTGTCAGTCTACTGAAACAAACTTGCGCTGCGTAAGAAGCTCAGGAATCTGCACGCCAAATCTCAATAGCCTAGCTCTCATAGTTTCCGAGATCTCAGCGTTCATCCGGACAGACGGACAGACGGACAGACAGACAGACGGACATGGCTAGATCGACTCGGCTAGTGATCCTGATCAAGAATATATATACTTTATGGGGTCGGAAACGCTTCCTTCTGCCTGTTACATACTTTTCGACGAATCTAGTATACCCTTTTACTCTACGAGTAACGGGTATAAAAATATACTGGCAGATCGGGTAGCTTGCGTGGCATATAGATTCCATTATTCGTTAGGTGTCATCCAAGCGTGGGATCCAGCTACTGACGTCGGCGTCATGACGTTCTGGATGCTCACACCCGGCGGTGCAAACCCATGCTCTGTCTGCGCGGTAGTTGTTGCACAAAATGGGGGATGATGTTTGCTACTTGCTAACAGTGCTGGCCCGCTCCACGATGGCGGCGCCTCTAATGACGCACTGCTCCTGCCGACCCCGTTTTATGGGATCCCGTTACCACTCATGAACAATTGCGAACCAATCCGGCGGCCCTGACGGTGCGTTAACCTCGCCGACTTCGCCAACTGTTACGCAATCTTTGTTCATGCACATGTTGTTCCGTGTTCTCTGACGACTTCCATTTCCCTCTCTAGCGATGCGATTCTCTTTAAGAGATCCAACATTGGGGGTGGCTGGACCTGTCCTGGTTCTATAGCTCCAACCGTGGTGACAACAATTCCAGGCTGGGAAGCTGTTACCGTGATCGCAGTCGTCTGGCTGGGATCAGGGGCGCCATAATAGCTTTCAATTTCTTCTTCACCTGCTTATTTTCCACGCCACTACTCGCAGGTGTAGGAACCGCACTCGTTATCACGGTAGTTACCTGCTCCTTGCTCAACCGGTAACTTCACTTGGCGGAATGTTGCATTGCTGAATTCTGCCCAGGAACTCAAACAAATCTGCACGCTCTCCTCGCAGCTACTGACGTCGGCGTCATGTCGTTCTGGATGCTCACACCCGGGCTGGCAAACCCACACTCTGTCTGCGCGGTAGTTGTTGCACAAAATGGGGGATGATGTTTGCTACTTGCTAACAGTGCTGGCCCGCTCCACGATGGCGGCGCCTCTAATGACGCACTGCTCCTGCCGACCCCGTTTTATGGGATCCCGTTACCACTCATGAACAATTGCGAAACAATTCGGCGGCCCTGACGGTGCGTTAACCTCGCCGACTTCGCCAACTGTTACGCAATCTTTGTTCATGCTCATGTTGTTCTGTGCTCTCACGACTTCCATTTCCCTCTCTAGCGATGCGATTCTCTTTAAGAGATCCAACATTGGGGGTAACTGGACCTGTCCTGGTTCTATAGCTCCAACCGTCGTGCCAACAATTCCATTCGTCTGGCTGGGAATCAGGGGCGCCATAATAGCTTCCAATTTCTTCTTCAACTGCTTATTTTCCACGCCACTACTCGCAGGTGTAGGAACCGCACTCGTTAACACGGTAGTTACCTGCTCCTTGTTCAACCGGTAACTTCACTTGGCGGAATGTTGCATTGCTGTATTCTGCCCAGGAACTCAAACTAATCTTGCAGTCGACTCTAGGACTGCGAATAAAAGGCATGTCGCTGGCCTACCACAATCTGTTAACTAATCTTACCGCAGTATGTCCATAGAGTAGAGTAGAGTAAGAATCTAGATAGAGACACCACTATCACTGCCGCCCTCTTTTGAGACTTTGCCAATAACGCCGCCCAGGCGAAAAACAATAATTTCCCTAGTTCTTAAAATGTTTTATGTGGCCTCGTTATTCGTTACCGCGGTGTGTTTCATAGGAAATTATATATCGAACCGTTCTTACTATTTTTTTTGTTTTTGAAGTATCCTTATTTTTTGATTCTTCAGTAAAAGCAAGGAAGAACGCTAAAGTCGAGTACCTCGACTATCCGATACCCGTTACTCAGCTAAAGGGAGATATGCAAGCGAGATTGAAATGCGCCACCTACCCGTGATCTCAATATATGGTTATGTGGGCGGAAGACAGATTTAAACTTTTTTTGGATCAATCGATAGGTATTGACGATACCAATAAATTTCAGTTAAAATGTTGTATCTAGCATGAAAATTGTGAGCGCCGCATGTTTGGTCGGTTTGTTGGCGTTAGAGTGGGGGTGGCAATCTTTTTTTTGGTCAATCGATAGGCATTGACAAGACCAATACATTTCAGCTAAAATTTTGTATCGAGCACAAAAATTGTGGGTGCCACAGGTTTAGGCGGTTTGTGGGCGTTAGAGTGGGTGTGGCATATTCGCGTAACAAACGTGCGCTGCGTACAAAGCTACGGCATCTATATCTGAGATCCCAATTCTCTATCATTGATAGTTTCCGAGATTTCCGCGTTCATATATACGATTTTTTGAAGTTTGTGGGCGGTTTGAGGGCGGTTTTTGGGCGTTAAAGTGGGCGTAACAAACTTTTTGTGGGGCGATCGATAGGTCTTTTTTCTCTAGGGTCAAAACTGTAGGAGCCACAATTTTGGGCGGTTTGTGGGCGTTAGAGTGGGCGTGACACGCTGCTGAAACAAACTTGCGCTGCGTAAGAAACTCAGGAATCTACATGCCTTATCCCAATAGCCTAGCTCTTATAGTTTCCGAGATTTCGGCGTTCATCCGGACAGACAGACGGACAAACGGACATGGCTAGATCCTGATCAAGAATATACAGACTTTATGGGGTCGGAAACGCTTCCTTCTGCCTGTTACATACTTTTCGACGAATCTAGTTTACCCTTTTACTGTACGAGTAACGGGTATAAAAATAAAAAAAACTTGTGCAGAGTTGGAGGCATATTATACCACGGATAAAGCTTCACAAAATGTCTAAGCGTTTTTAGAGGGTATTCTCTAAATTTGTATATTTTAATGTCCTGATTGCATAAACATCGATCAAAATTTAATTAATTTAATCTTTTTTCTGCTTTAGACACACACATATAACGTAAGACCTTAGGAACAAGCTAATAACACTATTCTTTTACATCACTGTGGACGGCAGTCAACGTAGTGACGAAGCGCACCAGGAGGGTGTGCGAAGGCGACCACTATGAATATATACACGAAAACATTAAAATCTACAGTAATCGTCCACTTGTTACGATTGATACATCAATCGAAAGGTATTGCAACAACTAAAAGGATTACATACAAAGGCTTAAAGAAAGTCAAATAGTTCGGGAGAAAGAGAAAAAGTGAAAATTTGGAAAATTTGATCTGTTGGGGCCGGTGGGAATAATTACCACCACCTATTAACCTAGTTGTATTCTCACTTAAAATACTCGTCAAATGATGAATGACTGTCAAAATCGGATGCTCCGTTTAAAAGTAATATGCAAAACAAGATTTTGGGGGACTTTTGAAAATAAAATAATAGCTCTGTCAGTTTGTTCCAAAATGATGTTTTAGGATCCGAGAAATTTTAGATGGTTTCGATATAAGAAACATTAGTTCTACCTTTTTTGGATAAACCCGCTAGTTTAGCGGGAGAACAGCTATAAATAGCGATATTTTGGAAGGCACTAACTTCTGTACTCCCCAGTTTAGGATGCGGCCCCTTCGGGACAGTGCTAGTGCGGATGTTGGAATCAGTGTTCAGCGTTTCCGTGGGTTTTTTGAGAGTTCCCGTCTCTGTGTTTTTTTTTTGTGTTATCTTTGTTGCTTCCATAATGGGTCCCACGAATTTCGGAGAAGGGGAAAGGTCGCCCGAGCAGAGATCGGCGATGCCCGGGTAAGGCGACAGTTAGAACAGGGGGTCGCGATTGAGACTGGGCTATTTTTTGATCCGGGCCCTCAGCCAGGCTGACTCTTGGCACGGTCCGTATTACACAGCAGTTCGGCCCGGAGTGAGATTTTCTATTGGGAGGGGAGATGGGTAGGTGTTGTGTTGGGTATGGGTTTGTGTAATGCAACTATTAAGAAGCGGCTGAACAATTCGCATCGCCAGTATTGCTTCGTTGCAAGATACCCGCTGGCTGTCCGGGACTGTTTATTTACTGGGCTTTCCGTCCACGATTCCTTGATTGACTTCCCCCACCAGCTTATTCACAGTTGACCTCGAGAGAGGTCGTCGGCTTTCCGCAACCTGCGACCCGCTCGGTTGCCCCAGCTAGGCGACTTTGGAACCATCTCACAAGTTCCTCATTAAAGTAACATAGATTAATTTTAAGTTGTTTTTTTTTTATTTTTTTCAATCCGCTCTATTGCATCAGCCTGTTGATTTCCGTTAATTTTCATATTGGACCGTTCTCGCAGTGCCTAAATTACTATATTCCTCCAGATGCTCTTCGTGGATTTGTATAATTTGTTTTTCAATAAAAAGTCACACAGTTTGATGTTGACCATCAGGTCAGCTTCTGTACTTTATTTGTTCAAGTCCTAATCGCGAGTTGAGCTGTTGACGGCAGAAGTTTCGTGGTCCTATGTCCGTGGATGCATTCCGATACATCAAGTCACGGTTACCATGTAATTGTTCTCCAATTAATTCATCCAGGCCAACCTTTATGCTTGAGTTCTCTTTATTGAATAATTCTTTTCTCTATTACAATTCTTCGTACAGCTAGCGAGAGTGTAGCTGCGCCAGGGACGCCGGCAGAGCAGCGTTCAATGCTTATGTATAGACGTATGTATTAGTAGCGGCTGGCGAAGAGTCGCCGCGGCAGAGGAGAGGTCTTATGTTCACATGGTGACAGAGCGGTCGCGCATGTCAAATATGCAGACTCAGCACTGCCCAGACCCATTGCACTCAACGGCGATCATGTTACCGGGCACTTAAAGAACTGTTTGGGACTTGGATTTGTGTATACATATTTATTTATTTATTTATTTATTTATTTCGCCAACAGTTGGTACCTTAACTGGCTACTTGTCTATTACTAAACTAAATACTAAGGGACGAAAAGTAATTGTAAAGGGTTTTCTTAATTAATTCCCTGGGGGAGCATGGGTCCAGCCGCTTGTGAGATGGAAGTTTGTTCCAGTTGAACAAGGCTCTAGACAGAGGCTCATTAAAAGCATAGTTAGCTCTATAGGCCGGAATAAAAAAAGGTTCAAATGGCCTTAAAGACCTACCAGGTACGGAAAAGCCTATGCTACTCAGCAATGCAGGGCAGTCTAATTTGGAGAACAGCAGGTCACAAATAAAAATCTAGTACGCTAGTTGTTCTACGATCTTGTAGGGAAGAAAGGTGCACAAGACATTTCGCAGAGTAAGAGGGAACCGGGTCATTAAAGTTTAGAGAAAGGAGGGCAAAAGATTGGAATTTTTTTTGAACACGCTCAATACGATTGATGTGTGTAGTACCAGTCGGACTCCAGACAAACGAAGCATATTCCAATCTGGACCTAATGAACGAAGAAAATAGGCTTAGTTTCGTGTACGGATCTTTAAATTGCGAGGAATTTCGTTTTACAAAACCATAAATAGCGTATGCCTTTGGAATTATGTAATTTATGTGATCAATGAAAGTAAATTTGGTATCAAACATAACTCCTAGGTCCAGTGATTCATTTCTTAAGGAAAGAACATGGGAACTTATGAAATATGAGCTAAGGACATTAATTAATCGTTTGCTGTACCTAACGTAGAAACATTTTGACACGTTCAGAGGCAACTTATTACGAGAACACCAATTTCCCACCTTTTCAAGGTCATTTTGAAGAAGTTCACTATCGGAGATTGAATTCACAGACCTAAATATTTTAAGATCGTCCGCAAGCAACAGGAATTCAGAATTTGTTATGCAATAGCTTAAATCATTAATGAAGATGATGAATAGAAACGGACCCAATGCATTTTCCTGAGGAAGGCCAGAAGTAGCCACATACGGGCTTGAGAAAACACCATTGCACTCTACTCTATAAATCCGCCCATCTAAATAAGATTTAAACCACTTTAATATTGATGAATGAAATCCCAATTTCTGCAATTTTGCCAATAGAGCATTATGGGACACTTTGTAAAATGCTTTGGCGAAGTCGGTGTAGACTACATCAACTTGATGATGACTAATGAACGAGTGGATGCAAAAAAGATTAAACGTAGCTAAGTTAGTGGTAGTTGACCTTCCAGGCATAAAACCATGTTGGTTAGGACTGATGATCCGACCAGCAAGAAAAGTTAGCTGCTTAGCTACAATTCGTTCAAACATTTTTTAGACACTACTTAGCTTTGCAATTGGCCTATAATTTAAAACAATATTTTTGTAACCAGACTTGAATATAGGAGAAACTGTGGCAAGTTTCCATCTATGCGCAAATACGCCAGTGGAAAGAGACTTGTTGAATATCATTTTTAGGGGCTCACAAAGAACATTTATACAGTTTTTCAAAATAAATGGTGAAAGGCCATCGCAGTCTAATTTTCCTGAGTCGTTTAAATCTCAGCCGCCATATGACAGTCCAAATCAGTAACATCTAAGCACCCAATATTTAGCATCGTGGCAATGGCTCTGAGTGAATCATCGTCATTCCACAGCGAGCTCGGTTCAAAGTTAGACGAAAAGTACTAAACAAATAGATTAGCGACCCCAATATCTGAAGAAGCTGAAAGACTTTCATATGACATATGGGAAGGAAAGTAGGAGGTTGTTTGTTTAGAAATGACAAAGTGCCAGAATGCTTTAGGATTGGTAGTTAGATTACACTCTATATCAGCAATATGTTGGCTTATGTTGTTTGTACCAATCAAAGTCAGCAGCATCACCGCTTTCTATGTAGCGCTTATAGAATTTATTTCGGAAATTTTTGTATTTTTTTAGCTCTTTTGTGTACCATGGTAGTCTATAAGAACTTTGAACTCTAGTTTTAGCGTATCTGCCTATAATAGTAGAGAGAAAAGATATAAAAACTTCATAGGTTGTATTCACATCCGCATGCGAGAAGACTTCCGCTCATCTGATATTAGAAATATCACTACGGATAGAATCTAAACTGCTAGAATTAATATAGGTAAGAGGCAAGCGAGAATTATTTGGTGAGAAAATATAACAAGTAATTAAGATTAATAGGGGCTTGTGATGAGCATCACACGCAGCTAGAGGATTATCGCTGCAACATAAAGTAAGGCATAAATCAGGGTGTACAAAAATTAGATCCAGAAGCTTATTTAAGTTATTAAATACATGGTTAACCTGGACTAATCCCATACTAAGAAGCTCATCGATGACTAAGATTTCGTGGGGAAAATGCAAATTACTGGGAACCACTGCTGAAGACTCAAGATCATGAGCCCACCCGAGCGAAGATATGTTGAAGTCGCCCAAAACACATATATATTGGCCATTGTACGCCGGGGGGTAGCGGGGTACCGTGGTGGCGCTGGTGGAATGGCGTGGGAGGCGACGGCGGGAAAAACGGGCTGTTTCGCTGGGCTTCGGTGGCTTGCTGCTGGTGCTTTTGCGGCTGGTGCGTTTGGTGCTGGTGCTGCGGAAGCTGTAAGGGAGAAACCACTCGAACGCGTATTGCCCCTTAATCGAAAATAAGTACTCGAGAAAAAAGTTAACTTTGACAGTAGGCGGGGGTGCGACCGCGGTTTATTTCACTTGAACTCCAGAAATCGAACTGACTTAGTCTAAGCTCCGCTCTGCGCTCCAAAGCGCAGCGGAGACTTCATGGAGGGAGCTAGGAACAGCGCAGGAGAGCGGGAGCGCGAGAGAGCGGGAGAGCGGTAGAGCGGTGCAGCTGGATAGCGGGGCCAGTCCAGATTCGCCGGACAGAAGGCCTGAACATTCCGCCCCCTTGCAATCGCTAGCGTTGCAAAAAATAAAGGAGACGGAACTTCGGCCAGCCGCCTACGCCTCAAGCCTGCGTACAGGCGCCGGAGTCGATCCACCCGAACACCGTCTTGTGGGCTACTGGCAGTCCCTCGTCGACCATGTGGAAGCCCGGCTTTATCACTTTCGGGTAGACGTCCGCGCCCAGGATCAATGAAATCGTGGCTGGCCGGTGGAAAACCTCATCCGCGAGCGGTAGCTCCTTAAATTTTTGGACGACGCTCTCACTGAGCGCACGGATGGGAGGGCGGATTCGCACGTTCGGCTCGATCTTGAGGAACGAATCGTCGCCGTGCATATGCTCTCATCGCCCACGTTCGTTGTCGGCAAACGCAACGCGGCGGCCAGGGATGCATCGATGGAGCTTGTCGGGGTGCACGGATCGATGAGTGCGGCGGTGTCGAACTTCTTCTCTCCGGTCTCGACGATCACCACAGCAGTCGGGAGGACATTAACGCTATGACGCTGGAGAAGTGCGGCGAGCGACGGAGCTGGTGTCAAGGATGCTGAGCGCGGTGGAGGAGCAGGCGTTTGGCGAGTTGGCGGATCTTGCCGGCGCGAACGCTGCGGAGAAGCGGGCTGTTGCTTGGAGCGGGACTTTTGCTTGGAGCCGGACTTTTTAAGGGAAACAAGGTCGTGCATGTGCAGCAGCGTGTGATGATTCCGGTTGCACGTTCAGCACCGGTCACCGCTACGACAGCTCCCAGTGGAGTGCTCGTGTGCGAGACAGTTCGCGCAGTACTTGTTAATAAGAACTGCCCGCAGCCGCTTCTCTGCGCTCAGCTTTAGGAACCTCTGACACTTCCGAAGAGGATGGATTCCGCGGCAGATTCGGCATCGGTAGGACTGAGTACCTCGAGTACGTCTGCTTTCCAGAGCCTGAGCGCTACGTGGATGGGGAGCCATTTTCCTGTTTAGAGTGTGGATAAGGAAAAAACAAACAGGGCTGATTAACACTGACGTGGACAATGGCTACGGACTAAGGTGTGTAAGAAACGCGGCTCGTTACGAGGTAGTTTTGGGCGGCTCTCTTGGAAGAAAAACCACCTTGGTCAATGGACGTTTGACAATGCCGCGTGTCGTACGAATGTCGACTACGCGGACATTACCATCGGCTCCCGGAAAAACGGAGTCTATTCTTCCGAGTCGCCACTCATTTGAGGGCAAATTGTCATCCTTAATGACGACCAGATCGCCAACACGCAGATTTTCTGTGGGGTCTTGCCACTTGTTGCGCTTGTGGAGCTCCTTAAGGTACTCATCCTTCCATCGGGTGCGGAATTGTTGATGGAGAGACTTTAAGTGCTGCCACCGGTTCAGAATGAACTTGGATTCGCCCTTTACTTCAGGTTCCACTACGCATAGAAGAGGTCCACCAACAAGAAAGTGCCCAGGTGTCAACGCTAAGAGATCAGTTGGATCCTCGGACATGGGAGATAGCGGTCTGGAATTCAGACAAGCTTCAGCTCTTCAGAGGTGTACTTCCGCGTAGCGATGGACTTGTAAAACAAGGTCTTGAAGCTCTTGACACCAGCTTCCCATAGGCCTCCCATATGGGGTGCCCCAGGAGGAATGAATTGCCAGGTGAGCTGCTGATGACTATACGGATCGGTCACAGACTCCTTAACGGCTTGCACGAAGTCTCGGGAAAGCACGGTGGAGCCGCCGACGAAGGTCTTTCCATTGTCGGATTGGACTTGGCGAGGACACCCTCTTCTAGAGACGAAACGAGCGAAAGCGGCAAGAAACTTTTCAGTCGTTAAGTCGGATGTAGGCTCTAGATGGATGGCCTTTGTAGAAAAACAAACGAAAACCAACACATACCCTTTCGTATTGAGACAAGCTCTTCCGGTATAATTTTTTATGTCAAACGGGCCGGCGTAGTCCATCCCTGTGTACGTGAACGGACGGGAAAAAGACACTCGCTCTTCCGGAAAACTTCCCATCATCTGGACTTGCAATCTCTTTTTGTGGATAACGCAGAGCTTGCAGGAGTTAACCACTGCCTTCACCAAGTTCTTTATTCTCGGAACCCAGTATCTGGACCGAGTAAGACGCACCACTAACTGGTTGCCACCATGTAACGTAATGAGATGCGTGAATTTGACAAGAAGCCGCGAGAGTGCACATTCGTACGGCAGGATTATCGGATGTCGATCATCATACCGCAAACTGTCGGAGGCCGTTACGCGGCCGCATGCCCTGATTACCCCTTTCTTATCTAGAAAGGGGTTCAGGGAGAGAATCGAACTCGCCGCGGGCACAGGACGCTTCTGACTCAAGCAGCGGTATACTTCAGAAAATACCTGCGCTGAGTGCAAATCGTCATGAGTTCTTCCGCGGCGGCAACGTCCTGGGCCTCTAGACGGACCCCGGAAGGCGGTGATTGTCTTCGACATCGTTGGACAAAACATAAATTGGAAAAGCGATCTAGGAAATCTTCTGACGGCATAGACGCCACATGGACTTTAACGGCACGCTTTTCGATCTCAGTCACCGGCAGGTCGGTTCCCTGGCTGGGCCAATGATCGCGTGGACGTTGCAGCCAAGCGGGTCCATGCCACCAAAGCGGGTTGTCCACCAGCTCTTGAAGGGGAACTCCTCGACTAGCCAAATCAGCTGGATTATGTTCGGATTGAACGTGCGACCAATTGGCCGCCTCAGTGGACTCGGTGATCTTCGTCACCCTGTTGGCAACGAACGTAGTCCAATGGCACGCTGGTTTTGCTAACCATGCTAGCACAATCGTGGAATCGGTCCAACAATGGAATTTTGAGGTCAGCCTCGGCATATTTGGAAGAATGGCTTCGGCCATCTCGGACAAAAGGATAGCCCCACATAACTCCAGCCTGGGAAGGGACACCGTTTTGACTGGCGCCACACGCGTCTTGGCCGTGAGCAAGTGCACCATCGTCTTATGGCCCACTTCTACGCGCACATAGATCGCAGCACCGTATGCCTTTTGCGAGGCGTCACAGAATCCGTGATGCTCTACGCGGAACTCTGGACGGAAAGAAACCCATCTGGGTATTCTGACCTGGTCTAGGACCGAATAGCTCTGGAGAAAGCTGTTCCACCTTTGGCACAGCTCAATTGGAAGTTTATCGTCCCAGCCTAGATCCTGAAGCCAAATCTCTTGCATAAAGATTTTGGCACACACAACAAATGGAGCGAGCCAGCCTGCTGGATCAAATAGCTTGGCAATTTGGGAAAGGACTTGACGTTTCGTGTGGGAGATTTCCGTTGCTAAATCTGGTGGGACGAAAAAGAACTCATCGGACGTCGCCTTCCATCGTACGCAGAGAGTTTTGGCTGTGCTCTCAGTGTCGATCTCGAGGAAGTCGGCTGTCAGAAGATGATCGCTTTGGATATGAGCTAATATTTCTTTGTTGTTGGAGGTCCATTTTTTCAGTGGAAACCCCGCGGAATCTAGAGCACTTTGTAGCTCGCGAACAATGGACTTAGCGTCCTCGGCGGAGTCAGCTCCCGAAAGAACATCGTCTACATACATATGATTTCGAATGACATTGCTCGCTCTTGGATGGCTGAGCTGCACGTCAGTTGCCAACTGTTGCAGGACTCGAATGGCCAGGAATGGCGCGCAATTGACTCCAAAAGTTACCGTCTGCAATTCGAAATCTCGAATGTGCCCCTCGCTGTTGCGGAATAAAATGCGCTGGAACAGGGAATGCTTCGGATCTACCCATATCTGCCGATACATTTTCTCGATATCGGCACTGTAGACGTATCAGAAATATCGACACTTCAGGATCTGTATAGTTAGATCGGACTGTAAGACTGGGCCAGCATGAAGGATATCATTTAAGCTGACCCCATTCTCTGAAGGGCTGGAGGCATTGAAAACCACACGTAACTTAGTGGTTGTACTTTCCGGCTTGAGCACGGCATGATGCGGAAGGTAATAACTGGCAGAATTATGGGTAGGACGGACCTCTTTCATGTGATTGAGGTCGAGATACTCTTGAATCACGGAGTCGTATTTGGCTTTCAGCTGACAGTCCCTCTTTAGGCGTTGCTCGGTTCTTAGGAACTGCGACAACGCGGAGGATCTGGAGTGACCGAGGGCGGATTTTACGTTTTGAGGATCACGAAATGGAAGACTTACGACATACCTGCCGTTATCGTCTCTCGTAGTCGTTCGGAGAAAATTTTCCTCACAAGCCAAATCGGAAGATTTTGTCACTTTTACTGGCAGATCCCCCACCTCCCAAAATTTGGTGAGAAGCCTATCCAGGGACGTGTCAACCGTGTGGGAGATTCGTGTGGAAAAAACGGAAATCTGATTTTCCCTTGGAGCAGGAACGGATCCTGTTAGGATCCACCCGAAAATGGTTTCTTGCCCGAGGAGAGAGCCACAAATATTCGGCCGGGTGCCGGTTAGGAGAATGGATGGCAGTATGTCGGCCCCGACCAGAATATCTATCTGTGCACTCTCGTAAAACTTTGGATCCGCTAGTGACAGTTCGGGAAGATCCCGTAGAAACTGTTGCGGAATCGGACAAGATGGAAGGTTTCCAGCTAATTGAGGAAGAACATAGGCCGTCGTGTTTATTTGCAAGCCAGGCCTGGTCGGAGAACGGATGGTAAACTGACAGAGCTTTTTGGATTCAGCGGATACTGTCTGGTTTAAGCCTGATACTTGGGCTCGGATTACCTGGTGAGGCAACTTAATTAGTTTGAACAGCCGCTCAGAAATGAAGGTTGCCTCTGATCCTGAATCTATCAAGGCACGAGCTTTAAAATTCGACCCCAGGTGACATATGCAATTATGGCGGTGCCCAGCAAGACGGATATATATCCCGTCGCGAAGTAATTTTGTACTGTAGAGTCCGTGGACCGGGAAGCGGTGGCAACTGGTGTACTTGGTCTTGATCTGGGTCTTGGGGCGGGATTCGAAGGCGATTGGGAGGAGTTGCCTCTGTGTAGTAAAGTGTGATGGCAGCCGCGGCACGTAAAGCAACTATGAGTGCTCTCACAATCACGCAGCTGATGCCCTCGTGCGAAGCAGTTTAGACACAGCTGCTTCCTCTTTATGTATGCCGAACGCTCGTCGACCGTCATCTGGAGGAACCGTGCACATGTGCGGACAGGATGGTTTTCCTTCTTACAAAGGTCACATCCTTTTGGCTTGGGTGCTACCCTTGTCTCGTAAGAATTTATTCTTCGAGGCGCTGCAGTGGGGGCGGATGTTTTTGGCAGAGATTGACTCGAGCCTGACGTCCGTACGTCGTCTATGGCTTCTAAGGTCCGGTGACGCTCCGTAAGGAAGGCGTTCAGTTCCTGCCATCATCTCTGCCTTATTGTGCAGGGACTGTTCCCACAAGGATAGCGTGAGCTTAGGAAGTTTGGAGGAGCACATGTACACTAGGAGGCAATCCCAATTTTCGGTTTCAATTCCGGACATTTCTAAAGCCGTAAGGCAACCCTGGATGGTACGTTGAAGTTCACGGATAGCTGACCCAGATTCCTGATTAACGGACTGTACATTGAAAAGTATTTTCAATTGGCTATTTACCAACAACCGCTTGTTTTTGAAACGCTCAGTTAGGTTAGCCCAAGCTGGGCGAAAGCCATCGTTAGTAAGGGGGGAGTTCGACACTATCGTGTGTGCATCGCCGCTTGTTTTGGCATTTAGGTGAAACAGTTTTTCGACTGGCGTCAGCCCTGGATTGTTTATATAAATGGCCGTAAACAGATCCCTAAAGGTCGGCCACCGCAGATAATCTCCGGTGAAAACCTCGGTATCGCACGGAGGCAGCCGACATCCAGAGGGAATGTAAGTCTGGGTAGGAACAGCTTGAACTTGGGGAGCCTGGGCTATCATATCCGCGATCTGAGCCCCACATCTCTCGTAAACGGAATAGCAGTAGCCGTATTTAGCCTTGAGAACTGGCAAACTATCAGCTGCACTGTCTCCGGCTTCTGCTATGCACCCGGTGCATTCATCGTATTCTGTCTTGATGCGGTCCCATAACGCGCGTATTTCTTCGCGGCGGATGTTCAGCATGGAAAGAGTAGGAGGGATCGGCGAAGGAGTGTTTGTTCTGGATTCAAACTCACTCAGCCGATCTGAGACCTCAATAAATTGGCTTAGAGCGATCTGGGAAGGTGTTAGTGCCATTTTGACGTTTGCACGGGTGACCCTTTTTCGGGGCGACGAGGTCTTGGCAGTTAGTTCGGGTGTGGGCGGATCTACGGATATGCCTGGGACTACGGCAGGTGGAATAGACAACTTGTTGTTATCACTTCCAGCGGACATTTAAAGAGAAACGACCTTTATTTGGGTCTGAATCTGTTCGCCTTTGTTTATGTCGGATAAATAGGAAACCTGGCCCACTTCTGGAACAGTGGAACGAGGTGTCGACAAAAAAGTAGTGGATCGGAGAAATAGAAATTGGAAGCAAGTACCGACCTGGTTACTTTGCGGAATTAAACCCAATAATACGGATTAGGAACAGTGAGTGATGAGTTCGAATATCACCCGTTGAGAAGTAATACTATAATATTTAACCCTTTTGGTATATGTATTATGGTTGGGATCAAGTTTGGAATATTTTTGCTGGTACTTTTTGCGTTTGGATAAATTGAGGGGGAAAAATACCAACTATGTGTATATATATAGTCCCCGGTGGAGTAATTGTAATATTTTCGCCTTTATTTAAACTTCTAAATGAAGAAAAAATACCAAAATTTGTTGGCCGGAGGAGTATTGGAGTATTGCTTTAATTTGATTTAATATTCCGAGGAAAAATACTAAAAATATACCAAAAAAATTGGTGGACGGAGGATGCTATGCATGCAGTGGAGTGCTGGTATTTTTCCCGTTTAAATAAAATAAATTTTACGGAGTAAATACCAAATACCAAAAAAATACTAAAAAGTTTGATGGTAAATAAAACACAATGACCAAAAAATTTTCACTTCGGTTGGTGTAATTTTTTTTATTTTATTATTTTTTACCGGATGGCCGACGGAAAACTTTAATTAGTCGGAACGGGATGGTGGAGCTAAAAAATTATGTGTGACTGTATGTAGATATGTGTATATATGTAGATATTTGTATGGATGTAGATATTTGTATGGATGTAGATATTTGTATATATGTAGATATTTGTATGGATGTAGATATTTGTATGTATGTAGATATTTGCATGTATGTAACTTTCGCCGGTTTTAAATTTATTAAATAATTATTGCTGGCGGGGTATGTGTTGTTGTGGAAGTTTTCGATTTATTGTGTGTGGACTGTATTTGGAAAAACGAAAAAATGTGTGCAAGTATTTTAGCGGCTGCGGATATACAGAGAGAAAAATCTTGAAAAGTTTTGGGGGCCTGAATTGGCAGAACACTAGAAATTTAACAATTCTCACTGTATGCTTGGCTTATATTTGCACAATATTTTTTTCTAAGCTTGGAATTTTTTCTCGATTTTGTATATGTGTATGTAAGTATGGATGAGCGGCCAAAAGCAATTAAAAAAAGGAGTCGGAAAAAATTGGCAATATGGCCGCACGTAGCAAAAGGAAAATCGAAGAAAAAAATGGCGAAGTAATTTTTAATTGCCGTTGTCGGATTTAATCGGACTAGGATTTTGGACAAATCGTACAGATAGTCAAACGAATTAAATTTTCGAGTGGCTGACTGCAGACCGGCAATTAATAAGACGAAAAGCTTTACCTTTATCTTATCGGCTCGAATGGATCAAAATGTACGCCGGGGGGTAGCGGGGTACCGTGGTGGCGCTGGTGGAATGGCGTGGGAGGCGACGGCGGGAAAAACGGGCGGCGTCGGCGGGCTGCTTCGCTGGGCTTCGGTGGCTTGCTGCTGGTGCGTTTGCTGCTGGTGCTGCGGAAGCTGTAGGGGAGAAACCACTCGAACGCGTATTGCCCCTTTATCGAAAATAAGTACTCGAGAAAAAAGTTAACTTATACAGTAGGCGGGGGTGCGACCGCGGTTTATTTCACTTGAACTCCAGAAATCGAACTGACTTAGTCTAAGCTCCGCTCTGCGCTCCAAAGCGCAGCGGAGACTTCATGGAGGGAGCTAGGAACAGCGCAGGAGAGCGGGAGCGCGAGAGAGCGGGAGAGCGGGAGAGCGGGAGAGCGGTAGAGCGGTACAGCTGGTGCAGCTGGATAGCGGGGCCAGTCCAGATTCGCCGGACAGTGGGCCTGAACAGCTCCTGGTATAGGTGGACAATGTTGTCCACATGCGCTTTATATAAATCAAAACTGCTGCTTGGGGGTATGTATGATAGTGTCAGGAAAATTGTTTCCGTAGGACCAGCGAGAGATACACAGAGTTGGTCGAGCAGAGAATCCTCGTTCTGGAGACGAATAGCAATGCAACGCAGCTCACGGCGCACAGCAATTAAAACTCCGCCACCTCTGGCATCGTGTTTGAACGGAATCTCGATCCTTACGGAACACATGATAAAGATTTGTATCAAAGAATTCATTATCGAAGAAATCCATATTGAGCCAGGTTTCAACAAAAATGATGACGTCATGATCACCATGAGACGTTGCCTGGAAAAGGGATTGAGCTTTCGTACGCATACCACCGATATTTTGAAAATAAATATTGAAATTTGTATTGTTAGCGCATATCCGGTCATCCATGGTCATGCTATCAATAACTGGTCCAGCATCGTGGCCCGAATCCGTAAGAGGCCTCGCTGGGATTTTATCATAATTTATAAAATTGTTTGTAAGAACCTTCAGTAAAGTAGTGGTACGGATACGAATAGGCTGGTGATCGGCGCTGCAAATATTATATATATTAGCATTCAAAATATAACTGCACGCAGGTGAATCCACTCCTGGTAATAAAGAGCGAGAACGTACTACAGCAGCCGCAGTCCATTGTTGTTGTTGATGGCGAAAGCATCTCCAGAGAGCACCTTCAGAGAGAGCACTCTGAGAGGCTCGCCATCCAGCCAAATGTGTCGATAAAAGTTGTTGTAGAAAGTCGAACGTCAGAAAAGTAGAGACGGAGAGCGCATAACTATTAGGCGATGAAGAGTAAGAATCCAGCCGACTATCTAGGTACTTCGGGAGAGAGGCGCAAGATGATAAGAGCGCAACTCCGAGGAGCGCGCCGATATTAGAGCCAGGCGGACGGCGAAAGTCGCGCACAGCGGACAACAAAAGCTCCAGCTGATGTTGTTGATGGTGCAACGGAAGAGAGGCGCAAGATGATGAGAGCGCAACTCCGCGGAGCTCGCCGATATTAGAACCAGGCGGACAGCGAATGTCGCGCAAAGCAAACAACAAAAGCTCCGGCTGATGTTGTTGATGAAGCATCAGGAGAGCAACGGAAAATGATGTGAGCGCAACTCCGAGGAGCGCGCCGAAGTCCACGCCAGGCGGACGGCTGATGTTGTCGATGGTGCGTTAGGAGAGAGTCAGAAGATGAAGAGAGCGCAGTGAGAAAGGCAAGCAGCTGCCGATGTTGTTGCGAAAACGACTCCGACAAATGAGGAAAGGCTTGCAGACAATGTCCCGCAAAAGTATCGACGCCAGTGGCGTCGAACTCTAGGGGTTTTTTGATGGCTGAATTGATGATGAAGTTTGTCCAGGCTCCGGCAAATTAGATAAGATTCTATCCCCTACCACAATGACCCGTTCTCTATGAATAAATCTTTTGACCTTAACTGAGTTCGGCCAGAAATCGTTTTTGAAGACTTTATCGTAAAGCTGATCGGGGATACCAAGCTTGAAACTTACAAAATTTAAAGTTGTAACGACAAAATCTTTTTTTACAAGTTTTACACAAGTGAGAGAACTAGCATCTACCTTAAGCTTGGTGGACACGTATTTTAAAACAGTGTTCGGCTCTGTATCAGTTGCAAACTTCCCGACATGCAAAAGATTCTTGGTCGGCAAAACATGAAGATCTTCGGTATTAGGAGCCACTCCAACAACATGTTTATTGGGCTTGTTGTTGTTCCTTCTCCTCTTATTTCGAACTTGTATGAAATTTCCTCTCTTAATATCCAGAACATGATTAGAAGGGTCAACGACCGCGGAAGCCGTAGCAGCATGACTGGGGAACTGCAGCTAGGTTGGTAGGTCTCGGTAGACGAGGCTTGGAGAATTTATTATGAAGGCCCTGGTATAAGCGCTCCAGGGCTTTCAATTTACCATCGAATTCATCGATTTTAGAATGCGAATCATTCGTAACCACACAGCTATCACATTGCCACAGTATATTTGGATTTAATAAGAGTTTGAGCACATCGTCCGGTAGGCGCTACGGCACAAAGAAGAGCAGCGAACAGCATCCGAAGAGCGAAGCTGGGCCAATGTAACATCGGTTTTGCACACGCGACAGCGGGGAAGTAACATAGCGAAAATTTTAAGCACGTCTAAACGCAATGAAAGCTAGATGACGACTGATGATGATGCATTGTGACATATTGTGGCCAAATGCTACAATGTGTTTTTAATGCATAACACTAAGTGCATTCGATATGACTATGCATTCAAAATGGCGGCGCCTGGAAACTGCTGACTGCTGGTTTCCCTCGTTGAATCTTCTATCTTTGCCTTTGTGTGTCGATCTTCTGCGTTGGCTGTACGCCCCTTGTAGCCGGCTGTGATCCCTCCGACGGCATCCATTAAACTGTCACCCACCATTCGATTTGCAGAATCTAGTCATGTGACCACTTTGAAGGCAAATAATGCATAATCGATGCCTTTTCACATACCTGCACCTGTCTGTTGCCGAAGCTCCGTTGAATTCTCTACAGTTCCCGACTGCATGTTGCCCTCCAGAAATTGGACAACTTCTAAGACGACCCTGTTGGTCTCCTTGGTCGTGGTCGATGCTTGCATGAAGCAACCGACGCATTGGCATACTCCGTCAACCAAGCTCTAAAATCCACAATGGTTGGGAAAGGTTTAATCATCGCAGCATGCCTGGCCCACTATACTCGTTTGCTTATATGTAGCTTGGCCACAAGGTCTTTTATATGCGTTGGATTCCCCAAATGCTGATCTGCCTTCGCTGACGGCAAGATGGCTGTGAGTACAATCTTCGCCAAGTTGTTCTCCGAAAAGGGAATACCACTTGAATACCACTCAACTGGCTGCAAATAAGTGTCATACCTAAAGCGCATCTGCTCCACGACAGCGTCCACGTTCCTTGGATGGGTCAGGAGAGACTTGACGGTCTCACGTCTCACATTCAGCGCCTTCAGCAAGCGTTGGTTGTTATCCAGATCCGTACAGTTGTACGTTTGCGTTGTCTCAGTAAACGGACAATAAAAGATCGGCCAGTCCTCTGGCTGACCACCAAGTACTGGCAGATCGGGTAGCTTGCGTGGCATATATATTCCATTATTTTCGTTTGGTGTCATACAAGCGTAGTATCCAGCTCCTGACGTCGGCGTCATGACGTTCTGGATGCTCACACCCAGCGATGCAAACGCATGCTCTGTCTGCGCGGTACTTGTTGCACAAAATGGGGGATGATGACTGCTACTTGCTAACAGTGCTGGCCCGCTCCAAGATGGCGGCGCCTCTAATGTCGTACTGCTCGTGCCGACCCCCTTTTATGGGATCCGGTTACCACTCGTGAACAATTGCGGACCAGTCCGGCGGCCCTGACGCTGCGTTAACCACGCCGACTTCGCCAACTGTTACGCAATCTTTGTTCTTGCTCATGTTGTTCCGGGCTCTCACGCCTTCCATTTCCCTCTCCAGCAATGCGATTCTCTTTAAGAGATCCAACATTAGGGGTGGCTGGACCTTTCCTGGTTATATAGCTCCAACCGTGGTGACAACAGTTCCAGGCTGGAAAGCTCTTACCGTTATCGCAGTCGTCTGGCTGGGAGTCGGGGGCGCCGTAATAGCATACTTTTTCTTCTTCACCTGCTTATTTCCCACGCCACTACTCGCAGGTGTAGGAGCCGCACTTGTTAACACTTGAGTTACCTGCTCCTTGTTCAACCGGTAACCTCGCTTGGCGGAATGTTGCGTTGCTGTATTCTGCCCAGGAACTCAATCAAATCTGGACGCTGTCCTCTTCCCAAGGTTGCCCGCGTCTCTAAGCTGTCAACATCTATCCCTGCGCTGTACGCGCCCAACGCCGCCCTCGTCTTGCAGTCGACTCTAGGACTGCGAATAAAAGGCATGTCGCTGGCCTACCACAATCTGTTAACTAATCTTACCGCAGTATGTCCATAGAGTAGAGGAGAGTAAGAATCTAGATAGAGACACCACTATCACTGCCGCCCTCTTTTGAGACTTTGCCAATAACGCCGCCCAGGCGAAAAACAATAATTTCCCTAGTTCTTAAAATGTTTTATGTGGCCTCGTTATTCGTTACCGCGGTGTGTTTCATAGGAAATTATATATCGAACCGTTCTTACTATTTTTTTTGTTTTTGAAGTATCCTTATTTTTTGATTCTTCAGTAAAAGCAAGGAAGAACGCTAAAGTCGAGTACCTCGACTATCCGATACCCGTTACTCAGCTAAAGGGAGATATGCAAGCGAGATTGAAATGCGCCACCTACCCGTGATCTCAATATATGGTTATGTAGGCGGAAGACAGATTTAACCTTTTTTTGGATCAATCGATAGGTATTGACGATACCAATAAATTTCAGGTAAAATGTTGTATCTAGCATGAAAATTGTGGGCGCCGCAGGTTTGGTCGGTTTGTTGGCGTTAGAGTGGGGGCGGCAATCTTTTTTTTTGGTCAATCGATAGGCATTGACAAGACCAATACATTTCAGCTAAAATTTTGTATCGAGCACAAAAATTGTGGGTGCCACAGGTTTAGGCGGCTTGTGGGCGTTAGAGTGGGTGTGGCATATTCGCGTAACAAACGTGCGCTGCGTACAAAGCTACAGCATCTATATCTGAGATCCCAATTCTCTATCATTGATAGTTTCCGAGATTTCCGCGTTCATATATACGATTTTTTGAAGTTTGTGGGCGGTTTGAGGGCGGTTTTTGGGCGTTAAAGTGGGCGTAACAAACTACAGGAATCTACATGCCTTATCCCAATAGCCTAGCTCTTATAGTTTCCGAGATTTCGGCGTTCATCCGGACAGACAGACGGACAAAACGGACATGGCTAGATCGACTCGGCTAGTGATCCTGATCAAGAATATATAGACTTTATGGGGTCGGAAACGCTTCCTTCTGCCTGTTACATACTTTTCGACGAATCTAGTTTACCCTTTTACTGTACGAGTAACGGGTATAAAAATAAAAAAAACTTGTGCAGAGTTGGAGGCATATTATACCACGGATAAGGCTTCACAAAATGTCTAAGCGTTTTTAGAGGGTATTCTCTAAAATTTTATAATTAAATGTCCTGATTGCATGAAACATCGATCAATATATAATTAATTTAATCTTTTTTCTGCTTTAGACACACACATATAACGTAAGACCTTAGGAACAAGCTAATAACACTATTTTTTAACATCACTGTGGACGGCAGTTTGCGTAGGGACGAAGCGCACCAGGAGGGTGTGCGAAGGCGACTACTATGAATATATACACGAAGAAATTAAAATCTACAGTAATCGTCCACTTGTTACGAGTGATACATCAATCGAAAGGTATTGTAACAACTAAAAGGATTGCATACAAAGACTTTAAGAAAGTCAAATAGTTTGGAAGAAAGAGAAAAAGTGAAAATTTGACAAATTTGATCTGTTGGGGCCGGTGGGAATAATTACCACCTATTGACCGAGTTGTATTCTCACTTAAAATACTCGTCAAATGACGAATGACTGTCAAAATTGGATGCTCCGTTCAAAAGTAATACGCAAATCAAGATTTTGAGGGACTTTTGAAAAAAAAAACAAGGAAGAACGCTATAGTCGAGTACCTCGACTATCAGATACCCGTTACTCAGCTAAAGGTACCAAAGGGAAATGGAGATATGCAAGCAGCAAAGCGAGATTAAAATGCGCCACCTACCGGCGGTAGACAGATTTAAGCGTTATGGGCGTTAGAGTGGGCGTGGCAAATTTTTTTTTGGATTTATCGATAGGTATTGACGAGACCAATACATTTCAGTTATCTAGCATAAAAATTGTGGGCGTCACAGGCTTGGGCGGTTTGTGGGCGTTAAAGTGGGCGTGGCAAACTTTGATTTCGGTCAATCGATAGGTATTGTTGAGAACAATACATTTCAGTTAAAATTTTTTTTCTAGCATCAAAACTGTAGGAGCCACAGTTTTGGGCGGTTTGTGGGCGTTAGATTGGGCGTGGCACTCTGCTGAAACAAACTTGCGCTGCGTAAGAAGCTCAGGAATCTGCACGTCAAATCTCAATAGCCTAGTTCTTATAGTTTCCGAGATTTCAGCGTTCATCCGGAAAGACGGACATGGCTAAATCGAATCGGCTAGTGATCCTGATCAAGAATATATATACTTAATGGGGTCGGAAACGCTTCCTTCTGCCTGTTACATACTTTCCGACAAATCTAGTATACCCTTTTACTCTACGAGTAACGGGTATAAAAATAAAAAAAACTTGTGCAGAGTTGGAGGCATATTATACCACGGATAAAGCTTCACAAAATGTCTAAGCGTTTTTAGAGGGTATTCTCTAAATTTTTATATTTTAATGTCCTGATTGCATAAACATCGATCAAAATTGAATTAATTTAATCTTTTTTCTGCTTTAGACACACACATATAACGTAAGACCTTAGGAACAAGCTAATAACACTATTTTTTTACATCACTGTGGACGGCAGTCCACGTAGTGACGAAGCGCACCAGGAGGGTGTGTCATTCCGATGACACACTTGCCGCCATAGTAAAGCGATTTTGGGAAATTGAGGACTTCACTTCGTCTAAGCCATCTTTATTGCCGGAAGACTTGCGATGTGACCAACTTTTCACTGAAAATTGCACTAGACTTGAAAACGGCCAATACTCTGTTCGTCTCTTGTCCACTTCCGGATTCGAATCTCTAGGTGATACTTATTGCCTGGCTCGTCGTCGTTTCAAGAGTTTGAAAGCTAAATTAGATAGAAACCCAGCCCTGAAAGCTCAGTATTAAGCATTTTTGAGGGGGTATATGGACCTAAGTCACATGTCTCTTGTAACTAAGGAACCGCCAGAAACACAATTCTTTTTGCCCCACCATTGCGTACATAAGCATGAGAGCACGAGTACGAAGCTTCGTGTCGTTTTTGATGGATCTGCTAAATCAACTTCTGGTAGCTCTCTGAACGACTTACTTCTGGCAGGACCAACAATTCAACAAAAAATCTTCAATATACTGCTTCGCTTTCGATTTTTTAAAGTTGCCCTTTGTGGAGATATCTGCAATATGTACCGTTGCGTGCGTGTCTCGTACCCGGATGATTTCTTGCAGTGCATCGTTTGGAGAGAGAGAGCTCCAGGGAAGAGTTGAGTGTTTTTAAATTGAACACGGTGACTTATGGAACCAAGCCAGCTGCCTTCTTGGCTATAAGGGCCATGCATTAACTCTCTTACGATGAGGAGGAATCATTTCCTATTGGAGCAAAAATTGTTTGTAGAGATTTCTATGTGGATGATTTAATATCTGGTGGGGACTCAGTTGAGGAGGTGAGAGCAATTCGTCGTCAGATGAAGGAACTACTGTCGCGAGGCCACCTTCCAATTCGCAAATGGTGTTCGAATGAGTCCGCAGCCCTAGAAGGAGAGTCTGAATGCGACAAGGAGCCGTTAATCAAATTTCACGATGGATCGGATGTCGCCAAGGCATTGGGACTAGTCTGGGATCCATCTTCTGATCAGCTTCTATTTCATTTTTCTCAACTGCCAACCAATCAACGACCCACTAAGCGGGTTGCATTGTCGACGATTGCCAAATTCTATGATCCACTCGGTTTAATAACTCCTATTATCACAAAATCTAAGATTGCCGTAATGCGGCAAGCAGCGCCTGCGATCCTCCATGCAAATATTTCTCATGATAATAAACGATGATCGCCTTGGTGACTGGATGATCCTTGGGCAACAGTATCGGATGTCGCCAAGGCATTGGGACTAGTCTGGGATCCATCTTCTGATCAGCTCCTATTTCATTTTTCTCAACTGCCAACCAATCAACGACCCACTAAGCGGGTTGCATTGTCGACAATTGCCAAATTCTATGATCCACTCGGTTTAATAACTCCTATTATCACAAAATCTAAGATTTTTCTGGAATCTCTTTGGAGTGCGAACGTGGTTTGCGATGATGCACTGCCAGAGCCCATTCTTTCGTCATGGGGGGAGTTGACCTCACAGTTATCGGTCATACAGAACTTAAAATTCCCACGATTCGTACTGCAACCAAGGGCTTCCGTTGAGTTGCATGGATTCTGCGATGCTACCATGTCAGCTTATGGAGCGTGTCTATACTTGCAATCGGAGACCAATGGAGAATCGAAAGTCCATCTGCTCTGTGCCAAGTCAAGGGTAGCTCCATTGAAGGCCTTAACAATTCCAAGATTAGAACTTTCCGCAGCGATTTTATTGGCTGAGCTAATCGTAAACGCCAAGGAAGCCATAGATTTCGATTGCACCTTTCATTGCTGGTCGGACTCGTCCATTGTGTTGGCGTGGATTCGGCAACCTCCGAGGGAGTTTAACGTTTTCGTATCAAACAGAATCGCGAAAATTCAGGAGATGACGAAAGACATGTCTTGGCATCACGTTCCTACAAACTTGAACCCGGCAGACGTCGTATCGCGAGGATGTACCCCAAGAGAATTGTTGGAACATTCCCTTTGGGCTAACGGGCCTCCATTCCTTCTGCAAAGCTCGTCAAATTGGCCGTCCCTGCTAGACTCAGTAAAGGATCTTCCAGAGCGCCGTTCTGTGGCTCTAATTGGGGCCGTTTGCATAGACAGTTCATCAAACTGCAAATTCCTCAACTCTTTCGATAAGTTGCAGAGCGTATTTGCATACATTTTCGGTTCATTTCAAATTGCAGAGCCAAATCTGCGCCCTTAAAAGGTCGTCTTTCGGTGGAGGAAATCAACTCTGGAACTGTTCTTCTTTTGAGGAGCATCCAACAGGTTAACTTGGCGAAGGAGTATGGATCTCTTAGCCAGAGCAAGCAGTTTCCACAGAAAAGCAAGCTGGTTTCGCTTAGGCCTATACTCGGCTCCGATGGGTTACTTCGCGTGGGTGGAAGGCTTCAGAACGCAAACTTGGACTACGATACGAGGCATCCGATACTGTTTCCCAAGGATCATCCAGTCACCAAGGCGATCATCGTTTATTATCATGAGAAATATTTGCATGGGGGATCGCAGGTGCTGCTTGCCGCATTACGGCAAAGGTACTGGCCGTTTCCGAATGAAGACTGTTACTTGGGAGCACGTCATGGGTAGCCTGCCAGCAAATAGAGTGCAGCCCAATCCAGCTTTTCGTATCACAGGAGTGGACTATTGTGGGCCATTCTATCATAAGGCAGAGGCCAGAAATAAGGCACCCCACAAGTGCTATATCGCCGTCTTTGTCTGCTTTTCCACGAAGGCTGCTCATTTTTAAGTGGTCCAGGATCTCACGACGGATTCTTTCATCGCAGCGCTCAGGAGGTTCATCAGCCTTAGAGGCAGGCCGCGTACCATTTGGAGCGACAATGCTACAAACTTTGTCGGTGCAAAGAGCGAGCTTGCCGAGCTGAAAGAGTTCTTTTTGAGCGAGCAGCACACAGCATCGATATCTTCCGTCTGTTTAGCTGATGGGATCGATTTTAAGTTCATCCCTACGCGTGCCCCGCACTTCGGTGGTTTATGGGAGGCTGCTGTGAAGTCAGCTAAATTTCACTTCTACAGAGTCGTCGGTGCATCCATCTTAGCCATCGATGAATTAAGAACTCCACTCTGTCCAATTTCAGAAAATGCTGAAAGCCTTGAGGTGCTAACACCGGCGCATTTCCTGAAGGGTTCAAGCTACACTAAGTTTCCTGAGCCTGACTTTACTCATCTTCGCGAAGGCCTCCTCAGCAGATGGCAGCGGGTGACCCAGATGCAGCAATTTTTCTGGAAAAGGTGGAGCAGCGAGTATTTGTCCCTACTTCAAGAGAGGAAACCTTGAGATGGCACCTAGGGTGCATCCAGGAAGTCATACCCGGCGGGGACGGAGTCATCAGAGTAGCTATGGTCCGCACAGCTACGGGTCTGATCAAAAGAGCCGTCGCCAAACTAGCCGTCCTGCCCATCGATTCCGAGATAGTTGGAACCTTACCTCTTCCAACGGGGGGAGAATGTTCGGAGCAGATCGCCAGCGCCTAGTCATGCGCGCATAGGTGTACGACGGCACCTGCAGCGATTTTTGCTTATCTTTTGTCGCCTTCTTTCTTATACCTTTAAAGCTATCGCTTATCTTTTCAGCAACTACTTTGTAAGCCTGCATATATCTATATGAAGATCTTGGAGCCGAGCTATTTTTCAGTCCGTCTGCCGCTCCGAATAAACGCTATAAATTTAATATAACCTATTCGTTATTAACTATAAATATAAGGGTGGCATATTTGTTTCTTCCCCACAAACACTGTCAGTTTGTTCCAAAATGATGTTTTAGGATCCTAAAAATGTTGGATGGTTTCGGTATAAGAAACATTAGTTTTACCAATTTTGGAAAAAAAAGCCACTAGTTTAGCGGGAGAACAGCTATAAATAGCGAAATTTTGAAGGCACTAACTTCTGTACTCTCCAGTTTAGGATGCGGCCCCTTCGGGACCGTGCTAGTGCGGATGTTGGAATCAGTGTTCAGCGTTTCCGTGGGTTTTTGAGCGTTCCCGTCTCTGTGTTTTGTTTTTGTGATATTTTTGTTGCTTCCATAATAGGTCCCAAGAGTTGCGGAGAAGGGGAAAGGTCCGCCCGGGCAGAGATCGGCGATTCCCGGGTAAGGCGATAGTAAGAACAGGGGGTCGCCGTTTGTGACTGGGTTTTTGATCCGGGCCCCAGTCAGGCTGACTCTTGGCACGGTCCGTATTACACCGTAGTTCGGCCCGGAGTGAGATGTTGTTTTGGGAGGGGAGATGGGTAGGACTTGTGTTGGGTATGGGTTTGTGTAAAACAACTATTTAGATGCGGCTGAACAATTCGCATCGCCGGTATTTCTTCGTTGCAGGATACCCGCTGGCTGTCCGTGACCGTTTATTTACTGGGGCCTCCGCCCACGATTCCGTGTTTGACTCCCCCTACCAGCTTATTCACAGTTGACCTCGAGAGAGGTCGTCCGCTATCCGCAACCTGCGACCCGCTTGGTTGCCCCAGCTAGGCGACTCACACAAGTAACATAGCTTCATTTCAAATTGTGCTTTTTATCTTTTTCAATTCGCTTTTTTCCAGACCCTCCATTGCATCAGCCTGTTGATTTCCGTTAATTTTCATTCAGCATTCAATGCTTATGTATATACGTATGTATTAGTAGCGGCTGTCGAAGAGTCTCCGCGGCAGAGGAGAGGTCTTATGTTCACATGGTGACAGAGCGGTCGCGCAAATTAATTACTTCACTCGTGAATTTATTAAAAAAATTTATTATACCCGTTACTCGTAGAGTAAAAGGGTATACTAGATTCGTCGGAAAGTATGTAACAGGCAGAAGGAAGCGTTTCCGACCCCACAAAGTATTTATATTCTTGATCAGGATCACTAGCCGAGTCGATCTAGCCATGTCCGTCTGTCCGTCTGTCCGTCTGTCCGGATGAACGCTGAGATCTCGGAAACTATGGGAGCTAGGCTATTGAGATTTGGCGTGCAGATTCCTGAGCTTCTTACGCAGCGCAAGTTTGTTTCAGCACAGTGCCACGCCCACTCTAACGCCCACAAACCGCCCAAAACTGTGGCTCCTACAGTTTTGATGCTAGAATAAAAATTTTAACTGAAATGTATTGTTCTCATCAATACCTATCGATTGACCCAAAAAAAAGTTTGCCACGCCCACTTTAACGCCCACAAACCGCGAAAACCTGTGACGCCCACAATTTTCATGCTAGATAAAATATTTTAACTGAAATGTGTTGGTCTCGTCGATACCTATCGATTGGTCCAAAAAAAAATTTGCCACGCCCACTCTAACGCCCATAACGCTTAAATCTGTATACCGCCGGTAGGTGGCGCATTTTAATCTCGCTTTGCTGCTTGCATATCTCCATTTAGCTGAGTAACGGGTATCTGATAGTCGAGGTACTCGACTATAGCGTTCTTCCTTGTTTTTATTTTTTATTCACCAAGTTACAACTTCACAACATTTCCTTAGTATCGACTTTTATTCAACGGTTCACAATTAACTTCTTATACAACCGATCTTCTCGGATGCAAAAACGGACTGCCTGGCCATGGGCCGATTATTTGATAAACAAACCTCGGTTTAAGAGAATTGGGGAACTCATTAAGAGTTGGACAAGGGTTGGACTCAAGAGAGTCGGGAAATCGGATGATCAAATTCTCTGCTCAATTGCCAAACGGATTACGCTGCAGTTTTGGGGCTCGCCGGGTGTTGACCAGATGCTTGTGTTTACATAAGCTGGACCCAGCTTAGTTTATGTTAGGAGGACTGCTGCGCAATTGAATCTTAATAATGTACTTCGATTGAAGTGGGGGAGCTAATTGGGATTCTGTGGGAACGCTGAGTAAGGGGATCTCAGCTAAGAATTTTTTATAAGAAATTGTTTACGACTTGGGTAAGGCGGCTGGGCGCTCGAGCTGGAAAGCGTTCTCAGCTAAGAATTGTATATGAAGAGTTTGTTTATAAATTGGGTAAAGAGGCTGGGACTATGAGCTGGATAACTCTCCCCCTTCTAAATTGAATCGTCCCGATTCATTGGAAGTGTCGGATAAACTGAATTTAGATGATTTGTCAATTCGACTATAATTTCATCCTCAGTGGTATTTTCATTTTCGGACATATTATTTTCGGGGGTTATTTCAATATGAATTTGACGTTGTTTGAATATTAGATATTTTTTTAATTTAAATACAAGCGTGATAATTACATATATTAAAATTAATATGATCAGTATAAATATTATTGGGATTTGAGTTTGCTTAATTTGAACAAATGGGTTTAATATGTTAATGTTATCGAATGAAAGTTCCGAATCATTTGACATAAGATATTCGGATACTAAAAAATCATTATACTGTTTAGCAGTGATATATTCTATTATCTTATGGTCCAGATTAGAGTAGGGTATATTATTTATTTTAGTAGTACTATTAAAAGTAATTAAAAATGACCCATTTAAATGAGTATTATTAACAGTATTATAACCATTTATAAAAATGGCTCCTTCTTGGATTACATCAATTTTTTTATTGTATTCCCTGATTTTATTACAAAGGGGTTTTTCTCCATTTAATTGCCTAAGTCAGTAAGTTACAACAGTAGTAGATTAATACGGGAGCTGGCTCACTTTGGGGTGGGGGTGACCCTAATCAGTCACGCATGGTTGCACACAGGTGACAGGTGGTCACGCATGGTTGCACGCAGGTGTTTTAAGGGGTGTGTAGGGGTGTGAGAGAGGGGTGTTTTGATATGTCTTGTTTTGTCTTGTTATTTTCTCACCCTAAAGGTGTGTGTGTGTGATAGGGGTGTTTTGTCATGCGTAGGATTTTATGGTTGTTTAGAGTGATCTTTACCCGAATAGGGTGTGTAGGGGTGTAATGGTAATCTTAAATGTTTCAATTCTATAGTGGAGGTGGTGGTGGTGGTTCCTAACAGAATATACACAAAAACGTTGTTTTGTCATGCGTATGCATTTGTAAAACTATATTTTAGCGGAGGAGGAGGAGGAAGGGAAGTTGTTTTCTTATGCGTGGGCGTTTTGTTGATTCAATTAGGGATAGTTTTAATAGGGTAGATTCAATTAGGGTTGTAGTTGACATCTGTTAGTGTAAACTGTCTACGGTCTTGTGATCAAAAGGTGTTGGTTTGAGGGATATTAGATCGCATACTTTTGTGGTGTGAAACAAGCGTGAGGCGTTTTGTTGATTCAATTAGGGTTGTAGTTGACATCTGTTAGTGTAACGTGTCTACGGTCTTGTGATCAAAAGGTGTTGGTTTGAGGGATATTAGATCGCAGAAACAAGCGTGAGGCGTTTTGTTGATTCAATTAGGGATAGTTTTAATAGGGTAGATTCAATTAGGGTTGTAGTTGACATCTGTTAGTGTAACCTGTCTACGGTCTTGTGATCAAAAGGTGTTGGTTTGAGGGATAGTAGATCGCTACTTTTGTAGTGTTGGTTTGAGGGATATTAGGCCGCATACTTTTGTGGTGTGAAACAAGCGTGAGGTGTTTTGTTGATTCAATTAGGGATAGTTTTTATAGGGTAGATTCAATTAGGGTTGTAGTTGACATCTGTTAGTGTAACGTGTCTACGGTCTTGTGGTCAAAAGGTGTTGGTTTGATGGATATTAGATCGCATACTTTTGTGGTGTGAAACAAGCGTGAGTTCGGTAACCTCCCCCACTTTAGCGAGCATTAGAGGGGAAAGTAAGCGTAGGAGTGTAAGAGGGGTGTTGGTGGTGGTGGGGCTTGTGGTGGTGGTTGTAGTGGTGGTTCCTAACAGAATATACACAAAAACATACTTATTACAACCAACACAATCGTTTGTTTAGTCAAATACGTTTTTATTTAATCATATTTGAAAATTTTTTCTCATGCGCTTATAGAAAGAGAAAACGGTTACCTTCTAAGTTTTCAAAAATGTATGTGTTAAGAAGAAATGTGGAAAGTAGTTCAGTTTTAGAAAACTATTTGAGTTGAGCGAACCATCTAGAATCGTCGTGTAAACCCTCCGGTAATTCAAAGCTAAAGTAAAGTTGTGTTAATTTACGTTTCATCCGAATTCGATTTGTGTGAGCTTATCAAATTGATAAAAATTAAAATTCCTTACTTACTGTAAAGTAAAGTTGTGTGAATTGGGAACTACCCAGATTTGTGTTGTGTAAACTTATCAAATTGATAAGACGTAAAATACTTTACAGTTAAAGTAAAGTATAACGAAGTGAAAAGTACAAGTAACAATACAATACTTCCAAAAACAAAAAAAAATCAAAACAAAAAAAATGAATAAGTATTGTGCAAAGTGCAACATTACCCTATCGGGTAACATTTCGTGGACTCATCATCTGCGAACGGAGCAACATAAGAAGAATGTTGTTGAACCAGTGGATTCACGGATTAAAAAAATCAGTTCTGGATTCCAAGGAAGGATTGTTCACTACCTATATGAAAACACCAACAATGATGTAATTTATCCAACACAATTTATGGAGGAAGCAGAAGAAGCTTTTCTACCTCACTTGTATCCATTGTTGGAAAGTTATTCATCAGTGAAAAAAAATTTTGAACTTTTTGGAGAGTACGGACTTTTGAAGGAAGAAAAGGAATGCATTGAAGATAAAGTAAGATGACAATAATTAGTGCCTACTCCAATATAGAAAATGAATATAAGGAACACATGGAAAAAATTTTGGCGAGGATGGAAGAATTCCAAGAAAGGGATAGTGGATGGACTTTGCTTCATCTCATTCGGTTGGAGATGAATATTAATCAATATTCACCTTTAAGAGGATCATCTTACATAAAACTACCCTCTTGTTTAGAAGCTAAAAAAGCAATTATAAATGTAAAAAACACAGATGATAAATATTGTTTTAAATGGAGCTTAATCGCAGCATTAAGTAATCTAAATAAGAATGCGAACAGATGCACAACCTATAAAGTCAATATAAATGATGAAGTCATTCAAGTCAATGGGATCACACTAAATTTCACTGGATTGCAATTTCCACTTAAGCCTGCGGATATATCGAAATTTATGGAAATAAATAAAGATATAAATATTACACTTTTCGGGTTCGACGATGGAGTTATATTCGGACCTATATTTTACTCCCCTGAAGTGAGGAGAAATTATATAAATATGTTGATACTGGAGGAAGGATGTAAAGCACACTATACTTGGATTAAAAATCTCTCAAAGTAAGTTGTTTTATCATATCATTATTATATCTTGTTTTTGTTTTTGTTTTTAAATTTCATAATATTTATTTGCTTTCATACTTAAAAAAAAAAATTTTTTTTTCTTGTGTTTATCTTCTTTTAGTTTGGTTTCCTCTCAAGTTTCGAGAGACAAATAAAAAAAATGGTTCTGTCAAATTTGCTTAAATTACTCATTGAGTGAAGATGCTGCCAACCGGCATTCAGAAGTCTGTGGGAAAAAAGTCTCACGCTTACCCAACATGAAGGATGCCACTTTACGGTACACAAATGTTCAAAAGGAAGTGATGGTCCCATTCACAGTTTACGCTGACTTTGAATGCATCCTTCAACCAATTAATAAAAACGAAACATTAAATTTAAATATTATAAATATACATAGACCTGTTTCATATGCATACTATATAAAGTGTGCACATGATAACAGTTTAGATAAGTTTGTTTTAGAAACTATATTCAACTCGGGAATGAATTTCCTGTTATCTCTATTAGAAAATTTAACTTTTATATATGAAAACTATATTTCAAAACCTTTTTCTATAATAATGTCAGATGTTGAAGAAGATGATTTCCAAAAATCTAATAATTGTCTTATATGCAACACTCCTCTTTTATTGGATAGAGTTAGGGATCACTGTCACTTCACAGGAAAATTTAGGGGGGCAGCACATAAAGAGTGCAATTTAAAATATAAAGTTCCAAAATTTATTCCTGTTTTCTTCCACAATTTCACCAGGTATGATTGCCATCTATTTATTAAAGATTTGGCCATCATACCTGGTGAAATAAAGGTAATTCCATTAAATAAGGAACAATATATATCAGTTTCAAAAATTATAACTTTAAGTAATGGTGATAACTTTGAAATCCGTTTTCTGGATTCGTTTCGATTTATGCCTTCTGCATTAGATACATTAGCTTCAAATCTAGATAGTGAACAAATGTATATAGCAAGATCATTTTTCCCTAATGAAAATCATTTCAACTTAATGCGAAGAAAGGGTGTATTTCCATATGAATATTTAGATTCAGTTGAGAAATTAAATGAAAGTAAATTACCTCCTAGAGAAGCTTTCTATAGTTCCTTAACCGAAAATGAATGTTCAATTGAAAATTATACTCACGCACAAAATGTATGGAATGAGTTTTCTTGCAATAATCTTAAAGATTATTTAGAACTATATTTAAAGACAGATGTTTTATTAATGTCTGATGTCTTTGAAAACTTTCGAAGACTTTGTACTAAAATTTATTCACTTGATCCAGCACATTTTTTCACTACACCAGGATTATCATGGGAAGGTTTGTTAAAATGTACTAAAATTGAATTAGATGTATTAACTGATATAGATCAGTATAAATTTATTCAAAGTGGTATTCGTGGTGGCTTAGTACAATGTACATGTAGATATGCTAAAGCAAATAATAAATATGTTGAGAATTTTGATAGTACTCAAAAAATATCATATTTGATTTATTTGGATGCAAATAATTTATATGGTTGGCCTATGTCGCAATCTTTACCATATGGAGGTTTTGAATGGATTTCAAGGGGGGAACTTGATAGTATAAACATTACAGAGATTGCAGATGATAGTGAATATGGATAAATTTTTGAGGTAGATTTAAAATATCCTTTAAATTTCACAATAAACACAATGATCTTCCATTTTGTTGTAATAATCAGTTACCAACAAAGTCAGACAAAATAAAAAAATTCATTGCTGATTTAAGGGATAAAGAAAAATATATAATTCATTATAAAAATCTTCAACAGAAAATGGATTAATTCTAACAAAAATTCATAGAGGTCTTCGCTTCTTTCAGAAGCCTTGGCCAAAAACATATATTGATTTGAATACATTCCATAGAACTAATGCAAAAAATACATTTGAAAAAGATTTTTTTAAACTTTTAAATAATGCTGTCTACCGAAAAACAATGGAAAATGTCGATAAGCGCGTTAATATTAAATTAATTACTGAATGGGAAAGTGCTTCACCATCCGATTCTTCTGGTCCAAAAAGGCATTGTGGTAGATCTCTTATTTCAAAGTCAAACTTCCATAGTGTCAAACAGTTTTCAGAAAACTTATTTGCCTTTCAAATGAAAAGATTAAATGTGTTGTACAACAAACCTTTATATTTAGGTTTTGCTGTATTAGATTTATCGAAATTGAAAATGTATGATTTTCATTATAATTATATCAAACCTAAATACAATGAAAATGTTCAATTAAATTATATGGATACAGATTCTTTTATATATACTATTAACACTGAAGATTTTTATAAAGATGAAGTTTGATGTTGAGATGAAGTTTGATACATCAGATTATTCTGATGAATTACTTAATCTCTATAATTTTCCTAAAGCTAATAAAAAAAGGTTGGGTTTTTTTAAAGATGAACTCAATGGAAGACCAATGACTGAACTTGTTGGTTTGAGATCAAAAATGTATGCCTTTAAAACATTTAATAGTAATGACAGCTTTGACTCTGAAAACTCTCTGTTGTACACGGACGCGTTTTATATTTGCTCCTACATTTATTCGCCTAGTGTCTAAATTACCGATCTGATATATTCCCAAAGTTTCATTTTCAACTCGGTTGAGACCGCCGTTTGCATGCAATTTAGTTATTTGTGTTAAAACCATTATCTGTATTATTATATTGGATAATAGTTAAAGACGCGGGTGCTTTGTGCATTGTTGTTGTTTCTTATTTACAGTGTTGTTTTGGCGCTCTCTCGCACCGTTCGCTCTACAACATTCTCCCAACTTCAGTCACCGGCTCTCATTTTCGAGTTAACGGGTCTTTGCTGAATTGGTCTTACCGCTCTCTTTTCTTATCTTTCCTCTGCGTTTTGCAAAGCCACACAGCTGTTTGTTGGCACTCATCTAAAGCTTCCTACTTTTTCTACTTTTTCTACATTCTACATTTAACTGACCTCAACTTGTAAACAATGTCTGCCTGCTGTGTTGTTGGTTGCCAATTTGTTGGTAAAATCACTTCTCGGCAGCCAATTGTTAGTTAGTTAGCTGGTTATGTGAGAACATTGCGCACGCAAAATGTGCAGACTTTGGGCATAGTGCTGCCCAAATTGCTGATCGCACTAGATCTAATGCTAACCTGGACTGGACGTGCCCTACATGCCTACATATCAAAATCGATATAAGAGCATTTATGAGGCAAACGGAGCTGGAGTTCCAGGCATTACGTGCTGGATTTACGGACTTATTAAGTCGATTTAATGTTTGCGACTCGAACTTTAAAGGTCGGATTCTTCTAAGTCAATCTTCATTAAATATAAATCGTAGTCCTACACTGCCTAATGTTTCTTTACACGTTCCAGATCTCTCGACCAACCTCTCTCTTCCCAGCCCCACTGCAGGCTATGTGTCGTGCGACGAGGATGATCCCAATGGGATCGAGTCATCAACGAATGACCCCACGGGGCAATCGCTGCCAGATTCAGGGACTGTAGTTTCGCTTGAGTCATTAAGGCCTACTAACCGTTCACCGGCTGTTGCCACTTCCGGGGCTCTGCCGCACCTTGTACTTCCTATAGCTAATACCCTCGCACCTCCTCCTGTCCCACTTACTAGCATGATCCCTAGGAAAAACACGCATAGCCCTGCTCTCTCTTCTCCGGTACCACTCACTGTCATGGTACCTAGGAAATCTATTTTTGTGTCTAGGTTGAATGCAGCAATATCAGTAAATGACGTTATGCATCATATTGTCACAAACCTCTCCCTTCCCAATCAAAATGGTATTGACATCACCAAATTTAATTTTAAACAGAAAAGAGATTACTCTTCATTTAAAATACTTGTTCCGGACGGGCTGTTCTCTAAACTTCTTTGCCCCAATTTTTGGCCTGCTGATATAATTGTCCACGAGTATATAAAAAAAAATAGCTCCCTTTCCATGACTTCTTTGTCGGCGCCCAGCTCTGATATAAATTCAAAAAACTAAATTTCCTAATTCACTATCAGAATGTTCGGGGGCTTCTTAGTAAACTCTCTACGCTTTATATAAATAGTTCAGTTTTTGAGGCCAATGTTATTGTACTCACTGAGACCTGGCTTAACCCATCCGTACACGATAGTGAGATTTTGTCTAATAACTTTTTTGTTTATCGGAAGGATCGTCAGACCCGTCGAGGAGGAGGCGTTCTTATTGGAGTCAAATCCAATTTAACTTCTGAGTTTGTTGATATTTCTGAATCATCAGGTATTGAATTTATTTCCGTAAAATTATCTTTCCCAAAAAGAAACATTTTTTTAACCTGCTCGTATATATCTCCCGGCTCTGAATTTAACGTGTATCTACTGCACCTGTCCGCCCTACATTCTATCTCCTTGTTGCTTACTGAAACTGACCAACTTATTGTGCTTGGTGACTTTAATCTTCCCAATATCTCTTGGTTGGAGAGTAAGGACTCATTGGCAATGATTCCTAGGATGCAAAATGATTTTATTGATGGTCTTGTTGAACTATCTTTGCAGCAAGTTAACAGGATTCCCAATCATATTGGTCGTCTTCTTGACTTAATCTTTGTTTTTGATAGTAGCGATGCTGAAGTCAGTCGTATTTCGCCACTATTATTTTTTCCTGAAGATTGTTATCATCCTACCCTTCAGCTCTGTATTAATGGATTTTTTAATAATCCTAGGACTGCAATAAATGTACAGCCTAGTTTGTGTTTTAAGAGGACTGATTACGGCAGACTAGTGGAATCTTTATCGACAGTAAGCTGGTCCTTTCTAGTTGACCTTCCTGTTGATGATGCAATTAGGCACTTTTATGAGATCCTTTACCGTCTATTTGAAGAACATGTCCCTCTTTCCTCCATGAAGAATTCTTACAGCTCTCCATGGTTTACCCGTCAACTATCTTATCTGAAGAATAAAAAAACAAGACTATTTAAACGTTTCAAAATATCCGGCTTACAGACAGACTTCACCAAATATAGCTCAGCTAAGGTGGAATTTGTCCAGTACAATACTGATTGTTACAAAAATTACCTGTCTCGTTGTAAGCGGGATTTCAAAAGCAATCCTAAGCTTTTCTTTTCTTTCGTCAATTCTAAACGAAAATCTAGCTGCTTCCCTCCCTCTCTCGTTCTCAATAATAAGGTAGCATCTGATGATAATGATATTTGCAACTTATTCGCAGACTTTTTTCAATCCACTTATACGAAATGCAATAATGTCATTATCAAAGATTATCCATACCCGCTACCTCATTTGAACTCTATCTTTAAACCAGTGATTGATGTATCTGATGTTCTTCAGAGTCTTAATACTCTCAAGCTCTCATTTTTACCGGGTCCTGATAGAATACCAAGTTGTATACTTAGGAATTGTTCATCTTATCTTGCTCTTCCCTTAACATTGATATTTAATCTGTCCCTAAGTCAATGTAGATTTCCATCCATATGGAAGGAATCCTTTATTATCCCATTGTTTAAAAAAGGGAACAAGTCTGATATCTCAAACTATCGCGGTATTGCTAAACTCAGTTCTATTCCTAAACTTTTTGAAAAAATTATTACCTGTCAGTTGCAGCATCATTGCAGGTCTTTTATTTCACCTTGTCAGCATGGCTTCACTAGATGTCGCTCTACTTCTACAAACCTACTTGAATTTACGTCTTTAATCACTAGAGGTTTTCTGACACATCATCAAACTGATGTGATTTATACCGATTTCTCTAAAGCTTTTGATTCAGTGAACCATAGGATTCTTATTTATAAATTGTCCCTTTTAGGTTTTCCACCCAACCTACTAGAGTGGATACTTTCCTACCTTTCTAATGGAACTCAAATGGTCTGTTTTAATAATAAAATTTCCAAAATAATTAATGTTACTTCTGGAGTGCCACAGGGTAGCCACCTGGGACCTTTACTTTTTGGCTTAATGATTAATGATCTACCTTATGTTATAAAATCGTCAACTGTTTTAATGTATGCAGATGATGTCAAGCTATGTTTGTCCATGTGTTTACCTAATTCATATAATGACCTTCAATTAGATCTTGATTGTTTGTATACGTGGTGCATGATTATCAAGTTGAATTTGAACTATTCTAAATGTAACTTTATGACCTTTTGTCGTAGTAGTCCATCTCTGTTTTCTTATTGTATCGGTAATAACGCCCTTGAACGTATTTTTTCTGTTCAGGATCTTGGCGTTCTATTTGATCATAAACTTAGTTTTAAAGACCATATATCTACTATAACTAACAAAGCCAGAAGTCTCCTGGCGTTTATGAAGCGCTGGTCAAGGGAGTTTGATGATCCATACACAACATAGCTTTTGTATGTTTCTCTTGTTCGTCCCTCAATGGAATATTGCTCGTGTATATGGTCACCTCAAATTAGCTGTTACCAAAATATGTTAGAGTCCGTTCAAAAACAATTCCTTTTATTTGCTTTGAGAGGTTTAAGCTGGGACACAGGAAGTCGATTGCCCTCTTATCATGCGAGGTTGCGCCTGCTGGACTTACCAACCCTGAACCATCGTAGAAAGTGTCATGGAGTTATGTTTTTGCATAAATTAATTAATGGTGATGTCGACTCTCCCTCCCTTCTTAGTTCCCTCAACTGGAATGTACCCTGTAGAACAGTTCGTCGTTTTCGTCCGTTGTCCCTGCCAATTTGTAGATCCAAATATGCCCTTTATGATCCTTTTCGGGTTCTTTGTGACGACTATAATGCACTGTGTCACGTCTTACTGTTTGATAGCCCTAATGCAACTAATTATGATAAACTTATATATTTTCTATCTTCCAATAATTTCTATCCTATCTTTTCAATCCTATCTTTTCGTCTCTCTGCATTAATTACTGTTTGGGATAAAACTTCTGCAAATTCAAAACAATTAATTCTTAAAGTTGCTAAGGGGGTATTAGTATTGCGTTTAGATTTTTGGTGGCGGTGGCGATTAGATAAATATTTTAAATTCATACGCTTAGATTTACTTAGACTTCGCCTAGAATGTGTTCTTCTATAAATATTATTGTAATGACATTTAACTCCTACTGTAGCAGTTTTGTATTGGACGGTAAAGAATCTGTTTAGACCCCTTCTTCCTAAATCCATATGCCCTCCTATTCTCCTTTCATTTTCAACTAATTTTTGCTTAAAATTCTCTATTATACCTCTCTTTGTGAATTCGATTTGTGAGTTGTGTATGTTTTCAGTGCTTTTTAATTTATGAGTAGTGTTCCTTTTTATTGGAACCCGACTGTAACGAACTGATTTTGTGTGTCTGCTCGCTACGAGATTCGTGCGGCTAGCTCAGAAGATTGTGCGTTCGTCCCACCAAATTTATATGACGCGATTGCCCGTAGATCAGTGAGAAAACAAAGTGTTCAAATGGTAACAGTGGGATTTATTCTCGTGGTATTAGTACAGCGGGTGTGTGGCTGGGCTGGCTTCGGTATCTCTTGGCTCTGGTTCCGCCGGCTGCTGGCGCTCCTCTTTCTGGCTCCTCGACGCGTTGACTCGTCCTCCTCTGGATCCTGGGTCTCGGGACGCTCGTAGTGGCCGCCTCTGCTTGCTTGCCGACGCGTTGCCTCGGGGTCGCTTGTTGCGCCTTAGACCCGCAGAGAGTTCGGCCTCGTGGGCGTAGGGAAGCGTCACCGTTCTCAGACTAGGGTGAACAAGCCTTGCTCTTCAGGCTGACGCCTTTCGAGGCAATACCTGTCCCTTGCTCTGTCCCGGACGGTCCCGCTAGGTTCTTGCTCAGTTCGCGCTGACAGTCAAGGCTGCCGCCAGGAGGCTGTCTAGCGGTTCACTTCGCTTTACGCCTAGCGCAGACGAACGTTCCACCCGGCTTCACCCTAATGCGTGACGTCCGCGACGCTCCTGCGCTCCCCAATGAGCTCCGCGCGGCGATGGTAACGTGGCTGCCGGAAATGTCTGCTGGCGTCGCTGTCGATGTCCTCTGCGCTGTCTTTTGACCAGTATCTCGTTGTTCTGGCGCTCGGGTAGCTGGGCGGTCGCTGCTCGGGAACTTCGCCGGTAATCGCAGGGCTCTCCAGGCTGCCGCCTCTTGAAACCGCAAATCGATCTACCACTCGTCCGTCACGCCAGGTCCTGCTTGGTCGGGCAAGGTACGCTGGGTCGCAGACAACTTTCCTCCCCAAGCTGACGGCTCTTCGTCGTAGGACTCTTTTGCTTGTCTCTGACAGACCCGCCGGGCGACTCGCCAGGGTGTGGTCGTGACAAAGTTAGAAAACAACCGCCTTGACTTAGCCGCGTGATGCCTTCCAGAACTCAGCCACCTGTGTCTCAATTCGGAGATTCCTGATGTCCTAATCCCGAACGTCTCGACGTGGCGATCTTGCTCCTTGTATGCTTCCCACGGCGCTGCTTCCGACGACTCGCTTGGTTGTAGCTCCCTCGTAGATTATTTGCTTGACTGACTGTTTATTTGGTACTTTAATTGATCTTGAAGGTTTGACTCCTCGTGAGCACGGCCCGCTGGATCTCTCCACTCTGGTCCAAAGTCCGTGCCTCCTGGTTGACCCACTTGTCCTTCACGAACCGCTTTCCATCGATGCTCCGCCCACTGCTGCAGTCCCGCTGATTCCCGTGCCGCTTGTGGCACGCCTGTGTGCCGCTCCACTGCCGCGATGTGGCACTTTCTCTCCCGGTCCAAAGTTCACGGGAGAGTCCAAAGTCCGGTGGAGTTCCGTTATCCCCTTTTGCATACGGCACTCTTGCTCTGCCCGCGAAGTCTCCATTCTCTCTCGATCTCCATCCTTGGTCTCCAATCTCTCTCGCTCTCCTTCATTAGTCTCCAAACTCTCTCGCTCTCCTTCGTTGGTCTCCAAACTCTCTCGAGTTACAACGCGAATTCGCCGCGAATCTGGTAAGCGGCCGGCCATCTGCTGCTGCTTCTATTTGTGGGGAGTTATTCAACTCCTCACAAAGTGTAACAGCCACGGCCATATTGCTAAGGATGTCAAGGGCGAAGTAAGATGTTACAATTGAAACAAGAAAGGACACATTTCTAAAAATTGCGATGAGAAGAAAGCAACTATTTCCATTAAGAAAGAGCTTGCAAACGTGCTGGAAGAGAAGACTGCGAAGGGACTCATTTACAAAAAGATGAAAGCTGAGGGAGTGACATTCATAGCAATGATTGATTCGGGATGTGACTTGTGTTTGATGAAAGAGAACATTTTCAAAAGTTTTGACGGCTTGAAGCCAAAGCCAAAAGTTAAGCACCTGAGAGGTATCGGCAAGAGCGAACTTGTGACTGTAGGATGCTTCGACGTCGATCTTGAATCAGATTGCGTATGCTTCTCAGTAACTTTCCATGTCGCTAAACAAAATGAACTCGAGTACGCTGCGATTGTGGGAAACGATGTGCTACAATCAGTCGACGTTATTTTCAGTTCCAACGGCGTCGAGCTCAGGGCAAAAGAAAGAAACTTTGCATCGACATTTAATGGAATGTGTGTCACGAGATAGTCGAGGAAAGTTCTGTCCTTGATAAAATTAACTTATCTAACTTAAACGATTGCCAAAAGCTAAAGGTACAGCAGCTTGTTACAGAGTACAAGCCAATAAAATCGATAGAGTCTCCAGTAAGCATGAGAATCGTTTTGGAAGACGGCATTCCTGTATATCAACGCCCAAGACGCACGTCATACGAGAACAAGTGTTTCATAGAAAAGCAAGTGCAGGAGTGGTTGGCAGAGGGAATTATTGTAACCAGCTCCTTAGAGTATGCTTCGCCAGTAAACCTTTTACTGTGGTTACCAATTGCAACGCCTTCGAAATGACGATCAAGAAGAATGACCTACCACCAAGAGTTGCCAGATGGGCCATGGCTCTGCAAGAGTTTGAATTTCAGGTAGAACACAGGGCTGGAACCAAGATGAGGCACGTGGATGCATTAAGCCGATTGTCATGCTTTCTAATCGCAGATTCCACAAAGTCACGTTTAGTGGAGGCACAGGACAACGATAGCTGGAAAAAGGCTGTAAAATCCATATTAACCAACAACGATGACTACGAAGACTATTTCCTAAAAAATAATATCCTGTACAAGGACGCAGTTCTTAAGCTGTTAATTGTTCCTAATTCAATGGAAGAGGAAATGATCAGCGTAGCACACAAGGAGGGCCACTTCGGTATAAAGAAGACTCGCGATATTCTGGAAAAGTCGTATTATATCCCTGGAATCCAACAGAAGGTAGAACGAGTTGTCAAAGGATGCGTGGAATGCCTGATAATCGACTCCAAGCGTGGAAAAAAGGAAGGGTTACTTTTTATTGAAGTACAAATTATACAAATCTGGAGGAATGTAGTAATGTATTCACTGCAAGAATGGTCGAAATCGGCAGCAAATGCATAAAAATTAACGGAAATCAACAGGCTGATGCAATAGAGGGTCTGAAAAAAAGCGTATTGAAAAAAAATAAAAAGCAAATTAAAATTAAGCTAAGTTACTTGTGTGAAATGGTTCCAAAGTCGCCTAGCTGGGGCAACAGAGCGGGTTGCGGATAGCGGACGACCACTCTCGAGGTCAATTTTGAACAAGCTGGTGGGGGAAGTCAAGCACGGAATCGTGGACGGGAACCCCAGTAAATAAACAGTCACGGACAGCCAGCGGGTATCCTGCAACGAAGCAATACCAGCGATGCGAATTGTTCAGCCGCTTCTTAATAGTTGCTTTACACAAACCCATACCCAACACAACACCTACACATCTCCCCTCCCAATAGAAAATCTCACTCCGGGTCAGCCTGGCTGAGGGCCCGGATCAAAAACTAGCCCAGTCTCAATCGGCGACCCCCTGTTCTAACTGTCGCCTTACCCGGGCATCGCCGATCTCTGCTCGGGCGAACCTTTCCCCTTCTCCGCAACTCGTGGGACCTGTTATGGAAGCAACAAAGATAACACAAAAACAAAACACAGAGACGGGAACTCTCAAAAAACCCACGGAAACGCTGAACACGGGTTCCAACATTCGCACCAGCAAGGTCCCGAAAGGGCCGCATCCCAAACTGGGGAGTACAGAAGCTAGTGCCATCCAAAATTTCGCTATTTATAGCTGTTATCCCGCTTAACTAGCGGGTTTATCCAAAAAAGGTAGAACGAATGTTTCTTATATCGAAACCATCTAAAATTTCTAGGATCCTAAAACATCATTTTGGAACAAAATGACAGAGTTTTTTTTTTTTTTTCAAAAGTCCCTTAAAATCTTATTTTGCGTATTACTTTTGAACGGTGCATCCGATTTTGACAGTCATTCCTCATTTGACGCGTATTTTTAGTGAGAGTACATCTAGGTTAATATCTGGGGGTAATTATCCCCACCGGCCCCAACAGATCAAATTTTCAAAATTTTCACTTTTTCTCTTTCTCCCAAACCAATTGATTTTCTTAAAGTGTTGGTATGCAATCCTTTTAGTTGTTGCAATACCTTTGATGTATTGATGTATCACTCTTAACATTCGGACGATTACTGTAGATTTTCATTTCTTCGTGTATATATATATAGTAGTCGCCTTCGCACACCCTCCTGGTGCGCTTCGTCACTACGTGGACTGCCGTCCACAGTGATGTAAAAAAATAGTGTTATTAGCTTGTTCCTAAGGTATTACGTTATATGTGTGTGTCTAAAGCAGAAAAAAAATTAAATTAATTATATTTTGATCGATGTTTCATGCAATCAGTACATTTAAATATACAAATTTAGAGAATACCCTCTAAAAACGTTCAGACATTTTGTGAAGCTTTATCCGTGGTATAATATGCCACCAACTCTGCACAAGTTTTTTTATTTTTTTTTTTTGAGAAGAAATAAGGATTTTACAAAAACAAAACAGTGATTAAGAGCGGTTCGATGTATGATTTCCTATAAAACTCACCTTGGTATCGAATAACAAGGCCACATCAAACATTTTAAAAGCTTGGGAAATTATCGTTTTTCGCCTGGGTGGCATCATTGGCAAAGTCTCAAAAAAGACCGGCAGAGAAAATGGTGTCTCTATTTAGATTCTTACTCTACTCTACTCTATGGACATAGTGCGGTGAGATTAGTTAACAGATTGTGGTAGGCCAGCGACATGCATTTTATTCGCAGTCCTAGAGTCGACTGCAAGACGAGGGCAGCGTTGGGCGCGTACAGCGCAGGGATAGATGTTGACAGCTTAGAGACGCGGGCAACCTTGGGAAGAGGACAGCGTCCAGATTTGATTGAGTTCCTGGGCAGAATACAGCAACGCAACATTCCGCCAAGCGAGGTTACCGGTTGAACAAGGAGCAGGTAACTCAAGTGTTAACAAGTGCGGCTCCTACACCTGCGAGTAGTGGCGTGGGAAATAAGCAGGTGAAGAAGAAAAAGTATGCTATTACGGCGCCCCCGACTCCCAGCCAGACGACTGCGATAACGGTAAGAGCTTTCCAGCCTGGAACTGTTGTCACCACGGTTGGAGCTATATAACCAGGAAAGGTCCAGCCACCCCTAATGTTGGATCTCTTAAAGAGAATCGCATTGCTGGAGAGGGAAATGGAAGGCGTGAGAGCCCGGAACAACATGAGCAAGAACAAAGATTGCGTAACAGTTGGCGAAGTCGGCGTGGTTAACGCAGCGTCAGGGCCGCCGGACTGGTCCGCAATTGTTCACGAGTGGTAACCGGATCCCATAAAAGGGGGTCGGCACGAGCAGTACGACATTAGAGGCGCCGCCATCTTGGAGCGGGCCAGCACTGTTAGCAAGTAGCAGTCATCATCCCCCATTTTGTGCAACAAGTACCGCGCAGACAGAGCATGCGTTTGCACCGCCGGGTGTGAGCATCCAGAACGACATGACGCCGACGTCAGTAGCTGCGAGGAGAGCGTGCAGATTTGTTTGAGTTCCTGGGCAGAATTCAGCAATGCAACATTCCGCCAAGTGAAGTTACCGGTTGAGCAAGGAGCAGGTAACTACCGTGATAACGAGTGCGGTTCCTACACCTGCGAGTAGTGGCGTGGAAAATAAGCAGGTGAAGAAGAAATTGAAGGCTATTATGGCGCCCCTGATCCCAGCCAGACGACTGCGATAACGGTAAGAGCTTTCCAGCCTGGAACTGTTGTCACCACGGTTGGAGCTATATAACCAGGAAAGGTCCAGCCACCCCTAATGTTGGATCTCTTAAAGAGAATCGCATTGCTGGAGAGGGAAATGGAAGGCGTGAGAGCCCGGAACAACATGAGCAAGAACAAAGATTGCGTAACAGTTGGCGAAGTCGGCGTGGTTAACGCAGCGTCAGGGCCGCCGGACTGGTCCGCAATTGTTCACGAGTGGTAACCGGATCCCATAAAAGGGGGTCGGCACGAGCAGTACGACATTAGAGGCGCCGCCATCTTGGAGCGGGCCAGCACTGTTAGCAAGTAGCAGTCATCATCCCCCATTTTGTGCAACAAGTACCGCGCAGACAGAGCATGCGTTTGCATCGCTGGGTGTGAGCATCCAGAACGTCATGACGCCGACGTCAGGAGCTGGATACTACGCTTGTATGACACCAAACGAAAATAATGGAATATATATGCCACGCAAGCTACCCGATCTGCCAGTACTTGGTGGTCAGCCAGAGGACTGGCCGATCTTTTATTGTCCGTTTACTGAGACAACGCAAACGTACAACTGTACGGATCTGGATAACAACCAACGCTTGCTGAAGGCGCTGAATGTGAGACGTGAGACCGTCAAGTCTCTCCTGACCCATCCAAGGAACGTGGACGCTGTCGTGGAGCAGATGCGCTTTAGGTATGACACTTATTTGCAGCCAGTTGAGTGGTATTCAAGTGGTATTCCCTTTTCGGAGAACAACTTGGCGAAGATTGTACTCACAGCCATCTTGCCGTCAGCGAAGGCAGATCAGCATTTGGGGAATCCAACGCATATAAAAGACCTTGTGGCCAAGCTACATATAAGCAAACGAGTATAGTGGGCCAGGCATGCTGCGATGATTAAACCTTTCCCAACCATTGTGGATTTTAGAGCTTGGTTGACGGAGTATGCCAATGCGTCGGTTGCTTCATGCAAGCATCGACCACGACCAAGGAGACCAACAGGGTCGTCTTAGAAGTTGTCCAATTTCTGGAGGGCAACATGCAGTCGGGAACTGTAGAGAATTCAACGGAGCTTCGGCAACAGACAGGTGCAGGTATGTGAAAAGGCATCGATTATGCATTATTTGCCTTCAAAGTGGTCACATGACTAGATCCTGCAAATCGAATGGTGGGTGACAGTTTAATGGATGCCGTCGGAGGGATCACAGCCGGCTACAAGGGGCGTACAGCCAACGCAGAAGATCGACACACAAAGGCAAAGATAGAAGATTCAACGAGGGAAACCAGCAGTCAGCAGTTTCCAGGCGCCGCCATTTTGAATGCATAGTCATATCGAATGCACTTAGTGTTATGCATTAAAAACACATTGTAGCACTTGGCCACAATATGTCACAATGCATCATCATCAGTCGTCATCTAGCTTTCATTGCGTTTAGACGTGCTTAAAATTTTCGCTATGTTACTTCCCCGCTGTCGCGTGTGCAAAACCGATGTTACATTGGCCCAGCTTCGCTCTTCGGATGCTGTTCGCTGCTCTTCTTTGTGCCGTAGCGCCTACCGGACGATGTGCTCAAACTCTTATTAAATCCAAATATACTGTGGCAATGTGATAGCTGTGTGGTTACGAATGATTCGCATTCTAAAATCGATGAATTCGATGGTAAATTGAAAGCCCTGGAGCGCTTATACCAGGGCCTTCATAATAAATTCTCCAAGCCTCGTCTACCGAGACCTACCAACCTAGCTGCAGTTCCCCAGTCATGCTGCTACGGCTTCCGCGGTCGTTGACCCTTCTAATCATGCTCTGGATATTGAGAGAGGAAATTTCATACAAGTTCGAAACAAGAGGAGAAGGAACAACAACAAGCCCAATAAACATGTTGTTGCAGTGGCTCCTAATGCCGAAGATCTTCATGTTTTGCCGACCAAGAATTTTTTGCATGTCGGAAAGTTTGCGACTGATACAGAGCCGAACACTGTTTTAAAATACGTGTCCGCCAAGCTTAAGGTGGATGCTAGTTCTCTCACTTGTGTAAAACTTGTAAAAAAAGATTTTGTCGTTACAACTTTAAAGTTTGTAAATTTCAAGCTTGGTATCCCCGATCAGCTTTACGATAAAGTCTTCAAAAACGATTTCTGGCCGAACTCCGTTAAGGTCAAAAGATTTATTCATAGAGAACGGGTCGTTGTGGTAGGGGATGGAGTCTTATCTAATTTGCCGGAGCCTGGACAAACTTCATCATCAATTCAGCCATCAAAAAATCCCTAGTGTTCGACGCCACTGGCGTCGATACTTTTGCGGGACATTGTCTGCAAGCCTTTCCTCATTTGTCGGAGTCGTTTTCGCAACAACATCGGCAGCTGCTTGCCTTTCTCACTGCGCTCTCTTCATCTTCTGACTCTCTCCTAACGCACCATCGACAACATCAGCCGTCCGCCTGGCGCGGACTTCGGCGCGCTCCTCGGAGTTGCGCTCACATCATTTTCCGTTGCTCTCCTGATGCTTCATCAACAACATCAGCCGGAGCTTTTGTTGTTTGCTTTGCGCGACATTCGCTGTCCGCCTGGTTCTAATATCGGCGAGCTCCGCGGAGTTGCGCTCTCATCATCTTGCGCCTCTCTTCCGTTGCACCATCAACAACATCAGCTGGAGCTTTTGTTGTCCGCTGTGCGCGACTTTCGCCGTCCGCCTGGCTCTAATATCGGCGCGCTCCTCGGAGTTGCGCTCTTATCATCTTGCGCCTCTCTCCCGAAGTACCTAGATAGTCGGCTGGATTCTTACTCTTCATCGCCTAATAGTTATGCGCTCTCCGTCTCTACTTTTCTGATGTTCGACTTTCTACAACAACTTTTATCGACACATTTGGCTGGATGGCGAGCCTCTCAGAGTGCTCTCTCTGAAGGTGCTCTCTGGAGATGCTTTCGCCATCAACAACAACAATGGACTGCGGCTGCTGTAGTACGTTCTCGCTCTTTATTACCAGGAGTGGATTCACCTGCGTGCAGTTATATTTTGAATGCTAATATATATAATATTTGCAGCGCCGATCACCAGCCTATTCGTATCCGTACCACTACTTTACTGAAGGTTCTTACAAATAATTTTATAAATTATGATAAAATGCCAGCGAGGCCTCTTACGGATTCGGACCACGATGCTGGACCAGTTATTGATAGCATGACCATGGATGACCGGATATGCGCTAAAAATACAAATTTCAATATTTATTTGCAAAATATCGGTGGTATGCGTACGAAAGCTCAATCCCTTTTCCAGGTAACGTCTCATGGTGATCATGACGTCATCATTTTTGTTGAAACCTGGCTCAATATGGATTTCTTCGATAATGAATTCTTTGATACAAATCTTTATCATGTGTTCCGTAAGGATCGAGATTCCGTTCAAACACGATGCTCCAGAGGTGGCGGAGTTTTAATTGCTGTGCGGCGTGAGCTGCGTTGCATTGCTATTCGTCTCCAGAACGAGGATTCTCTGCTCGACCAACTCTGTGTATCTCTCGCTGGTCCTACGGAAACAATTTTCCTGACAGTATCATACATACCCCCAAGCAGCAGTTTTGATTTATATAAAGCGCATGTGGACAACATTGTCCACCTATACCAGGAGCTGTTCAGGCCCACTGTCCGGCGAATCTGGACTGGCCCCGCTATCCAGCTGCACCAGCTGTACCGCTCTACCGCTCTCCCGCTCTCCCGCTCTCTCGCGCTCCCGCTCTCCTGCGCTGTTCCTAGCTCCCTCCATGAAGTCTCCGCTGCGCTTTGGAGCGCAGAGCGGAGCTTAGACTAAGTCAGTTCGATTTCTGGAGTTCAAGTGAAATAAACCGCGGTCGCACCCCCGCCTACTGTATAAGTTAACTTTTTTCTCGAGTACTTATTTTCGATAAAGGGGCAATACGCGTTCGAGTGGTTTCTCCCCTACAGCTTCCGCAGCACCAGCAGCAAACGCACCAGCAGCAAGCCACCGAAGCCCAGCGAAGCAGCCCGCCGACGCCGCCCGTTTTTCCCGCCGTCGCCTCCCACGCCATTCCACCAGCGCCACCACGGTACCCCGCTACCCCCCGGCGTACATTTTGATCCATTCGAGCCGATAAGATAAAGGTAAAGCTTTTCGTCTTATTAATTGCCGGTCTGCAGTCAGCCACTCGAAAATTTAATTCGTTTGACTATCTGTACGATTTGTCCAAAATCCTAGTCCGATTAAATCCGACAACGGCAATTAAAAATTACTTCGCCATTTTTTTCTTCGATTTTCCTTTTGCTACGTGCGGCCATATTGCCAATTTTTTCCGACTCCTTTTTTTAATTGCTTTTGGCCGCTCATCCATACTTACATACACATATACAAAATCGAGAAAAAATTCCAAGCTTAGAAAAAAATATTGTGCAAATATAAGCCAAGCATACAGTGAGAATTGTTAAATTTCTAGTGTTCTGCCAATTCAGGCCCCCAAAACTTTTCAAGATTTTTCTCTCTGTATATCCGCAGCCGCTAAAATACTTGCACACTTTTTTTCGTTTTTCCAAATACAGTCCACACACAATAAATCGAAAACTTCCACAACAACACATACCCCGCCAGCAATAATTATTTAATAAATTTAAAACCGGCGAAAGTTACATACATGCAAATATCTACATACATACAAATATCTACATCCATACAAATATCTACATATATACAAATATCTACATCCATACAAATATCAACATCCATACAAATATCTACATATATACACATATCTACATACAGTCACATATAATTTTTTAGCTCCACCATCCCGTTCCGACTAATTAAAGTTTTCCGTCGGCCATCCGGTAAAAAATAATAAAATAAAAAAAATTACACCAACCGAAGTGAAAATTTTTTGGTCATTGTGTTTTATTTACCATCAAACTTTTTAGTATTTTTTTGGTATTTGGTATTTACTCCGTAAAATTTATTTTATTTAAACGGGAAAAATACCAGCACTCCACTGCATGCATAGCATCTTCCGTCCACCAATTTTTTTGGTATATTTTTAGTATTTTTCCTCGGAATATTAAATCAAATTAAAGCAATACTCCAATACTCCTCCGGCCAACAAATTTTGGTATTTTTTCTTCATTTAGAAGTTTAAATAAAGGCGAAAATATTACAATTACTCCACCGGGGACTATATATATACACATAGTTGGTATTTTTCCCCCTCAATTTATCCAAACGCAAAAAGTACCAGCAAAAATATTCCAAACTTGATCCCAACCATAATACATATACCAAAAGGGTTAAATATTATAGTATTACTTCTCAACGGGTGATATTCGAACTCATCACTCACTGTTCCTAATCCGTATTATTGGGTTTAATTCCGCAAAGTAACCAGGTCGGTACTTGCTTCCAATTTCTATTTCTCCGATCCACTACTTTTTTGTCGACACCTCGTTCCACTGTTCCAGAAGTGGGCCAGGTTTCCTATTTATCCGACATAAACAAAGGCGAACAGATTCAGACCCAAATAAAGGTCGTTTCTCTTTAAATGTCCGCTGGAAGTGATAACAACAAGTTGTCTATTCCACCTGCCGTAGTCCCAGGCATATCCGTAGATCCGCCCACACCCGAACTAACTGCCAAGACCTCGTCGCCCCGAAAAAGGGTCACCCGTGCAAACGTCAAAATGGCACTAACACCTTCCCAGATCGCTCTAAGCCAATTTATTGAGGTCTCAGATCGGCTGAGTGAGTTTGAATCCAGAACAAACACTCCTTCGCCGATCCCTCCTACTCTTTCCATGCTGAACATCCGCCGCGAAGAAATACGCGCGTTATGGGACCGCATCAAGACAGAATACGATGAATGCACCGGGTGCATAGCAGAAGCCGGAGACAGTGCAGCTGATAGTTTGCCAGTTCTCAAGGCTAAATACGGCTACTGCTATTCCGTTTACGAGAGATGTGGGGCTCAGATCGCGGATATGATAGCCCAGGCTCCCCAAGTTCAAGCTGTTCCTACCCAGACTTACATTCCCTCTGGATGTCGGCTGCCTCCGTGCGATACCGAGGTTTTCACCGGAGATTATCTGCGGTGGCCGACCTTTAGGGATCTGTTTACGGCCATTTATATAAACAATCCAGGGCTGACGCCAGTCGAAAAACTGTTTCACCTAAATGCCAAAACAAGCGGCGATGCACACACGATAGTGTCGAACTCCCCCCTTACTAACGATGGCTTTCGCCCAGCTTGGGCTAACCTAACTGAGCGTTTCAAAAACAAGCGGTTGTTGGTAAATAGCCAATTGAAAATACTTTTCAATGTACAGTCCGTTAATCAGGAATCTGGGTCAGCTATCCGTGAACTTCAACGTACCATCCAGGGTTGCCTTACGGCTTTAGAAATGTCCGGAATTGAAACCGAAAATTGGGATTGCCTCCTAGTGTACATGTGCTCCTCCAAACTTCCTAAGCTCACGCTATCCTTGTGGGAACAGTCCCTGCACAATAAGGCAGAGATGATGGCAGGAACTGAACGCCTTCCTTACGGAGCGTCACCGGACCTTAGAAGCCATAGACGACGTACGGACGTCAGGCTCGAGTCAATCTCTGCCAAAAACATCCGCCCCCACTGCAGCGCCTCGAAGAATAAATTCTTACGAGACAAGGGTAGCACCCAAGCCAAAAGGATGTGACCTTTGTAAGAAGGAAAACCATCCTGTCCGCACATGTGCACGGTTCCTCCAGATGACGGTCGACGAGCGTTCGGCATACATAAAGAGGAAGCAGCTGTGTCTAAACTGCTTCGCACGAGGGCATCAGCTGCGTGATTGTGAGAGCACTCATAGTTGCTTTACGTGCCGCGGCTGCCATCACACTTTACTACACAGAGGCAACTCCTCCCAATCGCCTTCGAATCCCGCCCCAAGACCCAGATCAAGACCAAGTACACCAGTTGCCACCGCTTCCCGGTCCACGGACTCTACAGTACAAAATTACTTCGCGACGGGGTATATATCCGTCTTGCTGGGCACCGCCATAATTGACATATGTCACCTGGGGTCGAATTTTAAAGCTCGTGCCTTGATAGATTCAGGATCAGAGGCAACCTTCATTTCTGAGCGGCTGTTCAAACTAATTAAGTTGCCTCACCAGGTAATCCGAGCCCAAGTATCAGGCTTAAACCAGACAGTATCCGCTGAATCCAAAAAGCTCTGTCAGTTTACCATCCGTTCTCCGACCAGGCCTGGCTTGCAAATAAACACGACGGCCTATGTTCTTCCTCAATTAGCTGGAAACCTTCCATCTTGTCCGATTCCGCAACAGTTTCTACGGGATCTTCCCGAACTGTCACTAGCGGATCCAAAGTTTTACGAGAGTGCACAGATAGATATTCTGGTCGGGGCCGACATACTGCCATCCATTCTCCTAACCGGCACCCGGCCGAATATTTGTGGCTCTCTCCTCGGGCAAGAAACCATTTTCGGGTGGATCCTAACAGGATCCGTTCCTGCTCCAAGGGAAAATCAGATTTCCGTTTTTTCCACACGAATCTCCCACACGGTTGACACGTCCCTGGATAGGCTTCTCACCAAATTTTGGGAGGTGGGGGATCTGCCAGTAAAAGTGACAAAATCTTCCGATTTGGCTTGTGAGGAAAATTTTCTCCGAACGACTACGAGAGACGATAACGGCAGGTATGTCGTAAGTCTTCCATTTCGTGATCCTCAAAACGTAAAATCCGCCCTCGGTCACTCCAGATCCTCCGCGTTGTCGCAGTTCCTAAGAACCGAGCAACGCCTAAAGAGGGACTGTCAGCTGAAAGCCAAATACGACTCCGTGATTCAAGAGTATCTCGACCTCAATCACATGAAAGAGGTCCGTCCTACCCATAATTCTGCCAGTTATTACCTTCCGCATCATGCCGTGCTCAAGCCGGAAAGTACAACCACTAAGTTACGTGTGGTTTTCAATGCCTCCAGCCCTTCAGAGAATGGGGTCAGCTTAAATGATATCCTTCATGCTGGCCCAGTCTTACAGTCCGATCTAACTATACAGATCCTGAAGTGTCGATATTTCCGATACGTCTACAGTGCCGATATCGAGAAAATGTATCGGCAGATATGGGTAGATCCGAAGCATTCCCTGTTCCAGCGCATTTTATTCCGCAACAGCGAGGGGCACATTCGAGATTTCGAATTGCAGACGGTAACTTTTGGAGTCAATTGCGCGCCATTCCTGGCCATTCGAGTCCTGCAACAGTTGGCAACTGACGTGCAGCTCAGCCATCCAAGAGCGAGCAATGTCATTCGAAATCATATGTATGTAGACGATGTTCTTTCGGGAGCTGACTCCGCCGAGGACGCTAAGTCCATTGTTCGCGAGCTACAAAGTGCTCTAGATTCCGCGGGGTTTCCACTGAAAAAATGGACCTCCAACAACAAAGAAATATTAGCTCATATCCAAAGCGATCATCTTCTGACAGCCGACTTCCTCGAGATCGACACTGAGAGCACAGCCAAAACTCTCTGCGTACGATGGAAGGCGACGTCCGATGAGTTCTTTTTCGTCCCACCAGATTTAGCAACGGAAATCTCCCACACGAAACGTCAAGTCCTTTCCCAAATTGCCAAGCTATTTGATCCAGCAGGCTGGCTCGCTCCATTTGTTGTGTGTGCCAAAATCTTTATGCAAGAGATTTGGCTTCAGGATCTAGGCTGGGACGATAAACTTCCAATTGAGCTGTGCCAAAGGTGGAACAGCTTTCTCCAGAGCTATTCGGTCCTAGACCAGGTCAGAATACCCAGATGGGTTTCTTTCCGTCCAGAGTTCCGCGTAGAGCATCACGGATTCTGTGACGCCTCGCAAAAGGCATACGGTGCTGCGATCTATGTGCGCGTAGAAGTGGGCCATAAGACGATGGTGCACTTGCTCACGGCCAAGACGCGTGTGGCGCCAGTCAAAACGGTGTCCCTTCCCAGGCTGGAGTTATGTGGGGCTATCCTTTTGTCCGAGATGGCCGAAGCCATTCTTCCAAATATGCCGAGGCTGACCTCAAAATTCCATTGTTGGACCGATTCCACGATTGTGCTAGCATGGTTAGCAAAACCAGCGTGCCATTGGACTACGTTCGTTGCCAACAGGGTGACGAAGATCACCGAGTCCACTGAGGCGGCCAATTGGTCGCACGTTCAATCCGAACATAATCCAGCTGATTTGGCTAGTCGAGGAGTTCCCCTTCAAGAGCTGGTGGACAACCCGCTTTGGTGGCATGGACCCGCTTGGCTGCAACGTCCACGCGATCATTGGCCCAGCCAGGGAACCGACCTGCCGGTGACTGAGATCGAAAAGCGTGCCGTTAAAGTCCATGTGGCGTCTATGCCGTCAGAAGATTTCCTAGATCGCTTTTCCAATTTAGATAGAGCTTTGCGGGTCCTCGCGTATGTCCATCGATTTGTCCAACGATGTCGAAGACAATCACCGCCTTCCGGGGTCCGTCTAGAGGCCCAGGACGTTGCCGCCGCGGAAGAACTCATGACGATTTGCACTCAGCGCAGGTATTTTTCTGAAGAATACCGCTGCTGGAGTCAGAAGCGTCCTGTGCCCGCGGCGAGTTCGATTCTCTCCCTGAACCCCTTTCTAGATAAGAAAGGGGTAATCAGGGCATGCGGCCGCGTAACGGTCTCCGACAGTTTGCGGTATGATGAACGACATCCGATAATCCTGCCGTACGAATGTGCACTCTCGCGGCTTCTGGTCAAATTCACGCATATCATTACGTTACATGGTGGCAACCAGTTAGTGGTGCGTCTTACTCGGTCCAGATACTGGGTTCCGAGAATAAAGAACTTGGTGAAGGCAGTGGTTAACTCCTGCAAGGTCTGCGTTATCCACAAAAAGAGATTGCAAGTCCAGATGATGGGAAGTTTTCCGGAAGAGCGAGTGTCTTTTTCCCGTCCGTTCACGTACACAGGGATGGACTACGCCGGCCCGTTTGATATAAAAAATTATACCGGAAGAGCTTGTCTCATTACGAAAGGGTATGTGTTGGTTTTCGTTTGTTTTTCTACAAAGGCCATCCATCTAGAGCCTACATCCGACTTAACGACTGAAAAGTTTCTTGCCGCTTTCGCTCGTTTCGTCTCTAGAAGAGGGTGTCCTCGCCAAGTCCAGTCCGACAATGGAAAGACCTTCGTCGGCGCCTCCACCGTGCTTTCCCGAGACTTCCTGCAAGCCGTTAAGGAGTCTGTGACCGATGCGTATAGTCATCAGCAGCTCACCTGGCAATTCATTCCTCCTGGGGCACCCCATATGGGAGGCCTATGGGAAGTTGATGTCAAGAGCTTCAAGACCTTGTTTTACAAGTCCACCGCTACACGGAAGTACACCTTTGAAGAGCTGTCCACCGTCCTAGCGAGAATCGAAGCTTGTCTGAATTCCAGACCGCTATCTCCCATGTCCGAGAATCCAACTGATCTCTTAGCGTTGACACCAGGGCACTTTCTTGTTGGTGGACCTCTTCTATCCATAATTGAACCTGAAGTAAAGGGCGAATCCAAGTCCATTCTGAACCGGTGGCAGCACTTAAAGTCTCTCCATCAACAATTCCGCACTCGATGGAAGGATGAGTACCTTAAGACCCCACAGAAAATCTGCGTGTTGGCGATCTGGTCGTCATTAAGGATGACAATTTGCCCTCAAATGAGTGGCGACTCGGAAGAATAGACTCCGTTTTTCCGGGAGCCGATGGCAATGTCCGCGTAGTCGACATTCGTACGACACGCGGCATTGTCAAACGTCCAGTGACCAAGGTGGTTCTTCCTTCAAGACACCTTAGTCCGTAGCCATTATCCACGTCATTGTTAATCAGCCCTGTTTGTTTTTTCCTTATCCACACTCTAAACAGGAAAATGGCTCCCCGTCCACGTAGCGCTCAGGCTTTGGACAGCAGACGTACTAGAGGTACTCAGTCCTACCGATGCCGAGTCTGCCGCGGAATCCATCCTCTTCGGAAGTGTCAGAGGTTCCTAAAGCTGAGCGCAGAGAAGCGGCTGCGGGCAGTTCTCATTAACAGGTACTGCGCGAACTGTATCGCACACGAGCACTCCACTGGGAGCTGTCGTAGCGGTGACCGGTGCAGAACTTGCAACCGGAACCATCACACGCTGCTGCACATGCACGACCTTGTTTCCCGGAAAAAGTGCGGCTCCAAGCAAAAGCCTGCTTCTCCGCAGCGTTCGCGCCGGCAAGATCCGCCAACTCGCCGACTGCTGTGGTGATCGTCGAGACCGGAGAGACGACGTTCGACACCGCCGCACTTATCGATCCGTGCACCCCGACAAGCTCCATCGACGCATCCCTGGCCGCCGCGTTTCGTTTGCCGACAACAAACGTGGGCGATGAGAGCATTTGCACGGCGACGATTCGTTCGAAGGTCGACGAGGCCGTCAAGCTGGAGGTGGTCCTCAAGATCGAGCCGAACGTGCGCATCCGCACTCCCATCCGTGCGCTCAGTGAGAGCGTCGTCCAGAAATTTAAGGAGCTACCGCTCGCGGATGAGGTTTTCCACCGGCCAGCCACTATTTCATTGATCCTGGGCGCGGACGTCTACCCGAAGGTGATACAGCCGGGCTTCCACATGGTCGACGAGGGACTGCCAGTAGCCCAGAAGACGGTGTTCGGGTGGATCGTCTCTGGCGCCTGTACGCAGGCTTGAGGCGTAGGCGAATGGCCGAAGTTCCGTCTCCTTTATTTTTTGCAACGCTAGCGATTGCAAGGGGGGCGGAATGTTCAGGCCCACTGTCCGGCGAATCTGGACTGGCCCCGCTATCCAGCTGCACCGCTCTTCCGCTCTCCCGCTCTCTCGCGATCCCGCTCTCCTGCGCTGTTCCTAGCTCCCTCCATGAAGTCTCCGCTGCGCTTTGGAGCGCAGAGCGGAGCTTAGACTAAGTCAGTTCGATTCTGGAGTTAAAACTGAATAAACCGCGGTCGTACCCCCGCCTACTTTCCAAGTTAACTTTTGTGCGTACTTCTTTTCGATCAAGGGGCAATACGCGTTCGAGTGGTTTCTCCTCTACAGCTTCCGCAACACCAGCAGCAAACCGCCGAAGCCCAGCGCAGCAGCCCGCCGACGCCGCCAGTTTCCCACCGTCGCCTCCCACGCCATTCCATCAGAGCCACCACGGAACCCCGCTACCATCCGGCGTACAGGTGTCCAAATTATAAGGTAGGATACCTATTGGTACAATACCTATTGAGAACAATACATTTCAGTTAAAATTTGTATTCTACCATCAAAACTATAGGAGCCACAGTATTGGGCGGCTTGTGGGCGTAAGAGTGGGCGTGGCACATTGCTGAAACAAACTTGCGCTGCGTAAGAAGCTCAGGAATTTGCACGCCAAATCTGAATAGCCTAGCGCTCATAGTTTCCGAGATCTCAACGTTCATTCGGACAGACGGACAGACGGTCAGACGGACATGGCTAGATCGACTCGGCTAGTGATCCTGATCAAGAATATATATAAGTTAACTAAGTAGCTAACCGGACGGAGGCGATGACCGAATGTCCGAAGCCCAGCGGCGGCCAAAACCGCTGACGCGGCATTTGGCCGGATGCTCGTGCATAGCCGGCAAACACAGCATATTTGCGTGGCCGCTATGAATTTCATTTTTGTCAACTTTAAGTTTAGTTCGCTTCAAGCTCCATACGAATAAAGAACACAAGTTCTATAGCATTGCAAAACTCCGGCAACCGCCGTTAAATATCTCTTATTATTTTGCACTGACTGAGTCTCTAGGCCAGCAGGCGAAGGGGGCAGTTACCTCCCAACGTAAATCAACCTAATCAGCAATTGTGAAGGTATAGCCATCCGGCTCTGACTGCAGCGAGGGATCCCCGATCTCTACACACGAGAACCAGGTCAAGGCCCCCTCCTCCCCCGCACTACCGAGCGGGCTTCGGCAGGTGCGACCAGCAGCAACCATATTCCTCCCGCGTTCACGGGAGGCCATTACAAGCAGCAGCCTCCAGCGGCTCATCCTCACGCGTGGGTGCAACGCATCCCCCCGCACCTACGGGAGGCAACCACAAGCTACTGGCCGCCACTCAGATATAACGGGTGCTCCCAGAAGCGACCGCTTCCTCCGCGCCTACAAGCGAGCTCATCGAAGAAGACCACCCTTCACAGTAAAGAAGAGGACCACCCTTGGCCACACACATATCGAGTATTGTTTCTCCCGCACATACGTGTGGGCTCATCGAAGAAGACCACCCTTGACAGTGCGGCCATTGAGGACCACCTCAGGCCGCGCCCATCAACCAGATTAATTTGTACATCAAAATTGATATTTGCCGGACGGACTCGGAAACTTTCTACTTAAATAAAAGGCATTGTCTAGACTAAAGTTGGGGTATTTAGAAGAAAGAGTACGTATGTTCAAACCACTTACCTGAGATGGAAACCACGTTCCTCCACAGCACGTACAAAACTTAGTTGGTCCGTGCTTAATGTTACGAATATATTGTTCCCTTGCCGTAGCTCGACTCCTCTCGTTCATCCTCCGAAAGTTGTGCTCTTGCAGCAATGTTGCGATGTGACTGTCTGGAAGATTCCGCCTGCCGATTTTGTGAACTCGACCTGTATGTGAGAAGTCGCTCGTCAGCCATTTCCTGAATTTGTTGTTCCCGAAATCTTTGCTGAAGTCTTGTGTTCCGATGATGCACTGTGTTGGTCCTTTACTCCTGTGTCCTAGTGATAGGGTTGTTCCTGGTGATCCTATGAGCTGCTGCGTCCCGTAAACGCTCGAGTCCTCTATTTTCCTCGATCGATCACCAGGTAGCATGATCAGCAGTGTTTCGCGACTGCTCTCGTCGTCGCTCCTCGGAATCCGACCTGACTATTGCGTGCGCTACAGCGTCCCGTGCGCGCACTGGTCCTCGATTTTCCTCGATCGATCTCCACGTAGCATGGTCAGCAGTATTTTGCACCTGCTGTCGTCGTCGCTCTTCGGAATTCGACCTGGCGCTTGCGTGCGCTTCAGCGTCCCGTGTGCGCTCGAGTCCTCGATTTTCCTCGTTCGCTCTCCAGGTAGCGCGATTTTCAGTGTTCCTCAATCGTTCGCTGGCTCGAATTCTTTCGCTTCTCCTTCTCTGAGAGCGAGCAGCGGAATTTCGCGAGCGAGCTTCTTCTGCTACCTCCAAATTACTTGTACGGGCCAAGGCAATGTGCTGCGCATTACGGGTCCTTATTTGTGACGCATTTTGAGCATATTGGGCTCGGCTTCGTCTAAGCGCAGCTTGGCGGCGGTGCTCTTGATATAAAGATGATATGCGCGGCATTCTCTTTATTTTGCTGTTAAAAAATAATTGTATAAAAGTTAAGGGGTTAAATTTTTTCAGAGAATTTCAAAATCTCTTTGGTCGGGATTCTGGTAAATATTTATTGATGCTCCACCTGAATTTCACCTGAAGAGACTTATGTGATACGAATTTATGAATCCTGTTTTACTTTATAGAAATACTTACCAAAGGGAAAAAATTTAATAATACTTTATTATTTTGTTACACACTTTTTTCACTTTTCACCTTATACCTTTTTAATTGAATATAAAAGATACACACATCAATGTATACGTTGTCACTCGGCCACAGGTTTTCACAGACTAATCCGGGGATTAGGATTACGAGTCAATATATAGGTTTGAGTCATACCTGCTATTAACCTTCATATAACTCTTTTGACGGCGGACAATGCCTGATTTTAGGGACAATTCATAGGTAAATTAGGTAAGCCAAGTTGATTACCTAATTTAAGGATTGCGTAATAACTGCATTATTACCTGTTATCTAGCTGTAATCTAAAGTAGGAAAAAAGGGTATCCTACCTTATAATTTGGACACCTGTATCCATGTTATTCGTGTCCTAACACCACCCCATTCAGCAAAATATTATAGTCGTCAGTTTTTTGTGTAAAATTAATTTCGTAATTCTGAAAAGTTAAAATATTCTATACCCAGAGTAAAGGAAAATACGATCAAAATCAACAAAACAAAATTTCTTTTTTTAAATAATTATTTCATTATTTCGCTGGCCGTTTCTTTGACAGCTATATGTTAGAGTCATCCGGTTTTTATTAAATTTAAATACGAAATTCTTAAGAATACAAAAAATGTTATTCCCAATAGCATAATATAATAATATGCCAAGAAACACCGAATCTATAATTTGTTTCATTTTGTTTTTAAATTTTAAATTCGAAATTCAGAACTAACTAAAAAATGTTATTTCCAAGCGTAGGAGGTTATATGTTAAAAATAAAAAACACCTTAGATATAATAAAAAAAAATTTTTCGATTATTCTTATGGGAGCTATAAGATATTGTCCGATCAGGTTGGTTCCGACTTATATACTTTCTGCATCAGAAAGAAGACTTTTGGAAAAGTTTCAGCGCGATAGCTTTAAGACAGACGGACATGGATAAAAAAATCAATTACAAAAAATAATATAAAAATAATAAATGCAAGGGTATAATAAATATTTCATTATTTCCCTGACCGTTTCTTTGACAGCTATATGTTAGAGTCGCCCGATTTGTATTAAATATAATTCGAAATTCTTAAAAATACACAATATGTTATTTCCAATAGTATAAGATAATATATCAAAAAACACCGAAGCTATAATTTGCTTCATATTATTTTCCCACCAATTTTCCGATCGTTCCTATAGCAGCTATATGATGTAGTCGTCCGATTTTGATAAAACTTAATTCGAAATTCAAAACTAATTTAAAAAAATGTCATTTCCAAGCTTAAGAGGTTTTATGTTAAAAAAACACCGAAGCTATAATTTGTTTCATATTATTTTCCCACCAATTTTGCGATCGTCCCTATGGCAGCTATATGATATAGTCGTCCGATTTTGATAAAATTAAATTCAAAAAAATTCAGAACTAATTAAAAATTTTATTTCCATTTTTACGATCGTTCCTTTGGCAGCTATATGATATAGTCGTCCGATTTTGATAAAATTAAATTCGAAATTCAGAATGAATTAAAAAATGTTATTTACAAGCGTAGGAGGTTATATGTTAAAAAAAAAACACCGATGTTATAATTTGTTTCATATTATTTTCCCGATCGTTCGTATGGCAGCTATATGATATAGTCGTCCGATTTTGATAAAATTTAATTCGAAATTCAGAACTAATTAAAAAATTTTATTTCCAAGCGTAGGAGGTTATATGTTAAGGAACACCGAAGCTATAATTTGCTTCATATTATTTTCCCACCAATTTTCCGATCGTTCCTATAGCAGCTATATAATGTAGTCGTCCGATTTTGATAAAACTTAATTCGAAATTCAAAACTAATTTAAAAAAATGTCATTTCCAAGCTTAAGAGGTTTTATGTTAAAAAAACACCGAAGCTATAATTTGTTTCATATTATTTTCCCACCAATTTTGCGATCGTCCCTATGGCAGCTATATGATATAGTCGTCCGATTTTGATAAAATTAAATTCAAAAAAATTCAGAACTAATTAAAAATTTTATTTCCATTTTTACGATCGTTCCTTTGGCAGCTATATGATATAGTCGTCCGATTTTGATAAAATTAAATTCGAAATTCAGAATGAATTAAAAAATGTTATTTACAAGCGTAGGAGGTTATATGTTAAAAAAAAAACACCGAAGTTATAATTTGTTTCATATTATTTTCCCGATCGTTCGTATGGCAGCTATATGATATAGTCGTCCGATTTTGATAAAATTTAATTCGAAATTCAGAACTAATTAAAAAATGTTATTTCCAAGCGTAGGAGGTTATATGTTAAGGAACACCGAAGCTATAATTTGTTTCATATTATATTCCCACCAATTTTACGATCGTTCCTATGGCAGCTATATGATATAGTCGTCCGATTTTGATAAAGTTAAATTCGAAATTCAGAACTAATTAAAAAATGTTATTTCCAAGCGTAGGAGGTTATATGTTAAGGAACACCGAAGCTATAATTTGTTTCATATTATTTTCCCACCAATTTCACGATCGTTCTTATGGCAGCTATATGATATAGTCTTCCGATTTTGATAAAATTTAATTCGAAATTCAAAACCAATTAAAAAATGTTATTTCCAAGGAAAGGAGGTAATATGTTACAAAACACCATAGATATAATTTTTTAACATTTTTTTCCGATTATTCCTATGGGAGCTATAAGATATAGTTGTCCGATCCGGCTGGTTCCGACTTATATACTACCTGCAAAAGATATAAGACTTTTGGGAAAGTTTCAGCCCGATAGCTTTAAAGCTGAGAGATTAGTTTGCGTAGAAACGGACGGACAGACGGACAGACGGACATGGCTAGATCGACTCGTCCAGTGATGCTGATCAAGAATATATATACTTTATGGGGTCGGAAACGTCTCCTTCACTGCGTTGCAAACTTCTGACTGAAATCATTATACCCTCTGCAAGGGTATAAGAAGGCTATGAATTTGCTGGTTAATCGATTTGATAATAAAGTTTTACACTTTCTTTTCGATCTAGGAAGCCTCGGTTGCCAAATATGGAAATTGCTCGTTTTCATGGATCCTACTCTGAGTGGCCAGATTTTCCTGCGACTTTCACTACGATCATCGGAAATGATGATGAGCTAAGCGACATTGAAAAATTACAATATTTGCGTTCGAGTTTGGGCGGCGAGGCTCTGATACCATACGCTCGCTCGAACCCTCGAATGCTAATTATAAAAAGGCTATGAATTTGCTGGTTAATCGATTTGATAATAAAGATGTACACTTTCAGGCACACGCTCAGGCAATATTCGGTTTAAATGGTGTCGAGAAGGGATCTTCGAAGGGTCTTCGGGAGCTGAGTGATTGCATGCATTCGCATCTGCGAGCAATTCGAACCCTGGCCAATACGCAACAAATTTTGGATGGACTTTTAATTCACATCGTCACTCGGAAACTGGATCAGAGGTCGCGGGAAAAATGGGAAGAGGATTTGTCAATCACTGAGCTTTCTAACTGGGATGCTATGGAGTCGTTTTTGGAAAAGAGGTGCAGGATGATGGAAAACTTGGTTCAAGCCTTGGTAACTCAAACACCAGGCCAGCCGGTGGGAACAAACTTGCACAAATATAACCAAACACACTTATTGCGTCTGCTACTAACTCAAATCATTTGATATGTTTATTTTGCGATGCACGGGATCATTATTTGTCAAAGTGTTCTCTATTTTAAAATTTGAGTCAGAATCTTCGATATAGAGAAGCAAAGAAGTTGCACCTTTGCCTCAACTGTTTGCGCAAGGGGCATAGTTTGCAGCAATGCAAGTCGACTCACTGCAAATATTGTCGCATGAAGCACCATTCATTATTACACATGAACCATAACCCATCCGCAACATCAACCTCATTTTCATCTCCATCATGCGATCCATCCACGAGCTTTCAGCCATTACCATCTACTTCATCAGCATTAGTATCATGTTCGCATACACCATCGCATCCTGATCATCATTTACTAAGCCCTCCACCTAAAACCTAAAATATTTTGCCGATCGACTACGTGTTGCTTCCAACTGCTATTATCTACGTTAGAAATAGAATTGGAGCATTTATGCCTTGCCGAGCAATTTTAGGTTCGGCCTCCCAGCTAAACTTCATAACCTCTCGCTTAGCTAGCCAACTAAACTTGAATCATAGAAGATCGCAAACCTCGATTTCTGGGATAGGAAAATCTTCCTTGATCTCTGATAAGACTGTCGATATTCTTGTGCAATCACGGGATGCAAGCTATCGTGCGGCATTCACAGCGGTTGTGACTCACAGTATTACTGATTATCAGCCCCATTTCAACATAAATGCAACATCATGGAGGATTCCGCAAAACAGTTCGCACGCTTTGCCAACTCTTCAGAAAACCCAACCTGGTTGGATAGTCTCTGGAGGGTTATCATCAAACGTGCCAACTCATAAATCGGTTTTACAAGCCACCACCAGCTGGGTCAGCTGATCATTCCGATGACACACTTGCCGCCATAGTAAAGCGATTTTGGGAAATTGAGGACTTCACTTCGTCTAAGCCATCTTTATTGCCGGAAGACTTGCGATGTGACAATGTGACTTTTCACTGAAAATTGCACTAGACTTCAAAACGGCCAATACTCTGTTCGTCTCTTGTCCACTTCCGGATTCGAATCTCTAGGTGATACTTATTGCCTGACTCGTCGTCGTTTCAAGAGTTTGAAAGCTAAACTAGATAAAAACCCAGCCCTGAAAGCCCAGTGTTCAGCATTTTTGAGGGAGTATATCGATTTAGGTCACATGTCTCTTATAACTAAGGAACCGCCAGAAACACAATTCTTTTTGCCCCACCATTGCGTACATAAGCAGGAGAGCACGAGTACGAAGCTTTGATGAATCTGCTAAAAATACTTCTGGTAGCTCCCTAAACGACTTACTTCTGGCAGGACCAACAATTCAACAAAAAATCTTCTATATACTGCTTCGCTTTCGATTTTTTAAAGTTACCCTTTGTTGAGATATATGCAAGATGTACCGTTGCGTGCGTGTTTCGTACCCGGATGATTTTTTGCAATGCATCGTTTGGAGAGAGAACTCCACGGAAGAGTTGAGTGTTTTTAAATTGAGCACGGTGACTTATGGAACCAAGCCAGCTGCCTTCTTGGCTATAAGGGCCATGCATCAACTCTCTTACGATGAGGAGGAATCATTTCCTATTGGAGCACAAATTGTTCGTAGAGACTTATACGTGGATGATTTAATATCTTGTGGGGACTCAGTTGAGGAGGTGAGAGAAATTCGTCGTCAGGTGAAGGAACTACTGTCGCGAGGCCACTTTCCAATTCGCAAATGAGTCAGCAGCCCTGGAAGGAGAGTCAGAATGCGACAAGGAGCAGTTAATCAAATTTCACGATGAATCGGATGTCGACAAGGCATTGGGACTAGTCTGGGATCCATCTTCTGATCAACACCTATTTAATTTTTCTCAACTGCCATTCAATCAACGACCCACTAAGCGGGTTGCATTGTCAACGATTGCCAAATTCTATGATCCACTCGGCTTGATAACACCTATTATCACAAAATCTAAGATTTTTCTGCAATCTCTATGGAGTGCGAATGTGGATTCGGATGATGCACTGCCAGAGCCCATTCTTTCGTCATGGGGGAAGTTGACCTCACAGTTATCGGTCGAACAGAACTTAAAATTTCCACGATTCGTACTGCAACCAAGGGCTTCCGTTGAGTTGCATGGATTCTGCGATGCTAGCATGTCAGCTTATGGAGCATGTCTATAATTGCGATCTGAGACCAATGGAGAATCGAAAGTCCATCTGCTCTGTGCCAGGTCTAGGGTAGCTCCATTGACGGCCTCAACAATTCCAAGATTAAAACTTTCCGCAGCGATTTTATTGGCTGAGCTAATCGTAAACGCCAAGGAAGCCATAGATTTTGAATGCACCTTTCATTGCTGGTCGGATTCGTCTATTGTGTTGGCGGGGATTCGGCAACCTCCGAGGGAGTTTAAAGTTTTCGTATCAAACAGAAAAAGAAAATTGTTGGAACAGACCCTTTGGGCTAACGGGCCTCCATTTCTTTTGCAAAGCTCGTCGAATTGGCCGTCCCTGCGAGACTCAGTAAAGGATCTTCCAGACCGCCGTTCTGTGGCTCCAATTGGGTCCGTTTGCATAGACAGTTCATCAAACTGCAAATTCCTCAACTCTTTCGATAAGTTGCAGCGCGTATTTGCACACATTTTCGGTTCATTTCAAATTGCAGAGCCAAATCTGCGCCCTTAAAAGGTCGTCTTTCGGTGGAGGAGATCAACTCTGGAACTGTTCTTCTTTTGAGGAGCATCCAACAGGTTAACTTGGCGAAGGAGATGGATCTCTTAGCCAGAGCAAGCAGTTTCCACAGAAAAGCAAGCTGGTTTCGCTTAGGCCTATACTCGGCTCCGATGGGTTACTTCGCGTGGGTGGAAGGCTTCAGAACGCAAACTTGGACTACGATACGAGGCATCCGATACTGTTTCCCAAGGATCATCCAGTCACCAAGGCGATCATCGTTTATTATCATGAGAAATATTTGCATGGGGGATCGCAGGTGCTGCTTGCCGCATTACGGCAAAGGTACTGGCCGTTTCCGAATGAAGACTGTTACTTGGGAGCACGTCATGGGTAGCCTGCCAGCAAATAGAGTGCAGCCCAATCCAGCTTTTCGTATCACAGGAGTGGACTATTGTGGGCCATTCTATCATAAGGCAGAGGCCAGAAATAAGGCACCCCACAAGTGCTATATCGCCGTCTTTGTCTGCTTTTCCACGAAGGCTGCTCATTTTTAAGTGGTCCAGGATCTCACGACGGATTCTTTCATCGCAGCGCTCAGGAGGTTCATCAGCCTTAGAGGCAGGCCGCGTACCATTTGGAGCGACAATGCTACAAACTTTGTCGGTGCAAAGAGCGAGCTTGCCGAGCTGAAAGAGTTCTTTTTGAGCGAGCAGCACACAGCATCGATATCTTCCGTCTGTTTAGCTGATGGGATCGATTTTAAGTTCATCCCTACGCGTGCCCCGCACTTCGGTGGTTTATGGGAGGCTGCTGTGAAGTCAGCTAAATTTCACTTCTACAGAGTCGTCGGTGCATCCATCTTAGCCATCGATGAATTAAGAACTCCACTCTGTCCAATTTCAGAAAATGCTGAAAGCCTTGAGGTGCTAACACCGGCGCATTTCCTGAAGGGTTCAAGCTACACTAAGTTTCCTGAGCCTGACTTTACTCATCTTCGCGAAGGCCTCCTCAGCAGATGGCAGCGGGTGACCCAGATGCAGCAATTTTTCTGGAAAAGGTGGAGCAGCGAGTATTTGTCCCTACTTCAAGAGAGGAAACCTTGAGATGGCACCTAGGGTGCATCCAGGAAGTCATACCCGGCGGGGACGGAGTCATCAGAGTAGCTATGGTCCGCACAGCTACGGGTCTGATCAAAAGAGCCGTCGCCAAACTAGCCGTCCTGCCCATCGATTCCGAGATAGTTGGAACCTTACCTCTTCCAACGGGGGGAGAATGTTCGGAGCAGATCGCCAGCGCCTAGTCATGCGCGCATAGGTGTACGACGGCACCTGCAGCGATTTTTGCTTATCTTTTGTCGCCTTCTTTCTTATACCACTAAAGCTATCGCTTATCTTTTCAGCAACTACTTTGTAAGCCTGCATATATCTATATGAAGATCTTGGAGCCGAGCTATTTTTCAGTCCGTCTGCCGCTCCGAATAAACGCTATAAATTTAATATAACCTATTCGTTATTAACTATAAATATAAGGGTGGCATATTTGTTTCTTCCCCACAAACACTGTCAGTTTGTTCCAAAATGATGTTTTAGGATCCTAAAAATGTTGGATGGTTTCGGTATAAGAAACATTAGTTTTACCAATTTTGGAAAAAAAAGCCACTAGTTTAGCGGGAGAACAGCTATAAATAGCGAAATTTTGAAGGCACTAACTTCTGTACTCTCCAGTTTAGGATGCGGCCCCTTCGGGACCGTGCTAGTGCGGATGTTGGAATCAGTGTTCAGCGTTTCCGTGGGTTTTTGAGCGTTCCCGTCTCTGTGTTTTGTTTTTGTGATATTTTTGTTGCTTCCATAATAGATCCCAAGAGTTGCGGAGAAGGGGAAAGGTCCGCCCGGGCAGAGATCGGCGATTCCCGGGTAAGGCGATAGTAAGAACAGGGGGTCGCCGTTTGTGACTGGGTTTTTGATCCGGGCCCCAGTCAGGCTGACTCTTGGCACGGTCCGTATTACACCGTAGTTCGGCCCGGAGTGAGATGTTGTTTTGGGAGGGGAGATGGGTAGGACTTGTGTTGGGTATGGGTTTGTGTAAAACAACTATTTAGATGCGGCTGAACAATTCGCATCGCCGGTATTTCTTCGTTGCAGGATACCCGCTGGCTGTCCGTGACCGTTTATTTACTGGGGCCTCCGCCCACGATTCCGTGTTTGACTCCCCCTACCAGCTTATTCACAGTTGACCTCGAGAGAGGTCGTCCGCTATCCGCAACCTGCGACCCGCTTGGTTGCCCCAGCTAGGCGACTCACACAAGTAACATAGCTTCATTTCAAATTGTGCTTTTTATCTTTTTCAATTCGCTTTTTTCCAGACCCTCCATTGCATCAGCCTGTTGATTTCCGTTAATTTTCATTCAGCATTCAATGCTTATGTATATACGTATGTATTAGTAGCGGCTGTCGAAGAGTCTCCGCGGCAGAGGAGAGGTCTTATGTTCACATGGTGACAGAGCGGTCGCGCAAATTAATTACTTCACTCGTGAATTTATTAAAAAAATTTATTATACCCGTTACTCGTAGAGTAAAAGGGTATACTAGATTCGTCGGAAAGTATGTAACAGGCAGAAGGAAGCGTTTCCGACCCCACAAAGTATATATATTCTTGATCAGGATCACTAGCCGAGTCGATCTAGCCATGTCCGTCTGTCCGTCTGTCCGTCTGTCCGTCTGTCCGTCTGTCCGTCTGTCCGACTGTCCGGATGAACGCTGAGATCTCGGTCCAAAAAAAAATTTGCCACGCCCACTCTAACGCCCATAACGCTTAAATCTGTATACCGCCGGTAGGTGGCGCATTTTAATCTCGCTTTGCTGCTTGCATATCTCCATTTAGCTGAGTAACGGGTATCTGATAGTCGAGGTACTCGACTATAGCGTTCTTCCTTGTTTTTATTTTTTATTCACCAAGTTACAACTTCACAACATTTCCTTAGTATCGACTTTTATTCAACGGTTCACAATTAACTTCTTATACAACCGATCTTCTCGGATGCAAAAACGGACTGCCTGGCCAAGGGCCGATTATTTGATAAACAAACCTCGGTTTAAGAGAATTGGGGAACTCATTAAGAGTTGGACAAGGGTTGGACTCAAGAGAGTCGGGAAATCGGATGATCAAATTCTCTGCTCAATTGCCAAACGGATTACGCTGCAGTTTTGGGGCTCGCCGGGTGTTGACCAGATGCTTGTGTTTACATAAGCTGGACCCAGCTTAGTTTATGTTAGGAGGACTGCTGCGCAATTGAATCTTAATAATGTACTTCGATTGAAGTGGGGGAGCTAAATGGGATTCTGTGGGAACGCTGAGTAAGGGGATCTCAGCTAAGAATTTTTTATAAGAAATTGTTTACGACTTGGGTAAGGCGGCTGGGCGCTCGAGCTGGAAAGCGTTCTCAGCTAAGAATTGTATATGAAGAGTTTGTTTATAAATTGGGTAAAGAGGCTGGGACTATGAGCTGGATAACTCTCCCCCTTCTAAATTGAATCGTCCCGATTCATTGGAAGTGTCGGATAAACTGAATTTAGATGATTTGTCAATTCGACTATAATTTCATCCTCAGTGGTATTTTCATTTTCGGACATATTATTTTCGGGGGTTATTTCAATATGAATTTGCCGTTGTTTGAATATTAGATATTTTTTTAATTTAAATACAAGCGTGATAATTACATATATTAAAATTAATATGATCAGTATAAATGTTATTGGGATTTGAGTTTGCTTAATTTGAACAAATGGGTTTAATATGTTAATGTTATCGAATGAAAGTTCCGAATCATTTGACATAAGATATTCGGATACTAAAAAATCATTATACTGTTTAGCAGTGATATATTCTATTATCTTATGGTCCAGATTAGAGTAGGGTATATTATTTATTTTAGTAGTACTATTAAAAGCAATTAAAAATGACCCATTTAAATGAGTATCATTAACAGTATTATAACCATTTATAAAAATGGCTCCTTCTTGGATTACATCAATTTTTTTATTGTATTCCCTGATTTTATTACAAAGGGGTTTTTCTCCATTTAGTTGCCTAAGTCAGTAAGTTACAACAGTAGTAGATTAATACGGGAGCTGGCTCACTTTGGGGTGGGGGTGACCCTAATCAGTCACGCATGGTTGCACACAGGTGACAGGTGGTCACGCATGGTTGCACGCAGGTGTTTTAAGGGGTGTGTAGGGGTGTGAGAGAGGGGTGTTTTGATATGTCTTGTTTTGTCTTGTTATTTTCTCACCCTAAAGGTGTGTGTGTGTGATAGGGGTGTTTTGTCATGCGTAGGATTTTATGGTTGTTTAGAGTGATCTTTACCCGAATAGGGTGTGTAGGGGTGTAATGGTAATCTTAAATGTTTCAATTCTATAGTGGAGGTGGTGGTGGTGGTTCCTAACAGAATATACACAAAAACGTTGTTTTGTCATGCGTATGCATTTGTAAAACTATATTTTAGCGGAGAAGGAAGAGGAAGGGAAGTTGTTTTGTTATGCGTGGGCGTTTTGTTGATTCAATTAGGGATAGTTTTAATAGGGTAGATTCAATTAGGGTTGTAGTTGACATCTGTTAGTGTAAACTGTCTACGGTCTTGTGATCAAAAGGTGTTGGTTTGAGGGATATTAGATCGCATACTTTTGTGGTGTGAAACAAGCGTGAGGCGTTTTGTTGATTCAATTAGGGTTGTAGTTGACATCTGTTAGTGTAACGTGTCTACGGTCTTGTGATCAAAAGGTGTTGGTTTGAGGGATATTAGATCGCAGAAACAAGCGTGAGGCGTTTTGTTGATTCAATTAGGGATAGTTTAAATAGGGTAGATTCAATTAGGGTTGTAGTTGACATCTGTTAGTGTAACCTGTCTACGGTCTTGTGATCAAAAGGTGTTGGTTTGAGGGATAGTAGATCGCTACTTTTGTAGTGTTGGTTTGAGGGATATTAGGCCGCATACTTTTGTGGTGTGAAACAAGCGTGAGGTGTTTTGTTGATTCAATTAGGGATAGTTTTTATAGGGTAGATTCAATTAGGGTTGTAGTTGACATCTGTTAGTGTAACGTGTCTACGGTCTTGTGGTCAAAAGGTGTTGGTTTGATGGATATTAGATCGCATACTTTTGTGGTGTGAAACAAGCGTGAGTTCGGTAACCTCCCCCTCTTTAGCGAGCATTAGACGGGAAAGTAAGCGTAGGAGTGTAAGAGGGGTGTTGGTGGTGGTGGGGCTTGTGGTGGTGGTTGTAGTGGTGGTTCCTAACAGAATATACACAAAAACATACTTATTACAACCAACACAATCGTTTGTTTAGTCAAATACGTTTTTATTTAATCATATTTGAAAATTTTTTCTCATGCGCTTATAGAAAGAGAAAACGGTTACCTTCTAAGTTTTCAAAAATGTATGTGTTAAGAAGAAATGTGGAAAGTAGTTCAGTTTTAGAAAACTATTTGAGTTGAGCGAACCATCTAGAATCGTCGTGTAAACCCTCCGGTAATTCAAAGCTAAAGTAAAGTTGTGTTAATTTACGTTTCATCCGAATTCGATTTGTGTGAGCTTATCAAATTGATAAAAATTAAAATTCCTTACTTACTGTAAAGTAAAGTTGTGTGAATTGGGAACTACCCAGATTTGTGTTGTGTAAACTTATCAAATTGATAAGACGTAAAATACTTTACAGTTAAAGTAAAGTATAACGAAGTGAAAAGTACAAGTAACAATACAATACTTCCAAAAACAAAAAAAAATCAAAACAAAAAAAATGAATAAGTATTGTGCAAAGTGCAACATTACCCTATCGGGTAACATTTCGTGGACTCATCATCTGCGAACGGAGCAACATAAGAAGAATGTTGTTGAACCAGTGGATTCACGGATTAAAAAAATCAGTTCTGGATTCCAAGGAAGGATTGTTCACTACCTATATGAAAACACCAACAATGATGTAATTTATCCAACACAATTTATGGAGGAAGCAGAAGAAGCTTTTCTACCTCACTTGTATCCATTGTTGGAAAGTTATTCATCAGTGAAAATAAATTTTGAACTTTTTGGAGAGTACGGACTTTTGAAGGAAGAAAAGGAATGCATTGAAGATAAAGTAAGATGACAATAATTAGTGCCTACTCCAATATAGAAAATGAATATAAGGAACACATGGAAAAAATTTTGGCGAGGATGGAAGAATTCCAAGAAAGGGATAGTGGATGGACTTTGCTTCATCTCATTCGATTGGAGATGAATATTAATCAATATTCACCTTTAAGAGGATCATCTTACATAAAACTACCCTCTTGTTTAGAAGCTAAAAAAGCAATTATAAATGTAAAAAACACAGATGATAAATATTGTTTTAAATGGAGCTTAATCGCAGCATTAAGTAATCTAAATAAGAATGCGAACAGATGCACAACCTATAAAGTCAATATAAATGATGAAGTCATTCAAGTCAATGGGATCACACTAAATTTCACTGGATTGCAATTTCCACTTAAGCCTGCGGATATATCGAAATTTATGGAAATAAATAAAGATATAAATATTACACTTTTCGGGTTCGACGATGGAGTTATATTCGGACCTATATTTTACTCCCCTGAAGTGAGGAGAAATTATATAAATATGTTGATACTGGAGGAAGGATGTAAAGCACACTATACTTGGATTAAAAATCTCTCAAAGTAAGTTGTTTTATCATATCATTATTATATCTTGTTTTTGTTTTTGTTTTTAAATTTCATAATATTTATTTGCTTTCATACTTAAAAAAAAAAATTTTTTTTTCTTGTGTTTATCTTCTTTTAGTTTGGTTTCCTCTCAAGTTTCGAGAGACAAATAAAAAAAATGGTTCTGTCAAATTTGCTTAAATTACTCATTGAGTGAAGATGCTGCCAACCGGCATTCAGAAGTCTGTGGGAAAAAAGTCTCACGCTTACCCAACATGAAGGATGCCACTTTACGGTACACAAATGTTCAAAAGGAAGTGATGGTCCCATTCACAGTTTACGCTGACTTTGAATGCATCCTTCAACCAATTAATAAAAACGAAACATTAAATTTAAATATTATAAATATACATAGACCTGTTTCATATGCATACTATATAAAGTGTGCACATGATAACAGTTTAGATAAGTTTGTTTTAGAAACTATATTCAACTCGGGAATGAATTTCCTGTTATCTCTATTAGAAAATTTAACTTTTATATATGAAAACTATATTTCAAAACCTTTTTCTATAATAATGTCAGATGTTGAAGAAGATGATTTCCAAAAATCTAATAATTGTCATATATGCAACACTCCTCTTTTATTGGATAGAGTTAGGGATCACTGTCACTTCACAGGAAAATTTAGGGGGGCAGCACATAAAGAGTGCAATTTAAAATATAAAGTTCCAAAATTTATTCCTGTTTTCTTCCACAATTTCACCAGGTATGATTGCCATCTATTTATTAAAGATTTGGCCATCATACCTGGTGAAATAAAGGTAATTCCATTAAATAAGGAACAATATATATCAGTTTCAAAAATTATAACTTTAAGTAATGGTGATAACTTTGAAATCCGTTTTCTGGATTCGTTTCGATTTATGCCTTCTGCATTAGATACATTAGCTTCAAATCTAGATAGTGAACAAATGTATATAGCAAGATCATTTTTCCCTAATGAAAATCATTTCAACTTAATGCGAAGAAAGGGTGTATTTCCGTATGAATATTTAGATTCAGTTGAGAAATTAAATGAAAGTAAATTACCTCCTAGAGAAGCTTTCTATAGTTCCTTAACCGAAAATGAATGTTCAATTGAAAATTATACTCACGCACAAAATGTATGGAATGAGTTTTCTTGCAATAATCTTAAAGATTATTTAGAACTATATTTAAAGACAGATGTTTTATTAATGTCTGATGTCTTTGAAAACTTTCGAAGACTTTGTACTAAAATTTATTCACTTGATCCAGCACATTTTTTCACTACACCAGGATTATCATGGGAAGGTTTGTTAAAATGTACTAAAATTGAATTAGATGTATTAACTGATATAGATCAGTATAAATTTATTCAAAGTGGTATTCGTGGTGGCTTAGTACAATGTACATGTAGATATGCTAAAGCAAATAATAAATATGTTGAGAATTTTGATAGTACTCAAAAAATATCATATTTGATTTATTTGGATGCAAATAATTTATATGGTTGGCCTATGTCGCAATCTTTACCATATGGAGGTTTTGAATGGATTTCAAGGGGGGAACTTGATAGTATAAACATTACAGAGATTGCAGATGATAGTGAATATGGATACATTTTTGAGGTAGATTTAAAATATCCTTTAAATTTCACAATAAACACAATGATCTTCCATTTTGTTGTAATAATCAGTTACCAACAAAGTCAGACAAAATAAAAAAATTCATTGCTGATTTAAGGGATAAAGAAAAATATATAATTCATTATAAAAATCTTCAACAGAAAATGGATTAATTCTAACAAAAATTCATAGAGGTCTTCGCTTCTTTCAGAAGCCTTGGCCAAAAACATATATTGATTTGAATACATTCCATAGAACTAATGCAAAAAATACATTTGAAAAAGATTTTTTTTAACTTTTAAATAATGCTGTCTACCGAAAAACAATGGAAAATGTCGATAAGCGCGTTAATATTAAATTAATTACTGAATGGGAAAGTGCTTCACCATCCGATTCTTCTGGTCCAAAAAGGCATTGTGGTAGATCTCTTATTTCAAAGTCAAACTTCCATAGTGTCAAACAGTTTTCAGAAAACTTATTTGCCTTTCAAATGAAAAGATTAAATGTGTTGTACAACAAACCTTTATATTTAGGTTTTGCTGTATTAGATTTATCGAAATTGAAAATGTATGATTTTCATTATAATTATATCAAACCTAAATACAATGAAAATGTTCAATTAAATTATATGGATACAGATTCTTTTATATATACTATTAACACTGAAGATTTTTATAAAGATGAAGTTTGATGTTGAGATGAAGTTTGATACATCAGATTATTCTGATGAATTACTTAATCTCTATAATTTTCCTAAAGCTAATAAAAAAAGGTTGGGTTTTTTTAAAGATGAACTCAATGGAAGACCAATGACTGAACTTGTTGGTTTGAGATCAAAAATGTATGCCTTTAAAACATTTAATAGTAATGACAGCTTTGACTCTGAAAACTCTCTGTTGTACACGGACGCGTTTTATATTTGCTCCTACATTTATTCGCCTAGTGTCTAAATTACCGATCTGATATATTCCCAAAGTTTCATTTTCAACTCGGTTGAGACCGCCGTTTGCATGCAATTTAGTTATTTGTGTTAAAACCATTATCTGTATTATTATATTGGATAATAGTTAAAGACGCGGGTGCTTTGTGCATTGTTGTTGTTTCTTATTTACAGTGTTGTTTTGGCGCTCTCTCGCACCGTTCGCTCTACTACATTCTCCCAACTTCAGTCACCGGCTCTCATTTTCGAGTTAACGGGTCTTTGCTGAATTGGTCTTACCGCTCTCTTTTCTTATCTTTCCTCTGCGTTTTGCAAAGCCACACAGCTGTTTGTTGGCACTCATCTAAAGCTTCCTACTTTTTCTACTTTTTCTACATTCTACATTTAACTGACCTCAACTTGTAAACAATGTCTGCCTGCTGTGTTGTTGGTTGCCAATTTGTTGGTAAAATCACTTCTCGGCAGCCAATTGTTAGTTAGTTAGCTGGTTATGTGAGAACATTGCGCACGCAAAATGTGCAGACTTTGGGCATAGTGCTGCCCAAATTGCTGATCGCACTAGATCTAATGCTAACCTGGACTGGACGTGCCCTACATGCCTACATATCAAAATCGATATAAGAGCATTTATGAGGCAAACGGAGCTGGAGTTCCAGGCATTACGTGCTGGATTTACGGACTTATTAAGTCGATTTAATGTTTGCGACTCGAACTTTAAAGGTCGGATTCTTCTAAGTCAATCTTCATTAAATATAAATCGTAGTCCTACACTGCCTAATGTTTCTTTACACGTTCCAGATCTCTCGACCAACCTCTCTCTTCCCAGCCCCACTGCAGGCTATGTGTCGTGCGACGAGGATGATCCCAATGGGATCGAGTCATCAACGAATGACCCCACGGGGCAATCGCTGCCAGATTCAGGGACTGTAGTTTCGCTTGAGTCATTAAGGCCTACTAACCGTTCACCGGCTGTTGCCACTTCCGGGGATCTGCCGCACCTTGTACTCCCTATAGCTAATACCCTCGCACCTCCTCCTGTCCCACTTACTAGTATGATCCCTAGGAAAAACACGCATAGCCCTGCTCTCTCTTCTCCGGTACCACTCACTGTCATGGTACCTAGGAAATCTATTTTTGTGTCTAGGTTGAATGCAGCAATATCAGTAAATGACGTTATGCATCATATTGTCACAAACCTCTCCCTTCCCAATCAAAATGGTATTGACATCACCAAATTTAATTTTAAACAGAAAAGAGATTACTCTTCATTTAAAATACTTGTTCCGGACGGGCTGTTCTCTAAACTTCTTTGCCCCAATTTTTGGCCTGCTGATATAATTGTCCACGAGTATATAAAAAAAAATAGCTCCCTTTCCATGACTTCTTTGTCGGCGCCCAGCTCTGATATAAATTCAAAAAACTAAATTTCCTAATTCACTATCAGAATGTTCGGGGGCTTCTTAGTAAACTCTCTACGCTTTATATAAATAGTTCAGTTTTTGAGGCCAATGTTATTGTACTCACTGAGACCTGGCTTAACCCATCCGTACACGATAGTGAGATTTTGTCTAATAACTTTTTTGTTTATCGGAAGGATCGTCAGACCCGTCGAGGAGGAGGCGTTCTTATTGGAGTCAAATCCAATTTAACTTCTGAGTTTGTTGATATTTCTGAATCATCAGGTATTGAATTTATTTCCGTAAAATTATCTTTCCCAAAAAGAAACATTTTTTTAACCTGCTCGTATATATCTCCCGGCTCTGAATTTAACGTGTATCTACTGCACCTGTCCGCCCTACATTCTATCTCCTTGTTGCTTACTGAAACTGACCAACTTATTGTGCTTGGTGACTTTAATCTTCCCAATATCTCTTGGTTGGAGAGTAAGGACTCATTGGCAATGATTCCTAGGATGCAAAATGATTTTATTGATGGTCTTGTTGAACTATCTTTGCAGCAAGTTAACAGGATTCCCAATCATATTGGTCGTCTTCTTGACTTAATCTTTGTTTTTGATAGTAGCGATGCTGAAGTCAGTCGTATTTCGCCACTATTATTTTTTCCTGAAGATTGTTATCATCCTACCCTTCAGCTCTGTATTAATGGATTTTTCAATAATCCTAGGACTGCAATAAATGTACAGCCTAGTTTGTGTTTTAAGAGGACTGATTACGGCAGACTAGTGGAATCTTTATCGACAGTAAGCTGGTCCTTTCTAGTTGACCTTCCTGTTGATGATGCAATTAGGCACTTTTATGAGATCCTTTACCGTCTGTTTGAAGAACATGTCCCTCTTTCCTCCATGAAGAATTCTTACAGCTCTCCATGGTTTACCCGTCAACTATCTTATCTGAAGAATAAAAAAACAAGACTATTTAAACGTTTCAAAATATCCGGCTTACAGACAGACTTCACCAAATATAGCTCAGCTAAGGTGGAATTTGTCCAGTACAATACTGATTGTTACAAAAATTACCTGTCTCGTTGTAAGCGGGATTTCAAAAGCAATCCTAAGCTTTTCTTTTCTTTCGTCAATTCTAAACGAAAATCTAGCTGCTTCCCTCCCTCTCTCGTTCTCAATAATAAGGTAGCATCTGATGATAATGATATTTGCAACTTATTCGCAGACTTTTTTCAATCCACTTATACGAAATGCAATAATGTCATTATCAAAGATTATCCATACCCGCTACCTCATTTGAACTCTATCTTCAAACCAGTGATTGATGTATCTGATGTTCTTCAGAGTCTTAATACTCTCAAGCTCTCATTTTTACCGGGTCCTGATAGAATACCAAGTTGTATACTTAGGAATTGTTCATCTTATCTTGCTCTTCCCTTAACATTGATATTTAATCTGTCCCTAAGTCAATGTAGATTTCCATCCATATGGAAGGAATCCTTTATTATCCCATTGTTTAAAAAAGGGAACAAGTCTGATATCTCAAACTATCGCGGTATTGCTAAACTCAGTTCTATTCCTAAACTTTTTGAAAAAATTATTACCTGTCAGTTGCAGCATCATTGCAGGTCTTTTATTTCACCTTGTCAGCATGGCTTCACTAGATGTCGCTCTACTTCTACAAACCTACTTGAATTTACGTCTTTAATCACTAGAGGTTTTCTGACACATCATCAAACTGATGTGATTTATACCGATTTCTCTAAAGCTTTTGATTCAGTGAACCATAGGATTCTTATTTATAAATTGTCCCTTTTAGGTTTTCCACCCAACCTACTAGAGTGGATACTTTCCTACCTTTCTAATAGAACTCAAATGGTCTGTTTTAATAATAAAATTTCCAAAATAATTAATGTTACTTCTGGAGTGCCACAGGGTAGCCACCTGGGACCTTTACTTTTTGGCTTAATGATTAATGATCTACCTTATGTTATAAAATCGTCAACTGTTTTAATGTATGCAGATGATGTCAAGCTATGTTTGTCCATGTGTTTACCTAATTCATATAATGACCTTCAATTAGATCTTGATTGTTTGTATACGTGGTGCATGATTATCAAGTTGAATTTGAACTATTCTAAATGTAACTTTATGACCTTTTATCGTAGTAGTCCATCTCTGTATTCTTATTGTATCGGTAATAACGCCCTTGAACGTATTTTTTCTGTTCAGGATCTTGGCGTTCTATTTGATCATAAACTTAGTTTTAAAGACCATATATCTACTATAACTAACAAAGCCAGAAGTCTCCTGGCGTTTATGAAGCGCTGGTCAAGGGAGTTTGATGATCCATACACAACAAAGCTTTTGTATGTTTCTCTTGTTCGTCCCTCAATGGAATATTGCTCGTGTATATGGTCACCTCAAATTAGCTGTTACCAAAATATGTTAGAGTCCGTTCAAAAACAATTCCTTTTATTTGCTTTGAGAGGTTTAAGCTGGGACACAGGAAGTCGATTGCCCTCTTATCATGCGAGGTTGCGCCTGCTGGACTTACCAACCCTGAACCATCGTAGAAAGTGTCATGGAGTTATGTTTTTGCATAAATTAATTAATGGTGATGTCGACTCTCCCTCCCTTCTTAGTTCCCTCAACTGGAATGTACCCTGTAGAACAGTTCGTCGTTTTCGTCCGTTGTCCCTGCCAATTTGTAGATCCAAATATGCCCTTTATGATCCTTTTCGGGTTCTTTGTGACGACTATAATGCACTGTGTCACGTCTTACTGTTTGATAGCCCTAATGCAACTAATTATGATAAACTTATATATTTTCTATCTTCCAATAATTTGTAAATTTCTATGTTACACGCCATTCTATGTGAGCATGTACTTTAAACTGTCTATTTTTATGTCGTCTTTCTCCATGTCCGCGATTTCGTTTACTTGCCCAAATCGGTTTAGGGCTCCGCGTAACAAGCATTGCTTGGTGTCGTAAGGGCCACTTGTTTGTACTGACCATAGTGCATCAACGTCCAAGAATATGCAAAACAGTGAAAAAATCAAAGGGTGTTAAAAGGAGTGCAATAGATCAATTAACTTTTAATAGTTTTAAAAAATGTTTGTTTTCGGAAGAGGAAGTGGTAGGTTCTATGTCAATGATTAGATCTAAAAATCATCTTTTATCAACAATTAAATGTAAAAGAGTAGTTCTGTCATAAAGACGCAAAGGTTCTTATACAAGACAATAAAATTAATACACTACAATATGGACATTATAAAATAGAAGAAAAAAGATTAGAAAATAAACTTAATGAAATAGATTCAAATATTTATGTTTATGAACAAAGAATAAAAGAAATAGAGAATTGTCCTAATAGAAAAAATTATCAAGAGATTGAAATAGAAAAATTTAAGAAAAATATAGATGAATGTGAATTTGAAATGTTTTATACAGAACTAGAATTAAATTTACTAGATTGTAAAAAAAATGAATAAATGTAACCTATAATTGTAAATTAGACAGAACAAACATCGCTTTTTTTATTTAAAGGTTAAAATTTAAGGTAATGTATAAACCAAATATTACAATTCACAATATTATTATTATTATAAAAATTTTTATTTAACAGAACAAACATCGCTTTTACTTACAGGTTAATGTTAAAATTAATAAAAATGTACAGAACATGAAAAAATTTGAATTTAACAGAAGAATTACAATATTTTCTTTGAATTACATTCGATTTGCTTACTTTCTTCTATATTTAGTGGTATAGTTTGTTTATAGTTATCTATACCACCCTCTGATCTATACACTTTATTGTCATCATTACTTAAAGGAATTGATTTAATGTATTTATCATTATCTTCATCTAAATTAAACGGTATGGTTTGACTATAGTTGTCTATACCACCCTCAACAAGAATAGTTTCATCCTCACTAGATGATCATACATGGTTCCGGATTTTCATCATCATAAAGGATCATCATCACCATTCAAATTAAGAGCAAATTTGTCAACCTCTTTTTTATTAATGTTTTGGAGTTCTGAAAATATAAATATTTTACTATATATATATATATACAAATATTATTTTATATGTATTCAACCAACCTTATTGAGCTCCATCCAAAATATTATTTTCAACTTTTTTATTAATGCTTTGGAGTTCTGAAAATATATATTATTATTAGTATATAAAATTATATATATATATATATATATATATATATATTAAACTCACCTTTTTTTAATTTACTCGAATTATTATTTTCATCTTCTATTTTTATATTCTGCAAAAATAAACATATTTCCCTAATCAATCAGATTATGATATAATATCACTATTAGTTATTTTGAAGTCGTTAATATCGTTAATTGGTATTATATCTGTGCTAATCTGACTTTCTTTTTTATTTAAATATTCGAGCATCATTTGAGCTGCTAAATTTCTCTTTCTTAAATATATCCCATTAATTCTTTCTGCTTCCTCTATTTCAATTTCTTGGACTTGTGGACCATCACTAAGATAACCTGTTTCTTCTTCTTCTATCTCTTCTCTTTTACTCTCTTGTTTGGAGAGAAGATCAGCATCTTTCAATATTTTGTCATAAACAATCCTATCTTTTCGTCTCTCTGCATTAATTACTGTTTGGGATAAAACTTCTGCAAATTCAAAACAATTAATTCTTAAAGTTGCTAAGGGGGTATTACTATTGCGTTTAGATTTTTGGTGGCGGTGGCGATTAGATAAATATTTTAAATTCATACGCTTAGATTTACTTAGACTTCGCCTAGAATGTGTTCTTCTATAAATATTATTGTAATGACATTTAACTCCTACTGTAGCAGTTTTGTATTGGACGGTAAAGAATCTGTTTAGACCCCTTCTTCCTAAATCCATATGCCCTCCTATTCTCCTTTCATTTTCAACTAATTTTTGCTTAAAATTCTCTATTATACCTCTCTTTGTGAATTCGATTTGTGAGTTGTGTATGTTTTCAGTGCTTTTTAATTTATGAGTAGTGTTCCTTTTTATTGGAACCCGACTGTAACGAACTGATTTTGTGTGTCTGCTCGCTACGAGATTCGTGCGGCTAGCTCAGAAGATTGTGCGTTCGTCCCACCAAATTTATATGACGCGATTGCCCGTAGATCAGTGAGAAAACAAAGTGTTCAAATGGTAACAGTGGGATTTATTCTCGTGGTATTAGTACAGCGGGTGTGTGGCTGGGCTGGCTTCGGTATCTCTTGGCTCTGGTTCCGCCGGCTGCTGGCGCTCCTCTTTCTGGCTCCTCGACGCGTTGACTCGTCCTCCTCTGGATCCTGGGTCTCGGGACGCTCGTAGTGGCCGCCTCTGCTTGCTTGCCGACGCGTTGCCTCGGGGTCGCTTGTTGCGCCTTAGACCCGCAGAGAGTTCGGCCTCGTGGGCGTAGGGAAGCGTCACCGTTCTCAGACTAGGGTGAACAAGCCTTGCTCTTCAGGCTGACGCCTTTCGAGGCAATACCTGTCCCTTGCTCTGTCCCGGACGGTCCCGCTAGGTTCTTGCTCAGTTCGCGCTGACAGTCAAGGCTGCCGCCAGGAGGCTGTCTAGCGGTTCACTTCGCTTTACGCCTAGCGCAGACGAACGTTCCACCCGGCTTCACCCTAATGCGTGACGTCCGCGACGCTCCTGCGCTCCCCAATGAGCTCCGCGCGGCGATGGTAACGTGGCTGCCGGAAATGTCTGCTGGCGTCGCTGTCGATGTCCTCTGCGCTGTCTTTTGACCAGTATCTCGTTGTTCTGGCGCTCGGGTAGCTGGGCGGTCGCTGCTCGGGAACTTCGCCGGTAATCGCAGGGCTCTCCAGGCTGCCGCCTCTTGAAACCGCAAATCGATCTACCACTCGTCCGTCACGCCAGGTCCTGCTTGGTCGGGCAAGGTACGCTGGGTCGCAGACAACTTTCCTCCCCAAGCTGACGGCTCTTCGTCGTAGGACTCTTTTGCTTGTCTCTGACAGACCCGCCGGGCGACTCGCCAGGGTGTGGTCGTGACAAAGTTAGAAAACAAACGCCTTGACTTAGCCGCGTGATGCCTTCCAGAACTCAGCCACCTGTGTCTCAATTCGGAGATTCCTGATGTCCTAATCCCGAACGTCTCGACGTGGCGATCTTGCTCCTTGTATGCTTCCCACGGCGCTGCTTCCGACGACTCGCTTGGTTGTAGCTCCCTCGTAGACTATTTGCTTGACTGACTGTTTATTTGGTACTTTAATTGATCTTGAATGTTTGACTCCTCGTGATCGACTGATCCAGCTGCCAGCGCTCTGCGGCCTTATATAGGGCTTCCGGGAACCGTTATTTCCCTTTTGCGCACGGCCCGCTGGATCTCTCCACTCTGGGTCCAAAGTCCGTGCCTCCTGGTTGACCCACTTGTCCTTCACGGTCCTTCACGAACCGCTTTCCATCGATGCTCCGCCCACTGCTGCAGTCCCGCTGATTCCCGTGCCGCTTGTGGCACGCCTGTGTGCCGCTCCACTGCCGCGATGTGGCACTTTCTCTCCCGGTCCAAAGTTCACGGGAGAGTCCAAAGTCCGGTGGAGTTCCGTTATCCCCTTTTGCATACGGCACTCTTGCTCTGCCCGCGAAGTCTCCATTCTCTCTCGATCTCCATCCTTGGTCTCCAATCTCTCTCGCTCTCCTTCATTGGTCTCCAAACTCTCTCGCTCTCCTTCGTTGGTCTCCAAACTCTCTCGATCTCCACCCTTGGTCTCCAAACTCTCTCGTTCTCCTCGCCGCGCCGTTAATACGCGAATTCGCCGCGTATCTGGTAAGCGGCCGGCCATCTGCTGCTGCTTCTATTTGTGGGGAGTTATTCAACTCCTCACATTCCCCCCTTACTTCGGGAAACATTTAAGACTGGTTCCTACTCTCCGGCGTTTTCTTGCTTATCCTAGCCTTCGAGTCCTTGTGAATCCCGCGGCGCTCCCTCGTTGCTCCCTCGATGCTCCCTCGACGCTCTTAACTCCCTTGAGTTTCTACAGCGCTGGTCATCCTCCTCGTAGCAACTTTAAATCTCCCGCGCCGAAATTTCCCATGTTTCCACTGGGACATCGATACTCATGGGCTATCGATCCCCAGCTCGCTGCTCATTGCTGCGTACTACTCCTTTTATTGGTTTCTCCGCCTGGTCACACCATTCGTGCGTGATCGATGTTTATTCGCATATCGATACCGACGGTGCGGCGTTGCCACCTGCTCGTTGCGATACTTCCACCTTGGCCGATGTTTCCATTTTCGTGTGCCCATCGATCGCACTATCGTCCAGTGCCAACCGATCGCCTATCGAGGCGCCCCCTTCCCTGGCTCGTGGTGATGTTGCAACTTTCATACTATGAAATTCATATGTAAGTTTCTTTTGCATTTCCCTCACTCCTTTTTATCTCATCCTTTCGTCCTCTCTCGCCCTTCACTCGTCCTCTGTTGGCAGCATCTGACTCCACCTTGGCAGCTTTTGAGCGCAGTTGCGGAGAGGACTCCGCATTCGCTTCGCAACCAGGACATCAGGTAAGTATTTATGATGTCCGTTTACGCTTCCTGCATTATGCCCCCTTTAAATTTCAGGTTGCTGGGGCGGCCCATGCATGCCCCGTTCATTTCTTGTTTTTAGTCAACTGTTGGTGTGGTGCGTGTTTCTGTTTTTTTTTTTTTTTTTTTTTGTGACCAGCTGTTTACGGTGTAGATCTGATTCTGCACCGTCCTCCCCTTTTCCTCGGGTAACAACTAGACGAGCTCGTCCGGCGCATTCCGTATAGAATCTCCGGATGCTGCGGTGTATGTCTGGACTGCGCGTCTTGTGTTGCTTGTCTCCTTCCGCGCATACTCTCTTCTACGTTACCAGTATCCTTGTGCCGTTCTGTAAGTGTCCCTTCCGCCTGGCGTTATCGCGGATGACTCTGGCAACTGCCCGACGCTGAATCCAGTTGCCTTGCGGTCGTGGTCACCATTTATCCCTATCCACTTCCTTGTGCCCTACCCTTATGGTTGACCTTTCTGCGTGGCGTGTGGATGACTCTCGCTTCGGCCTGACGCCTAATCCTGTGGCCTCGCAGTCAACGTGTGATCCTTATCCACGTCCTTGTTCTATCCTGATTGTCCTTTCCGTGTGGCGTATGGATGACTCTCGCTTCGGCCTGACGCCTAATCCTGTCGCCTCGTACCCGTTGTTAGACATCTGACGTTTCTGCTGTCTGCTCGTTTAATTGTTGCTTGAGCTCGCCAATGTGAACTGTCTTTTCTTTCTTCGACTGTGTGTGGCGAATTTTGCAGATCACTGGAGAGACGAAATCTACAACCTGGTAAGGGCCATCGTACCTCGGGGCTAGTTTTGCAGCGAATCCTTCGGCCGCTTTGGACAGGTGATGTTCCTTGGCCCACACTATGTCGCCCACCGCTGGTGACCATTGCCTCCTTCTCAGATTGTAGTGTCTGGCTTGGTCCTGGGACGCCTTTTCCATATTTCGCCGCATGATCTCGAATACCTCTCTTAGTTTGTTGGCATTTTCCTCAGGGGTCTCCGTAGCTCGTCCAGTGCCTAGGGTTTCCTTATCATATAGGCTGCTGGGTAGACGTGGTTCCCTTCCCTGGGTAAGAAACGCCGGTGTATGGCCGGTGGATTCCGATGTGCTCGTGTTTACTGCTAGCATAATCTCCGGCCACTTCTCGTCCCAGTTTCTCTGGTCCTGCCCTGCGAACTGCGCAATCATGGTCTTGACCGTTCTGTTCGCTCGTTCGGTCGGATTTTCTTGTGGTGTGTATGGTGCGGTGAACTGTTGTCTGATACCCATCTCAGCCAGAAAACTCTTGAAGATACGGCTTGTAAACTGCACTCCGTTGTCCTTTATGACCACCTTCGGGACCCCGTACCTTGCGACTATGCGCTCCCTAAACGCCTTCTTGAGCGACTCTGCTGTCGCACTGCGTAGGGGCACCAGTTCCGTCCATTTCGAAAACCTGTCTATCATGACCAGTAGCATTTGGTTCCCGTGCTTAGATCTTGGTAGGGGTCCAACGAAGTCTGCACATACCGTGGCCCATGGTTCCTCCGGCACTTGGGTCAACATCTTTCCGGCCGCCTGCATCTGATTGAGCTTAAACCGCATGCAAATCTCGCATTTTCGTACGTGGGCTCGGGCGCCTCTATGCATGCCTGGCCAGTAGTATCGGGCTGCCAACCTTGCAATTGTCCTCCGGCTTCCCACGTGTCCCGCAGACGGTGCGTCGTGGTTTTCCCTCAACACTGTTTCTCGTAGCGACTTTGGGACGCACATCTTCCATGACGCGACGTCTTCACTGCCTGCTCGGTGAGGTATGTTTCTGTACAGTGTCTCACCATCCATAACATAGTCCGGGTACTTCTGCGGTTGGGTCCTTATCTTTTCGCCCATGTCCTTGATCCAGCTGCACCCTCCTGAAGCTGTAGTTGCCGATGCCTCCTTTAAACCTCGAAGCGTTTCCGGTAGTGGTTGTCTTGATAATGCGTCGGCCACCACGTTTAGCTGACCCTTTCTGTACGCTATCTCAAAGTCGTACTGTTGTAGCTCCAGGGCCCATCTGGCGATCCTTCCTGAAGGGCTTTCTATGCTGTTGAGCCACTTCAGGGCCATGTGGTCGGTTACTACCTTAAAGTGGTAACCTTCCTGATATGGCCTGAGCTTCCGGATCGCCCAGACGATCGCCAAACACTCCTTCTCCGTTGTCGAGTAGTTCTTTTCCGCGCCGTTCAGTGTTCGGCTTGAGTAGGAGATTACTCTTTCGCCCTTTTCGGTGTCCTGGGTCAGTATCGCTCCGATGCCGTAGTCGCTGGCGTCTGTTTGCAGGATGAAAGTTCTACTGAAGTCCGGGCATGCTAGCACTGGATCTGCCACGAGTCTTGCCTTAACCTCCTCAAACGCCATCTGGTGCTCTGGTGTCCACTCCCACTTACTGCCTTTGCGCAGCAGGTCGTTCAGGGGTTTGACGATTCTGGAAAAATCTGGTACAAATCAGCGGTACCACGACGCTACTCCTAGGTACTGCCGGAGCTCTTTGACAGACGATGGCGGTTCTAGTTCGGCGATGGCGGCTACTTTTTCTGGATCTGTTCCTATTCCCTCGCTAGTCACTCGATGTCCCAGGTATAGCAGCTCCTTTTTGAAAAATTGGCATTTTTCTGGATTCAGCCTCAGGTTTGCCTCCTTTAGACGCCGGAACACTTCCCTCAGGTTTCTTTTATGTTCTTCCAGCGTGCGACCGATCACTATTATGTCATCCTGGTAACGAATGCGTGAGGTGACATCTCGGGGCCAATTACTTGGTCCAAGACTCGCTGAAACGTTGCCGACGCCGAGTGAAGTCCGAACGGCATTTCCCTCCACTGAAACAGACCTTTGCCTGGTACCGTGAACGCCGTATATTGCCTGCTACTCTCTTCCAGTGGGATCTGCCAGTATCCATCCTTCAGGTCCAAACTGCTGATGTACCGCGCTTCCCTTAGTTGATCTAGGATGTAGTTTATGCGGGGCATTGGGTAGGTATTCTTCACTGACTTCGTGTTGATCTGCCTGAAGTCGACACACAGTCTCCACTTGCCTGTCTTCTTTTTCACCATCATGATGGGGGAGCTGTATGGACTTTTTGAATGCTCTATGAACCCCATTTGGAGAAGCTCGTCCACCTTTGCGTTGATTTCCCCTTGAATTTTTGGGTTCTTTGGGTAGTATCTCTGCTTGATTGGCTTGTCGTCCTTCATTTTGATCTGGTGTTCTGCCATATTCGATGTTCCCGACATTGTGCTGAAGTCTGCCAGCTCTGTTTCAAGGAACGCTGTAGTATCGTCCAACTCGTTTACTTGTTGAACGACAGCTACTGATAGCTTCTCCTCGCGTGTCGGTTCCTGGCTGGTATTATTATCTCGTGTCCAGCACACCTTATCTCGGTTCCGACTTGTTTCAGGAAGTTCGATCCCAACACTAATGGATCCACTACCCCGGGTAAAATCAACAGGCTTATGGTCACTTGTTTGTTGCCGAATTTGACCTCCACCTCGAGCTGCGCATTAATTCCGCCGCACCTTCCATCTGCCAACCTAACTTGCCGTCTCGTCTTTGTAATCTTTCCTAGAGCAGCAATATTGTCCGCCAATTCTTCGCTCACGAAGCTTGCCGTTGCTCCGGTGTCGATTGTGGCTTTGTAGCTGTTCCCACCAATCATCACAGCTGCGGACAACTGCTGCTCCTCCTCGATTAGCTTGCCCGTTAGTTTGGAGAGGTGGCATTGTGCGATCACCGCTCGCCTCTCTGCGGCTGAGATCGCTGGCCATTTCCCGATCGTTGGCAGCAATCGACGCTCCTGACACCCACCTTGCCGCATATCCAGCAAAACAGCAGCCTCTGGTTTCGACATCCTCTAGCCCAGTGTCCGTTCCCACCGCATTTCCGACAGGCCTCCTGCGGATCTGTGATATGGGTGGCCTCTTGTGGCCTCTGTGTGTTGCTTGGCGGCCTCCACAAGGTATTGTTTGGCTGTCTCTGTTGCTGTGGGGGTGGTGCCCAATGGCCTCCGCGTGGTGCGTCTGTTGCCTGCTGTCGTCTGGCTTGGTGTGGTGGTGACCATTGGTCGTTTCCTCGTGTGTCCTGGTTATCTTCCTCCTCGCATCTCCTGCATGTCACCTGTGTTGGTGACGCCGACTTTGTCTTTGAGAACTTGTTCTCCTGTGCGAAGACTTCCCGTTCCTTTTCAAGTTCTTCGTACTCATCGGCTAGGATCATTAGCGTGTCCAGGTCCGACACTTTGTATGCTCTTAAGAACATTCGTAGGCTTGGGGTGCAGTTCTCTTTAATGACCCTTAACGTCTCTTTCGTAGAATAGTTAAGTGGCCTCACCATCGTCTGCATGTCGATCATGTAGTCCTTGAACGACTCGCTGAAGCCTTGCTTCCTTTGCCGGACCTGGTCCCCCGTCGAACCTGAACGACCATTCGCGGACCTGCTTAGCGACCTTTGCTTAGTCCGACTGGTTTGGTCTCGAGATCAGCGCTGCTGCTTTATTTTCTTGGCTTGATTCTCTCCTGTGGGCCTCTTTCTGCATGTTGTCAACGCTCAGGCTTGCCACCAGGTTGTCCCCTTCAGCGTTCGTTAACGTAATGCTTGGGCCGGCTCTGTCGTAGTACGTCGCCTCCAGCTCGGCCCAGATGTCGACGAGTTGTGGATCGTTCTCTGTTTCGGAGTAGTATTCCGATAGTGCCTTCCTCATGTCGTCTAGCCTGCCCTCCAGGGCGACGTTGAGCCTCTGTGCGACATGGGCGAAGTCTTCCTTCTTGAGGCGGTAAATCCACTTCTTTCCCATTTTTACTGTGCTGTTCTCACTGTTGGGACAATCACTTTGGGTGCCAGATGTAACGAACTGATTTTGTGTGTCTGCTCGCTACGAGATTCGTGGGGCTAGCTCTGAAGATTGTGCGTTCGTCCCACCAAATTTATATGACGTGATTGCCAGTAGATCAGTGAGAAAACAAAGGGTTCAAATGGTAACAGTGGGATTTGTTCTCGTGGTATTAGTACAGCGGGTGTGTGGCTGGGCTGGCTTCGGTATCTCTTGGCTCTGGTTCCGCCGGCTGCTGGCGCTCCTCTTTCTGGCTCCTCGACGCGTTGACTCGTCCTCCTCTGGATATTGGGTCTCGGGACGCTCGTAGTGGCCGCCTCTGCTTGCTTGCCGACGCGTTGCCTCGGGGTCGCTTGTTGCGCCTTAGACCCGCAGAGAGTTCGGCCTCGTGGGCGTAGGGAAGCGTCACCGTTCTCAGACTAGGGTGAACAAGCCTTGCTCTTCAGGCTGACGCCTTTCGAGGCAATACCTGTCCCTTGCTCTGTCCCGGACGGTCCCGCTAGGTTCTTGCTCAGTTCGCGCTGACAGTCAAGGCTGCCGCCAGGAGGCTGTCTAGCGGTTCACTTCGCTTTACGCCTAGCGCAGACGAACGTTCCACCCGGCTTCACCCTAATGCGTGACGTCCGCGACGCTCCTGCGCTCCCCAATGAGCTCCGCGCGGCGATGGTAACGTGGCTGCCGGAAATGTCTGCTGGCGTCGCTATCGATGTCCTCTGCGCTGTCTTTTGACCAGTATCTCGTTGTTCTGGCGCTCGGGTAGCTGGGCGGTCGCTGCTCGGGAACTTCGCCGGTAATCGCAGGGCTCTCCAGGCTGCCGCCTCTTGAAACCGCAAATCGATCTACCACTCGTCCGTCACGCCAGGTCCTGCTTGGTCGGGCAAGGTACGCTGGGTCGCAGACAACTTTCCTCCCCAAGCTGACGGCTCTTCGTCGTAGGACTCTTTTGCTTGTCTCTGACAGACCCGCCGGGCGACTCGCCAAGGTGTGGTCGTGACAAAGTTAGAAAACAAACGCCTTGACTTAGCCGCGTGATGCCTTCCAGAACTCAGCCACCTGTGTCTCAATTCGGAGATTCCTGATGTCCTAATCCCGAACGTCTCGACGTGGCGATCTTGCTCCTTGTATGCTTCCCACGGCGCTGCTTCCGACGACTCGCTTGGTTGTAGCTCCCTCGTAGATTATTTGCTTGACTGACTGTTTATTTGGTACTTTAATTGATCTTGAAGGTTTGACTCCTCGTGAGCACGGCCCGCTGGATCTCTCCACTCTGGTCCAAAGTCCGTGCCTCCTGGTTGACCCACTTGTCCTCCACGAACCGCTTTCCATCGATGCTCCGCCCACTGCTGCAGTCCCGCTGATTCCCGTGCCGCTTGTGGCACGCCTGTGTGCCGCTCCACTGCCGCGATGTGGCACTTTCTCTCCCGGTCCAAAGTTCACGGGAGAGTCCAAAGTCCGGTGGAGTTCCGTTATCCCCTTTTGCATACGGCACTCTTGCTCTGCCCGCGAAGTCTCCATTCTCTCTCGATCTCCATCCTTGGTCTCCAATCTCTCTCGCTCTCCTTCATTAGTCTCCAAACTCTCTCGCTCTCCTTCGTTGGTCTCCAAACTCTCTCGAGTTACAACGCGAATTCGCCGCGAATCTGGTAAGCGGCCGGCCATCTGCTGCTGCTTCTATTTGTGGGGAGTTATTCAACTCCTCACAAAGTGTAACAGCCACGGCCATATTGCTAAGGATGTCAAGGGCGAAGTAAGATGTTACAATTGAAACAAGAAAGGACACATTTCTAAAAATTGCGATGAGAAGAAAGCAACTATTTCCATTAAGAAAGAGCTTGCAAACGTGCTGGAAGAGAAGACTGCGAAGGGACTCATTTACAAAAAGATGAAAGCTGAGGGAGTGACATTCATAGCAATGATTGATTCGGGATGTGACATGTGTTTGATGAAAGAGAACATTTTCAAAAGTTTTGACGGCTTGAAGCCAAAGCCAAAAGTTAAGCACCTGAGAGGTATCGGCAAGAGCGAACTTGTGACTGTAGGATGCTTCGACGTCGATCTTGAATCAGATTGCGTATGCTTCTCAGTAACTTTCCATGTCGCTAAACAAAATGAACTCGAGTACGCTGCGATTGTGGGAAACGATGTGCTACAATCAGTCGACGTTATTTTCAGTTCCAACGGCGTCGAGCTCAGGGCAAAAGAGAGAAACTTTGCATCGACATTTAATGGAATGTGTGTCACGAGATAGTCGAGGAAAGTTCTGTCCTTGATAAAATTAACTTATCTAACTTAAACGATTGCCAAAAGCTAAAGGTACAGCAGCTTGTTACAGAGTACAAGCCAATAAAATCGATAGAGTCTCCAGTAAGCATGAGAATCGTTTTGGAAGACGGCATTCCTGTATATCAACGCCCAAGACGCACGTCATACGAGAACAAGTGTTTCATAGAAAAGCAAGTGCAGGAGTGGTTGGCAGAGGGAATTATTGTAACCAGCTCCTTAGAGTATGCTTCGCCAGTAAACCTTTTACTGTGGTTACCAATTGCAACGCCTTCGAAATGACGATCAAGAAGAATGACCTACCACCAAGAGTTGCCAGATGGGCCATGGCTCTGCAAGAGTTTGAATTTCAGGTAGAACACAGGGCTGGAACCAAGATGAGGCACGTGGATGCATTAAGCCGATTGTCATGCTTTCTAATCGCAGATTCCACAAAGTCACGTTTAGTGGAGGCACAGGACAACGATAGCTGGAAAAAGGCTGTAAAATCCATATTAACCAACAACGATGACTACGAAGACTATTTCCTAAAAAATAATATCCTGTACAAGGACGCAGTTCTTAAGCTGTTAATTGTTCCTAATTCAATGGAAGAGGAAATGATCAGCGTAGCACACAAGGAGGGCCACTTCGGTATAAAGAAGACTCGCGATATTCTGGAAAAGTCGTATTATATCCCTGGAATCCAACAGAAGGTAGAACGAGTTGTCAAAGGATGCGTGGAATGCCTGATAATCGACTCCAAGCGTGGAAAAAAGGAAGGGTTACTTTTTATTGAAGTACAAATTATACAAATCTGGAGGAATGTAGTAATGTATTCACTGCAAGAATGGTCGAAATCGGCAGCAAATGCATAAAAATTAACGGAAATCAACAGGCTGATGCAATAGAGGGTCTGAAAAAAAGCGTATTGAAAAAAAATAAAAAGCAAATTAAAATTAAGCTAAGTTACTTGTGTGAAATGGTTCCAAAGTCGCCTAGCTGGGGCAACAGAGCGGGTTGCGGATAGCGGACGACCACTCTCGAGGTCAATTTTGAACAAGCTGGTGGGGGAAGTCAAGCACGGAATCATGGACGGGAACCCCAGTAAATAAACAGTCACGGACAGCCAGCGGGTATCCTGCAACGAAGCAATACCGGCGATGCGAATTGTTCAGCCGCTTCTTAATAGTTGCTTTACACAAACCCATACCCAACACAACACCTACACATCTCCCCTCCCAATAGAAAATCTCACTCCGGGTCAGCCTGGCTGAGGGCCCGGATCAAAAACTAGCCCAGTCTCAATCGGCGACCCCCTGTTCTAACTGTCGCCTTACCCGGGCATCGCCGATCTCTGCTCGGGCGAACCTTTCCCCTTCTCCGCAACTCGTGGGACCTGTTATGGAAGCAACAAAGATAACACAAAAACAAAACACAGAGACGGGAACTCTCAAAAAACCCACGGAAACGCTGAACACGGGTTCCAACATTCGCACCAGCAAGGTCCCGAAAGGGCCGCATCCCAAACTGGGGAGTACAGAAGCTAGTGCCATCCAAAATTTCGCTATTTATAGCTGTTATCCCGCTTAACTAGCGGGTTTATCCAAAAAAGGTAGAACGAATGTTTCTTATATCGAAACCATCTAAAATTTCTAGGATCCTAAAACATCATTTTGGAACAAAATGACAGAGTTTTTTTTTTTTTTTCAAAAGTCCCCCAAAATCTTATTTTGCGTATTACTTTTGAACGGTGCATCCGATTTTGACAGTCATTCCTCATTTGACGCGTATTTTTAGTGAGAGTACATCTAGGTTAATATCTGGGGGTAATTATCCCCACCGGCCCCAACAGATCAAATTTTCAAAATTTTCACTTTTTCTCTTTCTCCCAAACCAATTGATTTTCTTAAAGTGTTGGTATGCAATCCTTTTAGTTGTTGCAATACCTTTGATGTATTGATGTATCACTCGTAACATTCGGACGATTACTGTAGATTTTCATTTCTTCGTGTATATATATATAGTAGTCGCCTTCGCACACCCTCCTGGTGCGCTTCGTCACTACGTGGACTGCCGTCCACAGTGATGTAAAAAATAGTGTTATTAGCTTGTTCCTAAGGTATTACGTTATATGTGTGTGTCTAAAGCAGAAAAAAAATTAAATTAATTATATTTTGATCGATGTTTCATGCAATCAGTACATTTAAATATACAAATTTAGAGAATACCCTCTAAAAACGTTCAGACATTTTGTGAAGCTTTATCCGTGGTATAATATGCCACCAACTCTGCACAAGTTTTTTTATTTTTTTTTTCTGAGAAGAAATAAGGATTTTACAAAAACAAAACAGTGATTAAGAGCGGTTCGATGTATGATTTCCTATAAAACTCACCTTGGTATCGAATAACAAGGCCACATCAAACATTTTAAAAGCTTGGGAAATTATCGTTTTTCGCCTGGGTGGCATCATTGGCAAAGTCTCAAAAAAGACCGGCAGAGAAAATGGTGTCTCTATTTAGATTCTTACTCTACTCTACTCTATGGACATAGTGCGGTGAGATTAGTTAACAGATTGTGGTAGGCCAGCGACATGCATTTTATTCGCAGTCCTAGAGTCGACTGCAAGACGAGGGCGGCGTTGGGCGCGTACAGCGCAGGGATAGATGTTGACAGCTTAGAGACGCGGGCAACCTTGGGAAGAGGACAGCGTCCAGATTTGATTGAGTTCCTGGGCAGAATACAGCAACGCAACATTCCGCCAAGCGAGGTTACCGGTTGAACAAGGAGCAGGTAACTCAAGTGTTAACAAGTGCGGCTCCTACACCTGCGAGTAGTGGCGTGGGAAATAAGCAGGTGAAGAAGAAAAAGTATGCTATTACGGCGCCCCCGACTCCCAGCCAGACGACTGCGATAACGGTAAGAGCTTTCCAGCCTGGAACTGTTGTCACCACGGTTGGAGCTATATAACCAAGAAAGGTCCAGCCACCCCTAATGTTGGATCTCTTAAAGAGAACCGCATTGCTGGAGAGGGAAATGGAAGGCGTGAGAGCCCGGAACAACATGAGCAAGAACAAAGATTGCGTAACAGTTGGCGAAGTCGGCGTGGTTAACGCAGCGTCAGGGCCGCCGGACTGGTCCGCAATTGTTCACGAGTGGTAACCGGATCCCATAAAAGGGGGTCGGCACGAGCAGTACGACATTAGAGGCGCCGCCATCTTGGAGCGGGCCAGCACTGTTAGCAAGTAGCAGTCATCATCCCCCATTTTGTGCAACAAGTACCGCGCAGACAGAGCATGCGTTTGCATCGCTGGGTGTGAGCATCCAGAACGTCATGACGCCGACGTCAGGAGCTGGATACTACGCTTGTATGACACCAAACGAAAATAATGGAATATATATGCCACGCAAGCTACCCGATCTGCCAGTACTTGGTGGTCAGCCAGAGGACTGGCCGATCTTTTATTGTCCGTTTACTGAGACAACGCAAACGTACAACTGTACGGATCTGGATAACAACCAACGCTTGCTGAAGGCGCTGAATGTGAGACGTGAGACCGTCAAGTCTCTCCTGACCCATCCAAGGAACGTGGACGCTGTCGTGGAGCAGATGCGCTTTAGGTATGACACTTATTTGCAGCCAGTTGAGTGGTATTCAAGTGGTATTCCCTTTTCGGAGAACAACTTGGCGAAGATTGTACTCACAGCCATCTTGCCGTCAGCGAAGGCAGATCAGCATTTGGGGAATCCAACGCATATAAAAGACCTTGTGGCCAAGCTACATATAAGCAAACGAGTATAGTGGGCCAGGCATGCTGCGATGATTAAACCTTTCCCAACCATTGTGGATTTTAGAGCTTGGTTGACGGAGTATGCCAATGCGTCGGTTGCTTCATGCAAGCATCGACCACGACCAAGGAGACCAACAGGGTCGTCTTAGAAGTTGTCCAATTTCTGGAGGGCAAAATGCAGTCGGGAACTGTAGAGAATTCAACGGAGCTTCGGCAACAGACAGGTGCAGGTATGTGAAAAGGCATCGATTATGCATTATTTGCCTTCAAAGTGGTCACATGACTAGATCCTGCAAATCGAATGGTGGGTGACAGTTTAATGGATGCCGTCGGAGGGATCACAGCCGGCTACAAGGGGCGTACAGCCAACGCAGAAGATCGACACACAAAGGCAAAGATAGAAGATTCAACGAGGGAAACCAGCAGTCAGCAGTTTCCAGGCGCCGCCATTTTGAATGCATAGTGATATCGAATGCACTTAGTGTTATGCATTAAAAACACATTGTAGCACTTGGCCACAATATGTCACAATGCATCATCATCAGTCGTCATCTAGCTTTCATTGCGTTTAGACGTGCTTAAAATTTTCGCTATGTTACTTCCCCGCTGTCGCGTGTGCAAAACCGATGTTACATTGGCCCAGCTTCGCTCTTCGGATGCTGTTCGCTGCTCTTCTTTGTGCCGTAGCGCCTACCGGACGATGTGCTCAAACTCTTATTAAATCCAAATATACTGTGGCAATGTGATAGCTGTGTGGTTGCGAATGATTCGCATTCTAAAATCGATGAATTCGATGGTAAATTGAAAGCCCTGGAGCGCTTATACCAGGGCCTTCATAATAAATTCTCCAAGCCTCGTCTACCGAGACCTACCAACCTAGCTGCAGTTCCCCAGTCATGCTGCTACGGCTTCCGCGGTCGTTGACCCTTCTAATCATGCTCTGGATATTGAGAGAGGAAATTTCATACAAGTTCGAAACAAGAGGAGAAGGAACAACAACAAGCCCAATAAACATGTTGTTGCAGTGGCTCCTAATGCCGAAGATCTTCATGTTTTGCCGACCAAGAATTTTTTGCATGTCGGAAAGTTTGCGACTGATACAGAGCCGAACACTGTTTTAAAATACGTGTCCGCCAAGCTTAAGGTGGATGCTAGTTCTCTCACTTGTGTAAAACTTGTAAAAAAAGATTTTGTCGTTACAACTTTAAAGTTTGTAAATTTCAAGCTTGGTATCCCCGATCAGCTTTACGATAAAGTCTTCAAAAACGATTTCTGGCCGAACTCCGTTAAGGTCAAAAGATTTATTCATAGAGAACGGGTCGTTGTGGTAGGGGATGGAGTCTTATCTAATTTGCCGGAGCCTGGACAAACTTCATCATCAATTCAGCCATCAAAAAATCCCTAGTGTTCGACGCCACTGGCGTCGATACTTTTGCGGGACATTGTCTGCAAGCCTTTCCTCATTTGTCGGAGTCGTTTTCGCAACAACATCGGCAGCTGCTTGCCTTTCTCACTGCGCTCTCTTCATCTTCTGACTCTCTCCTAACGCACCATCGACAACATCAGCCGTCCGCCTGGCGCGGACTTCGGCGCGCTCCTCGGAGTTGCGCTCACATCATTTTCCGTTGCTCTCCTGATGCTTCATCAACAACATCAGCCGGAGCTTTTGTTGTTTGCTTTGCGCGACATTCGCTGTCCGCCTGGTTCTAATATCGGCGAGCTCCGCGGAGTTGCGCTCTCATCATCTTGCGCCTCTCTTCCGTTGCACCATCAACAACATCAGCTGGAGCTTTTGTTGTCCGCTGTGCGCGACTTTCGCCGTCCGCCTGGCTCTAATATCGGCGCGCTCCTCGGAGTTGCGCTCTTATCATCTTGCGCCTCTCTCCCGAAGTACCTAGATAGTCGGCTGGATTCTTACTCTTCATCGCCTAATAGTTATGCGCTCTCCGTCTCTACTTTTCTGATGTTCGACTTTCTACAACAACTTTTATCGACACATTTGGCTGGATGGCGAGCCTCTCAGAGTGCTCTCTCTGAAGGTGCTCTCTGGAGATGCTTTCGCCATCAACAACAACAATGGACTGCGGCTGCTGTAGTACGTTCTCGCTCTTTATTACCAGGAGTGGATTCACCTGCGTGCAGTTATATTTTGAATGCTAATATATATAATATTTGCAGCGCCGATCACCAGCCTATTCGTATCCGTACCACTACTTTACTGAAGGTTCTTACAAATAATTTTATAAATTATGATAAAATGCCAGCGAGGCCTCTTACGGATTCGGACCACGATGCTGGACCAGTTATTGATAGCATGACCATGGATGACCGGATATGCGCTAACAATACAAATTTCAATATTTATTTGCAAAATATCGGTGGTATGCGTACGAAAGCTCAATCCCTTTTCCAGGTAACGTCTCATGGTGATCATGACGTCATCATTTTTGTTGAAACCTGGCTCAATATGGATTTCTTCGATAATGAATTCTTTGATACAAATCTTTATCATGTGTTCCGTAAGGATCGAGATTCCGTTCAAACACGATGCTCCAGAGGTGGCGGAGTTTTAATTGCTGTGCGGCGTGAGCTGCGTTGCATTGCTATTCGTCTCCAGAACGAGGATTCTCTGCTCGACCAACTCTGTGTATCTCTCGCTGTTCCTACGGAAACAATTTTCCTGACAGTATCATACATACCCCCAAGCAGCAGTTTTGATTTATATAAAGCGCATGTGGACAACATTATCCACCTATACCAGGAGCTGGAAGATGGCCAATATATATGTGTTTTGGGCGACTTCAACATATCTTCGCTCGGGTGGGCTCATGATCTTGAGTCTTCAGCAGTGGTTCCCAGTAATTTGCATTTTCCCCACGAAATCTTAGTCATCGATGAGCTTCTTAGTATGGGATTTGTCCAGATTAACCATGTATTTTATAACTTAAATAAGCTTCTGGATCTAATTTTTGTACACCATGATTTATGCCTTACTTTATGTTGCAGCGATAATCCTCTAGCTGCGTGTGATGCTCATCACAAGCCCCTATTAATCTTAATTACTTGTTATATTTTCTCACCAAATAATTCTCGCTTGCCTCTTACCTATATTAATTCTAGCAGTTTAGATTCTATCCGTAGTGATATTTCTAATATCAGATGGGCGGAAGTCTTCTCGCATGCGGATGTGAATACAACCTATGAAGTTTTTATATCTTTTCTCTCTACTATTATAGGCAGATACGCTAAAACTAGAGTTCAAAGTTCTTATAGACTACCATGGTACACAAAAGGGCTAAAAAAATACAAAAATTTCCGAAATAAATTCTATAAGCGCTACATAGAAAGCGGTGATGCTGCTGACTTTGATTGGAAAAACAACATAAGCGTGAGTTTGAGTTCCTCAATAAATTCTTATACAGCCAACATATTGCTGATATAGAGTGTAAACTAACTACCAATCCTAAAGCATTCTGGCACTTTGTCATTTCTAAACAAACAACCTCCTACTTTCCTTCCCATATGTCATATGAAAGTCTTTCAGCTTCTTCAGATATTGGGGTCGCTAATCTATTTGCTTAGTACTTTTCATCTAACTTTGAACCGAGCTCGCTGTGGAATGACGATGATTCACTCAGTGCCATTGCCACGATGCTAAATATTGGGTGCTTAGATGTTACTGATTTGGACTGTCATATGGCGGCTGAGAGTTTTAACGACTCAGAAAAATTAGACTGCGATGGCCTTTCACCATTTATTTTGAAAAACTGTATAAATGTTCTTTGTGAGCCCCTAAAAATGATATTCAACAAGTCTCTTTCCACTGGCGTATTTGCGCATAGATGGAAACTTGACACAGTTTCTCCTATATTCAAGTCTGGTTACAAAAATATTGTTTTAAATTATAGGCCATTGGAAAGCTAAGTAGTGTCTAAAAAATGTTTGAACGAATTGTAGCTAAGCAGCTAACTTTTCTTGCTGGTCGGATCATCAGTCCTAACCAACATGGTTTTATGCCTGGAAGGTCAACTACCACTAACTTAGCAACGTTTAATCTTTTTTGCATCCACTCGTTCATTAGTCATCATCAAGTTGATGTAGTCTACACCGACTTCGCCAAAGCATTTTACAAAGTGTCCCATAATGCTCTATTGGCAAAATTGCAGAAATTGGGATTTCATTCATCAATATTAAAGTGGTTTAAATCTTATTTAGATGGGCGGATTTATAGAGTAGAGTGCAATGGTGTTTTCTCAAGCCCGTATGTGGCTACTTCTGGCCTTCCTCAGGGAAGTGCATTGGGTCCGTTTCTATTCATCATCTTCATTAATGATTTAAGCTATTGCATAACAAATTCTGAATTCCTGTTGTTTGCGGACGATCTTAAAATATTTAGGTCTGTGAATTCAATCTCCGATAGTGAACTTCTTCAAAATGACCTTGAAAAGGTGGGAAATTGGTGTTCTCGTAATAAGTTTCCTCTGAACGTGTCAAAATGTTTCTACGTTAGGTACAGCAAACGCTTAATTAATGTCCTTAGCTCGTATATTATTAGTTCCCATGTTCTTCCTTAAGAAATGAATCACTGGACCTTGGAGTTATGTTTGATACCAAATTTACTTTTATTGATCACATAAATTACATAATTTCAAAGGCATACGCTATGTATGGATCCGTACACGAAACTAAGCCTATTTTCTTCGTTCATTAGGTCCAGATTGGAATATGCTTCGTTTGTCTGGAGTCCGACTGGTACTACACACATCAATCGTATTGAGCGTGTTCATTCCTATCTTTTGCCCTTCTTTCTCTAAACTTTAATGACCCGGTTCCCTCTTTCTCTGCGAAATGTCGTCTTGTGCTCCTTTCTTCCCTACAAGATAGTAGAACAACTAGCGCACTAGTTCTTATCTCCTGCTGTCCTCCAAAATAGACTGCCCTGCATTGCTGAGTAGCATAGGCTTCTCCGTACCTGGTAGGTCTTTAAGGTCATTTTAACCTTTTTTTATTCCGGCTTATAGAGCTAACTATGCTTTTAATGAGCCTCTGTCTAGAGCCTTGTTCAACTGGAACAAACTTCCATCTCACATGCGGCTGGACCCATGCTCCCCCAGGGAATTAATTAAGAAAACCCTTTACAATTACTTTTCGTCCCTTAGTATTTAGTTTAGTAATAGACAAGTAGCCAGTTAAGGTACCAACTGTTGGCGAAATAAATAAATAAATAAATAAATAAATATGTATACACAAATCCAAGTCCCAAACATTTCTTTAAGTGCCCGGTAATATGATCGCCGTTGAGTGCAATGGGTCTGGGCAGTGCTGAGTCTGCATATTTGACATGCACGACCGCTCTGTCACTATGTGAACATAAGACCTCTCCTCTGCCGCGGCGACTCTTCGCCAGACGCTACTAATACATACGTATATACATAAGCATTGAACGCTGAATAAAAATTAACGGAAATCAACAGGCTGATGCAATAGAGGGTCTGGAAAAAAGAGAATTGGAAAAGATAAAAAACACAAAATTGAAATGAAGCTATGTTACTTGTGTGAGATGGTTCCAAAGTCGCCTAGCTGGGGCAACCGAGCGGGTCGCATGTTGCGGATAGCGGACGACCTCTCTCGAGGTCAACTGTCAATGAGCTGGTGGGGGAAGTCAAGCACGGAATCGTGGACGGGAACCCCAGTAAATAAACAGTCCCGGACAGCCAGCGGGTATCCTGCAACGAAGCAATACCGGCGATGCGATTTTTTCAGCCGCTTCTTAATAGTTGCTTTACACAAACCCATACCCAACACAACACCTATCCATCTCCCCTCCCAATAGAACATCTCACTCCGGGCCGAACTGCGGTGTAATACGGACCGTGCCAAGAGTCAGCCTGGCTGAGGGCCCGGATCAAAAACTAGCCCAGTCTCAATCGGCGACCCGCTGTTCTAACTGTCGCCTTACCCGGGCATCGCCGATCTCTGCTCGGGCGAACCTTTCCCCTTCTCCGCAACTCGTGGGACCTGTTATGGAAGCAACAAAGATAACAGAAAAACAAAACACAGAGACGGGAACTCTCAAAAAACCCACGGAAACGCTGAACACGGGTTCCAACATTCGCACCAGCAAGGTCCCGAAAGGGTCGCATCCCAAACTGGGGAGTACAGAAGCTAGTGCCTTCCAAAATTTCGCTATTTATAGCTGTTATCCCGCTTAACTAGCGGGTTTATCCAAAAAAGGTAGAACGAATGTTTCTTATATCGAAACCATCTAAAATTTCTAGGATCCTAAAACATCGTTTTGGAACAAAATGACAGAGTTTTTTTTTTTTTTTCAAAAGTCCCCCAAAATCCTGTTTTGCATAATAGTTTTGAACGGAGCATCCGATTTTGACAGTCATTCATCATGTGACGAGTATTTTAAGTGAGAATACAACTAGGTTAATAGGTGGTGGTAATTATTCCCACCGGCCCCAACAGATCAAATTTTCCAAATTTTCACTTTTTCTCTTTCTCCCAAACCATTTGACTTTCTTAAAGTCTTTGTATGCAATCCTTTTAGTTGTTGCAATACCTTTCGATTGATGTATCAATTGTAACAAGTGGACTATTACTGTAGATTTTAATGTTTTCGTGTATATATTCATAGTGGTCGCCTTCGCACACCCTCCTGGTGCGCTTCGTCACTACTTGGACTGCCGTCCACAGTGATGTAATAGAATAGTGTTATTAGCTTGTTCCTAAGGTCTTACGTTATATGTGTGTGTCTAAAGCAGAAAAAAGATTAAATTAATTAAATTTTGATCGATGTTTATGAAATCAGGACATTAAAATATACAAATTTAAAGAATACCATCTAAAAACGTTCAGACATTTTGTGAAGCTTTATCAAACTCTGCACAAGTTTTTTTATTTTTTTTACGGAGAAAGCAAGAAATAAGGACATTACAAAAACAAAACAGTGAGTAAGAGCGGTTCGATATATAATTTCCCATAAAACTCACCTTGTAACGAATAACGAGGGCACATCAAACATTTTAAAAGCTTGGGAAATTATCGTTTTTCGCCTGGGTGGCATCATTGGCAAAATGGTGTGTTTATTTAGATTCTTACTCGACTCTACTCGATGGACATAGATTAAGATTAGTTAACAGATTGTGGTAGGCCAGCGACATGCCTTTTATTCGCAGTCCTAGAGTCGACTGCAAGACGAGGGCGGCGTTGGGCGCGTACAGCGCAGAGAGAAAAGCGGACAGCGTGAAGACGTAGACGGCGTCGGGCGCAGGCAGCGCAGGGATAGACGCGGACAGCTTAGAGACGCGGGCAACGTTGGGACGAGGACAGCGTGCAGATTTGATTGAGTTCCTGGGCAGAATAGAGCAAAGCAACATTCCGCCAAGCGAGGTTACCCGTTGAACAAGGAGCAGGTAACTCCCGTGTTAACGAGTGCGGCTCCTACATTTGCGAGTAGTGGCGTGGGAAATAAGCAGGTGAAGAAGAAAAAGGAAGCTATTATGGCGCCCCTGATCCCAGCCAGACGACTGCGATCACGGTAACAGCTTCACAGCCTGGAATTGTTGTCACCACGGTTGGAGCTATAGAACCAGGACAGGTCCAGCCACCCCCAATGTTGGATCTCTTAAAGAGAATCGCATCGCTAGAGAGGGAAATGGAAGGCGTGAGAGCCCGGATTAATATGAGCATGAACAAAGATTGCGTAACAGTTGGCGATGTCGGCGTGGTTAACGCAGCGTCAGGGCCGCCGGATTGGTCCGCAATTGTTCACGAGTGGTAACGGGATCCCATAAAAGTGGGCCGGCACGAGCAGTTCGACACTAGAGGACACGCCATCGTGGAGCGGGCCAGCACTGTTAGCAAGTAGCAGTCATCATCCCCCATTTTGTACAAGTGGTATTCTCTTTTCGGAGAACCACTTGGCGAAGATTGTACCGTTTGCAACACGTGTGAGTATCCTCACAGCCATCTTGCAGTCAGCGAAGGCCAAGCTTCCTATAAGAAAACGAGTAAAGTGGGGCAGGCTTGCTGTGATGATTAATCCTTTCCCAACCATTGTGGATTTTAGTGCTTGTTTGACGGAGTATGCCAATCTAGTGTGTACTACTGTGGACGTCGAAGGGAGTCGACCATGACCAAGGAGACCAACAGGGTCACCTTAGAAATTGTCCAATTTCTGGAGGGCAACATGCAGTCAGGGACTGTAGAGAATTCAACGGAGCTTCGCCAACGGACAGGTGCAGGTATGTGAAAAGGCATCGATTATGCATTGATATGCATGGGGGGTGTAAGTTTAGTGGATGCTGTCAGAGGGATCACAGCATGCTACAAGGGGCGGACAGCCAACGCAGAAGATCGCCACACCAAGGCAAAGATAGAAGATTCAACGAGGGAAATCAGCAGTCAGCAGTTTCCAGGCACCGCCACTGAGGTCATATCGTATGCACTTAGTGTTATGCAATAAAAACACATTGTAGCACTTGGCCACAATATGTATACATAAATCCAAGTCCCAAAAAGTTATTTAAGTGCTGTATTATTTTATTACTTAATAAAGAGAACTTAAGCATAAAGGTTGGCCTGGATGAATTATTTGGAGAACATTTACACGGCGACCCTTGACTTGGTGGATCGGAATGCATCTACGGACATAGGACCAGGAAACTTCTGCCGTCTACAGCTCAACTCGCGATTATAACTTGAACAAATAAAGTACAGAAGCTGACCTGATGGTCAACATCAAACTGTGTGACTTTTTATTGAAGTACAAATTATACAAATCTGGAGAAATGTAGTAATGTATTCACTGCAAGAATGGTCGAAATCGGCAGCAAATGCATAAAAATTAACGGAAATCAACAGGCTGATGCAATAGAGGGTCTGAAAAAAAGCGTATTGAAAAAAAATAAAAAGCAAATTAAAATTAAGCTAAGTTACTTGTGTGAAATGGTTCCAAAGTCGCCTAGCTGGGGCAACAGAGCGGGTCGCAGGTTGCGGATAGCGGACGACCACTCTCGAGGTCAATTTTGAACAAGCTGGTGGGGGAAGTCAAGCACGGAATCGTGGACGGGAACCCCAGTAAATAAACAGTCACGGACAGCCAGCGGGTATCCTGCAACGAAGCAATACCGGCGATGCGAATTGTTCAGCCGCTTCTTAATAGTTGCTTTACACAAACCCATACCCAACACAACACCTACACATCTCCCCTCCCAATAGAAAATCTCACTCCGGGCTGAACTGCGGTGCCAAGAGTCAGCCTGGCTGAGGGCCCGGATCAAAAACTAGCCCAGTCTCAATCGGCGACCCCCTGTTCTAACTGTCGCCTTACCCGGGCATCGCCGATCTCTGCTCGGGCGAACCTTTCCCCTTCTCCGCAACTCGTGGGACCTGTTATGGAAGCAACAAAGATAACACAAAAACAAAACACAGAGACGGGAACTCTCAAAAAACCCACGGAAACGCTGAACACGGGTTCCAACATTCGCACCAGCAAGGTCCCGAAAGGGCCGCATCCCAAACTGGGGAGTACAGAAGCTAGTGCCATCCAAAATTTCGCTATTTATAGCTGTTATCCCGCTTAACTAGCGGGTTTATCCAAGAAAGGTAGAACGAATGTTTCTTATATCGAAACCATCTAAAATTTCTAGGATCCCAAAACATCATTTTGGAACAAAATGACAGAGTTTTTTTTTTTTTTTCAAAAGTCTCCCAAAATCTGGTTCTGCGTAGTGCTTTTGAACGGTGCATCCGATTTTGACAGTCATTCCTCATTTGACGCGTAATTTTAGTGAGAGTACATCTAGGTAAATAGCTGGTGGTAATTATCCCCACCGGCCCCAACAAATCAATATGCAATCAGGACATTAAAATATACAAATTTAGAGAATACCCTCTTAAAACGCTTAGACATTTTGTGAAGCTTTATCCGTGGTATAATACGCCTCCAACTCTGCACAAGTTTTTTTATTTTTATACCCGTTACTCGTAGAGTAAAAGGAAAACTAGATTCGTCGAAAAGTATGTTACAGGCAGATGAAAGCGTTTTCGACCCCATAAAGTCTATACATTTTTGATCAGGATCACTAGCCGAGTTGATCTAGCCATGTCCGTTTGTCCGTCCGGATGAACGCTGAGATCTCGGAAACTATAATAGCTAGGCTATTGAGATTAGGCATGCAGATTCCAGAGCTTCTTACGCAGAGCAAGTTTGTTTCAGCAGCGTGCCACGCCCACTCTAACGCCCACAAACCTCGCAAAATTGTCGCTCCTACAGTTTTGACGCTAGAGAAAAAAGACCTATCGATTGACCCAAAAAAAAGTTTGTTACGAACACCTTAAAGCCCACAAACCGCCCACAAACATCAAAAAATCGTAAATATGAACGCGGATATCTCGGAAACTAACAAAGATAGAGAATTGGGATCTCAGATTTAGATTCCGTAGCCTAGTACGCAGCGCACGTTTGCTTCGCGAATATGCCATGCCCACTCTAACTCCCACAAACCGCCTGAACCTGTGGCGCCCACAATTTTTGTGCTAGATACAAAATTTTAGCTGAAATGTATTGGTCTTATCAATACCTATCGATTGAACAAAAAAAAAAGATTGCCACGCTCACTATAACGCCAACAAACCGACTAAGCCTGTGGAGCCCACAATTTTCATGCTAGATTAAAAATTTTAACTGAAATTTATTGGTCTCGTCAATACCTATCGATTGATCCACAAAAAGTTTAAGTCTGTCTTCCGCCCACATAACCATATATTGAGATAACGGGTAGATGGCGCCTTTCAATCTCGCTTGCATATCTCCTTTTCCCTTTGGTCCGAGGTACTCGACAATAGCGTTCTTCCTGGCTGTTACTGAAAAATCAAAAAATAAGGATATTACAAAAACAAAACAGTTAGTAAGAGCGGTTCGATATATACTTTCCTATAAAACACACCACGGTAACGATTAACGAGGCCACATCAAACATTTTAAAAACTAGGGAAATTATCGTTTTTCGCCTGGGTGGCATCATGGGCAAAGTCTCAAAAGAGGGCGGCTGAAAAAATTGTTTCTCTATTTAGATTCTTACTCTTCTCTACTCTATGGACATACTGCGGTGAGATTAGTTAACAGATTGTGGTAGGCCAGCTTTTTATTCGCAGTCCTAGAGGCGACTGCAAGACGAGGGCGGCGTCGAGCGCGTACATCGCAGAGAGAAACGCGGACAGCGTGAAGACGTAGACGACGTCGGGCGCAGGCAGCGCAGGGATAGACGCGGACAGTGTTACGTGGGCATATTAGTGCCCGAGTCCTGACAGGGACTTGGGCCGAGGGAGAGGCGTCCGACATTCTGGCACCATTTGCCGGCATAAGCAACGTCGTATTCGGGTCGTGGGATCTTGGTAAGCGTCTCTCCTCTCCAACATAACGAGAATAAATATTAAAAGTGCCTGGAAAATAATATTAGTCATCAAGTTCGTCAGTCATCAGTCCACACTGCCCAACAAGCTTAGCTGTCGCTTGATTGCAATACGATCGGGCTCTGTTTTGGCCATATTCCCTTCCCTTCACACATTCGTGTGCCAATGGATCGTCGCGGGCCGCGCAATACGATTCCCTATTGTCAAGATTGTCCGTCGAAAATTATGTCATCGTTCTTGACCTACTCCACTCCTCGCGGCAGCACACCCCCTTTGTTAGAGTTCTAGCACACCATGGTTTCCAATTCTTTTTCGCATTATAAATTTATTAGGTAATATATATCTGCGTCTGATGATTAATCTAATTTAATTGACAATTATTCTGTTAGCGGAGAGTATCGAATTTATCACCTATGACGGTGCACACATCAGCAAAATACTGACTATTCACGACTACAAACGTCGCTCAGAGGGCTCTTGCAATTGTCATATAACTACAAGGCTGATACTCGCCGTTGAAAAAGTTTATAGTAGTCTATAAAACTGTAGGATACTGCACGAATTGTATTATTTGAGGATGTTGGTCCTTGATTATGTACATTTGATTATAACACATTTATATTGCATCACTACTTTCTCCGACGTATGCTATTGGTCGCTACGCTCTGAACGGATGGTTCCTACAGCTGAACAAATTTCAGGAGCATGGAGATCACGGATACTGCGTCCACAAACATCGCAGTATGTCGGATGTCGTCCATATTGTTGATCTTCTCCACGTTCTTTGATGGCAATAGCGGCGCTGGTTCGACACAAGATTATTTCGAGCTGCAATTGTGTTCTCCTCAAGGATTGTTGGATATGGTGGCTGGTCCTGGTGGCAGAAGACTCCATGGACGACTGCCCCAGGGAAAGTCGCCTTCCCTCGAAGCTGCCGGCTTCCGTCAGCAAGACACCCAAATGGATTCTCTCCCTTTTTCTATTTGTCTAAGGTCTTGTATACCAGACTAGAGCTTTTACTTGGCTGCGGGTATGGATCGGATAAACTAGGGGTTCCCACCTAGAATTACTCTTTCTTGATATCTGCTATCTTGGGAGTCAACGGCCGGCTGTTGCCCTTTGCCAGCTACCGGAGTATGGTTACCAATAGGTCGATAGTGGCCGTTGTTCTGGCCACGCGACACCCGAGAATTGCCGAATTGCTTCTTCTTCTGCCTTTACCAGTATGAGTCTGGTTAGTCACATGCACCCCTCCCCCTGGCTAAAGATTCGTCGTTGTTTCTCTATGTGAATCATTTTATTTGGAGGGCGTACGTATCAACAGCTTAGAGACGCGGGCAACGTTGGGACGAGGACAGCGTGCAGATTTGATTGAGTTCCTGGGCAGAATACAGCAATGCAACATTCCGCCAAGCGAAGTTACCGGTTGAACAAGGAGCAAACGATTGCGGCTCCTACACCTGCGAGTAGTGGCGTGGGAAATAAGCAGGTGTAGAAGAAATTGGAAGCTATTATGGCGCCCCTGATTCCCAGCCAGACTGCGATCACGGTAACAGCTTCCCAGCCTGGAATTGTTGTCACCACGGTTGGAGCTATAGAACCAGGACAGTTCCAGCCACCCCCAATGTTGGACCTCTTAAAGAGCATCGCATCGCTAGAGAGGGAAATGGAAGTCGTGACAGTTGGCAAAGTCGGCGTGGTTAACGCACCGTCGGGGCCGCCGGATTGGTCCGCAATTGTTCACGAGTGGTAACGGGATCCCATAAAACGGGGTCGGCACGAGCAGAGCGACATTAGAGGCGCCGCCATCTTGGAGCGGGCCAGCACTGTTAGCAAGTAGCAGTCATCATCCCCCATTTTGTGCAACAAGTGCCACGCAGACAGAGCAAAGGTTTGCAACGCCGGGTGTGAGCATCCAGAACGCCATGACGCCGACGTCAGTAGCTGGATCCTACGATAGGGTGACACCAAACGAAAATAATGGAACTATATGCCACGCAAGCTACCCGATCTGCCAGTATTTGGTGGTCTGCCAGAGGACACTCCGATCTTTTATTGTGCGCCCACTCTAACGCCCACAAATTGCCCAAAATGGTTTTGACGCTAGAGAAAAAGAACCCATCGATTGACCCATGAAAACGTTTGTTACGCCAACTTTAACGCCCGCACGCAGCGCACGTTTGTTACGCGAATATACCACACGCACTCTAACGCCCACAAACCGCCTAATCCTGTGGCGCCCACATAACCATATATTGAGATCACAGGTAGGTGGCGCATTTCAATCTCGCTTGCATATCTCCATTTCCCTTTGGTCCCTTTAGCTGAGTAACAGGTATCTGATAGTCGAGGTACTCGACTATAGCGTTCTTCCTTGCTTTTACTGAAGAATCAAAAAATAAGGATATTACAAAAACTAAACAGTTAGACAGAGCGTTTCGATATATAATTTCCTATAAAACTCACCGCAGTAACGAATAACGAGGCCATATCCAACATGTTAAGAACTAGGGAAATTATCGTTTTTCTCCTGGGTGGCATTATTGGCAAAGTCTCAAAAGAGGGCGGCAGTGACAGTGGTGTCTCTATCTAGATTCTTACTCTACTCTACTCTATGGACATACTGCGGTAAGATTAGTTAACAGATTGTGGTAGGCCAGCGACATGCCTTTTATTCGCAGTCCTAGAGTCGAATGCAAGACGAGGGCGGCGTTGGGCGCGTACAGCGCAGAGAGAAACGCGGACAGCGTGAAGACGTCGGGCGCAGGCAGAGCAGGAATAGACGCGTACAGCTTAGAGACTCGGGCAACGTTGGGACGAGGACAGCGTTCAATAAAGCGAATGCACACGGGAGAGTTGGAGACTAATATTCTGCCATTCTGCCAAGCGAAGTTACCGGTTGAACAAGGAGCAGGTAACTACCGTGTTAACGAGTGTGGTTCCTACACCTGCGAGTAGTGGCGTGGAAAATAAGCAGGTGAAGAAGAAATTGGCAGCTATTATGGTGCCCCTAATTCCCAGCCAGACGACTGCGATCACGGTAACAGCTTCCCAGCCTGGAATTGTTGTCACCAAGGTTGGAGCTATAGAACCAGGACAGGTCCAGCCACCCCCAATGTTGGATCTCTTAAAGAGAATCGCATCGCTAGAGAGGGAAATGGAAGTCGTGAGAGCACGGAACAACATGAGCATGAACAAAGATTGCGTAACAGTTGGCGAAGTCGGAGTGGTTAGCACACCGTCAGGGCCGCCGGATAAGTCCGCAATTGTTCACGAGTGGAAACGGGATCCCATAGAACGGGGTCGGCAGGAGCAGTGCGACATTAGAGGCGCCGCCATCGTGGAGCGGCCCAGCACTGTTAGCAAGTAGCAAACATCATCCCCCATTTTGTGCAACAAGTACCGCGCAGACAGAGCATGCGTTTGCATCGCTGGGTGTGAGCATCCAGAACGTCATGACGCCGACGTCAGGAGCTGGATACTACGCTTGGATGACACCAAACGAAAATAATTTATATATATAATTTCGTATCCACTGCCCATCCGGAATTTAATAGATTTTAACTTTTAAGATTATCCAGAAATATAACATTTTTTAGGGTAGTACTCATATTGACATGGACTTGACACGTTGGACACGTTGTATTTAGTTGTTACCTAGCAGTATTTTGATGCTTACATTCTGTTTAGTCTTGTTTTTGGATGGTTACTTTGTGTATGGTACCTGTAAAGTACTTGGTTTTGGATGATTACTTTTTGTATAGTATCTGTAAAGTACTTGGTTTTAGATGGCCACTAACTGTTAGCAAGTGTTATGAGTTGTTATAGTCTCTTATTAAGAATTATGAATGCATACAAGCCAACTTGCCGTGAACTTTAATTACCTGACCGTCATTAAAGTCACATGCCCAAGACCCAAGGCGCAGGACGTCTGATAGGATCATACATCTCAAGACCATAGAATGAAGTTGGATGAAGTTACGACCGTGCAACAACTCGCAAGTAGCCGACGTATCTCATTGAACAAAATACTTTCCCTTCATTTGTACTTGTAGTTTTAATTACGGTCAGAAACAAATTTTGTAGGATCATTTAATATTTTGTTTTTAATTTAGTTAATTATTGTAAACATATTTAATTAAATTCATAATTAAATATATATTTAATATATATTTGTATATAATTAATTTTCTGACTCCACCCTCTGTAAGAAATATATGGGTTATTAACCTTCGTTCCCATAGATAGATGTAAAATAATTCTCACAATTTAATGTTTCTCAGATGTTGGATTATTCTTAAACCATTCATTTGTTCAGTCAGAAACAAATTTTATAGGATCATTTAATATTATTTTATTTTTTTTATTATTGTAAACGTATGTCATTTAATTCATAAATAAATATATACTATATATATTTTAAAATATTTAATTTTCTGACACCTCCCTCTGTAAGAAAAATATTGGTTGTTAACCTTTGTTCCAAACGCATATTTTCGCTTGGTTCCCATAGAAAGATGTAAAATAATTCTCACAATTTAATGTTTCTTAGATGTTGGATTATTTTTAAACATTATAACATATTTCGAAGGCATCTTTAGCTAACATAGGAGCGTCTTTTAATTTAATTTCTGATTCAAGTATATGATAGGGGTGGTGTGACCTGGTAATATCTGTTTTTTGTTGCCAACTATTTTTCTAGCTCTTTTCTATTTGTATACTATTTATATGAGTTAGGCACTAAAATTTTGAATAAGTTTAATAAACTCTTTAATAACAATACTTAATTGGTTTTCGTGATTCATGATGGCGGTTGAGCTGCTTGGACTTTGATTACTAGCTGTTGTTAACTGTTACGAGCTGTTAATAGATGGTGTTGGAGCGGGGTGTCTTGATCGTTGAAAACAGGTGAAGCCATAAGATCAAATGGTACGCAAAAAACACGGTATTACTTTGGGGCTTTTACGCGACGTGCGTAGATGTTTATTAACTCACTTGGAAAAGAGCACTAGTTAAGCCTTACATAATTTAAGCCCTCCACAGCGGAGCGGAGACTTAGGGGAGAGATGAAGAGGGAGAGCGGACGGCAGTGCGAGCGCGCGAGATGTATACATCTGGATAAAACTGCCGCTCGACACTGCCTCCTGAAATTAAACGCCCTTTTGACGTAATCATTCTCCCCCCCTTGTGAGGACTCCAGTAGCAAGAACCTCAGGATAGTAGGCTCAGGAATATGTTGGAAGTGAAGATCGGTCGTCCGTGTGTAGGAGAGTGTGGTGGCCCTTTCCACACTTGTGGCAGTGATGACCACTGCGGCAGGAGTCCTTGGAATGATTGTGAGCCAAGCAATTGGAGCGGTACTATTGGATATGTACTTCCTGAAGCCGATTTCGGGGGCTTAGCCGTAGAAAGTGGTGGCACTTCCGTAGAGGATGGATCTTTTGGCAGACTCGGCATTGGTAGGACTTAACACCTCGAGTACGTCTGCCATCCAAGGCGGGGTATGGAACCCAATATTCGGATGGAGTATTCTTAGGAGGGACTTTTGGTATGGAAACTTGCGCTGTATAGGACGAAATGATGTGTGGAACTGAGGCGGATACTGGCCTTGGAGGATCGGATGGAGTCGGCGGAGTAGTAGGGCCGCTGATGGCTGCTTGCAAAGCAATTGGAGCACAGCTGCTTCCTTTGAATATAGGCTAGGCGATCGTCTACCGTCATTTGTAGGAAGCGTGGACATATACGCAGGTGGTGGTTCTTCTTCGAACACAGATCGCATCCTTTGGGTATCGGAACTAGCCTTGAATCAAGCTATAGCCACGTAGGAATTTCGGCTTTATTTTGGATGGATTGCTCCCATAATGAGAGAGTGAGCTTTGGTAGATTTGTCGAGCACATATAAACCAGGATAGGGTCCCAATTCTCAATATTAACACCGGAGCATTTAAAGAAAGTTAAGCAACCTTGAAAAGTGCGTTGAAGTTTATTTAAGACTGCTCCCGACTCCTGTGCTATGGATTGTACATTGAAAAGTGTTTTCAGGTGACTGTTCACCTGCAATCGCTTATTTTCGAAACGCTCAGTTAGGTTATTCTAGGCTGAGCGAAAGCCATCATTGGTGAGTGGGGATCTTAAAACTATGGAATGAGCTTCGCCACTTGTTTTTGAATTTAAGTGGAATAATTTTTCAACGGGCGTTAGACTCGGATTGTCTATGTATATTGCTGTGAAAAGGTCCCGAAAAGTCGGCCAGTGAAGATAATCGCCAGAGAAAACCTCTGTGTCGATAGGAGGGAGCCGACACCCATAAGAAGTGGAATTTTGGAACGGAGTTACTGGAGTTTGAGGTATTTGGGAGGAGCATTTTTGGATTTGTTCCATCAGCTGCGCGCAAATATTTCATAAGACTTTAGTATGGAAATCGTGTCTGCGGCGCTCTCGCCTGCAGCTATAATGCAGTCGGAGCATATGTCGTATGCTGCCTTTACCGTTTGCCACAAGGAATTGAAGTGATCGCGTCGGATTTTACAGGCGGATAACGTTGGGGTAGGAGCACCTGGAGCGTTCACAGTGGCCTCAAAGTGGATCAGACAGTCAGCTGTGGCCATAAATCGGGTTAAAGCGGATTTTGCTGATGTTGCCATGACGTAAAATAATTTAGAATTTTATTTTAGAAGTAAGAAAATGGGCTTAAATCCAATTGGAATTTAGAAATCAATCAAGATTGTAAATATATACGGTCACACTGTCGGATAGGTAGAGTCAATAAATATTTATTATATTGGATGGTCGGACATATGTAAAGAATTACGGACTTTAATTTTGTTTGCTTGAAATGAACATTTTTTGTGAGCTCTTGACCCACTGTGCACTGTCGAAAATATCGATGGGGTGAGAATAGCGGAATAAAGTTGCGGGAATTGTAAAGACTACGCTTATGTTTGTTTGTCGGTGCGTTTGTTTGTCACCTGCACAGCCTTGCAAACGATTTGCTGGAGTAAATTTGTGGATGTTGTAACTTTCTTTTTAATTTTAGAAATAATTTAGCCGTATTTGTAGGTCGAGAAAAGTAGTTGGAGTGGACTGTATTAGAAAGAGTAGTTAGAGTGGACTGTATTAGAATATTTATGTATTATATTTATCCTGAAAGTAATTGATATCGCTCCGCCGTAATACAGTAAAAAAAAACTGTATTTATCCCATTTTCTATCACCATAATAAAAGTGTATACCCACACCTATATGACCAATTGTATCCTTTGTCCAAAATGTCTGTGATTTTCACTTATAAATTTGTCACCGCTAATTTAAATCACATTAAGCAAACCACCCATTGCTAACCGTGCCATAACCCCAGAGTCAAGTTGGTTACCTACAAAAAACACAGGTGGTGGTGTAAAGGATTGCTAAAATGCCTCGAAGCAGGCGCAAAGGTCAAGTTATTGGAAACAATTCATGGAATATTATCCCTTTATAAAAAGATCATAAAAAATATAATTAGGAAAGTATTTTATAACTGTTACCAACAACACAAATAGTTATGTTACAAAGGATTGCTAAAATGGTTCGCCGCAGGCGCAAAGGTCAAGGTAATAGACAAAATTCGTGGAATAATATCCCTTCATAAAAAAGGTCATAAAAAATATAATTAGGAAAGTATTTTTTATTTGCGAACCATTTATAACTGTTACCAACAACACAAATAGTTATCTTACAAGGGATTGCGAAAAAGTCCACAGCGAAGGTGCAAAAGTAAGCACAAACAATAAAAAATCCTTGGAAGATTGGAAAAACAAAATTTTAAATTTAAGTGGAATAACACTCTCAAAACTAATACAAGGGTTAGTCATAAATTTCTTGCCAGCACTAACAGTGTTTAAAGAGCTGTTTGCTGCTTGATAGCTCAGGCAGAACACCAGAAGACACCACAGCAGAAGGATGACCGAAGCTCCTAGCGACATCACTGAAATGCGCGCTCGCCTGAATGAATGGGCACGCCTGAAGAATGTGCACGCCAACAGGCGAAAGCGCTGCAGGAAGAAGCAAAGCAACAGTGTTGGGAGGAACTCCCACTAAAAGACGCGCTGAGGACCACTGCGATCCATCTTCGGAGTGTTCTACCGAGTGTTCTATCCGGTAAACGAGGATAGGTAGCTCGCGCTGGTAGATCGCCAGGAGCAAAACATGCTTAATTATGAAGCATGGATGGCGACCCACGACAGGATGAAGGAAGAGGCGGACTGGTATACCGCAGTGTACCAGGGCCTGTTCCGGAACCCATTGTTCCCGCCTCCGCCCAGGTATGGCCTTATTCCCGACCGAGGAGCGGAGACGGCAGGCGGCTGAGATAGAGGCGGGGGAGCCACTCTTCCCGGGAGAAGGCACATTTCGCCGATTTTCATTCTAAGGAAAATTAAGTAGTTAGCAAAACAAAAAAATAAATAAACAAAATAATTATAAAAAAAAAAAAATAATAAAATAAATATATAAAAAGTACAAAAAAACAGATATTACCAGGTCCCAACGCGCCTGCGTCGAGGCATTTTAGCAATCCTTTGTAACATAACTATTTGTGTTGTTGGTAACAGTTATAAATGAACCATTTATAATGTATTTATTATTTCTAATTATATGAAGGGATAATATTCGATGAATTTTTTCCATTACCTTGACCTTTGCGCCTGCGTCGAAGCATTTTAGCAATCCTTTACACCACCACCTGTGTTTATTGTAGGTAACCAACTTGACTCTGGGGTTATGGCACGGTTAGCAATGGGTGGTTTGCTTAATGGGAATTAAATTATCGGTGACAAATTTATAAGTGAAAGTCACAGACATTTTGGACAAAGGATACGGTTTTATTATTTTTACTATATTACGGCGGAGCGATTTCAAGTACTTTCCCAATTATAGTTAATTTTAAATAGTTTTTTGACATTCATATATTTTGTTCTTTCTAGACATTTTATTGTAGCTAATAACTATAGTTATGGGGTGTAACATGAAAAAAGGAAATGTTTTATGTTTACAATGAAATAGTTAAAGTGGATGATATTATTATATGTTCATAATATCTGTCAACATGAATCGAAATTGTTTATCAAAACAGCTTCTTAACAGCTTTTAGACAGTTTGTGTACAACAAATTTTTTAATTAGTTTTACAACCACAGTATAAATTTTTCCCCAACATAATCGGACATGTTCCCCTAAGATTTATATATCTGTTCGTACCCAAAGGTACTCAACATGACCACACCCAACAAATCAAGCAGTAGCCAAGTTGGGAACAGTACCAGGCGCTCAGTAGCACCCACTGCATATGAGAATGGCTGATAGTGAGAATGAGAATGGCTGATCAGCATATTATTTGTCTCACTTACTCACCGTCTCACCGACTAAACGGCACACTGACCGGCCAATGCAGTCAGCACATTTTGCAGCCAACTACACAAACTGCTACCATAATCAAAACTCCCTGACCTACCTACCTACTTTAGAATATAGCTCATTCACTAATCATTACACTAAACTTCCGTGTTCCAAGTAGTATATAAACATGTACCAAATGAAGAATAAATCAGTTATCAACACACCTCTTAACTCCGCGGTTCTACTTCCTACATTTGGGAATAGGGCTCGTAATACACTATCTCAACTAGTAGCTAACCACGTTAGCTCACCCTCAGCGCAGCTCCAGCATCGCCTGTGGTCCGGCATCACAGTAACCATCGTTACCATTGCCGCGACGCGATCGTCCTGCCATCAAAGCGTCCCCGTGCCAGCGACAAGTGCTCATTACCCCCTTGTCCCGCGGTGTGACCCGGAAGTGTCTACTTCGGTTAGGCACAAACAATATCAATCTTTAGATATTTTGGTTGTGTGATATTTCTTACTTACACAGCAAACACCTTGAAAATCAAAGTTTTTACTTCACATCGAAAGCCGTCTAGTGATCAAGAATTTTTGATCGTTCTTAACAAAAGACTATAACAGCTCGTAGAAGTTAATAACAACTAGTACTCAGCTAACATATAGTAAACAACTAGTATACATCGACTAAACATATAGAAACCAGATACTAAACAGCTAGTAACCAGCTAATTACATCTAGTAAACAACTGGTATACATCTACTAAACGTATAGTAACCAGATACTAAACATCTAGTAACCAGCTAATAACATCTAGTAAACTACTTGTGTACATATATTAATAGCTCATAACAGTTAACAAAAGCTAGCAATCAAAGTCCAAGCAGCTCAACCGCCATCATGAATCACGAAAACCAGATGAGTATTATTATTAAAGAGTTTATTAAACTTTTTCAAAATCTTAGACAATGATGCCTAACTCATACAAATAGTATACAAAGAGAATAGAACTAGAAAACTAGAACTAGAAAAATAGTTGGCAACAAAAAACAGATATTACCAGGTCACACCACCTCTATCATATACTTGAATCAGATATTAAATTAAAAGACGCTCCTATGTTAGCTAAAGATGCCTTCGAAATATGTTATAATGTTTAAAAATAATCCAACATCTGAGAAACATTAAATTGGGAGAATTATTTTACATCTATCTATGCGAACCAAGCGAAAATATGCGTTTGGAACGAAGGTCAACAAGCCATATATTTCTTACAGAGGGAGGAGTCAGAAAATTAAATATATAAAATTATATATATAATATATATTTAATTATGAATTAAATGACATACGTTTACAACAATTAAAAAAATAAAATAATATAAAATTTCTGACTGAACAAATGAATGCTTAATCCAACATCTGAGAAACATTATATTGTGAAAACTATTTTACATCTATATATGGGAACCAAGCGAAAATATGCGTTTTGGAACGAAGGTTAACAACCCATATATTTCTTACAGAGGAAGGAGTCAAAAAATTAATTATATACAAATATATATTTAATATATATTTATTTATGAATTAAATTAAATATGTTTACAATAATAAAATAAATCAACGATCGGGAAATGGCCAGCGATCTCAGCCGCAGAGGCAAGCGGGGATTGCACAATGCCACCTCTTCAAACTAACGGGCAAGCTAATCGAGGAGGAGCAGCAGTTTTCCGCAGCTGTGATGATTGTTGGGAATAGCTACAAAGCCACAATCGACACCGGAGCAACGGCAAGCTTCGTTAGCGAAGAATTGGCGGAAGGATTACAAAGACGGAGTAGTGGATCCATTAGTGTTGGGATGGAACTTCCTGAAACAAGTCGGAACCGAGATAAGGTGTGCTGGACACGAGATAATAATACCCGCCAGGAACCGACACAATGGATGGCTCGAGGAGAATCTATCAGTAGCAGTCGTTCAACAAGTAAACGAGTTGGACGATACTACAGCGTTCCTTGAAGCAGAGCTGGCAGACTTCAGCACAATGACGGGAACATCGAATATGGCAGAACACCAGATCAAAATGAAGGATGACAAGCCAATCAAGCTGAGATACTACCCCAAGAACCCGAAAGTTCAAGGGGAAATCAACGCAAAGGTGGACGAGCTTCTCCAAATGGGGTTCATAGAGCATTCAAAGAGTCCATACAGCTCCCCCAATGCCCCGCATAAACTACCTCCTGGATTAACTAAGGGAAGCGGTTTGGACCTGAAGGATGGATACTGGCAGGTCCCACTGGAAGAGAGTAGCAGGCAATATACGGCGTTCACGGTATCAGGCAAAGGTCTGTTTCAGTGGAGGGAAATGCCGTTCGGACTTCACTCGGCGTCGGCAACGTTTCAGCGAGTTTTGGACCAAGTAATTGGCCCCGAGATGTCACCTTACGCATTCGCTTACCAGGATGACATCGGACATCGGATGATCGGTCGCACGCTGGAAGAACACAAAAGAAACCTGAGAGAAGTGTTCCGGCGTCTAAAGGAGGCGAACCTGAGGCTGAATCCAGAAAAATGTCAATTCTTTAAGAAGGAACTGCTGTACCTGGGACATCGAGTGATTAGCGAGGGAATAGGAACAGATCCAGAAAAGGTAGCCGCTATCGCTGACTGGAACCTCCATCGACCGTCAAAGAGCTCGGGCAATACCTAGGAGTAGCGTCGTGGTACCGCCGATTTGTACTAGATTTTTCCAGAATCGTCAAACCCCTGAATGACCTGCTGCGCGAAGACAGTAAGTGGGAGTGGACACCGGAGCACCAGATAGCGTTTGAGGAAGTAAAACCAAGACTCGTGGCAGATCCGGTGCTAGCATGCCCGGACTTCAGTAGAACTTTCATCCTGCAAACAGACGCCAGCGACTACGGCATCGGAGCAATACTGACCCAGGACACCGAAAAGGGCGAAAGAGTAATCTCCTATTCGAGCCGAACACTGAACGGCGCGGAGAAGAACTATTCAACAATGGAGAAGGAGTGCTTGGCGATCGTCTGGGCGATCAGGAAGCTCAGGCCATATCTGGAAGGTTACCACTTTAAGGTAGTAACCGACCACATGGCCCTGAAGTGGCTCAACAGCATCGAAAGCCCTTCAGGATGGATCGCCAGATGGGCCCTGGAGCTACAACATTACGACTTTGAGATAGCGTACAGAAAGGGCCTAGCTAAACGTGGTGGCCGACGCACTATCAAGACAACCTATCAGAGACCCTACGAGGATTAAAAGAGGCATCGGCAACAATAACTTCAGGAGGGTGCAGCTGGAGTAAGGACATGGGCGAAAAGATAAGGACCCAACCGCAGAAGTACCCGGATGGTGAGACACTGTACAGGAACATACCTCACCGAGCAGGCAGTGAAGACGTCGCGTCATGGAAGATGTGCGTCCCAAAGTCGCTACGAGAAACAGTGTTGAGGGAAAACCACGACGCACCGTCTGCGGGACACGTAGGAAGCCGGAGGACAATTGCACGGTTTGCAGCCCGATACTACTGGCCAGGCATGCGTAGAGACGCCCGAGCCCACGTAAGGAAATGCGAGATTTGCATGCGGTTTAAGCCCAATCAGATGCAGGCGGCCAGGAAGATGTTGACCCAAGTGCCGGAGGAACCATGGGCCACGGTATGTGCAGACTTCGTTGGACCCCTACCAAGATCTAAGCACTGGAACCAAATGCTGCTGGTCATGATAGACAGATTTTCGAAATGGACGGAACTGGTGCCCCTGCGCAGTGCGACAGCAGAGTCGCTCAAGAAGGCGTTTAGGGAGCGCATAATCGCAAGGTACGGGGTCCCGAAGGTGGTCATAACGGACAATGGAGTACAGCTTGCAAGCTGCATCTTTAAAAGTTTCCTGGCTGAGATGGGTATCAGTCAACAATTCACCGCACCATACACACCACATGAGAATCCGACCGAAAAACCAAACAGAACGGTCAAGACCATGATTGCGCAATTCGCAGGGCAGGACCAGAGAAACTGGGACGAGAAGTGGCCGGAGATTATGCTAGCAGTGAACACGAGCACATCGGAGTCCACCGGCCATACACCGTCGTTTCTTACCCAGGGCAGGGAACCACGTCTACCCAGCAGTCTGTATGATAAGGAAACCCTAGGCACTGGACGAGCTACGGAGACCCCTGAGGAAAATGCCAACAAACTGACGGAGGTATTCGAGATCGTACGGCGAAATATGAAAAAGGCGTCCCAGGACTAAGCCAGACACTATAATCTGAGAAGGAGGTAATGGTCACCAGCGGTTGGCGACATAGTGTGGGCCAAGGAGCATCACCTTTCCAAAGCGGCTGAAGGATTCGCTGCAAAACTAGCCCCGAGGTACGATGGCCCTTACCAGGTTGTAGATTTTGCCTCTCCAGTGATCTGCAAAATTCGGCACACACAGTCGAAGAAAGAAAGGACGGTTCACGTTGGCGAGCTCAAGCAGAGTAGACAGCAGAAACGTCAGATGTCTAACAACAAGTACGAGGCGACAGGATTAGGCGTCAGGCCGAAGCGAGAGTCATTCATACGCCACACGGAAAGGACAATCAGGATAGCACAATAACATGGATAAGGATTTCACGTTAATCCAGACTGCGAGGCCAAAGGATTATTCGTCAGGCCGAAGCGAGAGTCATCCATACGCCACACGGAAAGGACAATCAGGATAACACAAGGACATGGATAAGGATTTCACGTTGATTCAGACTGCGAGGCCACAGGATTATGCGTCAGGCCTAAGCGACAGTCATCCACACGCCACGCAGAAAGGTCACAAGGACGTGGATAGGGATGGATGGTGATCCCGACCACGAGGCAACAGGATTCAGCGTCGGGCAGTTGCCAGAGTCATCCGCGATTACGCCAGGCGGAAGGGACCCTTGCAAAACGGCACAAGGATACGGGTAACGTGTAGGGATCCAACCGCAACGCCACGTAGAAGAGAGTATGCGCGGAGGGAGACACCCGCTCTCGAAAGCTGCCAATATGGAGTCAGATGCTGCCAACAGAGGACGAGTGAAGGGCGAGAGAGGACGAACGGATGAGATGAAAAGGAGTGAAAGAAATGCAAAAGAAACTTACCTATGAAAGTTTCAAAATCACCACAAGCCAGGGAAGGGGGACCCTCGATAGGCGATCGATTGGCTCTGGACGATAGTGCGATCGATGGGCATATGAAAATGGAAATATCGGCCGAGGTGGAAATATCGCAACGAGTAGGTGGCAACGCCGCACCGTCGGTATCGATAGTCGCAGAAACATCGATCACGGACGGATGGTGAGACCAGGCGGAGAAACCGTGGAAAGGAGTGGGACGCAGCAATGAGCACCGACCTGGGGATCGATAGCCCATGAGTATCGATGTCCCAGCGGAAACATGGGAGATATCGGCGCGAGAGATTTCAAGTTGCCACGAGGAGGATGACCAACGCTGTAGAAACTCAAGGGAGTTAAGAGCGTCGAGGGAGCATCGAGGGAGCAACGAGGGAGCGCCGTGGGAATCACAAGGACTCGAAGGCTTGGACAAGCAAGGAAACGCCAGAGAGTAGAAACAAGTTTTAAATGTTTCCCGAAGTAAGGGGGGAATGTGAGGAGTTGAATAACTCCCCACAAATAGAAGCAGAAGCAGATGGCCGGCCGCTTACCAGATACGCGGCGAATTCGCGTAGTAACGGCGCGGCGAGGAGAGTTTGGAGACTTGGATGGAGAACGAGAGAGTTTGGAGACCAAGGATGGAGAGCGAGAGAGTTTGGAGACCAATGAAGGAGAGCGAGAGAGATTGGAGACCAAGGATGGAGATCGAGAGAGAATGGAGACTTCGCGGGCAGAGCAAGAGTGCCGTATGCAAAAGGGGATAACGGAACTCCACCGGACTTTGGACTCTCCCGTGAACTTTGGACCGGGAGAGGAAGTGCCACATCTCGACAGCATCTCGACAGCGTGCCACAAGCATCACGGGAATCAGCGGGATGGCAGCAGTGGGCGGAGCATCGATTGGAAGCGGTGCGTGAAGGACAAGTGAGTCAACCAGGAGGCACATACTTTGGACCCGGAGTGGAGAGATCCAGCGGGCCATGCACCAAAAGGAAATAACGGTTCCCGGAGGCCCTATATAAGGCCGCAGAGCGCTGGCAGCTGGATCAGTCGATCACGAGGAGTCAAACCTTCAAAATCAGTTCAAGTACCAAGTGAACAGTCAGTCAAGCAAGTAATCTAGGAGGGAGCCTCAACCATGCGAGTCGTCGGAAGCAGCGCCGTGTGGAGCACACAAGGAGCAAGATCGCCACGTCGAGACGTTCGGGATTGGGACATCAGGAATCTCAGAATTGAGACACAAGTGGCTGAGTTTTGGAAGGCATCACGCGGCTAAGTCAAGGCGTTTGTTTTCTAACTTTGTCACGACCACACCCTGGCCCGGCGGGTCTGTCAGCAAAAGAGTCCTACGACGAAGAACCGTCACCTTGGGGAGGAAAGTTGCCTGCGACCCAGCGTACCTTGCCCGATCAAGAGGCCTGGAGAGCCCTGCGATTACCGGCGAAGTTCCCGAGCAGCGACCGCCCAGCTACCCGAGCGCCAGAACAACGAGATACTGGTCAAAAGACAGCGCAGAGGACATCGACAGCGACGCCAGCAGACATTTCCGGCAGCCACGTTACCATCGCCGCGCGGAGCTCATTGGGGAGCGCAGGAGCGTCGCGGACGTCACGCATTAGGGTGAAGCCGGGTGGAACGTTCGTCTGCGCTAGACGTAAAGCAAAGTGAACTGCTAGGCAGTTTCCTGGCGTCAGCCTTGACTGTCAGCGCGATCTGAGCAAGAACCTAGCGGGACCGTCCGGGACAGAGCAAGGGACAGGTATTGCCTCGAAAGGCGTCGGCCTGGAGCGCAAGACTAGGGTGTCTGAGAACGGTGACGCTTCCCTAAGCCCACAAGGCCGAACTCTCTGCGAGTCTAAGGCGCAACAAGCGACCCCGAGACAGCGCGTCGGCAAGCAAGCAGAGGCGGCCACTACGAGCGTCCCGAAACCCAGGAGCTGGTGGAAGACGAGTCAACTCGTCGAGGAGCCAGAAAGAGGAGCGCCAGCAGCCGGCGGAACCAAAGCCAGGAGATACCGAAGCCAGCCCAGCCACACACCCACTGTACTAATACCACGAGAATAAATCCCACTGTTAACATTTTAACTCTTTGTTTTCTCACTGACTTTGGTGGGACGAACACACAATCTTCTGAGCTAGCCGCACGAATCTCGTAGCGAGCAGACACAAAAATGAGTTCGTTACAAGGTTTCTTTGATAATAATAATAATTTTATTCTAAAGGAAATTGGAATTGTATTCGAAAAAGATCCAAACATAAATAAAAGTTTTTTAATAGAACCACCATACGATTTTACTTTGCTAAATACAAAATCTCGAAAGACTGCAATTTGGTTAACCAATACACATCACAAAATTTTTTTGGAACGATGGGTGGGATGGAACTACAAGCGGAAAACAAATTATTTGTAAAGGTGTGGAAAAGAAACGATTGCTACAGATGTTTTTTGGGAGTCGTCAGCTCATTAATATCGAGGAAATGGGCTGTCCGTCATTAAACAGGTTTAAAGGAAACCGGTTTCCCTTTGTGAAACACACCTTAAGGGCGGGGTTTGTGCTTTAAACAATGCATACATTATTTTGACATTTTTTAATAGTAGCTCCAAAACAATAATATAATTGATATACATCATTTTAAACTTGGGACTTGATGTGTAAGGACCTACAAGAAAATAAAATTAATAAAATGAAATTTCATGAGGAAATTGATAAATTTATTGAACAATTTAAAGGAGTATCTCTCCTTTAAATTGTTATATTGGTCAGCATTTTCAATACCTTCTAAACACAAAAACCATGTTCATGAATCGAGGTGGATATGATCTCAAAACTACGAATTATGGTGAACACTTTACATTTTGTAATCCAGAAATGACGTCGGAAACGTGCGCTTTCTTCCTCCAAATCGCCGGAATCAAAGCAGAAAATCTGGGAATCATTAACTTGTCAGATTTTTTTATTGGGATTCTTTTGATGCTAATATGCTAATTGTCCCAGAATCAACGTTTCCATACTACTTAAGTGTTATGCATTACATACAAAATGTAGCACTTGGCCACAACATGTATACACAAATCCAAGTCACAAACAGTTCTTTAAGTGCCCGGTAATATGATCGCCGTTGAGTGTACTGGGACTGAGCAGAGCTGAGTCTACATATTTGACATGCTCGACCGCTCTGTCACCATGTGAACATAAGACCTCTCCTCTGCCGCGGCGACTTTTCGCCAGCCGCTACTATACATAAGCATTGAATGCTGCTCTGCCGGCGTCCCTGGCGGCGCAGCTACACTCTCACTAGCTGTACGAAGAATTGCAATAGAGTTTAGAATTATTCAATGAAGAGAACTCAAGCATATAGATTGGCCTGGATTAATTAATTAGAGAACATTTACATGGCGACCGTTACTTGGTGGATCGGAATGCATCTACGGACATAGGACCAGAAAACTTTTAAAGTACGGAAGCTGACCTGATGGTCAACATCAAACTGTGTGACTTTTTATTGAAGAACAAATTATTCAAATCCACGAAGAGCATCTGGACGGATGTAGGCACTGAGAGAATGCTCCAAAACGGCAGCAAATTAATAAAAATTAACGGAAATTAACAGGCTGATGCAATGGAGGAACTAAAGAAAAGCGGATATAAAAAGAGAGAAAAGACTAATTGAAATTAAGCTATGTTACTTTAATGAGGAACTTGTAAGATGGTTCCAAAGTCGCTTAGCTTGCGGCAACCGAGCGGGTCGCGGGTTGCGGATAGCGGACGACCTCTCTCGAGGTCAACTGTGAATAAGCTGGTGGGGGAAGTCAATCACGGAATCGTGGACGGAAACCCAAGTAAATAAACAGTCCCGGACAGCCGGCGGGTATCCTGCAACGAAGCAATACCGACGATGGGAATTGTTTAGCCGCACCTAAATAGTTGATTTACACAAACCCATACCCAACACAACACCTACCCATCTCCCCTCCCAATAGATCATCTCACTCCGGGCTGAACTGCGGTGTAATACGGACCGTGCCAAGAGTCGGCCTGGCTGAGGGCCCGGATCAAAAACTAGCCCAGTCTCATACGGCGACCCCCTGTTCTAACTGTCGCCTTACCCGGGCATCGCCGATCTCTGCCCGGGTGGACCTTTCCCCTTCTCCGCAACTCGTGGGACCTGTTATGGAAGCAACAAAGATAACAGAAAAACAAAACACAGAGACGGGAACTCTCAAAAAACCCACGGAAACGCTGGACACTGATTCTAACATCTGCACTAGCACGGTCCCGAAGGGGCCGCATCCTAAACTGGGGAGTACAGAAGTTAGTGCCTTTCAAAATTTCGCCGTTTATAGCTGTTCTCCCGCTAAATTAGCGGGTTTTTCCAAAAGTGGTAGAGCTAATGTTTCTTATATCGAAAAAGTCTTCCAAAATCTTGTTTTGCGTATTACTTTTGAACGGTGCATCCGATCTTGACAGTCATTCCTCATTTGACGCGTAGTTTTAGTGAAAATACATCTGGTAAATAGCAGATTAAATTTTCCAAATTTTCACTTTTTTCTATCTCCCAAACCAATTGATTTTCTTAAAGTCTTGGTATGTAATCCTTTTAGTTGTTGCAATACCTTGCGATTGATGTATCACTCGTACCAATCGCACGATTACTGTAGATTTTTATTTCCTCGTGTATATATACATAATAGTCGCCCTCCTGGTGCGCTTCGTCATTAAGTGGAATGCCGTCCATAGAGATGTAAAAATAGTGTTATTAGCTTGTTGCTAAGGTCTTACTTTATATGCAGAAAAAAGATTAAACTTATTAAATTTTGATCGATGTTTGTGCAATCAGGACGTTAAAATATACAAATTTAGAGAATACCAACTAAAAATGCTGAGACATTTTGTGAAGCTTTATCCGTGGTATAATATGCCTCCAACTCTGCAAAATTTTTTTTTATTTTTTTTACTGAGGAAGCATGAAATAAGGACACTACAAAAACAAAACAGTGAATAAGAGCGGTTCGATATATAATTTCATACCTCTGTAACGAACAACGAGGCCACATCGAACATCTTAAAAACTAGGAAAATTATCGTTTTTCGCCTGGCTAAGTCTCGAAAGAGGGCGGCAGAGAAAATGGTGTCTCTATTTAGATTGTTACTCTACTCTACTCTATGGACATACTGCGGTAAGAATAGTTAACAGATTGTGGTAGGCCAGCGACATGCCTTTTATTCGCAGTCCTAGGGTCGACTGCAAGACGAAGGCGGCGTCGGGCGCATACAGCGCAGAGAGAAACGCGGACAGCGAGAAGACGTAGACGGCGTCGGGCGCAGGCAGCGCAGAAATAGACGCGGACAGCTTAGAGACGCTGGCATAGTTGGGACGAGGACAGCGTGCAGATTTGATTGACCTCCTGGGCAGAATACAGCAATTCAACATTCCATTATTTATTTTTATTTATTTATTTATATCGTAGCGCTACAAGTGCACACTTATAATTATCGCGCTAGTCACATTGAGTTGATATTTTATATTATTATTATTTTTAAGTTATTAAAACAATTTCTCTCGCTCTTAATTAATATTAATGACTTACATCAAATTTTCGTAGTTTCTTAGTTACAATTATTATTGTTTTAAAATATATATATTTTTATTTTTTTTTTTTGTTTTATTACATTTTATTTAATTTTTATACTTATGTGTACTGGTATTTTAAAAGATCTTTAACTTTATTGTAAAATTGAGTTGCGCTCCTAATTGTTTTGTATTGGTGCGGTAGATTGTTCCATAGCCGGATACCATTTATGAAAAATTGCCTTCTCGAACACAGTGTTTGTATTCGAGGGCATATGTAATTTTTGGTTCTTACAGATGTGGCTGGGGTAAGTTTATTGGAAAGATATTTTGGTTCTCCACTCGTCACTATTTTGTGAAAGAAGATTAAAATTTTGAGATCGATCCAGGAGGTCAAGTTAAGGTCAAGTATTTTATATGTCAGTTCTGATACATGGTCAAAACGTCTTAAGTTAAACACATAACGGACAACTGAATTAAAAGCTACAGTTAATGTACGCAAATCCCGCGCATCACAATTTCCAAAAATTTCTATGCCGTAAAAGAGAGCGGGCAGGAGGATAACTTTGGCGATTAATAGTCTAACTTCCTCAGTTAGGAACGATTTGGAGAATGAAAATTTTATCAGCAGAGCATATGTACGCCCTGTTGCTTTGACTATATGGTTGCTCCATGATAAGGTATTGTTAAATGTTATCCCTAGATTAACTGCATTCACTTCATAGCTTATCGGCGTATGGCGTATATAATTTTTGGAGTGAAAGTGTTGAAAGTTGCTTTTTACCAATTACCAAGCACTTCGATTTTTTAGGATTTATACCCAAGCCATTTTCCTTTGCCCACTTTTCAATTAGCCACAACATTTTATAATTTATACGGACACAGTCATGTATTTCAGTTACGGGTCTACTAACATATATTTGGACATCATCAGCATATAAATGTACTTCACACTCAGACAGGATACTAGGGAGATCATTGACATATATAGAAAACAATAAAGGCCTAGCACAGATCCCTGTGGCACTCCCCTGGATAAGTTCCGGAGAGAAGAAACTTGCGTTCCAGAGACGACTGCTTGAAACCTATTCGTTAAGTACGACCTAATAAGCTTCGTCGCATTAGTTGAGAAATTAATCATATTCCTAAGCTTGGTACAGAGAATGTTATGATTCACAGAATCAAAAGCCTTACTGTGGTCAAGGAGCGTCAAAAACGTTACGCAGTTACTGTCCAGTTCTTGTCTTATATCCTCTACAATATTAGTGATTGCAGTAATACAACTCCTTTTCTTACGGAATCCTGATAGTTTTTCGTCAAGTAGAGAATTATTAGCTAAGTATATTTGAATCTGTGAGGACATAAGGTTTTTAAAGACTTTTGATAGAAAAGGTAATATTGAAATAGGTCTATAGACATTGTTTGGCTTAGGAATTGGGAAAATGTTGGCGTTTTTCCATATTAACGGAAATGAAGACGTTGTAATAGCCGTGTTAAAAATATATGTAACATGGGGCAACATTAGGGGAGCAAAAGCTTAACAAATTTTGGACTCATATTATGGAGACCAACCGCATCGGACTTGACATGCAGAATACTAGCTAGGACATCACTTTGGTTTATACATATAAAGCTAAAACTATTATCACAGAGGGGTTGAGTATTCAGGTACGGATTGCATGTTGCTTAAGGTACATCTATTTCCAAAAACTTTTTGTTTATTAATGTATTCGATAGTACTGTCACTTGGCTGTTTAAGTACTACTTTATATTTCAGCTTCACATTCACGTATATAGCAACACCTCCTGTACGACCAGTACGGTCGGACCGATAAACATTAAAGCCTTCACAAATAATAGACGAATCACATAGATCATTTACAAACCACGTCTCAGACACACATATCACATCGACATTAGACTGAGTGAAAAGGAATCTAAACTCATCAATCTTCTTTAGCAAACTTTGTGCATTTAAGTGAACAATTTTTAGACCAATTTTTTAACTACTTGTAGTTTTATCATGGCACTAGCTATGGAACAAACTTCCTCATCCTGCATTGTTGTTATCAATGATCTCAATATTCTAGTCTCTCTAGTCTCCCTGCATTGCGTTGCCAGCCTGGCCTCCAGTGCACCCAACCTCTGACCTGCTGCTTGTAGATTTTCTACCTCCCGGTTCAGCGTCTCAACCCGCTCACCCATTCGGTCCCTCATGGAGCGAAGATCGGCAACCTCGCGCTCCAACGTCAGGACACGAGCATCCATTTGCTTTACTTCCCCGGCGATTTTGTCCAAGCGATCCGTAAAGCTTCTGAGCATTCGCTGTTCAGCTTCCCGAACGGCCGACTCAATTTTCTCGGTTTGTTCCTCGAAGCGAGTCTTTAGGAGCTCCAGAAGCTGAGGCGAATTTACATCCGAGATGCGTTCGCTGGCAGTTCCAGCATTGTTGCGGGTACGTTTAGTGGGTGGAGCAGAAGAACCCATGACTTTTTTAAGTGTATTTATTGTTTGATTTGGTTAAGGTTAGGTCCGTTGTGTTTGTATTGTATCTTTCGGATTTAATCTTTAAGTTTAAGTTGTAGCTTAGCTTGCAACCACTCACTGCTTTACCGACAAACTGCCTTATCGACAATAGTGAATAGCTGCCTTATCGGCGATAGCGTAGCTGATAGGGCAACCTTTTTCTCTCTTGCACTCCGAAGATGCTGCCGCACCGATTGTCTCTCACTGAAGGTGCACGCACAACCGCACTTGTTGTTCAGCAAGAATTTATTTTCTGATTTATAGAATCAACTTTGTTTATTAGCACTATGTTGTGTTGTTCGCGGATAGGGCTGGTGGTGTATTAGGTGGTTATAGACTTTCTTCAATTTTATAAATGTTATTTTCCGTGGAATATCGTTTATTTTATAGAGCGTTCAATAAAGCGACTGCACACGGGAGAGTTGGACACTAATATTCTGCCATTCTGCCAAGCGAAGTTACCGGTTGAACAAGGAACAGGTAACTCACGTGTTAACGAGTGCGGCTCCTACACCTGCGAGTAGTGGCGTGGGAAATAAGCAGGTGAAGAAAAAAGTGGAAGCTATTATGGCGCCCCTGATTCCCAGCCAGACGACTGCGACCACGGTAACAGCTTCCCAGCCTGAATTCCTCATTTTGTGCAACAAGTACCGCGCAGACAGAGCATGGGTTTGCCCCGCCGGGTGTGAGCATCCAGAACGTCATGACGCCGACGTCAGGAGCTGGATACTACGCTTGTATGATACCAAACGAAAATAATGGAATTCATATGCCACGCAAGCTACCCGATCTGCCAATACTTGGTGGTCAGCCAGAGGACTGGCCGATCTTTTATTGTCCGTTTACTGAGACAACGCAAACGTACAACTGTACGGATCTGGATAACAACCAACGCTTGCTGAAGGCGCTGAATGAGAGACGTGAGACCGTCAAGTCTCTCCTGACCCATCCAAGGAACGTGGACGCTGTGGTGGAGCAGATGCGCTTTAGGTATGACACTTATTTGCAGCCAGTTGAGTGGTATGCAAGTGGTATTCCCTTTTCGGAGAACAACTTGGCGAAGATTGTACCGTTCGCAACACGTGTGAGTATGCTCACAGCCATCTTGCCGTCAGCGAAGGCAGATCAGCATTTGGGGAATCCAACGCATATAAAAGACCTTGTGGCCAAGCTACCTATAAGCAAACGAGTAAAGTGGGCCAGGCATCCTGCGATGATTAAACCTTTCCCAACCATTGTGGATTTTAGAGCTTGGTTGACGGAGTATGCCAATGCGTCGGTTGCTTCATGCAAGCATCGACCATGACCAAGGAGACCAACAGGGTCGTCTTAGAAGTTGTCCAATTTCTGGAGGGCAACATGCAGTCAGGGACTGTAGAAAATTCAACGGAGCTTCGCCATCGGACAGGTGCAGGTATGTGAAAAGGCATCGATTCTGCATTACTTGCCTTCAAAGTAGTCACATGACTAGATCCTGCAAATCGAATGGTGGGTGTCAGTTTAATGGATGCCGTCAGAGGAATTCAGCCTGCTACAAGGGGCGGAAAGCCAACGAGAACATCGCCACACCTAGGCAAAGATAGAAGATTTAACGAGGGAGTTTCCAGACGCCGCCACTGTAGTCATATCGAATGCACACGTTACTTAGTGTTATGCATTACAAACACATTGTAGCACTTGGCCACAATGTGTATACACAAATCCAAGTCCCAAACAGTTCTTTAAGTGCCCGGTAATATGGTCGCCGTTAAGAGCACTGGGACTGGGCAGTGCTGAGTCTGCATATTTGACATGCGTCTTATGTTCACCTGGTGACAGAGCGGTCTATCACCATGTGAACATAAGACCTCTCCTCTGCCGCGGCGACTTTTCGCCAGCCGCTACTAATACATACGTCTATACATAAGCATTGAACGCTGCTCTGCCGGCGTCCCTGGCGGCGCAGCTACACTCTCACTAGCTGTACGAAGAATTGCAATAGAGTTTAGATTTATTCAATAAAGAGAACTCAAGCATAAAGGTTGGCCTCAATGAATTAATTGGAGAACATTCACACGGCGACCGTGACTTGGTGGATCGGAATGCATCCACGGAAATAGGACCAGAAAACTTCTGCCGTCTACAGCTCAACTCGCGATTAGAACTTGAACAAATAAAGTACTGAAGCTGACCTGATGGTCAAAATTTTACTGTGTGACTTTTTATTGAAGAACAAATTATACAAATCCACGAAGACTATCTGGAGGAATGTAGTAATGTAGGCACTGCGAGAATGATTCAAATCGGCAGCAAATGAATGAAAATTAACGGAAATCAACAGGCTGATGCAACAGAGGGTCTGAAAAAAAGCGAATTGAAAAAGATAAAAAAAGACAAAGTAAAATTAGGTTGTGTAACTTAAATGAGGAACTTGTGATATTGTCGCCTAGCTGGGGCAACCGAGGGGGTCGCAGGTTGCGGATAGCGGACGACCTCTCTCGAGGTCAACTGTGAATAAGCTGGTGGGGGAAGTCAATCACGGAATCGTGGACGGAAACCCAAGTAAATAAACAGTCCCGGACAGCCGGCGGGTATCCTGCAACGAAGCAATACCGACGATGGGAATTGTTTAGCCGCACCTAAATAGTTGATTTACACAAACCCATACCAAACACAAAACCTACCCATCTCCCCTCCCAAAAGAACATCTCACTCCGGGCCAAACTACGGTGTAATACGGACCGTGCCAAGAGTCAGCCTGGCTGGAAGCCCGGATCAAAATAAGCCCAGTCTCAAACGGCGACCCCCTGTTCTAACTGTCTCCTTACCCGGGCATCGCCGATTTCTGCCCCGAGCTTTCCCCTTCTCCACAACTCGTGGGACCTATTGTGGAAGCAACAAAGATAACACTAAAACTATACACAGAGACGGAAAGTCTCGAAAAACCCACGGAAACGCTATACACTGGTTCCAACATCCGCACCAGCTCGGTCCCGAAAGGGCCGCATCCTAAACTGGGGAGAGAAGAAGTTAGGTTAGGTAGGAGTGGTTGGAGACTAAATATTAGTCCCCTCACTTAGGCCACAATGGGCCCCTTGTGAAGAGAAGAAGAGAAGAAGTTAGTGCGTTCCAAAATTTCGCTACTTAAAGCTGTTTTCCCGCTAAACTAGCGGGTCTTTCTAAAAGTGTTAGAACTAATGTTTCTTATATCGAAACCATCTAAAATTTTTAGGATCCCAAAACATCACTTTGGAACAAACTGACAGTTATTTTTATACCCGTTACTCGTAGAGTAAAAGGGTATACTAGATTCGTCGGAAAAATGTAACAGGCAGAAGGAAGCGTTTCCGACGCCATAGAGTATATATATTCTTGATCACGATCACTAGCCAAGTCGATCTAGCCATGTCCGTATGTCCGAATGAACGCTGAGATCTCGGAAACTATACAAGCTACAAAACTGGGATTAGGCATGCAGATTCCTGAGATTCCAGCAAAGCGCAAGTTTGTTTCAGCAGAGTGCCACGCCCACTCTAACGCCAAAACTGTGGCTCCTACAGTTTTGGTGCTAGAACAAAAATTGTAACTGAAATGTATTGTTCTCGTCAATACCTATCGATTGACCCAAAAAAAAGTTTGCCACGCCCACTTTTACGCCCACAAACTGCCCACAAACTTCAAAAAATCGTAGGTATGAACGTGGATATCTCGGAAACTATCAAAGCTAGAGAATTGGGTTCTCAGACTGAGATTCCGTAGCCTTGCACGCAGCGCAATTGTGTTACTCGAATATGCCACGCTTACTCTAACGCCCAAAAACCGCCCAAGCCTGTGGCGCCCACAATATTCATGCTAAATAACAAAATTTAACTGAAATGTATTGGTCTCATCAATACCTGTCGATTGATCCAAAACAAATTTGCCACGCCCACTCTAACGCCCATAACGCCTACCGCCGGTAGGTGGCGCGTTTCAATCTCGATTTGCTGCTTGAATATCACCATTTCCCATTGGTTCCTTTAGCTGAGTAACGCGTATCTGATAGTCGAGGTACTCGACTATAGCGTTCTTCATTGTTTTATTTTCAAAAGTCCCCCAAAATCTTGTTTTGCATATTACTTTTGAACGGAGCATCCGATTTTGACAGTGATTCCTCATTTGACGCGTATTTTAAGTGAGAATACAGCTAAGTTAATCGCTGGGAGTAATTATCCCCCCGGCCCCAACACATCAAATTTTCCCAATTTTCACTTTTTCTCTTTCTTCCAAACGAATTAATTTTCTTAATGTCTTGATATGCAATCCTTTTTGTTGTTGCAATACCTTTCGATTGATCTATCATTCGTAACAGTCGGACGATTTCTGTAGATTTTCATTTCTTCGTGCATATAAACATAGTAGACGCCCTCGCACACCCTCCTGGTGCGCCTCAACCACAGTGATGTAAAAAATAGTGTTATTAGCTTGTTCCTAAGGTCTTACGTTATATGTGTGTGTCTAAAGCATAAAAAAGATTAAATTAATTAAATTTTGATCGATGTTTCTGCAATCAGGACGTTAAAATATACAAATTTAGAGAATACCATCTAAAAATGCTGAGACATTTTGTGAAGCTTTATCCGTGGTATAATATGCCACCAACTCTGCAGAAGTTTTTTTTATTTTTTTACTGAGGAAGCTAGAAATAAGGATATTACAAAAAGAAAACAGTGGGTAAGCGCGGTTCGATGTATAATTTCCTATAAAACTCACCGCGGTAACGAATAACGAGGCCACATCAAACATTTTAAAAACTAGGGATATTCTCGTTTTCGCCTGGGTGGCATCATTGGCAAAGTCTTTAAAGAGGGCGGAAGCTTCCCAGCCTGGAACTGTTTTCACCAGCCACCCCTAAAGTTTGATCTCTTAAAGAGAGTCGCATCGCCAGAGAGGGAAATGGAAGGGGTGATTGCCCGGAACAACATGAGCAAGAACAAAGATTGCGTAACAGCTGGCGAAGTCGGCGTGGTTAACGCAGCCGGTTTGGTCCGCAATTGTTCACGAGTGGAAACCATAAAACGGAGTCGGCACGAGCAGTGCGACATTAGAGGCGCCGTCTACGTGGAGCGGGCCAGCACTTTAGCAAGTAGCAAACATCATCCCCCATTTTGTGCAACAAGTACCGCGCAGACAGAGCATGGGCTTGCACCGCCGGGTGTGAGCATCCAGAACGTCATGACGCCGACGTCAGTAGCTGGATCCCACGCTTGGATGACCCCAAACGAAAATAATGGAATCTATATGCCACGCAAGCTACCCGATCTGCCAGTATTTGGTGGTTAGCCAAAGGACTGGCCGATCTTTTATTGTGCGTTTTCTGAGACAACGCAAACGTACAACTGTACGCATCTGGATAACAACCAACGTTGCTGAAGGATTGCTCCTGACCCATCCAAGGAGCGTGGGCGCTGTGGAGGAGCAGATGCGCTTTAGTTGTGACACTTATTTGCGGAGAACAGCGTGGCGAAGATTGTACTGTTCGCAACACGTGTAAGTATCCTCACAGCCATCTTGCCGTCAGCGACGGCAGATCAGCATTTGTGGAATCCAACGCATATAAATGACCTTGTGGCCAAGCTTCCTATAAGCAAATAAGTAAAGTGGGCCAGTCATGCTGCGATGATTAAACCTTTCCCAACCATTGTGGATTTTAGTGCTTGGTTGACGGAGTATGCCAATGTAGTGTGTACTACTGTGGACGTCGAAGGGAAAGATCCGAGGCGTCGGTTGCTTCATACAAGCATCGACCATGACCGAGGAAACCAACAGGGTCGCCTTAGAAATTGTCCAATTTCTGGAGGGCAACATGCAGTCAGGGACTGTAGAGATTTCAACGGAGCTTCGCCAACCGAGAAGTGCAGGTATGTGAAAAGGCATCGATTATGCATTATTTGCCTTTAAAGTGGTCACATGACTAGATACTGCAAATCGAATGGTGGGTGTCAGTTTAATAGATGCCGTCAGAGGGATCACAGCCTGCTACAAGGGGCGGACAGCCAACGAGAAGATCGCCACACCAAGGCAAAGATAGAAGAAACAACGAGGGAGTTTCCAGACTCCGCCACTGTATATTTGACATGCTCGACCGGTCTGTCACCATGTGAACATAGGACCTCTCCTCTGCCGCGGCGACTCTTCGCCAGCCGCTACTAATACATACGTCTATACATAAGCATTGAACGTGACTTGTTGGGTCGGAATGCATCCACGGACATAGGACCAGGAAACTTCGGCCGTCTACAGCTCAACTCGCGATTAGAACTTGAACAAATAAAGTACAGAAGCTGACCTGATGGTCAACTTCAAACTGTGTGACTTTTTATTGAAGAACAAATTTGTTTGTGCCTAACCGAAGTAGACACTTCCGGGTCATACCGCGGGACAAGGGGTAATGAGCACTTGTCGCTTGCACGGGGACGCTTTGCTCTCAGGACGATCGGGTCGCGGCAATGGTAACGATGGTTACTGCGATGCCGGACCACAGGCGATGCGGAACTGCGCTGAGGTTGATCTAACGTAGGTTAGCTGCTAGTGGAGATAGTGTATTACGAGCCCTATTCCCAGAGGTAGGAAGTAGAACCGCGGAGTTATGGGATGCGTTGATAACTGATTTATTCTACATTTAGTACATGTTTATATACTACTAGGAACATGGAAGTTAAGTGTAATGATTAGTGAAGTAAGCTATATTCTAAAGTAGGTAGGTAGGTCAGGGAGTTTTGATTGTGGTAGCAGTTTGTGTAGTTGGCTTGGCAAACACTGCAAAATATGCTGACTGCATTGGCGGGTCAGTGTGCCGTTGAGTCGGTGAGACGGTGAGTTAGTCAGACATATAATATGCTGATCAGCAATTCTCATAAGCAATTCTCAGTGCTACTGAGCGCCTGGTGCTGTCCCCAACTTGGCTGTTGCTTGATTTGTTGGGTGTGGTCATGTTGAGCACCTTTGGGTACGAACATTCTCCCCCCATTGAGGGGTACCCTCAATTAATGTGGTGTCGGTCAGCACTTGACCGAATTGTATTGGAAGCACCTAACAAATCATTGACCGAGGTGGATCCTTCCTTCAACTGTGGCGGTTCCTTTATTTTATGATCCATCAATGCTAAGTACGTTAACTGAATCCTTTCTTCATCGAGTGAAATCTCATTTTGCCGTTTTCTATCTTTCGTTGGCTAATAAGCAGCATTCGGTCTTGCAAGATCATCTCTGTCTTCTACCAGAATAGGGTTGATTTCCGTATCAGATGAGGTTTCTTTATTGAGATAACCTGTGATTACATAACCAAGCCTAGTGCCTTGTGCCAAAGGTTTATTAGGTCCTAGTTCAAGAAGTTCACCGGTTATTACTCGAGAATACACCTCAGCCCCTAAGGTTAGGTCAATGGGTCCAGGTTGCCGAAAGTCAGGATCTGCCAACGGCAGTCCCTCGGGAATATTAAGATCGGTATCAATCGGTACTGACGGTTGGTCTGTAATGACTGTGGAAATAATAAATACCTCTATTAGTGTTTCAAGACCTGATGTAACTGATGAGAGCGTTGTTCTAATTGCTGTTGATATTTGTCCTCCGATTCCACATATTTCAATCGGTGACCTTTCCTTAAGAGATAACAGATCTGCCATTCTCCTTGAGATAAGATTCACCTGTGATCCACCATCTATTACAGCGCGACATGTTTGTAATAGACCGTTTGGCCCTTGTAATGATACCTTGGCGGTCGCGAGCAGAGTATATCCTCCTACGTCGTCGTAGCCTGCAATTTTTACAGTCGGTCCTTGGTGTAACAGTGAATGACGCCGTTGCTGGCAGACTCGACAAGTGGTCGGTGATCCACAGTTTTCAACCTTATGAGCTGTAGACAAACAATTTGTGCATGCTCCTACTTGAACAATGGCTTGGCGCCGTGCTTTGGTGTCCATTTGCTGGACACGGTTACATGCTCTAAGATTATGTTGTCCTAGGTGACAAATCTTACAGCTCTCTTCGTTGTGAACTGACTGATAGCGGAGTGTTGCTGTAGGTTGAGCGCTTATCGTCTCCAGCATGCAAGCGCGCCACTCAACAAACGTCAGTACACTCCTTAACGTTGGAATTTCCGTTGGTGCATCCGCTGAATTTTCCATAGCAGCTAGCGACTGCTGGTCTAGTTTTCTTCTGATAAGAAAACACAGGATTGAATCCCAGGATTTTGTGCTGACCTCGAGGTTTATAAGAGTACTCATTGAGTTTCTTATAGTGTCATGTAAGGCCCTTAGTTGGCGCGAGGAACCGTCTATAGGCGTATGGTCAATAATTTTTGCTATGGCGGCGAATACTTGTATATTTCCGTTCTGTGAGAAGGCTGTGTCTGTCAAAACGTTCCTCGCTTCACCACGAAGCGAACTCTGTAGTACTCATTGAGTTTCTTATAGTGTCATGTAAGGCCCTTAGTTGGCGCGAGGAACCGTCTATAGGCGTATGGTCAATAATTTTTGCTATGGCGGCGAATACTAGTATATTTCCGTTCTGTGAGAAGGCTGTGTCTGTCAAAACGTTCCTCGCTTCACCACGAAGCGAACTCTGTAGAGTATGTAGTTTTCGACAGGCCGAATATGGTTTATTATGTACCAATTCCACAAAAAGATCATGGAACCGTATCCAGTCTAGATACTCGCCGTTGAACTCCGGAATGCTAATTGGCGGAAGGTTCAAGTTTAGGCTCATTGGCGCGTCGTTTTCTCGAAGCAGGTTCATTTCGTATTCCTCTTATAATGTGTGGAATTGAGCTAGCTCTGCTTCTGCCAGGGCTGCGGCCTTAGGTGTGCTGGTCAATTCGTCGTGGGCTTGGCTCAGTAACGCCCAATGGAGATCCAGGTGCCTTTGTAGAGCTGGGGTGACGGTTGGGGCGGTCGAGGCTAATGTTAATGATGACTCCAATTCGTTGCATCTTCTCTGCAACTGTCGGATCACCGTGTCAATTGCGGAATCTCCTTTGACTTGATATCTTGTTGTGATCTTGATGTTGGCCGACGTTCGTCTCGGGGCCTTCGGAAGCCCGCTTCCTGTCGGCATGTTGTCCAGAAAGATATTCTGATATTTTTCGACCATCTCCTTAAGTGCTACTAATCGTGAAGAGTACTCACTTCCAGTGGGTAATGCCGCTTGCTGGACTTCTTTATCTAGGTCGCAAAACTGCTGCCAGAGATCGTTTAAGGGAACGTTCTCTTTGTTTTGGTCGAAATGAAGGCAAAGTTCGTCAATTTTTTGTGGGATAATGAAAAGGCGTATTATTATTATTCAAGATTTTTTTTAAATTTGTTTGATGGTGAAATTCAAAATGGCGGCTGCAAAATGGCGGCTTTCGTCTGCCTCCGCGCGGCAAACATCGTCCAGAAATTCCGAGCCTGCAGCCTCTTGTAGTCAACTCAAATAGAAAATTGTTATCATTAGTTAAAGTTAATATACTTTTGTAAGGCACTAACCTAATGGCATCAAATTGCGGCCATAAATTGACCGCGTAATGAATGTTCGAATTTTAAAGTTCGATTTTCGTACATTTTTTTTCAGTTAAACCACGTTGAAAAATTATAAATAAATTATTGTTTATTTCCGGAGTAGCTTAGTGCCCAATAAAAAAGCATATTCTTTCATAAAATTTTACATGAAGCAAATCGGTTCACAGGATGAAGCTGTGGACGCGTAATTTTTTTGGAAAACATGGTTTCGAGAAAAACGCGTTTAAAGTTTTTTAAAAGTACGCAGCGCGCGTGACGCAGGTGTATTCGAGACGCTCTCATTCACAAACTATTCATCGTATCGAAAAATCCTTTCACACACATACTCTACGGATATGTAGCTTTCAATTTTTTTATCCAAAACAAAGAGAACGTTCCCTTAACTGATTTAGCTTACCGGAATAATAGCCGTCTCGGTGGCGTCGGTCGGCAGAATCCTTGCCATAATTCTTAATGAGCTGTTGGATTTTCCCTTGCATCTCGTTTTGGGTGTCTAGTAGAGACATATAATATGCTGATCAGCAATTCTCATATGCAGAGGGTGCTAATGCAATAGAGGGTCTTAAGAAAAGCGAATTAAAAAAGATTAAAAAAAAATTAAAATTAGGCTATATAACTTTAATGAGGAACTTGTGAGATGGTCGCCTAGCTGGGCCAAGCACGTCGCAGGTTGCGGATAGCGGACGCCCTCTCTCGAGGTCAACTGTGAATAAGCTGGTAAGGGAAGTCAAACACGGAATCGTCCCGGACAGCCAGAGGGTATCCTGAAACGAAGAAATACCGGCGATGCGAATTGTTCAGCCGAATCTAAATAGTTGTTTTACACAAACCCATACCCAACACAACACCTATCTATCTTCCCTCCCAAAACAACATTTCACTCCAGGCCGAACTACAGTGTAATACGGCCCGTGCCAAGAGTCAGCTTGGCTGGGGGCCCAGATCAAAAACTAGCCCAGTCTCAAACGGTGTGCTCAGGGACATGGCAACCACCTGTTCTAACTATCGCCTTACCCGGGCAGAGATCTATTATGGAATCAACAAAAAATATTGAAAAACAAATCACAGAGACGGGAACTCTCAAAAAACCCACGGAAAAGCTGAGCACTGGTTCCAACATCCGCACCAGCACGGTCCCAAAAGGCCCACATCCCAAAGTGGGGATGACGGGTGGCAGAAAGCCAGCCGCGAACGCCAATAAGTTTACATATGCAGAAAGTCGGAAAGCCGCCCAGACCCTGCGCTCTCATGCCAGGATCAACGTTGCCACACCTTCGCCTGAATGGCTAAAGAAGATGGAATGGGCAAGGAAGGTGCTTCCTAATTACGAGCAGGATAAGCCCAGCGAATATAGGGCTTAGGCAGTAATCCCTCGATCTACCCTCGGTCACTGTTGCCGAGATTACCAAAGACCGAGTCTTTCTCGGTCGCATAGACAGGGGCAATCCGGAGGGCAGGATTCCCAGGAATAAGTGGAAGGCAGTGGAGTGCCAGCTTTCCATCATATGCCTGCGCATGGTGCGGGAGAAGCCAGGTACATCGCCCTGCTGCAAGGACGCGGGCTGGTACCAGGGCAGCGTCGAGGTGGTGGCCTGCGATCGGCCGGCTTATACAAACAGGCGAAGAGCAAGCTCGGTGAGGTCTACGAAGGGGCAAACATTGTCCCACTACACTGGTGTAATGTCCCCAGTAGGCCCCGAGCTCGGATTTGGCTCCCAGCAGCGATCAAGGCGCCGGAGGACATCCTCTACATGTTGCAGGAATGCAACCCGCACCTCCCCACAAAGGATTGGAAAGTCGTCAAGGTGGAGGAGCTTAAAGGAAATGTTAACCAGGTGGTGTTGGTCCTAAACATGGAGTCAGTTGCTCCAATCTAGACTGCTCGAGGAGTGCTAAACTTCGGGTTTAGTGCAATCCACATCAATGTATACAAGGGCGACTCCAACGCCGCTGGAAGCTCAGCCGGAAACCCAGCCGAGCAGGTGCTTGCAGGGGAGTTTTAGGCGCCTGGTGGGCTGGAGGACGGCTATTCTACCGATTCGTCGCTGAGCAGAGAGATGCGAGCGCTTAGATCGGCTATCGAGGAGGCAAGGTTGCTGGACTAGGATCAAAGGAATACAAGCTTATGCTTGACCTTAAAGAAGGTAAAACTCGAACCACCTGCGAGGAGTTGAATAACGCCCCAGAAAAATAAGCAGCAGCAGCAGCAGATGGCCGGCGCGGATGGAGAACGAGAGAGTTTGGAGACCAAGGATGGAGAGCGAGAGAGTTTGGAGACCAATGATGGAGATCGAGAAAGATTGGAGACCAAGGATGGAGATCCAGAGAGCTTGGAGACCAATGAGCGGATAAAAAGTGAGTGGAGACTTGCCGGGCAGACCAAGAGTGCCATGTGGCGATAACGGGACTCCACCGTACCTTGGACTCTCCTGTGAACTTTGGACCGGGAGAAGTGCCACATCTCGGCGGTGGAGCGGCACACAGGCGTGCCACTGCGGCAGCAGTGGGCGATCCAGCGGGCCGTGCGCAAAAGGGAAATAACGGTTCCCGGAGGCCCTATATAAGGCCGCAGAGCGCTGGCAGCTGGATCAGTCGATAACGAGGAGTCAAACCATCAAGATCAATCAGATATCAAAGTGAACAGTTGACCAACCAGATAGTCTACAAGGGAGCAACAGCAAGTCGAGTCGTCGAAAAAGCAGTGCCGTGGGAGCCTACGAGAAACAAAATTGGTACGTCGAGACGTTCGGGATTGGGATACCAGGAATCTCCGAATTGAGACGCAGGTAGCTGAAGTCCAGAGGGCATCCCACGGCTAGGTCAAGGCGGTCGGTTTAACTCTATCAACAAAGTCCTGGCGCTACGCCTCGGGTATAACAAGCCAGAAGGGAGAGCGGTCGATCGGTTCGGTCTCGAGTGGAGTTGTCCAGGAGAGCCACACGGTTTCGACTTGCGAGGTCCCGTAGCGGCGTGTCCGAATCCCAAGTATAACAAGCCAAAAGGGAAAGCGGTCCATCGGTACTGTCTCGAGTGAAGTTTTCCAGGACAGCCCTACGGTTTCGACTTCCGAGGTCCTGGAGCGTCGTACGCCCGAACCCCGAGCACCTAAAGCCACGCGACGTCCAGCCGCGCAGCCAGCACCACCAGGAGCAGTGCGCAAGATAGCGTCAGCAGCAGGCCTGCCACCACATCACGACAGCCGCGCAACACAGAGCGAGCCACGCGGAAAAGTCCCGGACCACACGCAGAATTGTGAGGCTTGGGTGGAACGTTCGTTTACACTAGGCGTCGAAGCGAAGTAAAGCGCGACGCAACTTCCTGGCGTTCCGCCTTGACTGCCCGCGCGGGCTGAGCAGAAACCCCAGTGGGACCATCCGGGACAGAGCAAGGGACAGGCGGCGGTGTGTCGAAAGGAGTGATCCTGGAGAGCGCAGCTTCTGTTCACCCTAGTCTGAGAACGGTGACGCTTCTCTAAGCCCGTACGGCTGATCCCCCTCGCGAGTCCGAGTCGTTACCTGAAGTCCCCAAGTCAACGCGTCATCCCGTGAATTCTGTGCTTTCTCACTGAGCTACTGGGCGGTCACGTTTATATAAATTTGGTGGGACGAACACACAATCTACTGAGCTAACCCCAAAAATCAGTTCGTTACACTTCATATTAGCCAGAAGGCATATAAGTATATTTCTGCTTCGCAATTACAGCAACGGAGATAGCACCGCAGTAAGCCTGGAGCTGCAGAGTGGCTCTATAAGTATACTATCGGCCTTCTTGGCCTTTGAAAAGGAAAACCCCCCAGATGCGCTGGACAGATGACTGCAGAGGAATGCGAAAAGCTCAGGAAAGGTTTGGTAATAGGCTGTGACGCCAACGCCCGTCACACCCTGCCCCAAACAATAACGACAGAGGTGAGGCTCTATTTGATTTTATTCTAACTCCGAATCATTATTATGCAACAATGGCAATGTCCCTACCTTCATAACTAAAACTTGCCAAACGATCATAGATCTAATAGACTCACTCGTAGGCGCAGTCAAAAACTGGGCAGTCTCTGACGAGCACTCTTTTTCAGACCATAGATTCATAGAATCAATATTGTTCCTTGATTCGCCATTGCCGGTCAGTTTCGCTAACCCCAGACGAGCCGACTGGCACAGGTACAAAGAAGATCTGACAAATATCCTCCCCATGGAACCGCCAGAAAGCACAGAAGATTGCAATACTGCCTCCAAAGTTGCATGCCCTACAGGGAAACCAAGGGGGAAGAAAAGGGCCACTATCGACCCGAAATAAATATTAGAGGCACAACACGGGTATACCAAAGGTAAGTCAACCGAGTCGGCGCTACACTTGGTGGTAAGCAGCATCGAGAATACACACTGATCGCCTTCCTTGACATAGATAACGTGCTTCCCACTGCTATAACAGAATCTCCCACAGAACTAGGGGTTGAGCCGCCAATGGTGGGGTTGATCCACAAATTGCTGATAAGCAGAATGGTCACAGCCACACTAGGGAGCTCAACCCAGACTAGACTAGTGAATAGAGGCACCCCGCAAGGAGGTGTACTATCACCCCCCGCAGTAAATCGATAGGTATTGATAGACCAATATATTTCAGTTAAAATTTTGTATCAAGCATGAAAATTGTGGGCGTCACAGGTCTGGGCGGCTTGTGGGCGTTAAAGTGGGCGTGGCAAGCTTTTTTTAAATCAATCAAACTACTGCGGATTCTGAAAGGAGGAGGTTGTAAGGTTGTGGCATACGCAGACGACGTCGCTATCATCTTTAATGGAAAATATCCACAAACACTTTGCGATCTTATGACCGCTAAACTTAAAATACTATCGGAATGGACGATAGCGAACGGACTCGGGGTAAATCCCTCGAAAAAAGAACTTGTTCTATTTACAAATAGGTACAAAATTCCAAAACTTACTCCACCCATTTAAAACAATTGTAATCTCTCTTTTAGCGATCACGCCAGGTACTTGGGGTTAGTACTACACAGAAAAAAAAATTGATATGATATGATGGTCAATTTGATGAAATCCCGTATCAATTCGGCCTTGATACGGCGCATATTAATTTGATATGTTCGAAATGGTAAAAACGATATTTCGGTAATATCATTTTCACATTAAGCGGTATCAATTTTTTAAAAATCATTTTGTTGAATTTGAAATTATTGTAGCTTTGATATTATAATTTCAAATGTACATTGTAGTATATTGAATATTAAAAATACCAAATTTATATTATTGTTAATTTGATATAATCTCAAAGACAAATTTAAATAAAAAATAATATACCAAAATTTTGTTATTATACGTTTTATTACCTATTTACAGTTTGTTCAAAATATTTGCAGAAATTCTTATTTACCCATTATTTTAGATATTTACATTGGGTCTTTTTTTTAGTACTTGTGTATACTTATCAACTAAAATTTCTTGATTGTGATTATATTTATATTATATTTATATTATATTATATTTAATTATGTTCACGCCAAAAGGGCGTTTAATTTCAGGAGGCAGTGTCGAGCGGCAGTTTTATCCAGATTTCTATATCTCGCGCGCTCGCACTGCCGTCCGCTCTCCCTCTCCACCTGTCCCCTAAGTCTCCGCTCTGCTCTGGAGCGCTTAAGCTAAGTTAGGCTTAAGCAGTTCTTGTTTCAAAGTGTACTAATAAACACCTACGCACGTCGCGTAAAAACCCAAAAGTACCCGCGTATTTTTCTGCGTACCACTCGATCTTGGGGCTTCAATTATTTCACCGATCAAGCCGCACCGCCCCAACATTTTGGTCCAGTTCGAGCAGGATTTCAAAATCTTTGGACTTTCCTCTCCTGGAGTTTCCTTTGATTTTGTCCCAGCAGGCTTGAAACACTCCAGATAAGTTCCGCTTACTATAATTGCCGGTCATACAGCCAGTTTTTCGAACCCTATTTCGACTAACTTTCTGTATGATATATTGTCTAAATCCAAAAGAGATTAATCCGACGCAACGGCATTTAATATATGTATTTCAATTCCGTTACTTGTGCCCGACAATATTCCAGTTTCCTTTGCCCACAGTTGCACACTTGAAACAATTCCAGTAAATATTTCAGTGCTACTATTCAACGAAAATATTTCTCAAATATATTTTCAATTCCAATTGTGTGTAAAATATAACTCAGCCACAGTAAAAAATTCCCGATCATAAAGATTGTCCTTAAGATTTGCACTCTTTATTTTTTTACTGTGTTCCAGCTGCATGTGTATATTTACAAAAACAATCTAATACAGTCCACTCGAACTACTTTTTTCTAATACAGTCCACTCCAACTACTTTTCTCGACCTACAAATACGGCTAAACTATTTCTAAAATTAAAAACAAAGTGACAATATCCACAAATTTACTCCAGCAAATCTTTTGCAATTTAGTTGTGCAGGTGACAAACAAACGCACCGACATACAAACATAAGCGAAGTCTTTCCCATTCCCGCAACGTTATTCTGCTATTCGCACCCCACATATATACATACGTACAGTGTACATACATACGTATACCGTATATCGCCAGTGCACAGTGGGTCAAGAGCTCACAAAAAGTGTTCCTTTCAAACAAACAATATTAAAGTCCGTAATTCCTTACATAAGTACGACCATCCGATATAATAAATATTTATTGCCTATCCGACAGTGTGACCGTATATATTTTACAATCTTAATTGGTTCCTAAATTCCAATTTGATTCCAATCCGTTTCCTTACATCTGAATTAAAAATCTAAATTATTTAACGTCATGGCAACATCAGTAAAATCCGCTTTAACCAGATTTATGGCCACAGCTGACTGTCTGATCCACTTTGAGGCCACTGTGAACGCTCCAGGTGCTCCTACACCAACGTTATCCGCCTATAAAATCCGTCGCGATCACCTCAATTCCTTGTGGCAAACGGTAAAGGCAGCATACGACATATGCTCCGACTGCATTATAGCTGCAGGCGAGAGCGCCGCAGACACAAAATCCATACTAAAGTCCAAGTATTACCAAACGTACTCCACTTACGAAATATTTGCCGCGCAGCTGATGGAACAAATCCAAAAGGGCTCCTCCCAAATACCTCAAGCTCCAGTAACTCCGTCCCAAAATTCCACGTCTTATGGCTGTCGGCTCCCTCCTATCGACACAGAGGTTTTCTCTGGCGATTATCTTCGCTGGCCGACTTTCCGGGACCTTTTCACGGCAATATACATAGACAATCCTAGTCTAACGCCCGTTGAAAAATTATTCCATTTAAATTCAAAAACAAGTGGCGAAGCTCATTCCATAGTTTCAAGATCCCCACTCACCAATGATGGCTTTCGCTCAGCCTGGAATAACCTAACTGAGCGTTTCGAAAATAAGCGATTGCAGGTGAACAGTCACCTGAAAACACTTTTCGATGTGCAATCCATAGCACAGGAGTCGGGAGCAGCCTTAAAGGAACTTCAACGCACTTTTCAAGGTTGCTTAACTTCCTTAAAATTTTCCGGTGTTAATATTGAGAATTGGGACCCTATCCTGGTTTATATGTGCTCGACAAAACTACCAAAGCTCACTCTCTCCTTATGGGAGCAATCCATCCAAAATAAAGCCGAAATTCCTACGTGGCTTGAGCTTGATGCATATTTGACGGAGCGCCATCTAACTCTTGAGGCCGTCGGTAGCTTCCGATCTGCCAATTACCACCACGTCCAGTCCAAAGACACAAATCGAGAGGCAGAATTTCCAAAAATAAATTCCTTCAACACAAGGTTAGTTCCGATAACCAAAGGCTGCGATCTGTGTTCGAAGAAGAACCACCCCGTGCGTATATGTCCACGCTTCCTACAGATGACGGCAGAAGATCGCTTAGCCTATATCCAAAGGAAGCAGTTGTGCTCCAATTGCTTTGCAAGTAGCCATCAATTCCGAGATTGCACAAGCGCTCACAACTGTCTCACTTGCCAAGATCGGCATCACACATTGCTGCATCGAAACAGCGGTCCTACTACTCCGACGATTCCATCCGACCCTCCAAGGCCAGTATCCGCCTCAGTTCCACACATCATTTCGTCCTATTCAACGCAAGTTTCCGTACAAAAAGTTCCTCCTAAGAACACTCCATCCGAATATTGGGTTCCATACCCCGCCTTGGATGGCAGACGTACTCGAGGTATTAAATCCTACCAATGCCGAGTCTGCCAAAAGATCCATCCTCTACGGAAGTGCCACCACTTTCTACGGCTAAGCCCCCAGAATCGGCTTCAGGAAGTACATATCCAGAAGTACTGCTCCAATTGCTTGGCTCACAATCATTCCAAGGACTCCTGCCGCAGTGGTCATCACTGCCACAAGTGTGGAAAGGCCCACCACACTCTCCTACATACGGACGACCGATCTACACTTCCAACATATTCCTGAGCCTACTATCCTGAGGTTCTTGCTACGGGTGTCCTCGCAAGGGGGGGGAGAATGTTCACGCCAAAAGGGCGTTTAATTTCAGGAGGCAGTGTCGAGCGGCAGTTTTATCCAGATTTCTATATCTCGCGCGCTCGCACTGCCGTCCGCTCTCCCTCTCCACCTGTCCCCTAAGTCTCCGCTCTGCTCTGGAGCGCTTAAGCTAAGTTAGGCTTAAGCAGTTCTTGTTTCAAAGTGTACTAATAAACACCTACGCACGTCGCGTAAAAACCCAAAAGTACCCGCGTATTTTTCTGCGTACCACTCGATCTTGGGGCTTCAATTATTTCACCGATCAAGCCGCACCGCCCCAACAAATTATATTATATTTATAGTTTTTATAAAACCTTAAAAGATTCCAGTTCGTCATCCACCACATAAGCTTGAAAGAGCTCGCTAAAATTTGATACCTTGATTAATTGAGTAATAACAAATAATTTGTGAAAGACATTAAAGAATATGCAAAATTTTATGAAAAGCAATGAAAATCACGTGCATCTGTCTATCATACATACATATGTACGTACATGAGAAGCGACTTTGCAGGGCGGCGTAGAAAAAATAATTAAAAGGCATGTTCATACATCTAAACATAAATTTAAGCGCATTTTAAAATATGTTTTTGCTTAAATGCAATTAAGTTTATTGTTAGATGTACATACTTATTAATTTTGTTTTCACGCTGACACGCTTACGCATACGAATGTATGTACACACATTGTTGCACGTGCTTTTGTTGTCGTAGGGTACTTATATAAAAAAGCCAATAAGAAAATCGCACACGATTTTAGTTTTTTCTACTTATTATGTTACCATGTTATTTTAAAACTTTATACATATACTCATTATATGTGAAGTTAACTCACCTTTTCCTTGTTCTGCGCACTTAGGGAAACAGAACAATGTACGTCTGACTGGCTTCACGATAAAACTCAAGAGTCAAAAAATGGGGCTTAAACAACCAAGAGAGAACCAAAAAAGCGACCATTGCACTTTACTCCTGTAAAAAAGCAATCGGGCTAAGATGGGGCATGTCCCCAAGAATAGTGGAGCCCTTCGAACCACCCCGAATGAAGCGCTGAATGCGATCTTGAACCTCCCTAGCCTGTACTTAGCAGGCATGGAAACGGCCAAATCGGCAGCCATTCGACTGAGGGATACCGGGCAGTCGAAAACCAAATTTTATGGTCATGCTAAAATTTTCCGAACAATTAAATATCAGGAAGTCATTCAGGCTGCCGAACCAATGTAGCGTCTTCCAAGCGGAGGTCCTCGCTGTAAAGGAAGCACCTAACTGTTTAGGGAACATAAGTCTCCAAAGAGGACACCTTAATATATATAGTGACAGCCAAGCGGCTATTAAATCGATCTACTCGACAAACACCAACTCCCGTACAATAGCAGACTGTCGCAGATCTCTCCACGAGATGGCAAATCAGTTTACTATCAGCCTTATATGGCAACTGCATAGCGAACGAGTTAGCCAGGCAGGGCACCTCATGCCTCTCCTTCCAGAAAAGTAGAATGTCGGCATGCCCATGGCAACTTGCAAGCTGAAGAAGACATGCTGATTCTCTTAACACAGGTTGAAACTTACAAGATATAGGACAGTAGAAAAGGAAAAACGAGATCATGCTGTATCACAATGGAGGTCTATGACTATAGTCCGGCAGCCGCTCTAACCTTACCTAACCTAAAAGCGTCGAGGGAGCAATGTGGGAGCAACGAGGGAGCAACGATGGAGTCCATCGCAAGGACTCAAAGGCTAGGATATTCAAGGAAACGCCGGAAAGTTGGAACGAGTTTTAAATGTTTCCCGAAGTAAGGGGGAATGTGAGGAGTTGAATTACTCCACACAAAGTCCAACAGAAGTAAGGAGGAAACGCCGGAGAGTAGGAACGAGTTTTAAATGATTCCCAAAGTAAGGGGGAATGTGAGGAGTTTACTAACTCCACACAAACTCCAACAGACGTAACAACGGATGGCTGCTCACCAGATACGCGGCGAATTCGCGTAGTAACGGCGCGGCGAAGAGCAGTTGGAGAAGGAACTCAGAAAGAGTGTTTGGAGACCAAGGTTGGAGACCAAGATTGGAGAAAGAACTGGCAAACTTTTTTTCGGGTCAATCGATAGGTATTGATGAGAACAATATATTTCAGTTAAAATTTTTATTCTAGCATCAAAACTGTATGAGCCACAGTTTTGGGCGGTTTGTGGGCGTTAGAGTGGGCGTGGCACTCTGCTGGAACAAACTTGCGCTGCGTAAGAAGCTCAGGAATCTAGCTCTTATAGTTTCCGAGATCTCAGCGTTCATCCGGACAGACAGGCAGACGGGCAGACGGCCAGATGGCCAGACGGACATGGCTAGATCGACTCGGCTAGTGATCCTGATCAAGAAAATATACACTTTATGGGGTCAGAAACGCTTCCTTCTGCCTGTTACATACTTTCCGACGAATCTAGTATACCGTTTAACTATACGAGTAACGGGCATAATAACGGAACTCCACCAGGAGAGGAAGTGCCACATCTCGGCAGCGTTCCTCATACATCAAGCCACGATACGCGAGCTACGCAGAACCGATTGAGCTACGTGGAAACGTCACGGACAATAAGCAAAGGGGTGAGGCTAGGGTGGAACGTTCGCGTACACTAGGCGTAGAAGCAAAGTAAAGCCCTAGGCAGCCTCCTTGCGTAACTTGCACTGTCAGCGTGACCTGAGTAGAACCGTAGTGGGACCATTCGGGACAGAGAAAGGCACAGGCGGTTGTGAGTCGAAAAGAGTAATCCTGGAGAGCGCAGCATTTGTTCACCCTAGTCTGAGAACGGTGACGCTTCCCTAAGCCCACACGGCGGATCCCCTTACGAGTCCAAGACGCTACAAGTGGTCTCCAAACGTGCAACGGCGCTGAGAAGAACTACTCAACGACCGAGAAGGAGTGCGTGGCAATCGTCTGGGCGATCCGAAAGCTCAAGCCATATCTGGAAGGTTACCACTTTAAAGTAGTAACCGACCCCATGGCGCTGAAGTGGCTCAACAGCATAGAAAGCCCTTCGGAATGATCGCCAGATGAGCCCTGGAGTTGCAGCAGTATGACTTCGAGATGGCGTACAGGAAAGGTGAGCTCAACGTGGTGGCAGATGCTTTGTCAAGGCGGCCACTACCAGAGGCGCTTTGAGGTATCAAGGAGACATCGGCATCAGAAGCTTCTGCGGCTTGCAGCTGGATTCAGGAAATGCGCGAAAAGATAAAGACGCAGCCGCAAAAATACTCGGACTATGTGATGGAGGGTGACACCCTATACAGAAATATACCACATAGAGCGTGCAGCGAGGATGTCGCAACGTCCCGAAAACTGTACGGGAAACGGAGCTGAAGGAAAACCACGACTCACCGTCAGCTGGCCACGTAAGAAGCCGAAGAACAATAGCACGTCTGGCAGTCCGATACTTTTGGTCAGGTATGCACAGAGACACCCGAGCCCACGTGATGTCAGGACTTCGTCGGACCCCTGCCGCGTTCAAGGCACGGCAACCAAATGCTGCTAGTACTAATAGACCGGTTTTCGAAGTGGACTGAGTTAGTGCCGCTGCGTAGCGAGACGGCCGAATCGCTTAAGAAAGTTTTCGAGGAAAGTAGTCCCGAAAGTAGTCATATCAGACAACGGAGTACAGTTTGCCAGCCGAATCTTCAAGAGTTTCCTGGCCGAGAAGGGTACCAAGCAACAGTTCACAGCTCCATACACCCCGCAAGAGAACCCGAGCAATTAGGACTGTGAAAACAATGATAACTCAGTTCGCAGGGCAGGACCAATTAAATCTGGGACGAAAAATGGCGTGAAATCTTGCTAGCAGTAAACACGAGCGTGTTGGCGCCCCAAACGATAGAGAGACCTTAGGGACCGGACGATCAACAGAGATCCCGGTTGAGAACAAGAAACTCTGCCATTTTAATCTAAGGAGGAGGCAATGGACGCCAGCGGTGGGTGACGTCTTGTGGGCGAAGTAACTCCATTTATCAAAAGCGGCCGAGGGGTTCGCAGCAAAACTGGCCCCAAGATACGACAGGCGTTACCAGGTGATGGATTTTGCATCACCAGTAATATGCAAAACACGCCACGTAAGTACAAAAAAAGAGCGGACCATCCATGCAAGCGAGCTTAAACAGCAACAAACACAAAACACAAGCGAGCAACTACAACATGCAGACACAACAGACGCAAATCAACAGGGAAACTCCAAGGACGCGCCAAGGACCCTCCAAGGATTCTCCAAGGATCCTCCAAGGACACTCCAAGGACACTCCAAGGACGCTCCGAGGAGACTACAAGATGACTCAAGGGATTATCAAAAGATACTACAAGATATCTCCAAGGATTCTCCAATGACCCTACAGGATAACTCCAAGGATTCTGCAAAGATCCTCCAAGGACACTCATAGGACGCTCCAATGACACTACAAGATGACTCCAGGGATTATCCGAGGACACTACAAGATAACTCCAAGGATTCTCTTAGGACAATACAGTAAGGCTAAGGTTATTACAATTTAATTCCAACGATACTACAAAATAACTCCAAGGATACTACAAGATAACTCCAAGGAATCTCCAAGGATACTACAAGGCACTACAAGGTAACTACAGAGATACAATGAAACACGTCACGGATAACATAAAAACGACAAGAACTCGGAGGGGAACAAACCAAAGCGTCCAAAGACTCGGTTGGGACTGATTAGAAAACACGCATCAGCAGTCTGACGCCGGAATGGGGAAGACGACAAAGATCAGAGAACTGTATCGTAATGTCCGGATAGGAAGATGGAGAGGCCGAAGGAAATTGCGGTATCGAGGAAATAGGAAGGCTCGGAACCGAGGTGTCGTTGAAGGCAGCGAAGGCTTCAAATGAACATTCAAAATCATCTATCAACATGAATGCACATGTGACCAGAAGCGAAGTGCGCAGGAAGATTGGTGCCCACCAGCCATCCGGAGGATCCAGCCAGGGGCAAGGATGGTCGACAAACCGGCCTACCCGGGCCCTGCGGCGGATCTGAAGGCGAGGCGTGCCCGGAGCCGGTCGTCAGTTCATACAGCGACGTCGATTTGGTAGAATACTCGTGTGTGGAGCAGAGGCAGTGGCGGCTTCGAAGGGCCTTCAACAAGGCTAAGGGACGCATCCCTACTGGCTCGGCAGAGGTCGAGTGGGCCAGCAAGGAGTTGCCCCCGGACCATCAGGCGCCCGGTAACCATGCCGTGTCGGTGGCACCGGCTATGCTGGAGAGTCGGCGGAAGTGCGAGGCGCAGCGATTGAAGGAGATGGAGGAGTCACCGGAGTGGCAAGCCCAATTGCGTAAGGTCTAGAAGGAGGACCGGTGTACCCACCCACACCGAGATACGCCCCCGAACCCTGCATCCCGCCACCAGAAGTGGAAGAAGATTGTGCGACTCACCTCCGCGTGGGCTGCCCGAAATCCCACCCACACCACTGTACGAGGGGTCACCGCAGTGGACGCCAGCACGACCACCCACGCCAAGGTTCGAGCAGCCACCACCGGAACAATAAGCCGAGCCACCACAGCAGCAACAACCCGAGCAACAGGAACAGGAACAGCAAGGGAACCCGAAGGAACACCACGTTCGCACGGACATCCCGGCGGCACACGTAAGCCACAGCACCCGAACATTTCTGGCCGAAAGGATGAGGTGGCGGCAGCAGACGGTCATCTGGACATGGCCGGAGGAACCCGAGGAGGATACGGCGGCAGCGGAGAAGACTCGGATTTGGGAGGAGGAAGTCCAACGGGTGAGCCCACGGGACCCGAAAGCCCGAGGCACACCGGAGCCATGGACCACACCGACACCGAGCACCGGATCGACGACACCACCATCAGCAGCAACGGACGGCACGACGGCAGTACCGGAACAGGACGTGCCACTGGAAAGGGGGCTCTTGGTGCGCCCGAACCCATGGACAGGGGCCGTCCCCCGCTAAAACGGTAGCACTCCGCGCCCAAAATCGCCGAGGTGGCAAGCAGACATACAAAATCAGTTCGTTACAAGCGAAGTAGCTTTGAGTAGTGTTTTATTCTAAAACGTTGATCTACCAACCATATTTCTTTTAAAGAAATAACAAAAAAACTGTAGCGTGAAATTTAATTTATTTAACCATGGCAATGCTTTATTATTGGTTCAGGATTCGGGTTAAATGAAAAAAAGTTCTATGATTCCCCAGACCATAACGAGATTCGATAGGATTTATTAAGATTCCAGCATCCGCCATCATGTGCATGGGAAAGGTGACTGTGGAAATTTTATTTATTTATTTAAGATGATAGTAAAGTTTACAAAACTAATACTAACATAGGGAATGTAGTGCTAGCTACTAGGCCTTCGACTACGAATTTATTTATTTACATAATTTAACAATTTGTTTATTTACTTAATATAACATTTTTTTTTTTTTTTTTTTGACATTAAGGTGTACATATATTTTTAATTTGAGGGATGTGAGGAGCTTTTATATGCTATGATATAATTTTATTTCTTTTAAATATGTTATTATTGTTTTGATGTTTTCTATTGATGGGTTTCTAAGGTACTGTATGGCGTTAATTTTATTGAGGATATTTAGTTTTGTTTGGGCTATGGCGGGCCATGAATTAAGGATGTGATCCTTATTAATTGGGGAGTGTGTACGGCAAATTGGGCAGCTTTGTGGGGTGGTGCGATCTAAATAACATTTATGTGTCAGGTTTGTATGTCCTAGACGCAGTCTAGTAAATTTAATTTGATCAAGGCGAGTTATTTGTTGTTAAGTTACGTTTGAGTAGAAAGATGTGTGTGTGTTGTTTGTGTTGATGTTTTGGTACCAATTATTGCATTTAAAAAGTATATTCTTTTTGGTTTCGTTGAGTAGTTGTTTTAAGAATTCTTTTGTCTTGTCTTTTGTGCTTAAGTTTTGTGTGTATATTAGTGGCATATTTAGTGCTAACTTTGCTGCTTTGTCGGCCATCTCGTTTCCTTTAATGTTGCAGTGTCCTGGGGTCCATACGATTTTGAATTTTGGGTAGTGCTTTGTTAGGATTGAACGGATTAGGGCTGGGTACATGTTATTGTTTTGTGTGTTTTTGATGGCTTCGATGGCTCCTAGAGAGTCGGAGCATATTACGAATATACCGTGCATTATTTGGATTATTTTTAGGGCTTCAAGGATGCCTAAGATTTCAGCTGATTGAATTGAAGAGTAGGGAGGTAAACTTCCGAATGCTAAGGTTTCTGTTTCTGTGGTGATTGCGAATGTTGTTATGGAGTTTTGTTGGGATCCGTCGGTGTATATGAAGATGTGATTTTGGAAAAGTGATTTTGCTTCGTTAAATAGTGTTTGGTATGTTTCTGGTGTTGTTTTATTCTTGTTGTAAATGTGTAATGATGTATTGATAGTGTTGCTAGGTAGTTGCCAGGCTGGTTTTAATTTGTTGATTATGTTTTGGTTTGTAGGGTATGTTGTATTTTTGACATATTTTAATGGATCGCTGAATTGTTGAGGTCCATTTTTTCGTGTTCTTTTTTGGTTTAGTTAATTTATGAATCGGGGTGTCTTTTGAGTGTAGTAAGGATTTAAAGATTTTTGCTGTAAGATAATCGCGCTTTTGTTCTATTGTTGGTGTATCTGTTTCGTATAAAAGATTGTGAATAGGTGTTGTATAGAATGCTCCCAGAGATATCCGGATAGCGGAGTTAAATGATGTTTTTAGTTTGTTTAGAGAACTTTTTGAGGTGTGTCCATATATGTGAAGTCCGTAGTCAATTTTTGATATTAGAATTGCTTTTGTGACATTGTGACTGAGTAGTTGCCCCAATTTTCGATGTCTAGAAAGAGTGGGTTTAGGTTGTAATTTATGTTTTTGTTTTTTTTTAGAATTATTATTATAAAAAAATCGTCTGCATATGCGCTGAAGTAAATTTGTTTGTGTCGGGAGATTATGTTTGCGAGTTTGTTAAAAGCTATTATAAATAAGACGACTGATATCGGTGAGCCTTGAGGTATGCCGTTATCAAGAGGACGTATGGTAGAGTTTTGAGTTCCTACTCGGACTGTTATTTTGCGGTTGCTCATAAAATTTTTAACGTAGTTTATTATTTTTGGTCCACATTTCCAATCGATAAGTTGGTCTATTATTGAGTGTGCACCCACTCGATCAAATGCTCTTGCAAAGTCAAGAGAGACGAGTGAGATGTACTTTTTTGTGTTTAGTGACTTCGTTATGAGATGGTCTACAAAGAGTAGACTATCTGAAGTCGATTTTCCTTTTTTGAAGCCGAATTGGCTTGGATGTATAAGTTTGTTATTAGTTAAAAACCACCAAAGTCTTTGCGATATTATTTTGGCCAACATTTTTCCTATGCAGCAGTTAAGAGAAATGGGTCTGTAGGAGGTTATGCCTGTTTTATTCTTATTTGGTTTGAGTATGGGTATTATGAGGCTCGTTTTGTATGATTGTGGGATTTATGTGTTAAAAATGTTGTTAAATTGGGATACTATTCTATCTTGTACTATTGAAGAGCTATTTTTGATCATCGGGTATGACAATCTGTTGAGTCCTGGTGTGGATCCTTTCAATGATTGTAAGGCTATTGTAAGTTCTATTTTTGTTATGTTTTTTTCTATTTGTGTTGCAGATGTGGATGGGATGTGGTTTATAATTATTAGTTTATATTTGTGAGATGTGAATTGTAGGTCGAAGTTGTAATCTGTGGCAAGGCTAGACCAGTGTTGTGCGAATTGGTTTGCTATTTCATGTTTGTTAGTTGTGTTGTTTATGCAGTGTATTTGTTTACATTGATTTAAACCGCAGAATCGTCTAATGTTGTTCCATATTGTTGATGTCGGTGTGTTACTTTGTATAGTAGATGTTAATGCGATGGTGGCCTCTCTTTTTCTTATTTTAATTTCTCTTTTAAGAAGTGCGTTTGGTCTACGATAGTTAATGATGTTGGCTTGCGAAATGTCTCTTGTAAGGGGTTTCCAAGTGTTTTTCTTCGTTTGATGCAAGATTTTTGTTTCACCAAGGAACTTTGTGTGAGTGTAGGTTTTGTGAAGATTGTGGTATACTAAAGTGCCCGCATTGTATAAATATTTTGTTGTTGGTGGATGCTTCTTTGTTGATGTTTGTAGTTATGGGGTATATGTTGTTCAGGTTTGTAGTAGAGTCCGAGAATTTTTCCCAATTGGCTTCTTTGATTTTAAAGAATGGTTTGCTGTAGTTGTTTTGTGGTTTGAAAGGAAACAAGGAAGTTAGGATAGGGAAATGATCGCTTCCGCAAAGGTCATCAGAGATTGTCCAGTTTGCGACAGGAGTTAACGAGGGTGAGCAGAAAGTAAGGTCTATATGCGTGAAGGTGTTGTGTGTGGTGAAATGAGTGGGAGATTTATCATTTAGGAGTGTAAGGTGTGATTTTTCTATGAATTTGGAGATTATTTTGCCTCTTGCGTTTGTGTGTGGCGATCCCCAGTTGGGATGCCATCCATTGAAGTCTCCTGTTACGATTATTGTTTGATTATTTGTATTTATAACGTTATTAAGGTTATTGCGTGAAAGTGGTTTATTTGGTGCTATGTATATTGAGTATATTATTATAGTTTTCTTGGATTCTATTTTGGCCGCTAATGCTTCAAAGTCTTCATTGATGATGTGTTGCGTATGTTGGATAGAATTGTGGACTAGAAGAGCTACCCCTCCGAGTCTGTTAGTTGCTATGTTAGTGATTAATGTGTAGTTAATTGGCGTTGGTAAATTGTGTGTGGATTGTATGTGTATTTCTTGAAGGGATATTACATGGGGTGAGTTTTTTTTAATTATGGTGAGAAGTTCGTTGTATTGGTTAGTGTAACCTTTTATGTTTCACTGGAATATTTTTAATGACATGTCTTGAATTATAGTTCTTCGTCGTCGTCGTCGTTTTGACTAGGTTTTGTTTTTGAGTTCTTTATGATATCAGTTTTGTGCTTGTTTGATTTTGTGTCTTTTGATTTAAGGGTTTTTGTGAGAGTGTTGTATTTTTCTTTATAGGTACTTCTAAGTATTCTGGTAGAGTTTTGTTTTGTGGCTGAAGATTTGTACAAGGTAGGGTGTCCATTGCTTCAGTGTCTGATTCGTAATATATGTGCGTTCTCTGTTGTTGTGATGTGGATGATGCTTGTGGTTTGTAGGGGGCTTGTTGGCTTCTTATTGTGTTGTTTTGTTTAGTTTTGTCCAGATTTGTGTTAGCTGGTTTGATAGTTGATGTGTTTGGGGGTTTGGGTTGGGTGATAACCTCGCTTGGAGGTGGGTTTGCTAAGATTTGGGAGAAGGTAATTTCCTGATTATGGTTATGGCGCGAAAAATAAATTGAGAGAGCTGTTTTATGGTCAACTTTTTCAGTAGTTTTAATTGCAATTAATTCTTGCTGTTTGATGTATACTGGGCATTTCTTATCAGTTGGCTTGTGGTTGTTTTTGCAGTTTATGCAATTGGGTTCTCTGTAGCATTGTTTGGTTTCAGTCGTGTGTTTGGTTTGAGAGCAATTGTTATAAATAAAGTTTTCTTGTTTGCAAATTGGTGTGGGGTGACCGTAACGAAGGCACTTGTTGCATCTGCGTGGCTTTGGGATGTATGGGTGAGTAAAGACTATTTCGTAGTCTTCTCGGGAAGAGTAACTGAGTCAAATGTTAGTGTAATTAGGCCCATTAATGTTTCGGTTTTGTCTGCTTCAATTTTTTTCCATTTGTATACGTCTATAACTTTTTGCGATCTTAACTCTTAAAGGATTTCTTCTTCGGATATATTTCTTAGTCGGTTGCAGTATATTACTCCTTTTGATGAATTTAGGGTTTTGTGTTCAGTAGCTATTACTTCTATGTCTCCAATTTTATTTATTTTCAGTAGTTTTGTGGCTTGAATTATGTGTTTTGTTTGAACTAGTAATGTTCCGGCTCTTGTTTTTTTGCATGATAGAACTTCGCCTGCACATGTAAAGTCTATCAATTTTTTAATAATAAATGGGTTAACGTTTTCGAATGATTGGTTATCTTTACGAAAAATTACTATAAATTTTTGTTGGTTCAGTAAGCTTGCGTTCATGGCAAATAGTTTGTTTTTGTCGGGTGGTATCATTTCGGTGCACTTGGGGCGAGCCCCGCGTTGTTATTGTTGCTGTGGGCTATGTGTGTTTTGTTATTGTTTTTTCGGGTTCTGCTTTAGTCACTTGTTTGTCACAATAATTTTGGGTGAGCACTTGCGTAGCAGGTGTTAAATTGTCGTAGTTACACGTCTTTACTCGGTGAGATCTGGACTGTCACTGTGGAAATAATTAATTTAATGCTCATGTTGCAGCCAAGATGTTGAAAAGCAAGTAACATATTTTATTCTTTGCCATTCTTTCGTCCACCGAAAAGCATTTATTCGGCACATATTTCTTATAACATTAAGTGTGCACTTCTCGTTAATCTTGACTTGAAAGTCAAAATTGCATAAACAGGCGTCATCTAGAACGCTATAGTGGAGTGTCTTGCCTATCAGATACGCGTTACTCAGTATTTAAATTGAAAAAAATTACAAATTACGTTTAAATGTTAAGATGCCCGCTTTAAAATTGAAAAACGCTTCAAAGACTAGATGAACATCGCAATAAGAACATGGGTTTCGCCATACAAGAGTTAGTCGAAGACTAATGGGAAAACTGAAAGACTTAGTGCTTTTTAGCACTAATTAAACGGTTTTTCGTCTCATTCTTTTTAGCTTATGTAAATGCACTGCAGGTCAGAATGGAAAGATGGGTTATGCACAGGGCAAGAATCAACCCTCACGCGCCGTTGTTTTTCAGCAATCTAAATCTATAACCTAATTGGAATTAGATAATTGATATTGGTATTGTGTTTATTGGAGAGGGGAAGACAAAAAGGACAAATTGTTAATTATTCAATAGAATAAGTTAGCCGCGCACTCTGCTCTCTCTTAGCGCACTTACCCTTCAGTGTTGCAGCAGGGACGCGGTGACATGGCTCAAGGCAAAAAGCTTTTTTGTTTTTTTTTTGTGCCTAAAACGCTGTGCCGCTGTTGACGTCAGCAGAGAAGTCAACGCAGCGTAGAAGACTGCCTGCGAAAACGATTGTGCAACAAAGAGAGGCAGATATTCGGAGCTTCCCTCTCTTTCTTTGTCTTATAATCTGCCTGCACTCGGCGCTCTCAGTGACAAATTTCGGCAGGTCCATTATTTCTTTTGAGTCTCTCCGTTATGTTCGGCTAGCGACTAATGTTTCTGCGGAAAAATTTTCGTGGCGCAGCGACATGTGAATGCCCTAATATTTTAGGAACCTACTATTGCTTTATAAAAGTAAATTATTTGATTATAGTAAAATTATGTAAATGGAATCACTGTGGACGGCAGTACACGTAGTGGCGAAGCGCGGCAGTACACGTAGCCGCAGAATTGAAAATCTGCCATTATGGTCCGGTCGTAACGAGTGATACACCAATCGAAAGGTATTGCAAAAACTTAGAAGATTGCATACCAAGACTTTCGAAGTACAGATTTGTTAGGGAGAAATAGCGGTGAAAGTGTAAAAGTTAAAATTTAAAAAATTGGAGCTACGGTGGGGATAAAAGCCCCCGGCTAGCTAGTCTTATTCTTACTGAGAATACGCTTCGAATGACACCTCACTTGTTTAAATTCGATGTCCCGTTCAAACGTAATTCAAAAAACAAGATTTTCTTCTTCTTCCCAAAATGAGAATGTTTGTCCCTTTGTTTGTGGGTTTGTATGCATCCCATCTTAGTTTTAGTGTTTTGGAAACCCTATGGGTGTATAATGTAGCTTGAATTAGAAAACGATTGTTTTACGACTTTTGGAAAAACCCGCTGGTTTAACGGAAAATCTAAAAAAAGCCAGATTTAAAATGCTTATAGTATGCTACAGAAATGTGCTATATATCTCTGAAAAGATCATTTAATTTGCTAAATACCCATTTATATAGTAAAGTTGTCTGAATATAATAGATTTAGAGCTATGACAAAAAGTTATTTTTTAAAACCACTTTTTGACTATTTTCTCAAAATTGAGTCAAACGATTTCTTTTTTTAATTTTAAATCATATAGCCCATGAGATTCCTCAACTTTTGCGATAAAAGCGATAAAAGTGCAACTCGTGTCAGCTCCGTATACGAAATATTTCATACTTATTGGAATAAACAAGAAAAAAACCAATTTGATGAAAAACATTCTTATTAGATTTTTTCAAACGGAAAATCTGTTATGGTTTTAGGGTCCTTTACTTGCATGAAGCTAATCGAAATAGGAAACTTGATCTATTTGTTTTACCCCTTTGGAAAAACCAACTAGTTCCGCGGGAAATATAAGAAACGACAGGTTTCACTTGGAATCTGAAACTATACAGCCCTTGAGATTCCAAGCTTGTTCTATTAAAATAGGTAATTGAAGCGATAAAACTTGTTATTAAAAAGTTTAATATTCATGGGGACGACTCCTAGTCATGGTATTGGGGTACTTAAACTCTTGTCCAAAAAAAAACATCTGATATCAAACAAAAACACCTCTTAACGAGGTAAAAAGTAGTGGCGAACGCGCCTTTAACAAAAATTTCTGATATTAACAATTGTGACGAAATATGATATTACATTCGATAAAATAATTAAACTATATTAAATTTATGTATTCGGCACACTACATCAGAAAATGTACTGTAACGAACTGATTTTGTGTGTCTGCTCGCTACGAGATTCGTGCGGCTAGTTCAGAAGATTGTGTGTTCGTCCCACCAAATTTATATGACGTGATTGCCCGTAGATCAGTGAGTATCAGTGGTATTAGTACAGCTGGTGTGTGGCTGGGCTGGCTTCGGTATCTCCTGGCTCTGGTTCCGCCGGCTGCTGGCGCTCCTCTTTCTAGCTCCTCGTCGCGTTGACTCGGCTTCCACTGGATCCTGGGTTTCGGGACGCTCGTAGTGGCCGCCTCCGCTTGCTTGCCGACGCGCTGCCTCGGGGTCGCTTGTTGCGCCTTAGACCCGCAGAGAGTTCGGTTTTGTGGGCTTAGGGAAGCGTCACCGTTCTCAGACTAGGGTGACCAAGCCTTGCTCTCCAGGCTGACGTCTTTCGAGGCAGTACCTGTCCCTTGCTCTGTCCCGGACGGTCCCGCTAGGTTCTTGCTCAGTTCGCGCTGACAGTCAAGGCTGCCGCCAGAAGGCTGTCTAGCGGTTCACTTCGCTTAACGCCTAGCGCAGACAAACGTTCCACCCGGCTTCACCCTAATGCGTGAAGTCCGCGACGCTCCTGCGCTCCCCAATGAGCTCCGCGCGGCGATGGTAAGGTGCCTGCCGGAAATGTCTGCTGGCGTCGCTGTCGATGTCCTCTGCGCTGTCTTTTGACCAATATCTCGTTGTTCTGGCGCTCGGGGAGCTGGGCGGTCGCTGCTCGGGAACTTCGCCGGTAATCGCAGGGCTCTCCAGGCTGCCGCCTCTTGAAACCGCAAATCGATCTACCGCTCGTCCGTCACGCCAGGTCCTGCTTGGTCGGGCAAGGTACGCTGGGTCGCAGACAACTTTCCTCCCCAAGCTGACGGCTCTTCGTCGTAGGACTCTTTTGCTTGTCTCTGACAGACCCGCCGGGCGACTCGCCAGGGTGTGGTCGTGACAAAGTTAGAAAACAAACGCCTTGACTTAGCCGCGTGATGCCTTCCAGAACTCAGCCACCTGTGTCTCAATTCGGAGATTCCTGATGTCCTAATCCCGAACGTCTCGACGTGGCGATCTTGCTCCTTGTATGCTTCCCACGGCGCTGCTTCCGACGACTCGCTTGGTTGTAGCTCCCTCGTAGATTATTTGCTTGACTGAATGTTTATTTGATACTTTAATTGATCTTGAATGTTTGACTCCTCGTGATCGACTGATCCAGCTGCCAGCGCTCTGCGGCCTTATATAGGGCTTCCGGGAACCGTTATTTCCCTTTTGCGCACGGCCCGCTGGATCTCTCCACTCTGGGTCCAAAGTCCGTGACTCCTGGTTGACCCACTTGTCCTTCACGTACAGCTTCCAATCGATGGTCCGCCCACTGCTGCCATCCCGCTGATTCCCGTGATGCTTGTGGCACGCTGTCGAGATGCTGTCGAGATGTGGCACTTCCTCTCCCGGTCCAAAGTTCATGGGAGAGTCCAAAGTCCGGTGGAGTTCCGTTATCCTGTTTTTGCACACGGTACTCTTGCCTTGCCCGCGAGGTCTCCATTCTCTCTCGATCACCATGCTTGGTCTCCAGACTCTCGCTCTCCGTCCTTGGTCTTTAAACTCTCTCGATCTCCATCCTTGGTCTCCAAACTCTCTCGCTCTCCATCCTTGGTCTCCAAACTCTCTCGTTCTCCATCCAAGTCTCCAAACTCTCCACGCCGCGCCGTCACTGTGCGAATTTGCCGCGTAACTGGTAAGCGGCTGGCCATTTGCTGCTGCTTCTATTTGTGGGGAGTAATTCAACTCTTCACAGTACGTGTAGGTAAATAAATATTTACTGTTGCGGGCCGACTGACAGACTGACAGACTGACAGACTGACAGACTGACAGACTGACAGACTGACAGACTGACAGACTGACAGACTGACAGACTGACAGACTGACAGACTGACAGACTGACAGACTGACAGACTGACAGACTGACAGACTGACAGACTGACAGACTGACAGACTGACAGACTGACAGACTGACAGACTGACAGACTGACAGACTGACAGACTGACAGACTGACAGACTGACAGACTGACAGACTGACAGACTGACAGACTGACAGACTGACAGACTGACAGACTGACAGACTGACAGACTGACAGACTGACAGACTGACAGACTGACAGACTGACAGACTGACAGACTGACAGACTGACAGACTGACAGACTGACAGACTGACAGACTGACAGACTGACAGACTGACAGACTGACAGACTGACAGACTGACAGACTGACAGACTGACAGACTGACAGACTGACAGACTGACAGACTGACAGACTGACAGACTGACAGACTGACAGACTGACAGACTGACAGACTGACAGACTGACAGACTGACAGACTGACAGACTGACAGACTGACAGACTGACAGACTGACAGACTGACAGACTGACAGACTGACAGACTGACAGACTGACAGACTGACAGACTGACAGACTGACAGACTGACAGACTGACAGACTGACAGACTGACAGACTGACAGACTGACAGACTGACAGACTGACAGACTGACAGACTGACAGACTGACAGACTGACAGACTGACAGACTGACAGACTGACAGACTGACAGACTGACAGACTGACAGACTGACAGACTGACAGACTGACAGACTGACAGACTGACAGACTGACAGACTGACAGACTGACAGACTGACAGACTGACAGACTGACAGACTGACAGACTGACAGACTGACAGACTGACAGACTGACAGACTGACAGACTGACAGACTGACAGACTGACAGACTGACAGACTGACAGACTGACAGACTGACAGACTGACAGACTGACAGACTGACAGACTGACAGACTGACAGACTGACAGACTGACAGACTGACAGACTGACAGACTGACAGACTGACAGACTGACAGACTGACAGACTGACAGACTGACAGACTGACAGACTGACAGACTGACAGACTGACAGACTGACAGACTGACAGACTGACAGACTGACAGACTGACAGACTGACAGACTGACAGACTGACAGACTGACAGACTGACAGACTGACAGACTGACAGACTGACAGACTGACAGACTGACAGACTGACAGACTGACAGACTGACAGACTGACAGACTGACAGACTGACAGACTGACAGACTGACAGACTGACAGACTGACAGACTGACAGACTGACAGACTGACAGACTGACAGACTGACAGACTGACAGACTGACAGACTGACAGACTGACAGACTGACAGACTGACAGACTGACAGACTGACAGACTGACAGACTGACAGACTGACAGACTGACAGACTGACAGACTGACAGACTGACAGACTGACAGACTGACAGACTGACAGACTGACAGACTGACAGACTGACAGACTGACAGACTGACAGACTGACAGACTGACAGACTGACAGACTGACAGACTGACAGACTGACAGACTGACAGACTGACAGACTGACAGACTGACAGACTGACAGACTGACAGACTGACAGACTGACAGACTGACAGACTGACAGACTGACAGACTGACAGACTGACAGACTGACAGACTGACAGACTGACAGACTGACAGACTGACAGACTGACAGACTGACAGACTGACAGACTGACAGACTGACAGACTGACAGACTGACAGACTGACAGACTGACAGACTGACAGACTGACAGACTGACAGACTGACAGACTGACAGACTGACAGACTGACAGACTGACAGACTGACAGACTGACAGACTGACAGACTGACAGACTGACAGACTGACAGACTGACAGACTGACAGACTGACAGACTGACAGACTGACAGACTGACAGACTGACAGACTGACAGACTGACAGACTGACAGACTGACAGACTGACAGACTGACAGACTGACAGACTGACAGACTGACAGACTGACAGACTGACAGACTGACAGACTGACAGACTGACAGACTGACAGACTGACAGACTGACAGACTGACAGACTGACAGACTGACAGACTGACAGACTGACAGACTGACAGACTGACAGACTGACAGACTGACAGACTGACAGACTGACAGACTGACAGACTGACAGACTGACAGACTGACAGACTGACAGACTGACAGACTGACAGACTGACAGACTGACAGACTGACAGACTGACAGACTGACAGACTGACAGACTGACAGACTGACAGACTGACAGACTGACAGACTGACAGACTGACAGACTGACAGACTGACAGACTGACAGACTGACAGACTGACAGACTGACAGACTGACAGACTGACAGACTGACAGACTGACAGACTGACAGACTGACAGACTGACAGACTGACAGACTGACAGACTGACAGACTGACAGACTGACAGACTGACAGACTGACAGACTGACAGACTGACAGACTGACAGACTGACAGACTGACAGACTGACAGACTGACAGACTGACAGACTGACAGACTGACAGACTGACAGACTGACAGACTGACAGACTGACAGACTGACAGACTGACAGACTGACAGACTGACAGACTGACAGACTGACAGACTGACAGACTGACAGACTGACAGACTGACAGACTGACAGACTGACAGACTGACAGACTGACAGACTGACAGACTGACAGACTGACAGACTGACAGACTGACAGACTGACAGACTGACAGACTGACAGACTGACAGACTGACAGACTGACAGACTGACAGACTGACAGACTGACAGACTGACAGACTGACAGACTGACAGACTGACAGACTGACAGACTGACAGACTGACAGACTGACAGACTGACAGACTGACAGACTGACAGACTGACAGACTGACAGACTGACAGACTGACAGACTGACAGACTGACAGACTGACAGACTGACAGACTGACAGACTGACAGACTGACAGACTGACAGACTGACAGACTGACAGACTGACAGACTGACAGACTGACAGACTGACAGACTGACAGACTGACAGACTGACAGACTGACAGACTGACAGACTGACAGACTGACAGACTGACAGACTGACAGACTGACAGACTGACAGACTGACAGACTGACAGACTGACAGACTGACAGACTGACAGACTGACAGACTGACAGACTGACAGACTGACAGACTGACAGACTGACAGACTGACAGACTGACAGACTGACAGACTGACAGACTGACAGACTGACAGACTGACAGACTGACAGACTGACAGACTGACAGACTGACAGACTGACAGACTGACAGACTGACAGACTGACAGACTGACAGACTGACAGACTGACAGACTGACAGACTGACAGACTGACAGACTGACAGACTGACAGACTGACAGACTGACAGACTGACAGACTGACAGACTGACAGACTGACAGACTGACAGACTGACAGACTGACAGACTGACAGACTGACAGACTGACAGACTGACAGACTGACAGACTGACAGACTGACAGACTGACAGACTGACAGACTGACAGACTGACAGACTGACAGACTGACAGACTGACAGACTGACAGACTGACAGACTGACAGACTGACAGACTGACAGACTGACAGACTGACAGACTGACAGACTGACAGACTGACAGACTGACAGACTGACAGACTGACAGACTGACAGACTGACAGACTGACAGACTGACAGACTGACAGACTGACAGACTGACAGACTGACAGACTGACAGACTGACAGACTGACAGACTGACAGACTGACAGACTGACAGACTGACAGACTGACAGACTGACAGACTGACAGACTGACAGACTGACAGACTGACAGACTGACAGACTGACAGACTGACAGACTGACAGACTGACAGACTGACAGACTGACAGACTGACAGACTGACAGACTGACAGACTGACAGACTGACAGACTGACAGACTGACAGACTGACAGACTGACAGACTGACAGACTGACAGACTGACAGACTGACAGACTGACAGACTGACAGACTGACAGACTGACAGACTGACAGACTGACAGACTGACAGACTGACAGACTGACAGACTGACAGACTGACAGACTGACAGACTGACAGACTGACAGACTGACAGACTGACAGACTGACAGACTGACAGACTGACAGACTGACAGACTGACAGACTGACAGACTGACAGACTGACAGACTGACAGACTGACAGACTGACAGACTGACAGACTGACAGACTGACAGACTGACAGACTGACAGACTGACAGACTGACAGACTGACAGACTGACAGACTGACAGACTGACAGACTGACAGACTGACAGACTGACAGACTGACAGACTGACAGACTGACAGACTGACAGACTGACAGACTGACAGACTGACAGACTGACAGACTGACAGACTGACAGACTGACAGACTGACAGACTGACAGACTGACAGACTGACAGACTGACAGACTGACAGACTGACAGACTGACAGACTGACAGACTGACAGACTGACAGACTGACAGACTGACAGACTGACAGACTGACAGACTGACAGACTGACAGACTGACAGACTGACAGACTGACAGACTGACAGACTGACAGACTGACAGACTGACAGACTGACAGACTGACAGACTGACAGACTGACAGACTGACAGACTGACAGACTGACAGACTGACAGACTGACAGACTGACAGACTGACAGACTGACAGACTGACAGACTGACAGACTGACAGACTGACAGACTGACAGACTGACAGACTGACAGACTGACAGACTGACAGACTGACAGACTGACAGACTGACAGACTGACAGACTGACAGACTGACAGACTGACAGACTGACAGACTGACAGACTGACAGACTGACAGACTGACAGACTGACAGACTGACAGACTGACAGACTGACAGACTGACAGACTGACAGACTGACAGACTGACAGACTGACAGACTGACAGACTGACAGACTGACAGACTGACAGACTGACAGACTGACAGACTGACAGACTGACAGACTGACAGACTGACAGACTGACAGACTGACAGACTGACAGACTGACAGACTGACAGACTGACAGACTGACAGACTGACAGACTGACAGACTGACAGACTGACAGACTGACAGACTGACAGACTGACAGACTGACAGACTGACAGACTGACAGACTGACAGACTGACAGACTGACAGACTGACAGACTGACAGACTGACAGACTGACAGACTGACAGACTGACAGACTGACAGACTGACAGACTGACAGACTGACAGACTGACAGACTGACAGACTGACAGACTGACAGACTGACAGACTGACAGACTGACAGACTGACAGACTGACAGACTGACAGACTGACAGACTGACAGACTGACAGACTGACAGACTGACAGACTGACAGACTGACAGACTGACAGACTGACAGACTGACAGACTGACAGACTGACAGACTGACAGACTGACAGACTGACAGACTGACAGACTGACAGACTGACAGACTGACAGACTGACAGACTGACAGACTGACAGACTGACAGACTGACAGACTGACAGACTGACAGACTGACAGACTGACAGACTGACAGACTGACAGACTGACAGACTGACAGACTGACAGACTGACAGACTGACAGACTGACAGACTGACAGACTGACAGACTGACAGACTGACAGACTGACAGACTGACAGACTGACAGACTGACAGACTGACAGACTGACAGACTGACAGACTGACAGACTGACAGACTGACAGACTGACAGACTGACAGACTGACAGACTGACAGACTGACAGACTGACAGACTGACAGACTGACAGACTGACAGACTGACAGACTGACAGACTGACAGACTGACAGACTGACAGACTGACAGACTGACAGACTGACAGACTGACAGACTGACAGACTGACAGACTGACAGACTGACAGACTGACAGACTGACAGACTGACAGACTGACAGACTGACAGACTGACAGACTGACAGACTGACAGACTGACAGACTGACAGACTGACAGACTGACAGACTGACAGACTGACAGACTGACAGACTGACAGACTGACAGACTGACAGACTGACAGACTGACAGACTGACAGACTGACAGACTGACAGACTGACAGACTGACAGACTGACAGACTGACAGACTGACAGACTGACAGACTGACAGACTGACAGACTGACAGACTGACAGACTGACAGACTGACAGACTGACAGACTGACAGACTGACAGACTGACAGACTGACAGACTGACAGACTGACAGACTGACAGACTGACAGACTGACAGACTGACAGACTGACAGACTGACAGACTGACAGACTGACAGACTGACAGACTGACAGACTGACAGACTGACAGACTGACAGACTGACAGACTGACAGACTGACAGACTGACAGACTGACAGACTGACAGACTGACAGACTGACAGACTGACAGACTGACAGACTGACAGACTGACAGACTGACAGACTGACAGACTGACAGACTGACAGACTGACAGACTGACAGACTGACAGACTGACAGACTGACAGACTGACAGACTGACAGACTGACAGACTGACAGACTGACAGACTGACAGACTGACAGACTGACAGACTGACAGACTGACAGACTGACAGACTGACAGACTGACAGACTGACAGACTGACAGACTGACAGACTGACAGACTGACAGACTGACAGACTGACAGACTGACAGACTGACAGACTGACAGACTGACAGACTGACAGACTGACAGACTGACAGACTGACAGACTGACAGACTGACAGACTGACAGACTGACAGACTGACAGACTGACAGACTGACAGACTGACAGACTGACAGACTGACAGACTGACAGACTGACAGACTGACAGACTGACAGACTGACAGACTGACAGACTGACAGACTGACAGACTGACAGACTGACAGACTGACAGACTGACAGACTGACAGACTGACAGACTGACAGACTGACAGACTGACAGACTGACAGACTGACAGACTGACAGACTGACAGACTGACAGACTGACAGACTGACAGACTGACAGACTGACAGACTGACAGACTGACAGACTGACAGACTGACAGACTGACAGACTGACAGACTGACAGACTGACAGACTGACAGACTGACAGACTGACAGACTGACAGACTGACAGACTGACAGACTGACAGACTGACAGACTGACAGACTGACAGACTGACAGACTGACAGACTGACAGACTGACAGACTGACAGACTGACAGACTGACAGACTGACAGACTGACAGACTGACAGACTGACAGACTGACAGACTGACAGACTGACAGACTGACAGACTGACAGACTGACAGACTGACAGACTGACAGACTGACAGACTGACAGACTGACAGACTGACAGACTGACAGACTGACAGACTGACAGACTGACAGACTGACAGACTGACAGACTGACAGACTGACAGACTGACAGACTGACAGACTGACAGACTGACAGACTGACAGACTGACAGACTGACAGACTGACAGACTGACAGACTGACAGACTGACAGACTGACAGACTGACAGACTGACAGACTGACAGACTGACAGACTGACAGACTGACAGACTGACAGACTGACAGACTGAGAGACTGACAGACTGACAGACTGACAGACTGACAGACTGACAGACTGACAGACTGACAGACTGACAGACTGACAGACTGACAGACTGACAGACTGACAGACTGACAGACTGACAGACTGACAGACTGACAGACTGACAGACTGACAGACTGACAGACTGACAGACTGACAGACTGACAGACTGACAGACTGACAGACTGACAGACTGACAGACTGACAGACTGACAGACTGACAGACTGACAGACTGACAGACTGACAGACTGACAGACTGACAGACTGACAGACTGACAGACTGACAGACTGACAGACTGACAGACTGACAGACTGACAGACTGACAGACTGACAGACTGACAGACTGACAGACTGACAGACTGACAGACTGACAGACTGACAGACTGACAGACTGACAGACTGACAGACTGACAGACTGACAGACTGACAGACTGACAGACTGACAGACTGACAGACTGACAGACTGACAGACTGACAGACTGACAGACTGACAGACTGACAGACTGACAGACTGACAGACTGACAGACTGACAGACTGACAGACTGACAGACTGACAGACTGACAGACTGACAGACTGACAGACTGACAGACTGACAGACTGACAGACTGACAGACTGACAGACTGACAGACTGACAGACTGACAGACTGACAGACTGACAGACTGACAGACTGACAGACTGACAGACTGACAGACTGACAGACTGACAGACTGACAGACTGACAGACTGACAGACTGACAGACTGACAGACTGACAGACTGACAGACTGACAGACTGACAGACTGACAGACTGACAGACTGACAGACTGACAGACTGACAGACTGACAGACTGACAGACTGACAGACTGACAGACTGACAGACTGACAGACTGACAGACTGACAGACTGACAGACTGACAGACTGACAGACTGACAGACTGACAGACTGACAGACTGACAGACTGACAGACTGACAGACTGACAGACTGACAGACTGACAGACTGACAGACTGACAGACTGACAGACTGACAGACTGACAGACTGACAGACTGACAGACTGACAGACTGACAGACTGACAGACTGACAGACTGACAGACTGACAGACTGACAGACTGACAGACTGACAGACTGACAGACTGACAGACTGACAGACTGACAGACTGACAGACTGACAGACTGACAGACTGACAGACTGACAGACTGACAGACTGACAGACTGACAGACTGACAGACTGACAGACTGACAGACTGACAGACTGACAGACTGACAGACTGACAGACTGACAGACTGACAGACTGACAGACTGACAGACTGACAGACTGACAGACTGACAGACTGACAGACTGACAGACTGACAGACTGACAGACTGACAGACTGACAGACTGACAGACTGACAGACTGACAGACTGACAGACTGACAGACTGACAGACTGACAGACTGACAGACTGACAGACTGACAGACTGACAGACTGACAGACTGACAGACTGACAGACTGACAGACTGACAGACTGACAGACTGACAGACTGACAGACTGACAGACTGACAGACTGACAGACTGACAGACTGACAGACTGACAGACTGACAGACTGACAGACTGACAGACTGACAGACTGACAGACTGACAGACTGACAGACTGACAGACTGACAGACTGACAGACTGACAGACTGACAGACTGACAGACTGACAGACTGACAGACTGACAGACTGACAGACTGACAGACTGACAGACTGACAGACTGACAGACTGACAGACTGACAGACTGACAGACTGACAGACTGACAGACTGACAGACTGACAGACTGACAGACTGACAGACTGACAGACTGACAGACTGACAGACTGACAGACTGACAGACTGACAGACTGACAGACTGACAGACTGACAGACTGACAGACTGACAGACTGACAGACTGACAGACTGACAGACTGACAGACTGACAGACTGACAGACTGACAGACTGACAGACTGACAGACTGACAGACTGACAGACTGACAGACTGACAGACTGACAGACTGACAGACTGACAGACTGACAGACTGACAGACTGACAGACTGACAGACTGACAGACTGACAGACTGACAGACTGACAGACTGACAGACTGACAGACTGACAGACTGACAGACTGACAGACTGACAGACTGACAGACTGACAGACTGACAGACTGACAGACTGACAGACTGACAGACTGACAGACTGACAGACTGACAGACTGACAGACTGACAGACTGACAGACTGACAGACTGACAGACTGACAGACTGACAGACTGACAGACTGACAGACTGACAGACTGACAGACTGACAGACTGACAGACTGACAGACTGACAGACTGACAGACTGACAGACTGACAGACTGACAGACTGACAGACTGACAGACTGACAGACTGACAGACTGACAGACTGACAGACTGACAGACTGACAGACTGACAGACTGACAGACTGACAGACTGACAGACTGACAGACTGACAGACTGACAGACTGACAGACTGACAGACTGACAGACTGACAGACTGACAGACTGACAGACTGACAGACTGACAGACTGACAGACTGACAGACTGACAGACTGACAGACTGACAGACTGACAGACTGACAGACTGACAGACTGACAGACTGACAGACTGACAGACTGACAGACTGACAGACTGACAGACTGACAGACTGACAGACTGACAGACTGACAGACTGACAGACTGACAGACTGACAGACTGACAGACTGACAGACTGACAGACTGACAGACTGACAGACTGACAGACTGACAGACTGACAGACTGACAGACTGACAGACTGACAGACTGACAGACTGACAGACTGACAGACTGACAGACTGACAGACTGACAGACTGACAGACTGACAGACTGACAGACTGACAGACTGACAGACTGACAGACTGACAGACTGACAGACTGACAGACTGACAGACTGACAGACTGACAGACTGACAGACTGACAGACTGACAGACTGACAGACTGACAGACTGACAGACTGACAGACTGACAGACTGACAGACTGACAGACTGACAGACTGACAGACTGACAGACTGACAGACTGACAGACTGACAGACTGACAGACTGACAGAGACTGACAGACTGACAGACTGACAGACTGACAGACTGACAGACTGACAGACTGACAGACTGACAGACTGACAGACTGACAGACTGACAGACTGACAGACTGACAGACTGACAGACTGACAGACTGACAGACTGACAGACTGACAGACTGACAGACTGACAGACTGACAGACTGACAGACTGACAGACTGACAGACTGACAGACTGACAGACTGACAGACTGACAGACTGACAGACTGACAGACTGACAGACTGACAGACTGACAGACTGACAGACTGACAGACTGACAGACTGACAGACTGACAGACTGACAGACTGACAGACTGACAGACTGACAGACTGACAGACTGACAGACTGACAGACTGACAGACTGACAGACTGACAGACTGACAGACTGACAGACTGACAGACTGACAGACTGACAGACTGACAGACTGACAGACTGACAGACTGACAGACTGACAGACTCAGACTGACAGACTGACAGACTGACAGACTGACAGACTGACAGACTGACAGACTGACAGACTGACAGACTGACAGACTGACAGACTGACAGACTGACAGACTGACAGACTGACAGACTGACAGACTGACAGACTGACAGACTGACAGACTGACAGACTGACAGACTGACAGACTGACAGACTGACAGACTGACAGACTGACAGACTGACAGACTGACAGACTGACAGACTGACAGACTGACAGACTGACAGACTGACAGACTGACAGACTGACAGACTGACAGACTGACAGACTGACAGACTGACAGACTGACAGACTGACAGACTGACAGACTGACAGACTGACAGACTGACAGACTGACAGACTGACAGACTGACAGACTGACAGACTGACAGACTGACAGACTGACAGACTGACAGACTGACAGACTGACAGACTGACAGACTGACAGACTGACAGACTGACAGACTGACAGACTGACAGACTGACAGACTGACAGACTGACAGACTGACAGACTGACAGACTGACAGAGACAGACTGACAGACTGACAGACTGACAGACTGACAGACTGACAGACTGACAGACTGACAGACTGACAGACTGACAGACTGACAGACTGACAGACTGACAGACTGACAGACTGACAGACTGACAGACTGACAGACTGACAGACTGACAGACTGACAGACTGACAGACTGACAGACTGACAGACTGACAGACTGACAGACTGACAGACTGACAGACTGACAGACTGACAGACTGACAGACTGACAGACTGACAGACTGACAGACTGACAGACTGACAGACTGACAGACTGACAGACTGACAGACTGACAGACTGACAGACTGACAGACTGACAGACTGACAGACTGACAGACTGACAGACTGACAGACTGACAGACTGACAGACTGACAGACTGACAGACTGACAGACTGACAGACTGACAGACTGACAGACTGACAGACTGACAGACTGACAGACTGACAGACTGACAGACTGACAGACTGACAGACTGACAGACTGACAGACTGACAGACTGACAGACTGACAGACTGACAGACTGACAGACTGACAGACTGACAGACTGACAGACTGACAGACTGACAGACTGACAGACTGACAGACTGACAGACTGACAGACTGACAGACTGACAGACTGACAGACTGACAGACTGACAGACTGACAGACTGACAGACTGACAGACTGACAGACTGACAGACTGACAGACTGACAGACTGACAGACTGACAGACTGACAGACTGACAGACTGACAGACTGACAGACTGACAGACTGACAGACTGACAGACTGACAGACTGACAGACTGACAGACTGACAGACTGACAGACTGACAGACTGACAGACTGACAGACTGACAGACTGACAGACTGACAGACTGACAGACTGACAGACTGACAGACTGACAGACTGACAGACTGACAGACTGACAGACTGACAGACTGACAGACTGACAGACTGACAGACTGACAGACTGACAGACTGACAGACTGACAGACTGACAGACTGACAGACTGACAGACTGACAGACTGACAGACTGACAGACTGACAGACTGACAGACTGACAGACTGACAGACTGACAGACTGACAGACTGACAGACTGACAGACTGACAGACTGACAGACTGACAGACTGACAGACTGACAGACTGACAGACTGACAGACTGACAGACTGACAGACTGACAGACTGACAGACTGACAGACTGACAGACTGACAGACTGACAGACTGACAGACTGACAGACTGACAGACTGACAGACTGACAGACTGACAGACTGACAGACTGACAGACTGACAGACTGACAGACTGACAGACTGACAGACTGACAGACTGACAGACTGACACAGACTGACAGACTGACAGACTGACAGACTGACAGACTGACAGACTGACAGACTGACAGACTGACAGACTGACAGACTGACAGACTGACAGACTGACAGACTGACAGACTGACAGACTGACAGACTGACAGACTGACAGACTGACAGACTGACAGACTGACAGACTGACAGACTGACAGACTGACAGACTGACAGACTGACAGACTGACAGACTGACAGACTGACAGACTGACAGACTGACAGACTGACAGACTGACAGACTGACAGACTGACAGACTGACAGACTGACAGACTGACAGACTGACAGACTGACAGACTGACAGACTGACAGACTGACAGACTGACAGACTGACAGACTGACAGACTGACAGACTGACAGACTGACAGACTGACAGACTGACAGACTGACAGACTGACAGACTGACAGACTGACAGACTGACAGACTGACAGACTGACAGACTGACAGACTGACAGACTGACAGACTGACAGACTGACAGACTGACAGACTGACAGACTGACAGACTGACAGACTGACAGACTGACAGACTGACAGACTGACAGACTGACAGACTGACAGACTGACAGACTGACAGACTGACAGACTGACAGACTGACAGACTGACAGACTGACAGACTGACAGACTGACAGACTGACAGACTGACAGACTGACAGACTGACAGACTGACAGACTGACAGACTGACAGACTGACAGACTGACAGACTGACAGACTGACAGACTGACAGACTGACAGACTGACAGACTGACAGACTGACAGACTGACAGACTGACAGACTGACAGACTGACAGACTGACAGACTGACAGACTGACAGACTGACAGACTGACAGACTGACAGACTGACAGACTGACAGACTGACAGACTGACAGACTGACAGACTGACAGACTGACAGACTGACAGACTGACAGACTGACAGACTGACAGACTGACAGACTGACAGACTGACAGACTGACAGACTGACAGACTGACAGACTGACAGACTGACAGACTGACAGACTGACAGACTGACAGACTGACAGACTGACAGACTGACAGACTGACAGACTGACAGACTGACAGACTGACAGACTGACAGACTGACAGACTGACAGACTGACAGACTGACAGACTGACAGACTGACAGACTGACAGACTGACAGACTGACAGACTGACAGACTGACAGACTGACAGACTGACAGACTGACAGACTGACAGACTGACAGACTGACAGACTGACAGACTGACAGACTGACAGACTGACAGACTGACAGACTGACAGACTGACAGACTGACAGACTGACAGACTGACAGACTGACAGACTGACAGACTGACAGACTGACAGACTGACAGACTGACAGACTGACAGACTGACAGACTGACAGACTGACAGACTGACAGACTGACAGACTGACAGACTGACAGACTGACAGACTGACAGACTGACAGACTGACAGACTGACAGACTGACAGACTGACAGACTGACAGACTGACAGACTGACAGACTGACAGACTGACAGACTGACAGACTGACAGACTGACAGACTGACAGACTGACAGACTGACAGACTGACAGACTGACAGACTGACAGACTGACAGACTGACAGACTGACAGACTGACAGACTGACAGACTGACAGACTGACAGACTGACAGACTGACAGACTGACAGACTGACAGACTGACAGACTGACAGACTGACAGACTGACAGACTGACAGACTGACAGACTGACAGACTGACAGACTGACAGACTGACAGACTGACAGACTGACAGACTGACAGACTGACAGACTGACAGACTGACAGACTGACAGACTGACAGACTGACAGACTGACAGACTGACAGACTGACAGACTGACAGACTGACAGACTGACAGACTGACAGACTGACAGACTGACAGACTGACAGACTGACAGACTGACAGACTGACAGACTGACAGACTGACAGACTGACAGACTGACAGACTGACAGACTGACAGACTGACAGACTGACAGACTGACAGACTGACAGACTGACAGACTGACAGACTGACAGACTGACAGACTGACAGACTGACAGACTGACAGACTGACAGACTGACAGACTGACAGACTGACAGACTGACAGACTGACAGACTGACAGACTGACAGACTGACAGACTGACAGACTGACAGACTGACAGACTGACAGACTGACAGACTGACAGACTGACAGACTGACAGACTGACAGACTGACAGACTGACAGACTGACAGACTGACAGACTGACAGACTGACAGACTGACAGACTGACAGACTGACAGACTGACAGACTGACAGACTGACAGACTGACAGACTGACAGACTGACAGACTGACAGACTGACAGACTGACAGACTGACAGACTGACAGACTGACAGACTGACAGACTGACAGACTGACAGACTGACAGACTGACAGACTGACAGACTGACAGACTGACAGACTGACAGACTGACAGACTGACAGACTGACAGACTGACAGACTGACAGACTGACAGACTGACAGACTGACAGACTGACAGACTGACAGACTGACAGACTGACAGACTGACAGACTGACAGACTGACAGACTGACAGACTGACAGACTGACAGACTGACAGACTGACAGACTGACAGACTGACAGACTGACAGACTGACAGACTGACAGACTGACAGACTGACAGACTGACAGACTGACAGACTGACAGACTGACAGACTGACAGACTGACAGACTGACAGACTGACAGACTGACAGACTGACAGACTGACAGACTGACAGACTGACAGACTGACAGACTGACAGACTGACAGACTGACAGACTGACAGACTGACAGACTGACAGACTGACAGACTGACAGACTGACAGACTGACAGACTGACAGACTGACAGACTGACAGACTGACAGACTGACAGACTGACAGACTGACAGACTGACAGACTGACAGACTGACAGACTGACAGACTGACAGACTGACAGACTGACAGACTGACAGACTGACAGACTGACAGACTGACAGACTGACAGACTGACAGACTGACAGACTGACAGACTGACAGACTGACAGACTGACAGACTGACAGACTGACAGACTGACAGACTGACAGACTGACAGACTGACAGACTGACAGACTGACAGACTGACAGACTGACAGACTGACAGACTGACAGACTGACAGACTGACAGACTGACAGACTGACAGACTGACAGACTGACAGACTGACAGACTGACAGACTGACAGACTGACAGACTGACAGACTGACAGACTGACAGACTGACAGACTGACAGACTGACAGACTGACAGACTGACAGACTGACAGACTGACAGACTGACAGACTGACAGACTGACAGACTGACAGACTGACAGACTGACAGACTGACAGACTGACAGACTGACAGACTGACAGACTGACAGACTGACAGACTGACAGACTGACAGACTGACAGACTGACAGACTGACAGACTGACAGACTGACAGACTGACAGACTGACAGACTGACAGACTGACAGACTGACAGACTGACAGACTGACAGACTGACAGACTGACAGACTGACAGACTGACAGACTGACAGACTGACAGACTGACAGACTGACAGACTGACAGACTGACAGACTGACAGACTGACAGACTGACAGACTGACAGACTGACAGACTGACAGACTGACAGACTGACAGACTGACAGACTGACAGACTGACAGACTGACAGACTGACAGACTGACAGACTGACAGACTGACAGACTGACAGACTGACAGACTGACAGACTGACAGACTGACAGACTGACAGACTGACAGACTGACAGACTGACAGACTGACAGACTGACAGACTGACAGACTGACAGACTGACAGACTGACAGACTGACAGACTGACAGACTGACAGACTGACAGACTGACAGACTGACAGACTGACAGACTGACAGACTGACAGACTGACAGACTGACAGACTGACAGACTGACAGACTGACAGACTGACAGACTGACAGACTGACAGACTGACAGACTGACAGACTGACAGACTGACAGACTGACAGACTGACAGACTGACAGACTGACAGACTGACAGACTGACAGACTGACAGACTGACAGACTGACAGACTGACAGACTGACAGACTGACAGACTGACAGACTGACAGACTGACAGACTGACAGACTGACAGACTGACAGACTGACAGACTGACAGACTGACAGACTGACAGACTGACAGACTGACAGACTGACAGACTGACAGACTGACAGACTGACAGACTGACAGACTGACAGACTGACAGACTGACAGACTGACAGACTGACAGACTGACAGACTGACAGACTGACAGACTGACAGACTGACAGACTGACAGACTGACAGACTGACAGACTGACAGACTGACAGACTGACAGACTGACAGACTGACAGACTGACAGACTGACAGACTGACAGACTGACAGACTGACAGACTGACAGACTGACAGACTGACAGACTGACAGACTGACAGACTGACAGACTGACAGACTGACAGACTGACAGACTGACAGACTGACAGACTGACAGACTGACAGACTGACAGACTGACAGACTGACAGACTGACAGACTGACAGACTGACAGACTGACAGACTGACAGACTGACAGACTGACAGACTGACAGACTGACAGACTGACAGACTGACAGACTGACAGACTGACAGACTGACAGACTGACAGACTGACAGACTGACAGACTGACAGACTGACAGACTGACAGACTGACAGACTGACAGACTGACAGACTGACAGACTGACAGACTGACAGACTGACAGACTGACAGACTGACAGACTGACAGACTGACAGACTGACAGACTGACAGACTGACAGACTGACAGACTGACAGACTGACAGACTGACAGACTGACAGACTGACAGACTGACAGACTGACAGACTGACAGACTGACAGACTGACAGACTGACAGACTGACAGACTGACAGACTGACAGACTGACAGACTGACAGACTGACAGACTGACAGACTGACAGACTGACAGACTGACAGACTGACAGACTGACAGACTGACAGACTGACAGACTGACAGACTGACAGACTGACAGACTGACAGACTGACAGACTGACAGACTGACAGACTGACAGACTGACAGACTGACAGACTGACAGACTGACAGACTGACAGACTGACAGACTGACAGACTGACAGACTGACAGACTGACAGACTGACAGACTGACAGACTGACAGACTGACAGACTGACAGACTGACAGACTGACAGACTGACAGACTGACAGACTGACAGACTGACAGACTGACAGACTGACAGACTGACAGACTGACAGACTGACAGACTGACAGACTGACAGACTGACAGACTGACAGACTGACAGACTGACAGACTGACAGACTGACAGACTGACAGACTGACAGACTGACAGACTGACAGACTGACAGACTGACAGACTGACAGACTGACAGACTGACAGACTGACAGACTGACAGACTGACAGACTGACAGACTGACAGACTGACAGACTGACAGACTGACAGACTGACAGACTGACAGACTGACAGACTGACAGACTGACAGACTGACAGACTGACAGACTGACAGACTGACAGACTGACAGACTGACAGACTGACAGACTGACAGACTGACAGACTGACAGACTGACAGACTGCAGACTGACAGACTGACAGACTGACAGACTGACAGACTGACAGACTGACAGACTGACAGACTGACAGACTGACAGACTGACAGACTGACAGACTGACAGACTGACAGACTGACAGACTGACAGACTGACAGACTGACAGACTGACAGACTGACAGACTGACAGACTGACAGACTGACAGACTGACAGACTGACAGACTGACAGACTGACAGACTGACAGACTGACAGACTGACAGACTGACAGACTGACAGACTGACAGACTGACAGACTGACAGACTGACAGACTGACAGACTGACAGACTGACAGACTGACAGACTGACAGACTGACAGACTGACAGACTGACAGACTGACAGACTGACAGACTGACAGACTGACAGACTGACAGACTGACAGACTGACAGACTGACAGACTGACAGACTGACAGACTGACAGACTGACAGACTGACAGACTGACAGACTGACAGACTGACAGACTGACAGACTGACAGACTGACAGACTGACAGACTGACAGACTGACAGACTGACAGACTGACAGACTGACAGACTGACAGACTGACAGACTGACAGACTGACAGACTGACAGACTGACAGACTGACAGACTGACAGACTGACAGACTGACAGACTGACAGACTGACAGACTGACAGACTGACAGACTGACAGACTGACAGACTGACAGACTGACAGACTGACAGACTGACAGACTGACAGACTGACAGACTGACAGACTGACAGACTGACAGACTGACAGACTGACAGACTGACAGACTGACAGACTGACAGACTGACAGACTGACAGACTGACAGACTGACAGACTGACAGACTGACAGACTGACAGACTGACAGACTGACAGACTGACAGACTGACAGACTGACAGACTGACAGACTGACAGACTGACAGACTGACAGACTGACAGACTGACAGACTGACAGACTGACAGACTGACAGACTGACAGACTGACAGACTGACAGACTGACAGACTGACAGACTGACAGACTGACAGACTGACAGACTGACAGACTGACAGACTGACAGACTGACAGACTGACAGACTGACAGACTGACAGACTGACAGACTGACAGACTGACAGACTGACAGACTGACAGACTGACAGACTGACAGACTGACAGACTGACAGACTGACAGACTGACAGACTGACAGACTGACAGACTGACAGACTGACAGACTGACAGACTGACAGACTGACAGACTGACAGACTGACAGACTGACAGACTGACAGACTGACAGACTGACAGACTGACAGACTGACAGACTGACAGACTGACAGACTGACAGACTGACAGACTGACAGACTGACAGACTGACAGACTGACAGACTGACAGACTGACAGACTGACAGACTGACAGACTGACAGACTGACAGACTGACAGACTGACAGACTGACAGACTGACAGACTGACAGACTGACAGACTGACAGACTGACAGACTGACAGACTGACAGACTGACAGACTGACAGACTGACAGACTGACAGACTGACAGACTGACAGACTGACAGACTGACAGACTGACAGACTGACAGACTGACAGACTGACAGACTGACAGACTGACAGACTGACAGACTGACAGACTGACAGACTGACAGACTGACAGACTGACAGACTGACAGACTGACAGACTGACAGACTGACAGACTGACAGACTGACAGACTGACAGACTGACAGACTGACAGACTGACAGACTGACAGACTGACAGACTGACAGACTGACAGACTGACAGACTGACAGACTGACAGACTGACAGACTGACAGACTGACAGACTGACAGACTGACAGACTGACAGACTGACAGACTGACAGACTGACAGACTGACAGACTGACAGACTGACAGACTGACAGACTGACAGACTGACAGACTGACAGACTGACAGACTGACAGACTGACAGACTGACAGACTGACAGACTGACAGACTGACAGACTGACAGACTGACAGACTGACAGACTGACAGACTGACAGACTGACAGACTGACAGACTGACAGACTGACAGACTGACAGACTGACAGACTGACAGACTGACAGACTGACAGACTGACAGACTGACAGACTGACAGACTGACAGACTGACAGACTGACAGACTGACAGACTGACAGACTGACAGACTGACAGACTGACAGACTGACAGACTGACAGACTGACAGACTGACAGACTGACAGACTGACAGACTGACAGACTGACAGACTGACAGACTGACAGACTGACAGACTGACAGACTGACAGACTGACAGACTGACAGACTGACAGACTGACAGACTGACAGACTGACAGACTGACAGACTGACAGACTGACAGACTGACAGACTGACAGACTGACAGACTGACAGACTGACAGACTGACAGACTGACAGACTGACAGACTGACAGACTGACAGACTGACAGACTGACAGACTGACAGACTGACAGACTGACAGACTGACAGACTGACAGACTGACAGACTGACAGACTGACAGACTGACAGACTGACAGACTGACAGACTGACAGACTGACAGACTGACAGACTGACAGACTGACAGACTGACAGACTGACAGACTGACAGACTGACAGACTGACAGACTGACAGACTGACAGACTGACAGACTGACAGACTGACAGACTGACAGACTGACAGACTGACAGACTGACAGACTGACAGACTGACAGACTGACAGACTGACAGACTGACAGACTGACAGACTGACAGACTGACAGACTGACAGACTGACAGACTGACAGACTGACAGACTGACAGACTGACAGACTGACAGACTGACAGACTGACAGACTGACAGACTGACAGACTGACAGACTGACAGACTGACAGACTGACAGACTGACAGACTGACAGACTGACAGACTGACAGACTGACAGACTGACAGACTGACAGACTGACAGACTGACAGACTGACAGACTGACAGACTGACAGACTGACAGACTGACAGACTGACAGACTGACAGACTGACAGACTGACAGACTGACAGACTGACAGACTGACAGACTGACAGACTGACAGACTGACAGACTGACAGACTGACAGACTGACAGACTGACAGACTGACAGACTGACAGACTGACAGACTGACAGACTGACAGACTGACAGACTGACAGACTGACAGACTGACAGACTGACAGACTGACAGACTGACAGACTGACAGACTGACAGACTGACAGACTGACAGACTGACAGACTGACAGACTGACAGACTGACAGACTGACAGACTGACAGACTGACAGACTGACAGACTGACAGACTGACAGACTGACAGACTGACAGACTGACAGACTGACAGACTGACAGACTGACAGACTGACAGACTGACAGACTGACAGACTGACAGACTGACAGACTGACAGACTGACAGACTGACAGACTGACAGACTGACAGACTGACAGACTGACAGACTGACAGACTGACAGACTGACAGACTGACAGACTGACAGACTGACAGACTGACAGACTGACAGACTGACAGACTGACAGACTGACAGACTGACAGACTGACAGACTGACAGACTGACAGACTGACAGACTGACAGACTGACAGACTGACAGACTGACAGACTGACAGACTGACAGACTGACAGACTGACAGACTGACAGACTGACAGACTGACAGACTGACAGACTGACAGACTGACAGACTGACAGACTGACAGACTGACAGACTGACAGACTGACAGACTGACAGACTGACAGACTGACAGACTGACAGACTGACAGACTGACAGACTGACAGACTGACAGACTGACAGACTGACAGACTGACAGACTGACAGACTGACAGACTGACAGACTGACAGACTGACAGACTGACAGACTGACAGACTGACAGACTGACAGACTGACAGACTGACAGACTGACAGACTGACAGACTGACAGACTGACAGACTGACAGACTGACAGACTGACAGACTGACAGACTGACAGACTGACAGACTGACAGACTGACAGACTGACAGACTGACAGACTGACAGACTGACAGACTGACAGACTGACAGACTGACAGACTGACAGACTGACAGACTGACAGACTGACAGACTGACAGACTGACAGACTGACAGACTGACAGACTGACAGACTGACAGACTGACAGACTGACAGACTGACAGACTGACAGACTGACAGACTGACAGACTGACAGACTGACAGACTGACAGACTGACAGACTGACAGACTGACAGACTGACAGACTGACAGACTGACAGACTGACAGACTGACAGACTGACAGACTGACAGACTGACAGACTGACAGACTGACAGACTGACAGACTGACAGACTGACAGACTGACAGACTGACAGACTGACAGACTGACAGACTGACAGACTGACAGACTGACAGACTGACAGACTGACAGACTG